>NW_027555847.1:32072206-32672206 GCF_003287225.1 Phascolarctos cinereus
TGAGGATTTCTTTGTATCAGAGATATAAGTAGCAATTTTGTGCCACAGGTGAAACTTTCCCTAAATTTGGTTTGACAATGGGATAGAATAAACCCCAAGATGCCATGAAGCCAGGCTAGAGAGTGGTGCATCTGTTGTGTATACTGATTAGATGGGACATCAGTGATGAAGCTGCCATCCAGTAGCTTCCTATTTTAACTATATATTCTGAGCTCAGTTGTTTCTTTCCTGCTAAAGGAATTAAAAAATTGTTATTAAACACCCTTCTCTAAATTTCAGTTCACAGGAGCAAAACCTTGGTCACCCACCCCAGTTGCAATTCTAGCTAGAAGAAATTGAAGGCTGAAACATCTGTCCTTAGTTAGTGATATATTATATGTAACATCACAGCCTATCTGTTTGAATAATATTGCAGGAACAAGCATGGATTAAGAAGCAATGGGACCAAGAAGTCAGTGGCAGAGTCCTTTTATTTTTAAATGTCTTATTATTTATTATCAAATGAGAAAACCTATGTAAAGCACTTTGCAAAATTTCATGCTAGTAGTAGTTGCTATTACTATCTTTTGGTTTTTTTGCTAGAATTATTTCCCCTTGACCCTGTCCCTCCTTACTGAAATCCTCCTTATAACTAAGAAAAAGAGTGAAGCAAAGCTAATCTACACACCAGGTTCATCTGACAATGTTTGACACACTCCAAATTTGTCAAGCCCATCTCTACTGGGAGGCAGGTATGCTGCTTCCATATCAGTTTTCTAAGATCAAAATTATGCCTTACAGCTCATTAGAATCCAGCTGTCTTTTAGTGTTGTTTTCATTTACTTTATTGTAGTCATTGGGCATATTGTTTTCCTGGTTCTTCTTTCTTACTTGCTGCCATTTCATTCAAGTCCTCCCATGTTTCTCTGAATTCTTATTTGTTGTTTCTTATGACATAATAAAATTCCATTACATTCATTACCACTATTTTCCAGCTAATCAACATTCAATGGGTACCTAATTTGCTTCCAGCTTTTTATTACCATAGAGTGCTACTACGGGTATTTTGTTCTCTCTCTCTCTCTCTCTCTCTCTCTCTCTCTCTCTCTCTCTCTCTCTCTCTCTCTCTCTCTCTGTTAAGCACTAGATGGCATTTATAGGCATTCACTGGAGGGGGGGGTCCCATATAAACATTGGTGGTTTATTCATGCCCCAGTGAGCAGAAACGCTGTTCAAGTGCTATACTCTTTACCTTAACCCTTTCATCTTTTGGTTTGACCTCCTTGTTTGGGTGGTGCTGAATCATTACCAAGAAGTGTGTGCCTTTGTGGATTTGTCCAATTAGGCTTTCCCTCTGAGCCTTCACCCATGGTGAGCCCTGCCTTTCCTGAAGTTGTAATACGTGAGTGACTGCTTTCTGTAATGAAACTGACCTATCTGGAAGCTGATAGGTAAGCTAGGTTACCATGTGTAGCATTGTTCTTAGTGTAGAAGTCATAAGAAAATAAACAGTATGCTATAACAATATATAAAACATGATGCATAATAAAACAATAAGACATCTAGCAAGCAGCTTGAGCCCCCAATCTCTTAAACCCCAGAAGCTGCCTTAGATATAAAATTGACCTGGCCCCAGGAATTGTAGAATATGCAGTGTTTGAGTATGTTTGTGCCCACTATGAGAAGGTAAAGGATTATAGATAACATGGTCTCCAGGTGCCAGGAAGTTTGGCTCGCACTCTCCATGGGACCAATCATCAGAAGAAGAGGCAGGTAATCTGGAGGCAATATTGGGCCTCATGGAGGAGCCTGGACCTTGGGATCCTGGGAAAATGGGAAGTTAGAGGTGCTTCTCTTGGTCACTGGTAAGGATGTCTGGTACCTCTTGGTCTCTGTTAATTCACTGCAGAACATAAGAAGTAAATGAGCTGTGCAGCCAGGACCAGGAAAGAACCATGCTACTTCTGTTGGTCCTGGTAGCCATCTTCTTCTTACCTTGAGCATAGCACCTTTCTGCCACAATAGCATCACGGCACTTCTTTTCTTGTTCCCCAAGACCCAAATCAACCCCACCACCACCCTGAGCAAGGGAAAGGGACAGAGCATATTATACCTAGGACAATTTTTTCTATCTCTAGGATAGAATTCGAGTCTGTACCTAGACTAGCAAACTACCTAGTAATAACTCTCTGACCTCCAAACTGCTCCAATATAATCCTCCAATGTAAAACACAAGTAATTTGCCTTAACCAAATAGAAAATATTCACATCAGTAAGATGGATGCATATAGTTATTTAGATATTCTCTCACCTACTCAAATGTGAACTCCTCAAGGACAGACACTGTTCCAGCCTTTCTTAGCATCTTCAGTGCTTAGAATAGTGGCTGCCTCATGGTAGTCACTTACCCAATGCTTTTTGATTGAGTGATTGAGTGATCGCCAATGGTTCAGCCCATGTAGTGCAGTGCCCCAGGCACAGTGTAGTGCCTGTCGAGCTTGAATTCTCCTTTCATAGACAGAAGAAGAGAACTTTTAAGGGGATGTCATACATATGTGGGGTCTAAGACATTCTTTCTCCCTATGCCCAGGGAGTCAATACCTACCAAAAACCAAACCCAAACAAAACATCTTAATGCAGCGAGTTCTTTAAATTTTTAGGAAAAAAAAAATCTTGCGGCCTTCACGTAGGCTGGAGTCATATCCAGGCTCCTCCTTGAGTGGTATCCATTCAGCCATCAGTGACTACAGGTTTAATCACATAGCATCGCCACTGGAAAGGCCCAGGAGTGGCTGAGCAGACAAATGGGGGCGGGGGAGAACAGATCTTTAAAAGCATGGGGCCCAATCTAAAACCAAGTGAAATTTCAAGGGATCTTCCTTGGGATCAACAGAGCAATTCAGCTAGATAGTGATTCATGGCAGGGCCTAGTCTCCCTTCTGCCATATAAACATTTGATGCCTCATGGAAGAATTCTTTACTATCTGCAATCAGCAGCTGACACAAAGATGCAGTACAGAAAGGGAGCATAATTTGGGCATAAAAGTGTTGTAATAAGTGTTGGTATATAACTGAAATGCTGAGAGTTTTTTTGTTGTTGTTTTTTTGTTTTTATCATAGCCACCCACTCCTTTTACAACCAGTTAATATTTTTCTGAACTTCACAGTTACCTTCTACTCTGGTGCTTCTGCAATATTTCCTCTTCCTTCCTTGTTTCCTTCCTTCCTTCTTTGTTTCCTTCCTTCCTTCTTTGTTTCCTTCTTCCTTCCTTCCTTCCTTCCTTCCTTCCTTCCTTCCTTCCTTCCTTCCTTCCTTCCTTCCTTCCTTCCTTCCTTCCTTCCTTCCTTCCTTCCTTCCTTCCTTCCTTCCTTCCTTCTTCCCTTCCTTCTTTCCTCCCTCCCTTCTCTCTGTCTCTCTCTCCCTCTCCCTCTCTCTCCCTCTCTGTTAGTGCCACAAGAATAAAGGTGTCAGATCGTCTGTGAGGCCATCTTTCTTGTCTGGCAAATTGTCTAGTGGTGGCCGTAACCTCTGAGCAGCTCCACTGTATAACATAAGTAGCCTGTCTTAACCAAACAGAATTTAAATATGCTTTCAATAATGTGATATCTGCAGGCACCTGGGCCCAAACAAAGGAAAATATATTTCCCTGACATTTTTCCCTTTGCTCTGTGGGGATAGAGGCTGGCATTCATAATAGGTAGCCCACATATTGACATGCTTAGAGAGATGTTATATAGCTTTGCAATGGGAATATCTTGAGATATTTGAACTGCAATAATAAATATGGCTGCTCTATGGGGAGGAGAGAAGCCGCGAGAAAATTCCCCCACAGACAATGATTAAAAACTGAAGCAAGCTAATGGTGTACAGTAGTTAGGCATGGAATGTGATGGGGATTTATGATTTCAATTAATGCTGGAGAGCGATTTTAGAGAGTTATTAGCAAGCAACTGGCATTCCCAAAGATGGCTCATTTGTGTATTGCTCAAGATTAGTTGCGTCTTTTGGTTGTTTACAAACACACATGGTAGATTTTATTGAATCTGAGGAAGTGATTATAACATTATCTATTCAGAGATTTTCAGCAGAAAGACAGGCTGGTGCTTTGTAGGGCATTTTTCTTTGGTATTATTATTATTCCTGTGTGTAAGCAAAGGATGGAAAAAAATCCTTATTTGCAACACTTCATTCAGCTGGAAAAAATATTTCGCCCTACCTGTTTCCAACTTTGATGTGTGCTTTTAAATGAATAATTCTCCTATGCAGTATACTATTCACGTTTAAGAATTTTCAATGGCTCAAATACTCAAAGTTCTGCCTCCTAGAATATGATATATATTTAAAAAATTCAACTAAGTAGAATTCTTGGCACTGAAACTTATCCATCTTTAAAACAGACGTGTTCATATTTTTCTTTATCAATGCTATAAAAGCATTATACAGGTACAAAAAACTTCCTTGAGCACATTTCGATGATGTGTGCATCACCAAGCCTCAAAAGTTACTGCCAACCAAAAGGAATGGTGGGCACTGCCAAATCTAGTGCCAACTGAGACAAGTGTCACCTCCCCTTACAAAGCTAGATCTTGCTCCAGCCAGAGTGGACAAAATGGAATGGGATAAAAGGTCATGTATCTTTCTGATGACATTTGCATGTTTCTGTTTAGCAGTCTGGCTATGAGTTAATCAATTCCAAGAAGAGCCTTGGGAGAGGGAGTTGAGGAGACATTTATAATCATAGTGTTATAAAATAACCATAAAACCTCATTTTCAATAATAAGATTATACTTTAAATAATTATAAGGAGAAAATGCTATTGTTTAGACCAATAACAAATGGTTATCAACTTTGATTCTGGAGAAGAGATGATAAAACACATTTTGCTTGGTAGAAAAGTGGGGAATTACAGCTGCAGAATGTTGCTTATCTTATCAAATGTTTTACTCATTTTCATTTTGTTAGCTGTTTTCTTTTATAACCAGGGAGGATAGAGTATAGATGGGAAGACATATCAGAATATAACTATGGCATTTAAAAGCACATTGATGAAACTTTAAAATATTTAAATAAATCTCTAAAAGAAATTATCAATAGATTTCTCACACTGTTGTGCAGAAGAGAAAGAAGACAACTAGTTATTTGAGCTTGGGCAAGTCCCTTCTCGTCTTGGGACCTGAGTATTCTGTTTGGTAAGTAAAGGGATTTGGCTGGGTGTGCTCTGAAGTCCAATATTTCTTTTATTCTATGACTTTAAGCATTAGGATATCAATAAGAATTCTAAAATCAAAATCATTAGCAATTATAAATGATCTACTCAAATATATTTATCATATTAAAAAAAGAAAATGAAATTGACAAGAGAACCAAACTTTCCCTTTCAAGCTATTTTTGTGTTATCCAGTAGACTGTTTATTAAATAATACTACTTGAATACTGTTACTTCATAGGAATTAACAGACAACAGCAGGTCCTTTATAACAAGTCATTGCTTTCTCTCTGGTAGTTACAGGTATGCAAAGAGGCAAGAAAGTGACATCTGGGCTTTTCTGCATTGAGACTTTTCTATAAGCTATGCCCCACTCCTGAAATACTTTCTTCTCTGCCTCAAGGATTCTCTCATTTTGAATCCCATCCAAGACTTCACTCAAGTAAAATCTTCCACAAGAAATTTTTGATGATTCCCATAGTTGTCAATGCTCTCCCCCCCACTCCCTGAAGTTACTTTGTGTAACTTTGGATGTGTTACTTACACTCTCATATCCCCCAGTCAACTCTGACTACAATTTGCCACGAACATGCTGACTTTTATTGGCAAAGGGAATCTCCTTACCAGAGTTTTCTGTAATGCCAGTGAAATCATGCTTTTCCATTACTTTAGTTATGTGGGAGAAGGTTGGTCGGTGACTAACTCCTCCAGTCCAAGATATAATCACACACACACACACACACACACACACACACACACACACACACACACAAGATTAACTAATACATTAAAATAGGTGTACAGACTTGTCATTCTTATTACCCTTTATACAGCATGAACAAATCAGGAGATTCTCATCATTGGATGGGAAAAGATTAGTTACCGCCCTTGGCGATCCTTAAAAACTAACTTGCTAGTTCTACAGCCCAAGCAGGAGTCCAGTGCTTAACATACTGCCTGATGCATGGTAGGTGCTTGATAAATGGCAATTGATTGGGAAAGAGCCCAGCCCTAAGAGGGAATTGCTTTTATCTCCTGGGCAGAATGAAGGAATTTCTCTACTTGCTTGTCTGCTATTCCCTCCCTTTGGCCATGGCACTTTGCTTTGAGGTTAGTCGATTGGTCAATGCTTTCAGCATGAGGCAATTCAAGAGACACACAGTTGAAGAGATGATTGTGATGCTTCTAGTTAGGAGCAGAGACACATTTGAAGGAGACGCAGACATAGAGAAACACAATATTCAAGGGAGGAAAGCTTCAAGTAATGAAGCCAGACTTCTGGCTGCACAAGAAAGAACTGGTTCTGGTGGTCAAAAGTTGAGCTATGAAGAGGAGTATCCACAGGACATGCAGCTGAACCCAACAAAGGTGGCCTAATGGGTAGCATTGTGAGGAGTCCAGAAAAAGCATGGACACTGGGGAACTGCAGTACCCAAGATATGAATGGCCTTGGCCACATGTGTTCCTTACAGAGAAGACTTACTACCAGTATCCTCTAAACTTCTTTTCCCCCAAAAAACACTGTGTTTATTTGTGGGACAATGAGGTTTGTGGGAGAAATATTTTGTAGTCACTGTTCTCACTATTCTAATTTTATAAATGTATTTTTTTTTGCTAATTGTATCTTTCAAGTTTTACCTTTATGGAATTTAAAGGTTGCTTTGGGAGGCCCATGTACCGTAATGTTCCTTATGGTCCATGTGTCTTATGAAAGCTATGAAAGTAGCTACCCTCCCCGCCTCCAAGAGGACCCAACTGGCAAACCTTTGAAGGCTAAATTGGGCAGGCAACCAAGAGAAGGTATTACCCTGTAGAAACCTGTCTTTCTTTGCTGGAAGGGCTGTTCTGCTGGCTCCAGAGATTTGCTCCTTCCTGCAGCTCAACCTTTGATTGTCAGGACTAGTGCTCGATGAAATGATTAGTTATTCATCTTTAATGCTGTCAAGAAGTTTCCTCCAAACTGCTTACTAACTTGAATGCTGCTCCTTTCTGTGTCTGTTTGTCCATAAAAAGTACATGTCTCTGCTCTTTGCTGGACATGTATCTACTGTGAATTACCCACTGAAGGGACTTGCTCTCTGTAAACAACCTCTTGCCAGAGGTCACATCTATACTAGATGAGGGGCTATACACACACACACACACACACATACACACACACACACACATATTTATAAATGTACCTATATCTTTGTGTGTATACATATGTTTGCATCTACATATATATGTGGTCATGAGATCATACTCCTTTCTGGCTTTTCATGACACTGCTTTTTTCTTGGTTCTCCTTTTTCCTGTCTGATCATTCTTCTCTGCTTCCCTTGCTGAATCATCATTCATATTACATCACCAAACGGTGGGTGTACTCCAGTACTCTCTCCTGGGCCCACTTCTTTCTATTCTTCTTGGTGTCTTCAGCAACTCCCATGGGCTAAATTATTATCTCTATGCATAAGGCTCGCAGATCTACATATGGATGAATGAAAAAACCTTTATTAAGGGTTTACTATGTGCCTGGAGCTATACTAAATGAGCATATAAATATAGGCAAGCAGGGCTGTCTAAGTCATCAGGGAAACTTACTTTCTAGTAGAAAATGAGATTATGTAAAACAGGGGGATGGGGAACATTTGTTCTGTGAAGTTTGATTTCATTCAAAGGGCAGCACTTGAGGACCTAGAGGGCCATATGTGGCCTCCAGGCCCCAGATTCCCCACCCCCGATATAAGAAATTAGTTTGGACAGAGAGAAATGTTTTGGACGTAGAAAAGATAGTGATTGGAATCACAGGGCAATTGATTGACAGGTCCAATCAGGGAATGCAGTATTGCTTTGATTAGTGTTTTCCGAATGAGAGTCTGAAAGCAGGGAGAGAGAGAAGACAGAAGGCTCTGTCTGAGGTGACAGGGTATGAAGATTGCCCAGAAGTAACATGGTGGGACTGGGTGTGGCCTGCATATGATGAATGTCCACCAACCAGAAGCCCAGCTTTACTGCTTGAGTTTCTAAATTCTATAGCTGCATAAACAACTGCCCTGGGGACATTTTGAATGGGAAGTCCCACAGGCATTTCAAATGCAAGGCGTCCAAATTTGAATTCATTGTGTTGCCCCTCCCAACACACTCCTTTTTCAATTTTTTCTATTTGTGTGAAGGGTACACTTTCTATGTGTATGTAACTATGTGACACTGAGAAGTCACTTAACACTCTTTGCCTCAGTTTCTTCATCTGTAAAATGAGCTAGAGAAGGAAATGGCAAACCACTCCAGTATCTTTGCCAAGAAAACCCCAAATGGGGTAACAGAATTGGACATGACTGAAAAATGACTCAACAACTACCATAATTCCAGTCATCCATGTTTGCAGCCTCTGTGCCAGTCACAACTGCTCATATTGTACATCCAATCTGTTGTCAAAATATGCCATTTCTTCTTTCACATCTCTGGCATCCATGCCCTTCCTTTCACTCACACTGCTACTACACTCATTCAGGTCTTCATTGCCTCCAACGTGGACCATATTGCAATAGCTTTCTAATTACTCTTCCTGCCTCATGTTCCTTCCCATTCCAACCATTCTCCATAAACATGCCAAAGTAGCTTTCCTAAAACTCACTTCTGACCAGGTCTCATCTTCTACTCAATGAACTCAAGTGGGTGCCCTTTATCTCTAGGAAAATCAAACCCTCTGACATTTTAAGTGCTTTACGACCTGACACCAACCTACGTTGTCAGTCTTATTAGACTAGGTGAATACTGGTCTTTTTACTGTTCCTAATACATCCCATCTTCCATCTCAGTGCATTTCCACTGACTGCCCCCAATGTCTGGGATGTGCCCCATACTTACCTCCATCTTGTAGAATTCCTGGTTTCCTCTACATGAGGCCATTTTCTGACCCCCACAGCTTACAATGCCTCACCTCAGAAGTACCTTGTCTATATATGTGCATATAGTCTCCAGCAGCTAGACTATAAACTCCTTGAGGGCAGGGACTATTTCTTTTTTGTCTTTGAATACCCAGCACCTAACATAGTGGCTGGCACATAGTAGGAATTTAATAAGTGTTTGTTTGAGTAGGAGGTGCTAAGGGTACATCAAGGAGAAACTTCAAGTAATTTGGGCAGGACATAATTAATAGGAAGATCAACAATTTCATTATTGGGAAGGTATCAGAGGGTTATGAGAAGCAATTTACCATAGTAGGTAGAGAATGGGGTTTGGAGTTGGACCTTGGTTCAAATCATGCTTCTGATACTAGCTATGTGGCTCTGGCAGTCACAGCTTAGGTAATTCCCTGGAAGTTAACATTTGGAATTTGGATCACGGTTCAAATTTTGGATCAGGGATCTGTCTATTACTATCTGAGTGACATTAGAAAAGTCACTTAACCTCTCTGGACCTCAGTTTCCTTATTTGTAAAATGTGCAGGCTGAGCTAGATGACCTCTAAGGATCTTTCCAGTTCTAAAACTACTATCCTGTTATCTTTAGATCTTGGCTGGTGAAGGACATTTTCTATGCTACCTCTCATAAGATCTCAGGTGCTTCAAGTGTTCCAAAAAGAGTGAAGAAGTTAGAGCCATAGGATTTGATGATGAAGATGAGAAAGGAAGAAGAAGGAATCAACTGATTTTCTTGTCTCTGGTTTGTGAATAAAGCTTATGTGATCTGATTATTTATCAGATGCTCTCCCCATCAAGCCAGCTTCACAGAATCATGGGGTATCTGGCTGGAAGTGAAGCTGGCTAGTCTACTCTCCCACACTAGGCCAGAATGCTCTTTATAACATCCTTGGCCAATGGCTTGTCCAGCTGCTGACTTCTGTCAGATCAACTTAGATAGTGACTCTGACTTAATATAGTCCTTTCTTCCTAGGGAAAAAAAAATCCCATCCCAATAGCAACCACTTTTGGAAGATTATATCTTTAAGATGACTATTGAAAGTGGAACAATTTTGGGGGATGGTTCATGCCTATGATGGTCTTTCATGATGGATACCATATGCTACTTCGGAACTAGATGAACTTTTTCTGTTGGATGGTAATAGTGTAAAGGGAGATTATATTTGAGGAAGGGGAAAATCTCTGGTGCTCTCCCTTTTACAAGTATAGTATGCCTTTGTTGTGGTTTTTCATCCTTATTTCTGTTTTGCCAACTACATAGATTAATCCTTCCACAGTCCTTTCCTCATGAGAATCCTTCCATTTTCATTACAGTTGAGTGTCATAGGGCTCAGCTATCCAAATTGTGGTGAATAATCTAGTTATGAATTGTTGCCTTAGTCTTCATTTTTGTTGTATTTCAGTGGCCTACCCGAATGGCCAAGCCCATGCTGTTTCTGCCCATCATATCAGTGCCACTGTTAATAGAGGGGCAGAAATGGAAAATGTCCACCTGACATTCACATGTTCCCCAGTGGCACTGAGAAAAATAAGCTTAAGCCAGCCACAGGAACTACAGCAATTCAGGGAGGAAAAAAAAAAGCCCCCACAACATTATGGGTTGGCTTTCAGAAAGTGCTACTGGAGGGAATAGATACTAAGTCAAATCTCTCTAAAACAAATGCTGAAACAACATAAAGGTCATCCTAAGAGATATATTTCCAATCTCCACCACACCCCTAGAAGGAGCATTTTGTAGGTTCAATTACAATAAAATTCTTTCTGGGAAATAATCCACTGGTATCACCTGATTTCTGCTGTGATTGTCCTTATAATAGTCACTAGTTAAAAGGAAAAAAAATAATGCTGAATCCTCATTTGTAGGCAGAAGACAGAATTCAATTTGGCATAAATTTATAAAGTGTATGTTGTATGTAAAGCACCTTGGAAGGAAGGAATGAAGGTGGGAGGGAGGAAAGAAAGGAAGGAGGAAGAAGGAAGGGACAGAGGGATGAATAAAGGAAGAGAGGAAGGAAGGAAGAAAAGAAAAAGGAAGGAAGGGAGAGAGGAGGGAAGAAAGGGAGAGGAGGAAGAAAGAAAGAGATGGAAGAAGGAAAAGAGGAAGGGAGGAAGGAAGGAAAGAAGAAAAAGGAAGGAAAGAAGAAAGGAAGAAAAAAGGAAGAAAGGAAGAAAAAAGGAAGGGAGACGGAGGAGGAAGGAATGAAGGGAAGAAGTAAGGAAAGGAAGAAAAGAGAAAGGAAAAAGGAAGGAAAGAAAGAAGGAAGGAAGGAAGAAAGGAAAGAAAAACAAAGGAAGGAAGGAAGGAAGGGAAAAAAACAAAGGAAGGAAGAAAGGAAATTAGTATTTATTAAGCACCTATTGTGTGCCAGGCATTGTGCCAAGCACTTTACAAATGTTATCTCCTTTGATCCTCACAACAACCTTGTGAGGCATATTCCCATTTTACAACTGAAGAATCTGAGGTTAGATGACTTGCCCAAAGTCATATGGCTAGGAAGTATATCTGAAGGCAAATTTGAACTCAAGGTCTTCCCAATTCGAGGCCCGGTGCTCTAGCCACTTCCCCACCTAGCTGTTTTGTGGAGATAGAAAGAAATCTGTGCCCTCCAGGGCCTTACATTCTACTGAAGGATGCTACATGGATAGAGGAGGCAATGTAAAGGGTGCTGGATGTGGAATTGAAGACCTGGATTCAAATCCTCCATCTGCCACCTGTTGACTAAGTAACCTTGAGCAGATTAATTAATCTTTCTGGGTCCCAGAAGTTTGGACTAGATGACTTTGAGGATCCTCTCATGTATGGATTGATGATCATATATAAAGTGTGATAAATCATTATCTTGGAGACTCAGAGCTCCTCCCATCCCCCTCTGTTTCAAAGTTCACTTTCTTCTTCAGAAGGAATTTAAGATCTAATCTAAATGGGTGGATTCCTGCTCATTGTGTTGCCTGGACAGGTCAGGGGAAAATGTTAATTCCTCCATATTGTCAAGAGGGGTGATACGGAAATTGATGTCTCTTTGACCAGGATTAAGTGACTTAAGTCGTGTACTCCAGACCGCCATTTTAATATAGCCCACCTCCCAGTGTGTTGACCAATCAGAGTTGATTGGCAACTCTTAGGAACAACTGCTCTTCGAAGGGCATATAACTCTGTATCCTCAAGCCCCAAACTGAGGCAACTCTGGACTGTAACTCCCATGCAATGCATGTCACCAGCTTGTGAGAGAAATTAAAACATGGGCACATAGCCTAATTTCATTTGTTTTTCTTAGAACAAACTCTGTGGAAGGTTGTCAAAAGTGATAAGTGAGAAAATAAATAATGGCTCAATTTATATTGGGCTTTAAGGTATAGATAGCATTTTACATACATTACCTTATTTGCTCCTTTCAATGACTTCTGTGAAATAGGTACTATTGTCACCCCTATCTTAAAGATAAGAAAACCGAGGCTCAGATATTCCCTTGGCTTATAAATGCTTAAATGGGATATGGACCCAAGACTCCACAACTTCATGTTCAATGTTCCATCCACTACCCTGAAATAATACCTAATAATTAATATATGACAACATTACCAAATAAATTCATTAAGTGATTTTAACATCAATAAATATGATTATATTATATATACATTAATTATCTCCTTTGAATCTCACAATAGTTCTTTAAGTTTCATTATTTCCCCCATTTTACAGATGAGGAAACTGAGGCTCAGAGAGTTTGTATGATTTTTTAAAAAAGCATTTCAATAGGGATAGAGGGTACTTATAACTGGAGGGATTAAGAAAGGCCTTAGGCAAGAGCTAACTAATAGCTGAGCAGGGTTTTAAAGGAAGAAGATGTGTAAATGCGATGGTTAATAACTAATGTTGGCAATAACCCTCTTTAAGAGGCCAGAAGCTATGGTGGACAGAGCAACGACTTGGGTTCAGATGTCACCTCTGCCACTTGTCTAGAAGACCATGGAGGAATATCACTCATGGTGTAATCCTCTGGAAAACATGGAGAATGACATCCACATCATAGAGCAAACAGGGTAATGGCTGTGAGGGGCCTTGCAAAGCTTAAGACTGTATGTCTGTATCCATATACACAATGTCTGAAAGATGTATATGGGGAAGAGAGAGACAGACAGACAGAAACAGAAACAGAGAGAGAAAGACAGAGAGAGACAGAGACAGAGAATGAGACTGTGTTTTCATTGATGTATGATTAAAATCAGCAACTAGTCTATAACTTTTAGGCTTACAGTTATCTGTAGGTATTGGAAAGCCAAGCACCTTTCTCACTGTTGCTTGGACAATGTATAGTAGAGTCAGGATCTGAATTCAGGTCATCCTGATTCCCAAGCTGTTTCTCTAATCCTTATGCTGCGTTTCCCAAAACATTATATGTAAACATCAGGTACTTTTCCTATCCAGCAAAAACACTGAGCAAACATGACTCTATGTCTACCATTGAATTGAGCTGGTAAAAGAAATATGCTAGAGAATTTAGGGTAGGGAGCACAGTTTCAATTTCTGTGCTGATTGGTCGCATTAACAAAACAAACAAACAACTATAGGTTAAGCTTCTACTGCATATAAAATTATTATCAAGGCATTGGAGAGATATAACATTTAGATGAGGCAAAGTCCTTTCCTTCAAAGAGCTTACATTCCATGGGGGAGAAATAAGTAATTATGAAATACATTTAAAGTGTATCAATCGACTCTCTATTGGTCTGTAATTACTATCTGGAACTACTTCTCCAACTCCCACTGAAGCTGGTGTTCTGGGCCTCTAAAGCTTGGTTGACTAGAAGTTTCTAGTACTGTTACTCATGAGTCCCCATCTAATATGCTCCTCAATACCAACCAACCAGTTGACATCCATTAGCTTTTATAAAAAAATATATCATTGAGAAGGTATACATGGGCAATTGTCACAAAACATCCCCCACATCCAGGGGTGTGCTTTTTTCTTGTACATATAAGGTCTTTGGGGGAAGTGGGCTCAAACAAAGAGCACATGAGGCCAATGTGTGAATTCACAATTAGTGAGAGTAAAAAGGCTAAAGAAAACCACCACAATATTACTTTGTGAAAAGGATTAAAAATCTAGTAGAAACTTTAGGGCTCCTGGATTTGAATGAAATGGAGGAGGAATGAAGGACTATGGGTGTGGAACATTTACCATATAGTTGGAATTGGTTGAAATATATTGGTTAATTTTGCTGAACTGCTTTTTTCCTTTTCTTTTCATGTTTTCTTCTTAACTCTTCCCTTCCCTTTATTCACCTTCCCTCCTTCAATCCCTCTCTCTTTTTCATTCTTTCTGCCTTTTTCCTTCCTTCTTTCCTTCCTTCCTTCCTCCTTTCCTCCCTTTCTTCTATTATGAAGATGACTTGCTGGGTGGGTATAAGGGAACTGATGAGTGGAACATAAAAATGGGAAGACTCAAGGAAATCAATATTTTGAAAAACAGATACATGTAAAAGTATAAAATAAAGGAATCATATCAAATATATCAGTAAGAATTTATTATATGGCTGCTATGTGCCAGATATCTGGCTAAGGTAGAGATATAAAGAAAGACAAAAACACAAAAAGAGTCCCTGCCCTAAAGGAGAAAATATTCTAATGAAAGAGCCAAAATGCAAATGAAATACAGATACATACAGAGAAGAAAGGTACAATACAATACGATACAATACAATACAATGCAATATAATACAGTACAATACAATACAATACAATGCAATGCAATGCAGTACAGTACAACACAGCACAATACAACACAATACAATACATTACAATACAATGCAATGCAGTACAGTACAACACAGCACAATACAACACAACACAATACAATACAATACAATACAATACAATACAACACAATACAATACAATACAATACAATGTAAATACAAGTACAAAATTAAGTGGAGGAGGAAGTGGGAAAACAAAGACTTTGGCCGAAGAGCTGCTACAACTTCTCTTCTTTCTGGAGACTTGAAGTAACACATTAGAACCCACCTTTTAGAGGAGGCTTTTCTTTCCCTCAGTTTACCCTGCCCCAACATGCTAGAATCTTCTCCTCTAAGGCCATCTTGAATCTACTTTTTTTGCCTCTTGAATATACGGGAGTTTGTACATGCTATATCTCCCATTAGACTGTGAGCTCCTTGAAGGCAGGGGTTTTTTTCTGTTTTCTATTTTTTTTTAATTTTTTTACTTTTTAAAAAATATCTGCAGAACACAGGACAGTGGCTAACATATAGTAAGCTTAAGAAATTCTTGTTGACTGACTGATTGATTAATTGAAGGTAACTATGAGCCAGAAGAACACATGTAAATCCAGGATGACCTGCTAGTAATTTTTACTTCAAAAGCAGATTCCTAGAAGGAAAAAAAAATCCAGAACTCATGAAGCAATAAACATAACCTCTTCTTTGGCAAGACTTTCCACTTCCGAGTTGAACTGCTCATGCAGCTATGTTGTCAGGTTACTTGGGGCTAGGGAATATGAAGAAGAGTATTAGTAATGTTGACTTTATTAGGAATTAGTGTGACCACCACGAGCAGCTCAGAAGTCTCCTTGTCTAACTTTTAGCAGAGAAACCAATGGGAGAACAAAAAAATAAGATGAAATAAAAATAATGTTAAAAGAAATTTCAGAGATATAAATTCTCACTCTTGAGACACCAATCCAAATGATTTCTATAAAGTCATTCGCCTCCATCTACTTTGGATGACTAGTAAACTGTAATCTGCAGGGTATCTTGGGAGGATTTTGCTTCCTTTCCTATTGAATCTGTGCAGAAATTAGTGGCATTTTCCTTTGCTGGGAACTATGCTCTGTTTTTTCCTCTTACTATATATTAGGCCTTCTCTTTTCCACATAGTTTGTTATAAATTGCATAACAGAACAATCAGACCAGGAAACTGATCCATTAAAAAAAAAACAACACACACACACAGACACACACACATGATACCCACAAGCTAGGCTGCTCTACTTCATCTTTGTGACACAGGCCCAAATGCAACTCTTGGGCACAGCATGGCATGAAAGATCATGGCACAGCTATCAATTTGTCCTCCTGTCAGGGTTCTGGACACAGCCATAACTGGGAAAGCTTTGCCAGGTTCACTGGGGAAGGAAACTTCTCCAAACGAACCAGCCACCTGTATTAGACTGAGGAGGTGAGACCTGTTTCTTGGCCACTTGTAAATAAAAATCAAACAGTCAGCTTGAATTTATTTGCCTTTGTCTTTTCTGTGTAATGGAATTTCATTGTCCCTAAGTGATTGTGCAACCCAACTTTATCACCTGGAGCCATATTTAATTCAGCAGGATTGGCCATCAGTCAGGAGCTACCACCAGGGCTGGAGCAAATAAATCAGGGAGGGCATTTGCTCCTGAAAACACGGTTGATAGATATTCTGGAATTTTTGCTTTGAATAAGTTTCAGGAGATGAGAATTTAGTATATAGCTCTTTGTGCTTCTGTAAAAGGTACTAATAAAAAAGGTCTAGGCATAATGAATACAAGGATCCATGAATTCCAGTTTCCAGGAAGCAGGAAAGAGGAGACTTGGGGGGGGTGAGCTACAGATCTCACCATGCAAAAATGATTAGGGCCACTATTGATTTCATCTCAACCTAATAGGATGCTGGCTTGAATAAAGTTCCTGTATGTTTTTGCCTTTCTTTGTAATCCCAGTGGTTAGCATAGTGCCTGGCAAATAATAAGAACTTAACAAATACTTTTTAACTTGGCTAGAAGTTAAATTTCAATCTTTCACAGATGTGTGATTTAATCAACTCCTTTCACCAACACTGATCACCACCCCTCTGATTTAGATGGTGTTCAAGAATTACTGTTACTAAAAAAGACATCCCCCTATGGCCAATTCAGTTGATCAATTTCCTTGAATTTAGGGAAGCTGGTACTTGGACCACAGACATATATTCCATCAACCGAACCATAATGAAAGCTTTTTTTTTTTGTGGTTGGGGGACCATCATTTTAAAAATAATATTTTGATTTTCCCCCAAATTACATGATGTAAAAATAATTTTAATTTTTTTTTTAAGTTTTGAGTTCTGAAATTCATCCCTCTCTCCTTCCCTTCTCCTCTCCCTGAGACAGTAAGCAGTCTGATATAGGTTATATGTGTGTGCAATCATGTAAAACATTTCCATATTTTGTGCAAGAAGGCTCAAACAAAAAAGAAAAGAAGGAAAGAAGAAATAAAAGAAAGAAAACAAAGAAAGGAAGGAAGGAAGGAAGGAAGGAAGGAAGGAAGGAAGGAAGGAAGGAAGGAAGGAAGGAAGGAAGGAAGGAAGGAAGGAAGAATGCTCCAGTCTGTATTCAGACAACATCATTTCTTTCTCTGCAGGTGGTGAGCATTTTTCATCATTAGTTCCCTGAGATTGTCTTGGATCATTGTATTGCTGATAATAGCTAAGTCATTCACAATTCTTCATTGTCGAATATTGTTGTTACTATGTACAATATTCTCCCGGTTCTGCTCACTTCACTTTGTATCAGTTCATGCAACTCTTTCCAGGAATAAGCAAAGCTTTTTAGGTTGAATGGACCAGTTAAGGTTTACTCTCCTTTGCCATAGATAATTTCTAAGTCAAAAAGAAGTTGAAAAGTTTGACATGCTACAGATTCCTATGGTCTTATACATTTCTTTAGCAGTAAGGAATACTGGATCTGGAATGCAGAAGAGATGAATTAGTATTGGAGAGGCATATATGAAAGACAGCAAGCTTCCACTAGCTACTCTGACTTAGATGATGGAACAACTAGAGAAGAAGATAAGGAGAAAAGAACAAGAGGGATTTCAATTTAGTAGTAATCAAGGAATCAAAGGTATTAAACTTAAAAATGAGATCATAGATTTAGAACTGGAGGGAACCTTAGAGGCCATCTGGTCTAATCATTTACTTTTCATAGGTAAGGAAATTGAGACCTCAAGAATTTTAGTGACTTACCCAAGCTAGGAAATGACAAAAGCAAGATTTGAACTCTGGTATTCTGACCATAAAGCCACTGTTCTTGCCATTTTACAGAGATGATAGGCTGAAACACACAAGTTGGGGGAAGGATATCCAAATTTCATCATGGAGTCATTGAACATTCAGCATTAGGTGAGACTTATCAAAAAAGTCTGTTTTCTTCAGGAAAACTTTAGTCAAAACTAGTGTTTTTAACACAGATATTCTGGCTTCACCTTGTGATTCCCTATCTTCATTTTGAGAGAACCTAACATTTCTCCAGGTATCTGAAGAGAATTTACCACCACTAACCTCCCCCCCACCAAAAAAAGAAACTGACCTACCATGAACTTCAAATAAAATAAACATGTACCATGCAATGTTGGAGGGAAGAATGAAGTCGTGATATTGAACCAACCCTACTAGCATATCGTGGAAAGGAGATGGTGAGGCCCTTCTCCTTCTCTTCATCTTTATCATTTTCCAATTAATTCAGTGTCCATCTGTGCAGAACAGCATACACAATTTGTTCCCTAGTTACATCCTCTTCCATCTTGGAGCAGGCTGAGAAAATGGATAACTTTCTTTGTAATACATCAATTTTTACTAAGACTAGTTACATTGATCTAACAAAGTGATAGGTAAAGGACAGTTTTGATTTGAGAGTGGTTGTATTTTGTTTTATTGTTGGTCTAGACAAGTGTAAGGCCATCCTAGTGTTACAACTCCCTCCCCCAATACAGATCAGTATTTCTTCTGAAACCAAGGTCCCTAGATAGTTGGAGGGAGTGGGCAGATCTTGTCCTATATACCTTATCCATGGTCATGTGTATCAATTCCAAAAGTTGAACCGAGGCCTTCTGGATTCTGAAAGAGCTTTCTATGCATTAAACCTCTTGAGGAAATTTGGCACAGACTAATGCTGCAGTGTACAAGTCAAGAGAGTTGTGAATGTTACATCGGATACTTGGTTAATTCAATGGATCTGTGATCTCCTGTGTGTGAGTATTCTTTTCTTGAGAACAGGGACTACATCTTGCTTTACTATTAATAATCCCAGTGTGTTGTATGTAGTAAGTGCTTAATAAATGCTCAACTTGTTTGTCCATTAATTCATTCTTTCATGTAGATATCAACTCATCCATGCCTCATTATTCTCCAGTTATCACACATTTGTCTTCTTATAAATCTCCCAGAGGTGTCTAACCAAAGGGAGCTGGGGCTGGGAGATAGCAACCTTTCTCTAATTCCTTTGACAACATTTGGGTAGCAGTGGGCTATGTGAGTGCTCCACTAGCCACGATCCCTTGGTGATACATGGAGGGCCTACCGCCTCAGATATATCTCTCAGATCCCATTTTTCTCATAACCACTCCTATGGAATTCTCAGAGATTTCTCACATTCCTTCCTTTCCTTTCATTGTTCTTTGGATTGCTACAAATGATTGTTATGAATTTATGATGGTTTTGGTCCTGGGAGTCTACTTGTCTTTAACATTCTGGCCTATTCCCAAACCAAGTGCATGAGCATGCATGTACACACATACACACACACACACACACACACACACACACACACACACACAAAAACACACCCACACATGCACTGATATTTTGGACTTTCATTCTTCTTCATTTCATTCAAATAAATGTGGAAAAAGTCAGTCACAAAACCAAAGAAAACAACAGGCTTTGAGGATCCCTGAAAAAGTAGAAGAAAGTTCTGAAAAGCAGAAGGGACCATGGCTATGTAATGTTCCAAGTTTTTCTAAAGCATAGCTAGATTCAGTTCCCGCTTGAAGACATCTTCTGTTTGGAAACACATGATCTCTCAAGGCAGTCCATATACATTTTAGAAAGCTATAACAATCACAACAACTACAACATTAAATAGCAACAAACAATAAGAACAATTCACATTTACGTAACATTTTAATATCTGGGAAGTGTCTTATACCCATTGTCTCATTTGAGATTCACAAAAACCCTAGAAGGAGGAGGTATTATTTCCATTTTATGGATGGGGAAACTGAGCCTCAGAAAATGGAAGTGACTTATCCAGGGTCACACAGTTATTAAATGTCTGATGGAGAACTGAATCTTAAGGTCTTACTGCCTCTGAGTAGATCATTTCAGTCTCTGAGCTCCATTTCCAGCTCAGATTGATAAAAAAAAATCCCCTTAAATTGAATTGAAATCTGACCCTTCATTGTTCCCAGTGCTGTCCTCTTGGATTATGCCAAATGGTTTTATCTTTTTTATATGACAGCCCTTCAAATAGTAGAAGTCAGAAAGCATGCAGTCCTCAAGCCTTGTCTTCTCCAGGATAAAAATGTCTGGCTCCAGGATGATAAGTTTAGGGCTGGAAGGGACCCTAGACACCACCTAGTTCAACTGTCTTTTCACTGATGGAACTGAAGTTCCAAGAAGTTAAATGACTTGCCCAAAAGTCACGAAGGTGCTAAGTGATGGGACCAAGGCCTGAATCAAGGTCTTCTTTTCCAGAATCCTGTGAACTTTCCAGTGTGCTATGTAGCTGTTTCCATAGATGCTGCCTGGCATGATCTCTAGTCCTTTCACCATTTTGGATGACCTCTTCTAGATGCTCTCCAAATGCTCATTGTTCTTCCTAAAATGTTGAACTCCAGACTAGGCACAATAGTCTAGTGGGGTCTGATTGAAGGACAATGTAATGAGATTTAAAAAAAAAAAGATTTACCTATATTGGATTGCTTGCTCTCTCAGGGAGAGGGGAGGGATAGAATTTGGAACTCAAAACTTAAAAACAAATATAAAAAATTATTTTAACATGTAATTGGGGAAAAACAAAATATTAAAAATTAATTATCATGAATGTATGCAACAATGCATGCATTTATAAAGTGTGCATTTATAACGTACATATTTGTAAAGTACCATATTAATAAGAATGCCATTATGTAATTATTTATGGGGGACGTGGTTTTCTCTTTATTATACCTAAATTTGTGTGATATATTCTGCATTATTTGAGGGTCTTATATTTTGTTTGTTTGTTTGTTTTTTGGCTAGGCAGTGGGGTTAAGTGACTTGCCCAGGTTCACACAGTCAGTAAGTGTTATGTGTCTGAGGCTGGATTTGAACTCAGGCCCTCCTGAATCCAGGCCTGGTGCTCTATCCACTGTGCCACCCAGCTGCCCCGAGGGTCTTCTATTTTGAAGAAAAACCTCTTCACAGATTTTCTATTCCCCATCTAAGCCCTGAGCCTTACATTGCCTTCATTGATATCATAAATTCGAAAATGCTTTGAAAAGTTCAAGGGCAGGTAAGGCACTATTATTATTGTTATTATGGTATTCAAATATTTACCAGGGCTATCATGGAAGCTCAATTGTAAAATGCAATTTTCTTGGTATCGTTTGGCTAAACCCTCCTTTTAAATCTTTTCAATTCATCTTTTGCAGTGTTTTAGAACTGTCCCTCTCCCTCTGTATCTACTGCTAACATATGAGCACGTAGACTGCTATGCCTCTGGTCTCTCTTGGATCTTACCTATCCCAATCTACTGCTACTTGAATTTTTTTTTAAATCTGTTTTCACCACATTACTCCACTGATCAAATACTGATGACAATTCCTTTTTACATATTACTTCCTGTCTAAACTCATTTATTCTTGACTCTCAAAACCCTCCCAAATCTAACTATACTCCATCTATATACTATCTCCCCAGTACTCTCACAATGACCCTTCCACTCCAATCAGTCCAATCATCTTTCAGTCTCTCTCTCTTACCGACCATATCACCTCGTCTGTGCTTTTGCTCATGCTGTTTCTCTGCATCTAAAATCCTATCACCCATAACTCCATATTCATTCTTAAAAGACCAGTTCATATGCTACTTTCGGCATCTAGCTTTCTCTGACGATTTCAGCCCATTAGCCTCTCCCTTCTCTACCTTTCTGTGCATTTACTGCATTCATCCTATGATGTAGTGCTTTATCATATCCTGGTTTGTTCCTTTATGGGTTCAGATTCTGTATGTAAGAGCTAAAGGAAGGTCTCCAACCTATTGGGTGAATCCTCTAAATGAATGTTGTGGGGGAGGGGGAAGGACTTAGAAAAAAATTACATGGGATAAGAAGGTTGGGGTATGTTCTGATTGGCTACATTGGAAGGAGTAAAAAAACTGAACCTGAAAACAAGACCACAAATATAATGCTCTTGCTTGTGATCCACAAGTTGAACTGGCTGTGTTTCTCTCATTGTATCTGTCCTGTAGGGGCAGCTAGGTGGCCCAGTGGATAGAGTGCTGGTCCTGAAGTCAGGAAGACTCCTTCCTGACTCTGGCCTCAGACACTAGCTGCTGGGCAAGTCATTTAACCCTATTTGCCTCAGTTTCCTCATCTGTAAAATGAGCTGGAGAAGGAAATGGCAAACCACTCTAGTATCTCTGTCAAGAAAACCCTAACTGTGGCAATGAAAAGTCAGACATGACTGAAAATGACTGAACAACATCAATCTGTTCTGCATGCATTCACTGGTATAATTATCCATCTAATTGTGAAGAAAAATATATTTTTAACAAATAGAAATGCTCCCCCTCTTCACCTCTACCTCAGAATCCTTGTTTTCTTTCAAAGAACAGCTGAGATATCGCCTCTTAAAGGGGCCCTAGCCCAAGCCCAAAGTTCTTGGCACTTCCTCTTGAAATGACTGCTTTATTTCACATGTAAGCTCCTTGGAGGTCAGGGACAATTTTGTTTCAGTCTTTGTATCCTTAGAACCCAACACAGTCCCTGGCACACAGTAGGTGCTTAATACATGCTTGTTGATGTGAACCTTTAGCTAGCTCCAGTGATTAAGGATTGGGAGAGGGGGGAACAAGGTCAGGAATGATCTTTTTTTTTTCCTGTAAATCACACCAGGGCCGTTCATAAAAATAGCAAATATTTGTATATTACTTACTAGGTGCCAGGCACTATGCTAAGCAGTCTACAATTATTATCTCCTTTGATCTCCACAACAACCCCATGAGGTAGGTGCTATTATTATCATCCCCATTTTACAGATGAGGAAACTACAGCAGACATAGGTTCAGTGATTGGTCCAGGATTGCACAGATCATTAGTGTGTGAGTCTGGATCTGAAATCAGCTCTTCCTGCCTCCAGGCCCAGAGCTCTATCCACTGAGCCACCTAGCTGTCTTCACCCCCTTCCTTTATCTTCTCTCCTCCGTAGCAACAATCAAAACCCTCCATCACATTTATTGAGTGCATATGATGGTACTTCACTCTATGCCAAGTGCTGTTGGATACAAAAGAAATAGAAAACAGTCCCTCATCTCCAGAAGTTTCTGCTCCAGTTGGGGAGAACATTCTTAGTGAAGAATGAGAGAATATAACCAAGTGCTAATTTATGTTGAGTATTTTAAGGACCCAGCTTTACTGTCACACACTTTGTTTTTTCACTGTTGTGCCCACATCAGTTTTGGCTGCAGTTTCTCTTAAAGGACATTAGTTTGAATACACATGAACACACACATACATGCACATACATGTATGTATATATATTATTCAGAAAGGAGAAGAAGCTGGAGCAGTTAGGTAAAATCTCATGGAAGATGTTAAACTTGGGAGAAAGCATTGTGTTTGAGTTAAATGACTGAGCATTCAGAATGGGGGCGATGGCAAAGGTAAAGGTGGGGGGGAGGTGGGAGTCAGCACGATGCATGAAAACAGAAAAGATACAGGCTGAAACAGAGAGACACTGCTGGAGCAATACTAAAGGAAGGAAATGAGCATTTACTAAATGTCTATTATGCCAGGAGTCGTTAGGTGGCGCAGTGGAGAGAGCACTGGGCTTAGAATCAGGAAGACTCATCTTCATGAGTCCAAATCTGGTCTCAGATGATTACTATGTGTGTGACCCTGGGCAGCTCATTTAGCCCTGTTTGCTTCAATTCCTCATCTGTAAAATGAGTTGGAGAAGGAAATGGCAAAACACTCCAGTATCTTTGCCAAGAAAACCCCAAATGGGGTCACCAAGAGTCTGAAAGGACTCAACAACAATGAAATGTGCCAGGCATTGTGCTAAGCACCTTACAAGTACCTGCTATTATCATTCCTACTTTTCTGTTGGGGAAACTGAGGCAGATGGAGGTTAAGTGACATGCCCAGGATCACATAACTATTAAGTGCCTGAGGATGAATTTGATTTGAAGTTGGTCTTCCTGATTCCAGACCCAGCATTCTTTCCACTATACCACCTAGTTCAAGGGTGGGAAACCTGCAGCCTCAAGGTCACATGTGGCCCTCTAGGTCCTCAAGTGTGGCCCTTTGACTGAATCCAAACCTTATAGAACAAATCCCCTTAATAAAAGGATTTGTTCTGTAAAACTTGGACTCAGTCAAAAGGCTGCACCCAAGGACCTAGAAGGCCACATGTATCCTCGAGGCAGCAGGTTCCCCACCCCTGAGTCCTAGTCAGACATTGCATGGTTAGTTTGGGGACAGTTGATCAGAAATTCTCTCCCCCATTCCTCTCCACCAATTCTAAAATATCAAGTGAAGAAAAGAGATGGTCAAGGGTTGAAGTTGGAAGAGGCTGTTTGATCTCCTTTTAAAAGCTCTCTCTTAAGCCCTAACTGATTTATTTATTTCACTACTGGAGAGAAAGGCCAAAATAAAGTTAAAGAAATGGGCTTCTGAAACCCTTAGCTCAGTTCATAAAAAAGCATTTATGAAGTGCCTACTATATACCAGGCACTGCGCTAAGTGCTGGGGATTCAAAGAAAGGGAAAAGACAGTTCCTGCTCCCAAAGTGCTTACAGTCTAATGGATGAGGCTAGGAAGAAAATAGGGAAGCCCAGAAGTGACACAATGCAGCTGGATTGCAGAAAGAAAGCTGAGTACAAATGAAGGACAAATGGGAGCCACAAAGTCAATGGATTCTTGTTATCAAATCTTAGGGCAGAAAAACTATGTGATAGTTCAGGCTGACCTACATATCTCCAAGCAGTAGTTATCAGCTCAACTGCATTATCGGATCCTTTTTTATGTGAAGCCGCTACTTGATTATCAATTTTACATGTGTTGTTGTAACACTTATAACTGGCGCTATAATTACCCACGCTGTATGAGAAGTTACATCAGTTTACATTAGCACCTGATTGTTCAATTCATCATTGCCAAACGTCTATAAAAATAAACTGGAAGTTGGAAAGCTATCATTGACTCAGCCTCCTTTTTAATTACCTTTCTGGAGAGGAGCAATCGGTCACAGTTCTTATTATACAGTTTAGAACCTGCCACTTAACAATCTTCTATCCTTGAAGTTTGTCAAATGAATAGCATCATCAAAGGAAAGAAGTACAATATGCTTCAGTTCAAGATATATATATTATATCGGGAACAATTTGCCTGATTTATTAAGTCTAAAATTCTCAAAGTAGCCACTTTTCATGGGCAACTAGCAATCATTGTGCATAAATTACACAGCCGCAGAGTTATAAACATTCCCTTTCACTTGACATCTTGTAAGTACTTGCTCTGCGTAAATGGTCTGTCTCTTTATAACTGTCATCAGAAAAGAATGTTTGCTTCGGCTAAGGGGAATTTAAAATTAAAATGCTAAACTACTGATTCCCCCTTCCTTCTATTTAGCGGCAAGATTCCTTCATCTTAGCACTCTCTACTGTTAACTATACCTTTAAAAGAAAGCTGTTTCAGCTCCCCAAGGTTTAGAAGGTGTCTTCAATTTGGTTGGGAATTATCAAGGTGTCCTTTCTTGAGACAATGTCCCTACTGTCTAATAGTCAGCCACTCACAATTCGTTTACTCAAGAACCATAATTTTGGTAGTGAATTTGACAGACTGTTCTAGCTTCTATAACAATCATTACTAACTCTGGTAAGATGAAAATGTATAAAGGAGAGATGATTTTTTTCCAACACAATCTCAAATTATGGTGAATTCTTCAGATTGGCTGATTTTTAAGACCATTGCATATAATATAGCAAATAATTCACCATGAGTTATAGAAACTCCTCAACTATTCCATTAGAAACACTCTACGTTTGACTAGTAGGGAATGTGGCCTCAAATCAGCATGGAAACCTGGCAAAATATGAAAAAATAGGCCCCATTTTAAAATTATTATTACCTACGAGGCATATCATGTCAGCTGACAAAAGAATATGATCAGCTTACATTTCTTTTTTTTAATATAAATTTATTTATTTTTAGTTTTCAATATTCACTTCCACAAGTTTTTGAGTTCCAAATTTCTCACCCCTCCCCCCACCCCAAGATGGCATGCATTCTGAGTACCCCTTCCCCTAGTCTGCCTTCTCTTCTGTCTCTCCCCCCTCCCTTCTCTTATCCCCTTCCCCTTCTATTTTCCTGTAGGGCAGGATAGACTTCTGTACCCCATTTCCTGTATTTCTTATTTCCCAGTTGCATGTGAAAACATTTTTTTTAAAACATGTGTTTTTAAAACTTTGAGTTCCAAATTTTCTCCCTTCCTCCCTCCCCACCCACCCTCATTGAAAAGGCAAGCAACTCAATATAGGTTGTACATGTGCAGTTATGCAAAACACTTCCTTAGTAGACATGTTGTGAAAAACTAACTCTATTTCCCTTAATCCTATCCT
Source organism: Phascolarctos cinereus (assembly GCF_003287225.1). NCBI lineage: Eukaryota > Metazoa > Chordata > Mammalia > Diprotodontia > Phascolarctidae > Phascolarctos > Phascolarctos cinereus. The sequence goes on from NW_027555847.1 coordinate 32,098,928, forward strand.
GCCCTCCCATTTATTCTATTCTTTCTTTTGACCCTGTCCCTCCTCAGAAGTATTTGCTTCTGATTACCCTCTTTCCCAATCTGCCCTCCTCTCTATCATCCCCCTGCTCTCTTGTCCCCTTCTCCCCTATTTTCCTGTAGGGTAAGACAGATTTCCATACCCAATTGAATGTGTATGTTATTCTCTCCTTAAGCCAAATCCTATGAGAATAAGATTCCCTCATTCCCTCTCACCTTCCCCTGTTTCCCCTCCACTGTGAGAGATTTTTCTTTTCTGTTTTTTTTTTGTGAGATAATTTACCCCATTCTACCTCTCCCTTTCTTCTCGAGTATCATCCTCTCTCATCCCTTAATTTTATTCTCCAGATATGACCCCTTAATCTTCAACTCACCCTGTGCCCTCTATCTATCTATCTATATATCATACATACAATTTTTTTCCTTCAACTACCCTAATACTGACAAAGTTCTCATGAGTTACAAATATCATCTTTCCATGCAGGAATGTAAACAGTTCAATCTTAATAAGTCTCTTATGATTTCTCTTTCCTGTTTACCTACTTCATGTTCCACTGGAGTCCTGTATTTGAAAGTCAAATTTTCTGTTTAGCTCTGGTCTTTTCATCAGGAATGCTTGAAAGTCCTCTATTTCACTGAATGACCATTTTTTCCCCTGAAGGATTATACTCAGTTTTGCTGGGTAGGTGATTCTTGGTTGTAATCCTATCTCCTTTGCCCTCCGGAATATTATATTCCATGCCCTGCGGTCCTTTAATGTAGAAGCTGCTAAATCTTGTGTTATCCTGATTGTGTTTCCACAGTACTTGAATTGTTTCCTTCTGGCAGCTTGTAATATTTTCTCCTTGACCTGGGAACTCTGGAATTTGGCTACAATATTCCTAGGAGTTTTCCTTTGGGGATCTCTTTCAGGAGGAGATCTGTGGATTCTTTCAATTTCTATTTTGCCCTCTGGTTCTAAATATCAGGGCAGTTTTCCTTGATAATTTCTTGAAAGATGATGTCTAGGCTCTTTTTTTGATCATGGCTTTCAGATAGTCCAATAATTTTTAAATTCTCTCTCCTGGATCTATTTTCCAGGTCAGTTGTTTTTCCAATGAGATATTTCACATTGTTTTCTAATTTTTCATTCTTTTGGATTTGTTTTACAGTGTCTTGATTTCTCATAAAGTCACTAGCTTCCAATTGCTCTATTCTAATTTTTAAGGAAGTATTTTCTTCAGTAATCTTTTGGACTTCCTTTTCCATTTGGCCAATTTTTCTTTTTAGGGCATTTTTCTCCTCATTGGCTTTTTGGACCTCTTTTGCCATTTGGGTTAGGCTGTTTTTTAAGGTGTTATTTTCTTCAGTATTTTTTTGGGTCTCCTTTAGCAAGCTGTTGACTTGTTTTTCATGATTTTTTGCATCACTCTCATTTCTCTTCCCAGTTTTTCCTCTACTTCCCTTACTTGCTTCTCAAAATCCCTTTTGAGCTCTTCCAAGGCCTGGGACTGATTCATATTTTTCTTGGAGGCTTTGGATGTAGGAGCTTTGACTTTGTTGTCTTCTTCTGGTTGTATATTTTGATCTTCTTTTTCACCAAAGTAAGATAATATAGTCTGACTCTTTTTGCACTGCTTGCTCATGATCCCAGCCAATTACTTGAGTTTTAAACTCTTTGTTAAGGTAAGAGTCTGCTTCCAATGTGGAGAGTGTACTGTCCCAAGCTTGGGGTTTGTATAGCTGTTTTCAGAGATACTTGTAGGGACCTGTAAATTTTCAGTTCTTCCAAGGTGGTATGATAAGGGGCGAGGTGTTTACTCCTTTCCTGGCCTGTGACCACAAGTATTCCTTTCTGTCCCGTAACTGTGAGGAGGGGTTCCTCTCCATAGCCACTACAAGCTACACCATGCCAGTGCCAGCACTCCTTCTCACCCCAGCACTGCCGCCCAGAACTGTGACCCAGATCCACACACAGGCAAAGCAAGAGATTCCTGCCTCAGCACTGGCAAAGAGATCCCTGCAATCCCTCTCTGATCAGCCACTGGATTCCCCCTCAGTCTGTGGGCTGGAAGCTCGGGAAGCAGCTCTCCCCCCCAGGCCAGGCTCTTGGGGAATGGAGCTGAGACCCCGCCTTCCTCTCGCACCGACAGAAACAGACTTTTCCCACTGACCTTCTAAGTTGTCTTTGGCATTGGTGGATTGAGGAGTCTGGAAACCTCCACAGCTGCCCGCGATTCAGTCCTCTGAGGCCTGCTCCAGGTTTGCTGTGGCCTGCGTGCCCATGCTGTGCTCCCAGCCTGGCGCGATACACCTTTCTGATCAATCATCCAGGTTGTCTTGGGCTGGAAATTTGTTTCAATCTGTCTTTTTGTGGGTTCCGCTGCTTCAGAATTTGTTTAGAGCCATTTTTTATGAGTATTTGGAGGGGTTTGGGGGAGAGCTGAAGCAAGTCACTGCTTTCACTCTGCCATCTTGGCTCCACTTTGGCTTACATTTCTACTCTGTGAAAGAGACTTAAGGACTGGTTTGAGTAAATCAACAAATATTGAAATACTTACACTAGATAGGGAACAAGGCATGATGGCTAGATGCTAGACTGGAAGCTAGGAAAGCCCAAATGGCCTCTTCTCTTACTGGCTGTACAACCACAGAAAGGTCACTGGACCTCTCTGAATCTCAGATAATTCCCTAAGACTATACCTTATTAAAAGGTTAGCTTCATTTTGGTTAACAGAGAGATGTCCCACAACAGAAAGTCATAGGTCATCATGATATTGCCATTCAGTAGGCAAAAACCTATAATGTTCTTATCACTACTACCATCAAGCTTGTTAGAAGTCAAGAGTCAGCATTCAGAGCCAAATTTCTCCCAATGTCTTGGATTTTTCAAAACGATCATTGTGATACAGTTGGGCTAAACCATTCTGTTTTTAAAGGGAGGTAAACTGAAAGCAGCTAGCAAGTCATAGCATTGCTCCATATAACTTCCACTATTCCCTTGAAAGGGCTAATAGGGGATAGAACTTAGAGTACTATGTAGAAATTGCATATTGGCAAATTTAGGCCTGATCAATTAATCAAGATTTATTAGGCACAGACTATGTGACAAATGTAATGCTAGGTGCTGAAGACACAGATTAAAAAAAAAAACCAAACAGCCTCTCCCCTTAAGGAGCTTAATTTCTAGATATATGAATAGAAGTTGGACCTGTGATATCATTGGCATAAGGAACTGTCATGTGAAGACATCCTATCAGTGCAGGTTGGCATTGCATAATTTCTAATGTTACAATTTATAACCTCAGAGATTTGTAGAAGCCACCAAGAGGCAAAATGAGTTAGCCACAGTCATGAGGCCAGTACGTGTTAGGAATGGGACTTGAACTCAGGTCTTCTTGGTTTTGAGGTCTGCTTTCTATTCACTATGTAATGCTGACTCTAATATGTATATAATTCATATGTATATATGTGTATATGCATATACACACATATATCACATATATGTATTTATATGTATATATACACATATATCACATATATGTATTTATATGTATATATACACACAGATAGATAAAGATATAATTAGAGATATAGCTATATGGATGGATAGAAAAGGAAAAACTTCCTAATAATCAAAGCTCCACAAAAGCCGTGCAAAAGTGAAATGTGGTGCTTCTGGAGGAAATGGTTCTTCCTTTTTCAGACAAAAGCTATGCCACAGAAACATTTTTTTTTTAGACATGAGTTGGATTAAAATTTAAGGCTTCTTTATGTCGGGCCCATGAACTTTTCAAAACATAGTTTTGTCATTGTATTTCCATATAATTTGTATCCTTTGTAATCCTAGGTATTTTATTTTGTGCATTTAAAACCATTATTCTGAAGAGTGAGCCATTCACCAGCTTACTTAAGAGGACCATGGCAACCAAAAGGCTAAAAACCGCTAGGATTTGCAGGCCACCTATGTTCCTTCCAACTCTGGAATTTGGGGTTCTGTGACCCTGTCTCCAATATCCCCAGCCCTTCATGCAATCTTTCATTACAATTCAATTCACCTTAATTGATCTTTACTGAGTGTCTTGCACTGCCCAAGGCATTTATCAGGATCATAATATAATATAATTTCTGTTTTGAAAGCAATTCTGCAATGTAATGCAAAAAAAAAAAACCCAAAACCATGCATCAAAAGTTTCATAGGGCAACCAAGAATTCATACCTTGCTAAGGGCCCCATCCAGCCACCTAAGCTGGCACATGGCATTTTAGTCGACTCTAATGGGATTTGCTGAATCTCATTAATATGAATTTGGCCATCAATATGAATATGTGGATGAGTGAAATCCATATGCTGATTGAATGAGGGAAAGTAGACACCATAAATTCGCTGGACATTCTCTACCTGGCAGAAAACCCTTTTCTAGGGCAGGTGCTTCAGCCAAAAAAAAAGGCCTTTTGTTTGCTTACTAAAGAATAAATCTGCCAAACCAGCCTGGCTTTAAATTACTGTTGCCTCTCAGATGGAAGGCTGCCATATGATTTATATTCCAATAGCCCTATACCTTCCTATATTTCTTATTTGTGAGTTGCTACCTTACAGATAAAGGGTTGGACACCATCATTTCAATAAGTATTTTCAGCTGATACAGTTTTTTGCTGTTTCCACAAGCCAGCTGTTTTCTTTTCTTTCCTTTTTTTTTTTTAAAAGGGCTGACATACCCTGAGATCCAAGAAGGGATTTTGAGAGGGGAAAAAAGGCTCTTCATTTCAAAGGCAGCCAGTAGGTTTGAACAGTGAGCAAACAAGACGGCCAAATAGACTGCCATCTTCAGAACTCCAAAGGGAGTCTGGGTGAGTGACAACTCTGGTATGTCTGTTTGTCAGAAGGGAAAGGATTCTGAAACTTCCTTTTGTAGGAGCACACAGAAAATAAACTAATATTTACACTATCTGTGGGGTCACCTATCTGTAAGCAAGCATTCTTTATGCATACATAGATATATACATACATGCACACATACATACATATATGTATACTATATATATATGTATTACATATATATATTTTTTAAATCAGCATCACTGCATCCTTTCATCAGTGGGGCATTTTCTCTTCTCCTTTCAGAGGGAGGGATAATTACTGAGTGTATTCACTAAGTTGGAATCCATCTTTAGGGTAGAAATAGCACTTAGACACGGCTCAAGTCCAATTGGATGCACCATCTTGCCTGTGAGGGAATGGCCATCATGTGACTTTTAATCTCGTATGAAACAAAAAGATTAAACTGTCAATATTAGGTTGAGTTGCCGTGACGGCTTCGCTGAGAGATCCCAGGCCTTGAAACAGCATCTAATGATATGTATGCAAGGAATGGATTTTTCCTTATAATGCATGTAATTAGAGCACAGAACAAAATGTTCTCTTCAAATTCACGACATGCCCAGCTAATAAAGGAGGAGAGGATGAGGCCCTTGCTATTTATTTGCATGAAAAAGCTTCAATATAGGATATACTTTAGAGAAATTAGTTTTTAATCTAGGGGACTAGATGAGATTTTGACCCTGAACTGTTTTTCGAGTTGACCTGAGAGAATTTATGCAGAAATAAGACTCTAATGCCTATAAACCAGACAGGCATCGCTTTTTTCATTAATTTCTGAGTGTCTCATATAGTCAAGAGGAGCAGAAAATTGTTCTCTTTAAAAGCTCACCTTACGAGAATTTGCTTTTCTGAAACATAATCAAGGAAAACTGATGGGGAGTTCAGCAAGAGTGTATTCTTTTCAAATATGGACATTCCAGAAGTTTGATACAGTGAAGCAGCAGCTATGGCTCTCTGTTGACCTATATAAAAGAGAAATTTATGGCTGTAGATGTGTATGAATATATTAGGAAGCAAAGCTCGCTGCTGCAGCCCCAGCCCCTTCCAATAGGTTGGATCATACATGGACCGCCCAACAGGTCCTTCAAACAAAACATCATCACACATTTGGGCATGATGGCCAATGCTTGTGGCATGCCATGTGCAATAGGCCATTTGGATTTCAAGCCTATCCAATTCAGCAAGCATTTAAGTGCCTCCTGTATTCAGGACATGTTTGTAGGAGCTAGAGATAAAAAGACCACAGAACTAGACACCACTCTTAAGGAACTAGATTCTACTGTAGGAGTTTAGACAAATACACATACAGGATATCATTTGCAGAGGGTGAGAACTCAAGCACCATGGTGGAACAGGAAAGGCTTCTCATGAAAGGTAACATCTGAACTGAACATGAAAAATGCTAGGGATTCTAAGTGGAGGAAGTCAGGATAGAGTCATTTCAGGCATGGTGGACAGCCTATGCAAAGGAGCAGTCAGGAGATGGAATGCAATGTGAAAGATAGTAGATGAGTTAGTTATGTCAAACATAGAAAATGTCATTCAGTCAATCAATTAGTAGTTATTAAGCACCAGGATGTGCCAGGCACTGTGCTAGGTGCTAGAGATACAATAAAAGGCAATACACAGTCTACTGGATCAGATAACATGCAGATGAGTATGTACAAGCAAGATATGTCTAGGATAAATTGGAGATAATGTCAGAGGGAAGGCACTAAGAGTCTGGACTGAGAAAGGTCTTTTTTTTTTTCCCAGAAGGTGAAACTTTAGCTGAGACTTGAGTGTAGCCAGAGGGAGAAAAATGTAAGTGCAATAAGATGGCATAAATCTGGAAAGGAAGGGAAGAGATAGATTATAGAGAACTTCAAGACAGAGAAAGAGAACTCACTTCCCCTCACCAAAAATTTACCAAGTTATCATTTAGTTATGAAATAAAGGATAGAGAAAGATATGTGCCAGTGTATACCATAGTCCTCTAGGGTTCCTTTTGTCTTTATTTGAGACATGGAACTGGTCGCATTATTACAGTTGGAGGGGAACTCAGAGGGCATTTGGTCCTCTCCATATTTGACAAAACAAGCAAATAAATAAACAAACAACTCTATCTTCTATCTGACAAATGTCAGCCAGTCTTTTCTTGAAGACCTCCAGTGTGTGCATAGAGGTGAGAGCTGGTACCTACAACACTTCCAAGGTAGCACATTCCATTTTTTCTCATCATTAACAAGTTTGTTCATACCTCCAAACTACAACTGTCTTTCCAGCTACTACTAGCTGCTTCTCATGCTGTCTTTTGATGCCATGTAGAGCCAGTCCATTTTTTCTTTCATGAGATAGTCCTTCAAATCCTGGAAGATCTCTGTCATTGCCATACTAGGTCTCTGGGCCAAACACGTTCAGTTTTGTCTGCCAGTCCTCATATGGAATGATCTTGAGGCCTTCACCAACCTCGTTGTCACCTAGAAATGTTCTCTAGCTCAATAACGTCCTTCTTAAAAAGACCACCAAAAACTTAATGCCATAATTCCCTGTGGTCCCTAGTATAGACAGCAGTGAGAGGGCTAACTCAAAAGGAAAACTGGAATGGGTTATAACAGCTCAGCTCTGCACACACTACCTGTCTCACATTGAAAGTCATTTAAACTCTCCATTTCTACAATTTCCTCACTTGTAAAATGAGGGCGTTAGATTAATCTTTCCTGGATTTAGATTTGGGGCTACCATGATCATATGATCCTAAGATGAAGGTGTTGAGTAAACCCTCTGAAAGATTTCTGGAAAAACTTGGACAAGAATTCCAGCAGATAAGAAGGCACAGATGAGATTATGATTTGCACTGATGGAGAGAATACCCTCACTAATAACATAATCCACCAAAGCCAATCTATGAAATATTCAGGGGTAGGAAACCTATGGCCTTGAGGCCACATGTGGCCCTCCAGGTCCTCAAGTGTGGCCCTTTGACCGAATCCAAACTTCTGTGAAGTCTGTGGCCTTGGGGGACACAGTTTCCCTACCCCTGATAGGTCATAAGTAATTTATCTATTAAACATGAACTAGCTATAGCTAGACTTTCCCTTCTGGGGGCTATCAAAACTCTTTTGATCTTCCAAATAGATAGAAACTCCTTGAGGGCAGGGGCTGTTTTGGTTTTTGTGTTTGCCTCTTCAAGTCCTGTAAAGTTGATGGAGAGTTGGCCTTGGAGCCAGGAAGATATGAGTTCAAGTCCCATTTCTGACATATTGCCTATGTCAATATGGTTAAGTCAATTAACTCTCAGCATCCTAGGGACCTGTCTGAGAAAATGTCAACTTGCACTGGTAGAGGAAGATCATTCACCCCAGTGTTTCCTATGCTACTGAAATCATAGGTCCACTCTTTATCTCTAGCACCCAGTGCATAGTAGGTTTTTAAATAAATATTTTTGAATAAATGAGTTTAATGAATATTCATATAATAAAAATAGCACTTTACTCTCTTCATTTAATGACAGGCATTGGTCATTCTTGCCTTGAGACCAGTTCCTTGCTTTTCTTTGGCCATGTGTGTATAATAAAAAAGAAAAAAAAACAAGCATTGCAGATTGAAATAAAGGGAAAATTGTTGGCATAAATAATTGAAATCTTTACAACTGAAGCTATTGTTGGAGTGTTGAAAGAAACTATTCTTCTCCAATCTATTAGGAAAGTGTTTTCTTAGATACAAGTCATATATTAAATGAACAAGAATATCTTAATGGACCACTTTACATTTAATTTATCTTCTATTCTTACTATTCAACTAAGCCTAATGGAAATTTGGCAAGCAGCTAGAGAGCATGATAAAAAGAATTCACATTTTCTTCAGCCACCTGAAGCTCCTGGAATGTAGATACTGCAAACAGTAGGCATGTAATACACATATTTATTAATCGAATGACTGAATCAGTGGTTATATCATATTCCATCGCAGAATGTTAGATTTGAATGGAATTTTAGAAGTCATCTGGTCCAAATCATTCCTAAACACCAAAATATAAGAGGAAGCAGAGTGGTTTGGGGGAAGAGAATTGGATTTGGAGTCAAAGAACATATGCTAAAAACTCTGGTTCTGTCACTTATAGCTTGTGTGACCTTAGGCATGTCACTTATCCTCCTTAGCTCTATTATTGTTTTGGCCTAGAAAATGAGAGGGTTGGACTAAATGAGCTCTAATAATGTATCTTCCAGGGCTAATTCTGTGATTTTCACAAGGCCTTTCATTATCTTGCTATCTGTCTTCCTAATGCTCTATGGATTGTTAATGTCCTAAAAATGAGATGCCAAGAACTGACTGAGCATGATACTCCAGGTATGCTCTGATGAAGGCAGACTACAGTGGGAATATCACCTTCCTAGGCCTGTAGGCAGACTGTATCATGCAAACAATGGTGAGACATACAGAGAAGGACATAAAACCTGTCATCACAGTCCTCAACACGCTGCCTCTCTTAATGCAACCTCAAGTTGAATTTGATTTTTCGGCTGCCATAGTAAACTGTTGAGTCGTATCAAGTTTCTACTAAAACTCCCAAGTCTTTTTTTTTCTGATGAGTCACAGTATTTCATGTCCCCCCATCTTGTATTGGCATAGTTTACTTTTTGAGTCCCCATACAAGACTTTATGTGGTTCTCTTAATTGAATCTGGACCAATGTTCTCATCCATTGAAATAGTTTTTCTTTTTAAATGCTGAACTCTATTATTAGCTGAACTAGCTATCTCTCCCAGATCTGCATGATTCCATCATTCTCTTTATTCAGTCATTGATGAAAACCTAAAACATTGCAAAGTCAATTACAGGTCATTGGGAAACTACCTGGAAAACATTAATGCCCCCACTTTCATGAAGTACACAGTATTACGTTTATTACTTGGAATATAAATGAATGGAGGAAAAAGAAAAGAAGGAAGGAAGGAGGGAAGGAAGAAGGAAAGGAAGAAGGGAATGAAGGAGGGAAGGAAAGAAGAAATTAGAGAGGGAGGGAGAGAAGGAGGGAAGAAAAGAATAAAACATTTATTAAGCTCTTACTATATGCAAAGACCTGCGCTAAGTGCTGGTGGTACAAATAGAAAAACAAAACTATCCTTGATCCCAAGGAAATGACATTTTAATAGGGGGTGACAACACATTTGGAAGGTTTCAGCATCAATTAAAATGCAAAGAACCCAGGGTCCTAAAGTTCCCACAGAGAAGAAGCTGCATCCTTTTTGATTCCATTTCCATTGATAATCATATCCACATCTGATAGTGTGCCATTTCACAGTGCTAAGGACTTTGGTACCTGAAACTTGGACACGGGACAAAAAAAATAAAGAGACTTCCATTCTACTTGGGACAGTGCATGCAAGTATAGGTAACAGTAATACAAGCTTAGGAGTGTTTGAACAACAGAGTTATCCAAAATGCTCTAAGGATATTTACAAAAGGAGGAAAGTTTTTGGAGCAGAATCCAGCCACAGGGATTGGCTTTGTACACAGCAGAAGAGTTTCTTCCTGTGTAGCTGCTGGGTAGCGACAACCCAAGTCAAACATGGAGCAACTATCAGGGAAAGTGCAGTTTCCACCTGCTCATATGCCACAACGTCATAAAGCCACATAGGCACGTTCACATATGTACACACACATAATGTACATGTCGCAGACTGTAGCCTGCCATATGAGAACTGTATTGTGTAAGTGAGGAAGTTAGTTTGCAGAAGAGAAATCTTATATAGCTGCTGGTTGCTAGGTGGTGCAGTGGATAGAGTGTTGGGCCTGGAGTCAGGAAGACCTGAGTTCAAATCCTGCCTCAGACACTTAACAAATGTAAGACCCTGCGCAAGTCACTTAACCTCTGTTTGCCTTAGTTTCCCTAACTGTAAAATAGGGATAATAAAAGCACCCATCTCCAGGGTTGTAGTTAGTATCAAATAAGATACTAATTGCAAAGTACTTAGCACAGTGCCTGGAGCATATTAAGTGTTTTATAAATGTTAGTGATGATAATGATGATGAATGATGATGAGGATAACAGAACAGAAGAGAGATTAGGCTTGTTCTGCTTGGCTACCAAGGATAGGACTAAGGGAAAGTGATGGAAGTTGCAAAGAGGAAGATTTGGTCTTGATGTAAGGCAAATCTTCTAATAATAACTGGTGGCCTTGGGAGGTAGTATCTTCTCATTGGAGGTCTTTAACCAAAAGCTGGATGTCTGTATCTTACCTTACAGGAACGTAGTGGGGAGGAGGATAACAGAGGGTGAGGTGATAGAAGGGAGGGCATATGGCAGTATGGGGTAATCAGAAGCAAACACTTTTGGGGAGGGACAGGGACAAAGAAGGGAATAGAATAAATGGGGGCCTGGATAGGCTGGAGGGAAATATTGTTAGTCATTTACAACATGCCTATTATGAAAGTGTTTTGCATAACTACACTTGTATAACCTATAAAACAAAACAAAAAAACCCTTTATGTCCACTTGTCTCCAGTGCTGCAGAGAGGATTCCTATTTAGATATAGGTTAGATTAAGGGCCCCCTTCAAATTCCTCAGTTATTTGATCTTTACATACAGTAAGGGGTATATTTATACATCTAAATGTGTTGTCAAGATGCACATATACTAAACACAAATTTCCCATGGTACCATAGAAAACTCATCCAGTGAGTCTATTATACTCTTTTCAGTAGATCTATACTGCTTGGATCAGGAATAAGCTTTCCATGCATTTTTGAATCATGCATATTTTTCTCCGGGTTCTGTTTTCTTCCCTCTGTATCACATTATACAAGTCTTCCCACATTTCTCTGCATTTTTTATATTGATTGGATTATATTCATAGGATTTAAAGTTGGGAAGGATGTCAGCTGTCATTTAGTCCAAGCACAGTATTTTATAGATAGAGTAATTGAAGCCCAGTTAGTCACCAAACATTTGTTAAGTAATTACTGTGTGTAAGATACTGCCCTAAGCTGGGAATACAAAGAGAGACAAAGTATTGCCCTTCTTTCAAGGAGTTCATATTCTAATGGGAGACAACCTGCAAGTAATTGTGGGCATACAAGGTAAATGTTGTTGTTTATCCTTTGTTTTGGAAGCAGACCAACAATATCACAATGTTGGGGTAAAACTGTGGATGGTGAGTGATGTCTTGACTGACCTGTGAATTGGATTTAAGCGAGGCAGAGTCACACAAAGCTGTCAGCCTCATTGTCTCTTCCAGAGTCATCCAAGTCCAGCAGCAATATAACTGGTGATGGCTTGGGATACATGGATGACCTTGGCAAACACTGGTATGGTAAAAGAAAGGTAATTACAGAGATGAACCACTTTTTTTTGGTGGGGGGATGGAGGTTGGGGACAAGAAAGGCCTCTTGCAAGACAAAGAACTGGAAATTGGGAGGATGTGCATCAATTGGAGAATGGCTGAACAAGTTGTGCTATAAGAAGTGATGAACGGGCAGACTTCAGAAAAACCTGGAAAGACTTGTATGGACTGATGCTGAGTGAAGTGGGCAGAACCAGGAGAACATTGTACACAGTAACAGCCATGTTGTGTAATGACTAATATTGATAGACTTAACCCTTCTCAGTAATACAAGGATCTGTGACATCTCCAAAGGCCTCATGATGGAAAATGCTATCCACATCCAAAGAAAGAACTATGGAGTTTGAATGCAGATCGAAGCATACTATTTGCTATTTTTTTCCTTCTGTTGTGTTTTGTTTCCTCTTTCTGGTGGTTCCTCCTATGGGTTCTAATTCTTACAACATCACTAATGTGAAAATATGTTTAATAGGAATGTATATGTATAGCCTATATCAGATTGTGTGCCATCTTGGGGAGGGAGCTGGGAAGAGAAGGGGAGAAAAATTAAAACTCAAAAGCTTATGGAAGTGATGGTTGATAAATCAAAATAAATTAATTTAAAAAATAAAATCTTCACTAATCAATGTGAGCAAAGAAGAAAATAAAACTATTATCTTTTGTAAAAAAAAAAAGGCCTCTTGAAGAAGGTGGGATTTGAGGTGAATCTTGAAGGAAACCAAAAAGGAAATCAGAAGATAGAGTTGAAGAGAGAAAACGTTAGAGGCATGGGAGAGTGCCATTGCAAAGACAAGGAGTTGGAAACTAGAATGCTATGTCTGAAGAATAACAACAAACTGGTGTAGTTGGACCATGGAGTTTATAGAAGTAAGGCAAAAGATAGGAAATTAAGAAAGAGGTAGGGTGTGAAAGGCTTTAAAAGTTAAACAGAGCATTTTACATCTGATTCTTGAAGTAATAGGGAGTGACGGAAATTTATTGAGTGTGTGTGTATATGTGTGTGTGTGTTTGTGTATGTGTAAGGGTTTGGGGCCCGACACGGTCAGATCATCCATTTAAGAAAAAAAAATCATTTTGGTAGCTGAGTAGAGGATTAATTGGAATGGGGAAACACTTGAGATAGGGAGATCAATTAGAAGGCTATTGCAATAATGCAGGTGAAAGGTGATAAGGATATACTAGAACGGTGGCTATGGGAGTATAGCAAAGGAGACATATAGGAAAGAGGTCAAGATTTGGTACAGATTAGATGGAGAATGAGGACTTGAGGATGACTCTGATACTAGAAGACTGAGGAACCAGAAGGGCGATGGTGCCCTTGGTAGTAATAGGGATATTAGGAAGAGAGGAAAGTTTGGGAGAAGAAATAATGAGGTGTGTGTGTTTAATCTGAAATGCTTATAGGACATCCAGTTAGGCACATTCAAAAGGTAATGGTCTGTAGCACTGGAGCTCAGGGGAGAGAAGAGGCCTGGCTTATAGATCTACATAGAGATCCCATTGAACCATGGGCTGGGAATGGAAGCTAATGAGATCATCAAGTGAGGTAGTATAGAGGGAAGAGAGTAGAAGGTCCAGGACAGAGTCTTGGGTGACATCCAAATCAATCAAACAATCATTAACAAGCATTTGTTGGCATTGTGTGCCGGGCACTATGCCATGTGCTAGGGATGTGAAGAAAGGCAAAACCACAAAAGTCTTTGCCTTCAAGGAGCTTACATATGAATGGGCCCATAGTTATGTGGTCAAAGCTCAAGATCAATCAGATGGTACTTCATTTTCCTTGCTAAATGATAGGCTTTTAGAAAGCAGAGGGCAGGGGTTCTTAAATCTGGAGCTAGAAGAGACCTCAAAGGTCAGATCATCTAAGTCCTTGGGAAATTGAAGTCCAGAAGATTGTGACCTGCCCAAGGTCACACAGGTGAAAAGTAATAGGTCCACCTAACTCCAATGCCCTCTCCATTGGACCAGATTGCCTCTCAACTCCCCAAAGCCTCTTTATCTTTATATTCCCAATCCTCAGCACAGTGTTTTGGCCTTCATAGTTCTTTAATAAACATTCATTGAATTCTGTAATTCAACCTGATAGAAAGATGATAATTGAGTTAGGGTGCAGAATGAGATGAGATGTATATCTTTGCGTACAGCCAATGAAATAATTTGTTTTGCTTGATGATTCATCTTTGTCAAAGGGAACGTTTTTCTTTTTCTTTTCTTCTCCTCAGTGGAGTAAGGGAGGAGGAAGAGGAAATAGGTTTCTATTGGTTACTTTTTTTAATTGAGAGGATGAAAACAGGCACTTCACACATGAAATGTACCCTCACTTTCAGATGATGCTGCTGAATTGTTAGTTTTGCTTCATTGTTTTCCTTTGTTACAGAGATCACTCAAGGAGTACAAGTAATCTGCAAATGTTTTTCATGTAAGAACAAAGCATCAATGCAACAAAACAAAAACCCAACCTATTGGTTGAATCTGAAGTATACTTTTGCACCTTGACTTTCTGTCAAAATATGTGCTCAGATAGCAATGTTAGAACTTCACTTTTAGGGCCCCCAGTTAAGGTCATAATGAAGAATAGATGTTTGTTGGGTTTTACAGCTCATCTTCATAGGTTTTATGGAGGTGTGGGATTGCCTTTGAAGGCAGCTGTGTCCTCGGCATTTAAATGATTGTATTTCTACAAGGAGACTGAGAAATGCAGGAAATGATCTGACGCCCAGGGCAAGTGACACACGAATCAGATGAATGCCAAGCCCCAGTGAGAAAATCATATCAAGAAAGAAAGGTGAAAATGAAATGGTGAAAGAAAGATGTATTGAATAGAGCAAAAGAAAGCAATAAAGCATCGAATAAGTCCATCTCCACAGAGGATACCAGGAAGCTACTATGCTTCCTGAGATAATGCACAGAGAAGAGAGAGACATAGACAGACGGAGACAGAGACAGAGAGAGACAGAGACAGAGAGGATGGGAAAGAAACAATGAATTATAATAAGAGCTTACATTTAAATAGCACTTAAAAATTGCAAAGTGCTTTATAAATACTATCGCATTTGATCCTTACAACAACCTTGAGATAGGTGCTCTTATTATCCTCATTTTACAAGTGCTGATAGCAGTTAAATGACTTCTCCTTAAGTCAAATAGCTAATAAATATCTGAGGTGGATTAGAACCCAAGGCTTCCTGACTCTAGGCCTAACACTCCAAAAACTAGCCATCTCTATTGGCCAGGATACTTAGGCTTTAAAAAAGGCGGAATACATCAGAAATGCCCATTTGATACCATCAGACATTAGTGAGGGAATAGTCAGGGCTCCAAGAATAGGAGAGAGACTTTTCAGGAGGATTTTGAACAAACTTTCAGAGAAATACCATCCGCTATTTCTACAAATACTGGTTTTGGAAGACATCACGCTAGATTTCCATATATGAAGTTGTCATGCCAGAACAGTACAGTTCTTAAAGAAGGGCATAGATGCCAGGAAGAAGATTTAGCTAATTTGAAAACACATTTGAATAGCTTATACTTAGTGTGAAGGAATGTGCTCCCTTACATTTCCTAAATAGTTCGTATGGTATATAATCTATGAGGGTTCTATATGAAAAAAAGTAAGTCACTGTCTAGACATCCTCTGATCTGAAGCTTAGGAGATTTAATAGAATCAGCTGAGGTCGAAGAACCTTCCCTTAGGCCTCTCAGATCAGAGAGATCTGATCTCCCCCTGGCCCATCCCAACAGAACAAAGGGAAGCTGACCTTAGTAGTAGACTCTGAAAAGGAGTTCAGAGAGAAGGGCTTCCTTCAAGAAGGGAGTTTTTGTTTCAAAGGAGAAGTTTGCCTCAGGAGGAAGAGAGCTGTGGACTGATCCCCCCCAAAAAAATAAAAGAGACAAACTGAGAAGCTCACTAGTGGGATTTCTGACTTTGTAAATGAATAAAGTAGAAAATCAATAGTACCATGGGTTATAGTTTGCCTTTCTTTGTAACCCCAGTGCTGAGTGTGGTACCTGGCACCCAGCTGGTACTTAATAATTACTAGTTGACTGATCGAACTATTCAATGGAATTTGGATTATTGAGAGGCATTGTGGGATCAGTGGATAGAATGCTGGACTTTCAGTCATTAGATACCTGAGTTCAAATCTCACCTCTTACATTTACTACTTGTGTGGCCCTAGGCAAGTCAGTAAATTGCTCTCCATTTCCACATCCTCATCTGTGCAATGGGGGAAGTAATACCTATAGTCAGAATAATAACTCATTTGCATGTCACACCTTAAGGTTTGAAAAGCACTTTCTATACAACATCTCATTTTATTCTTCCAGCAGCCTTGGGAGTTCTGGGAAAGCTGAATAATAGGATTTCATTAGTGTAAGGAGCTACTAGTAATGAAACTCTCTGCCTAAGCAGATCCAGGATTAACCTAATCATTTATGGTCTTAAATCAAAGCTCTCTAAAGTTGTTCTTTTTTATATATAATAAACTTACAAATCGGGGATCTGTAAACTCATGGGTTTTTTTTATATTTTATATTTATATTTTATATGTTAACAATTCAATTTCAATATAATTAGTTTCTTTTGCAATTCCATGTCTTTTATTTTCTGTATTTAAAATCATTCTGAGACAAGGTCCGTAGGCTTCACCAGATTGCCGAAGGGGTCCAAGACATGTACAAGTTAAGAACTCTTGGTTGAGTGATAGCTAGGGCAAGGAAAGAGGATTCATTTTGTTTTGTTTTTGTTGTTATTGTTATAAGGATAGGGGAAAATTAATGTTTATGGAGAGAAAAAACAGTGCCAATAGTGAAGGGGGGGAGTTGAAGATACATGACAAAGAGAAGATCAGTAGTGAATGGAGTTAGTCTTGGAAAGGAGGAGTGCCACCTCATCTCCCAAGACTGAGAGGGAAGAGTGGGCAGCTGAAGACCTATCCATATTTCCCTTTATATCTTCAGTGATGGCTTATACACAGTAGTTGTTTAAGAAGTATTTGTTAATTGATGAAGGATAATGACCAACTGTTCTCCATTAAAGCTGCAAGAAGGATGCCTGCTCTAAGATTATGAGTTACAAGTGATTTTCTGGTTGGCATTGGTGAAGGGAATTTCCATGCCATCCTGACATCGAATACATCACAGGTGTGGACAAAAGAATAAAATAAAACAACTCAAATCCTCTAATTCTTCATAGGGTTCTTATGAGGCTCACATAATGTAGGTAAGACACTTTTCAAACCTACATAAATATCCATGATTATTACCCAAGGGACAGTGGTTTGACCCACATACAGCATAACCCAATTTGTGCAAAGTGAAGTACTTTGTAATATGATCTTACTTTATTTGAAGAAGAAACCAAATATTTTCTAAAATTGCTTTCTAAGCTGGGAAAGGGGAAAAAAAAGCACTCCCTCTTACCTTAATGGCTAAAACTTCCTGTTTGTAGGAAAAGACTGTAGATTCTTGAGGATTTATTAATATGACTTGTGCATTCTCCATGTGTGCAGTTCTGTGATAGTCTAATTATTATGCAGACTCATGTTTAGCACCTGAAGAGTAGAGAAACTGGTTGGAAAATATATGCCTGTGCTTCATTGTCTCATTATGCCCCATGCTCTTTCACTCGGAAAAATCATCTGTGACAAGCCACTTTCCTGAGTGAGGTGCTTAAAAGATACCATGAGACACAGGACTGGATGAAAGGTATTTGACGTCAAGTGCATTTGACATCCACG
This sequence comes from Phascolarctos cinereus, assembly GCF_003287225.1. Classification (NCBI taxonomy): domain Eukaryota; kingdom Metazoa; phylum Chordata; class Mammalia; order Diprotodontia; family Phascolarctidae; genus Phascolarctos; species Phascolarctos cinereus. Next base: position 32,116,871 of record NW_027555847.1, read on the forward strand.
GGTTTGATATGTTCTCTCCTTCCAAATGATGCCAAAAGAAGACCAAAAAAAAAATTCTGCATATGAGACTAAAATATGGAACAAGCCCCAAGATCTACATTCCTCTATCCTCCAGATAATTGTGGCGAGTAGTAGCAAGGTGACCTTCATTCCTACCTGAGCTCATTGGCAGGAGCACAGAATCCAGACTTGCCCTCCTCTGAAGGTGAGACAAAGTCTCTGTGATGTTTTTGAAAAAGTAATTCTGACCCCCTTGTATGCTAGGCAGGTAGACTCTGTGGCTGCTTTATTTGTGCCTAAGTGTGATTGTCCTCCCATTTCCCATCTCATTATTGTCTCCCGTGCTTGGTGTCTCACTTGTCAGTAACCGCATACTAAGTAGTTGTAATGAGAAGGAAGGGCTGTAATGACTAATGAAACCCATGGAAACACAATCACGTTTCCTGATGGTTCTCTCATCTTAAAGGAAAGTTTTTTTGTCCAGGGAAGAATAATTTATTGTTAAGAAAACACCACTATTTATTTTCATTATCGCATTTTTAGCAAGGAATCATTAAGAGGTGGATGAGCTGACATTTACAAATTCATATTTCAAACAGGGATATTTGTGTACTCCATAGATCTTGTCTCCTGTCTCATCTTCCTTTAAAAGAGTTTGATCTATTGCCATTAGGTAAAAGCTGGGGTGGGCCATTAATTGATTGCAATTAATTTAGAGTTAAGCCTAAACATTATTAATAGAATTAGAAAATATTATGGGTATAAAGGCTAAGTTTTGCCTCTATCATCAAATTACCTCTTTGAAAATTGTCTAGCAGATAGTGACACCAAGCATTCAAGATGGCATTTTGGCTGCTGCGTTCTAACCAATTTCAAAAGGATTTTCTACTATATGTGTCTGAGGCAGGGATATATAGGTAGGGATAGTGGTCTTCCCTTTTCCTACCTACTGCCTTCATCCACCCCCTCCCAATCATCCCAATGTTAGGAGTAAAAATCATATGCCAACTTACCTTTCATTAGGGTCCTGGGCAAATTCTGGAGTCAGCTTCCCATTCATTGCAACCCATTTTTAGGATTCTATGACTATTTGATGGTCCTTCCAGGATTAGCAGCAAGGTATAGTAGACAGAGTGCTGGGCTTGTAGTCATGAAGACATGGATTCAAATTGTGATCCATTTATGGGCTCTGACAGTTATAAGTTGTGCAGTGATGGACAAGCCTCTCTGTGCTTCAGTTTCTTCATTTGTAGAATGGAAATGGTAGCTGCTGATGAGATAATGCACATAAAACACTTTGCAAACTTAAAAAATCGACAGAAATGTCAGGCTCTCCAAAAAAAATTAAAAAGTATGCATGGTAAACTCAAGCCCTTAAAAAGACTTCAATATCTGGGTTAGTGCTTCCTAGAACTCCCCAAGCCCCCAACTCTTTGTTGTCCTTAAAATCCATGACTTCTTCCTTTATTCTTTCTCAGGCACACCTAGGAATGGTTACACACTGGATCTCACTAATAGTTCCACCTCCTGATATTCTTCTATCTCACCATAGCCTCCTGTCATTCCATCTCTTCCTATGCCTTGTTCCACCTCAATCTGTTCTTCATTCTCATCCAGATCTCTAATTTCTCCAACTTTCATTATTTTCTGAGGGGCTGTTAACCCAGTTCTGACTTCACTTTCCTCCTTTTCCAATACTGACTCTATGTAACTGTATAGTTAGCTAATTCAACTCTACATTGCCCTTTAATGTTGTATCGATCACCCCCTTTCTCTTCATTCCCCACCAAAACAGAGTCGGATTGCTTTCAACATTGGACTCCTCTGCTTCTACTCACAGTCTACTCAATAGATCTGGAGAAGTCAAAAAATTGTGTTGACCTGGTTCCTTATAAATTCAGGTGATCCAGCTTTAACTGGGCCCCACATTTGGGCAATCCTTTTATTTCCATCCAAAATGATTCCCCATCTCATTCCCCACACCCCACACATTCCTCTCACACCTTCCCTCTTACCCCCCCCCCAAGCTGAGGGCCTCCCTTCTTACTTCAGTGAGAAAGAGAGGCCGTTCAATGTAACGTCTCCTTTTCTTCACCTCAGAATGCCTTGTGATCATCTCCTACTCTGTCCTGATTTCCAATAGACTCTGACAATTATGTGGCCCTTATCCTTGTCAAGGGCAACACCTCCATACCTCTATTTGTACCCTTCATCCCATACCCTCCCTATCTTCTCCGGTAGATGGCCTTATCATTTGCCCTCCTTTCTACCTTCTCTCTCTCTGTTTCTGTCTGTCTGTCTGTCTGTCTGTCTGTCTGTCTCTCTGTCTCTCTCTCTCTCTGTTTCTCTCTCCCTCTCACATACAAACATAAATCTTCAGCCTTTCATTATTTATTGGTTCCTTCCCTTCTACCATCAGGTATACCCATGTCTTCTCCAACCTTAAATTTTCATCATTCAATTCTATGCAATCCATCTTCCACCCTTTTCACTTGACTGAAAATGCTCTCTCCAAGTTTTCAGTGACCTCCTTGTTGACCAATCTGATGTGTGTTTTCTAATGTCCTTATCCTTCTCTGCCTATCTGCTGCATTTGATATTTCTACTTCCACAACTCCCCTCACATCTGATTTCTATTATCTATTCACACAAATACTACCTAATCAAGGCCCTCTTCACCTCTTCCCTACATTACTGAATCAGCCTTCTAACTGGTCTTCTTGACCCAAATCTCTCTCTCAGGAAGCTAATCTATCCTTCATACTCCTGCCAAAATTATTTTCCTTAAGCACAGATCTGACCACATCACTCCCCCACTTAATAAACTCCACTGGCTCCCTATTGCCCTTGGATAAATGATCAACCTTACTACTTAGCCTACTAAGTGAATGAAAGATCCCTGTTCACAAGGAATAGCCTAATAGTGGTATCAATGGGGAAATGAGTATATGTGGAATTAATATAAAGTGAATAAGTATAAATAAATGAAATGCAGTTCAATGCAATATAATTTGAATGGGAAAGAAATGGTGGTTGAGGAAATCAGGAAAGGATTCATATAGAAGATGGAGCTTGAGCTACAGCCTTCAAAGGAGAGAGAGATTATGTGAGGCAAATGTAAGGAGGGAGTGCATTCCAGGCACGGAGCATGGACAGTGCAAAGGCATGGAGAAAAGAAAGAGTCATATGTGAGTTATAAAAAGAAGATCATTTTAATGAGACTGTTAAGTACAAAAGAGTTGTAGTATATAATTAGACTGGAAAGATAGGTTAAGGCAAGCAGAGTTGGTGGTGGGGAGAGAGTGAGAAATGGCTGTTCCCAGGACTCTTTGGCTCAGATTCCTGTACTATCTCTACTGGAGTTTGAGGGAAGGTGTTAGTTGAGGTAGTCACACTGGTTTAACCCACAGGGCACATGCTACCTCCTGCCTTTCCCTGAAGATGCACTTCAGTTTCAGCCACGCTGCTTTGTCTGCCCCAGTTGGATAGCAGTTGATGGGTATAGCTGGTCTCTTCTCTAGAGGGGTTGCTTTCCTGGATTTTGCCCAATGGACAATCTGGTAAAGCTTATGGACCTCTTCTCTGAAGAATGTCTTTAAAATGATAGAAGGAAGTACAAAATTCATGTAGAGATTAATAAAAATCGCTGGATTCTCCCCAAAGAATGTACCATGACCTCAGGATTTCATGAGCATTTGATGTTCACCCTGACCATATTATTCGCATCCCACCTCCCATCTCGGTTTTCCCGGAATGGCCATTTCTAATCTCTATTCTTTAATTCTCTACAGTTTCATTCACCTAGTAGGCTTTTAATAAATGCTTGTTGATGGACTGGTTGACTGAAAGGAGCAGAGACCACACCCATCATGACACCACTTCTGGAGGCCAGGTCAGGGTGAAGCCTACCTGGGACCCGGGCACTAAATGAAAGTTGCCTTCCTACATAATCCTCTCTCCCATCCCTTTAGTTATTTTACTTGCCTGTCTCTGAACTTCCTCTGGTTCTATTATAGTTTTCATTGTGTGATGAGGGGTAAGGGAGGGGGAAAAAGCTCACATTTGTATAATATGTGGAGATTTGCCAAAGGTTTCATTTCATTATTGGATCCTCAAAACAAGTCTATGAAGGAGTTCTATGAGAGAATTAGAGAGGTGCAAATGATTCACCCAGGGTCATAAACCTAGGAATTGTCTCATATTTGAACCACATTTTTCCTGACTCCAAGTCCAGAGTTCTGCCCACTCCTTTACCTAGACTTTCTCTTGAGGAGGAAGACACACACACAGAAAATGAAATGAAAGGGTTAGACAATCAAATTCTCCATTTGTGGTCTTAAGATCCCTTGACACATCTCATTACAAACCTAAAAAAGACTGAGTAGGTAGACTTGTTCCATCAAACATGAATAGTTCCCAGAACCAATGGAGATTCGTGGCCCTAACCCAGGTCATTACTTGTGTTTGGATAAAAGCTTTGGTTGGGCTTTTAAAAGTCATTTTTTTTTAAAGTCAAAGGACTGAAAGACACACTAACAAATTCAGCCAGACAAGTTCAACAGCAAAACAGTCTAGAGGTTTCAGTGTGGCTAAGAGATATCTCTTATAATGAAGCATGAGAATCATTCAGAATAAATAGGCTCGCTGATGGGATGAAGAGTGGATATTGATCGATCTCTCATTTGCCAGCATCTCATACTGTAGTAGAATAATAGAAAGCAGTTCTGAATCTCATATGTGGTACTCCTATTACTATTAGGGGTCTTGAATCCTAGAGGGGGAAAATCTTGGAATCTTGATTGTGAGAATACTACTTGCAACACCTACACAGAAAACAAAACAAAACACACACACACACAGAGCTCTGGGCAACCAAATTGCTCTTTATTTTAAGCTATGATAGCTGTCAACTAATTAGGACTAATGTACCCTTTCAGAACTTCAAAGGGTACCAGAGAAGAGGAGATGATGGCATCTGATCAATTCAGCAATTTTGCAAAGGGTGATTTCTGAGCTTAAGGAGATAGCCCCTTCTTAATCTCTTGGGGAATGGGGTGAGAATTGTCATGATAGAAGTGAAGCTTAAATTTTTCTTGACTCTTAAGACAACTTCAGTTGCTCAGAACAAGCAGTATGTTAATACTGATGGATATGGAGTTGGGAATCAATCTGCAAATTTTTTTAAAGCACTTCCTTTGTGTAAGGTAATATGCTTAGCACTAGAAATATGAGTATAAAAGTAAAACAATTCCTGCCCTCAAGAACTTACATTCTATCCAGGGAAGACAATATGTTTGTATCTATACACACATATGTATACTATATACAACATATATATATATATATATATATATATATATACACATATACATATTATATTATATACATGTATGTATTTGTCATTCAGTCATTTCAGTCACGTCTGACCCTTTGTGATTCTATGTGGAGTTTTCTTGGCAAAGATACAGGAATGGTTTGCATTTCCTTCTCCAGTGGACCAATTTTTTCAGGCAATCAGACCTTAAGTGACATGTCCAGGATCACACAGCTGGGAAGTGTTTAAGCCTAGATTTGAACTCAGGTCTTTCTGACTCCAGGCCCAGTGCTCTATCCACTGAGCCACCAGCTGCCTCATATATACACACATATACACATATGTGCATAAAATAGATTAAAGGTAATATGTGGGAAGGAAAGCATTAGAAGGTGGGAAAATCCAGAAAGGCTTCACGTAGAAGGTGGCTTTTGAGCTGAGTCTTAAAGGAGGCTAAGGCTTCTAAGATGTAGATATGAAAAGAGAAAGCCTGACTCCATGTCCTGCCTCCAGACACATCCTGGCTGTGTGATCCTGGACAAGTCATTTGCTCTTTCTTAGATTCAATTTCCTCATCTGTAAAATGGAGATAATAATACCCCTGGTACTTATCTCAAGGACTTTTTCTGAGGCACCAGTGAGATAATATGTCCACTCTAAGTGTCAGGTGTTATAAATTCAATACTCAGGAGGTAGCTGGAAAGGAAACATAGTGAAATCTGACTCAGTCATTAGCCAATTCAGGCCAGGTCTACATTTGAGAAGAAATCAGATGAAATGGGGACAGTTAAGAAAATCCACATGAGTCACTTAACTAATAATCATCTCTTGAGTTTTTATAAGGCTTTGTACTTTTAAAGCCCTTCCACATCCATTAGCTCAGTTGCTCAAAACTATCGCTCTGTAAGAGAAGTAGGGCAGAGAGTGCTATTTCCATTTTGTAGATGAGGAAGCTTGGGCGATGGATATTTGACCTGCTGAAAGGAACTCAGCCAAGAAGCAACAGAACTGACATCAGAACCCATGTTTCCTGACCCTTAGTCTCACAGTTTTTTCACTGCATAGGTTGAGATGATTCATATCTGAATTAAATGGATTTTCAGTCTAGGATCTCCAAATCTCAAGGGTTTTTACAAAGTAACATCCAGATGTGGGAAATAATCAAGAGATGGGAGAACGTAAACTCATCTCCCTTCTCTTGGCAGTGAAGCAGGGTCTACTAGGGTAGAATGTTGTTTATATTGGCATCCACTGTATCATATTAGATATTTTTGCTTAACTAATTTTCTTTGTTACAAAGGAAAGAGTCGGTTTCAATGGGGGTCAGGGGAGCCTTTTGAAAAACAATTGTACTATCAAAACAATAGTCAAATCAGGTCAGCAAGCATTGATTAAGTACCTGCTGTGTGCCAGACACTGTGCTAAGTGCTAGGGATACAAACAAAAACAAAAGAAAGGCCTTGGCCTGAAGGAGATTATAATCTAATAGAGGGGACAATATGCAAAGAACTATGTATAAACAAACACACACACACACACACACACACACACATATATATACATATATATGTATGTATGTATGTATATGTGTCCATATGGACACACACATCCCATATTTTCACTCTTTGTTATGTAAGCCTATTTATGCTAAAATCCCTGAATGAGCTCCCCTATATTCTTATTATGTTGCATTTTTATCATTCTTGTGATATATTTAGTACAAACTTTTCCAACCAGGCAACTCATGTAGGTTCTCTGAGAACATTTCTTTCCATTTGAGAACAAAATCTATGGGAATATCAAACCTGTATTTGCATTTGAAGCATGTTTTTATAGACCAATGTTTTTCCCAGTATAATTTGGGCTCCAAGACACAGGTTTTACTCACCCAGTCTTGTGAACAATGATCTATCCACCAGAGTCAGTAATACTAAGTTAAATTTATGATGGCAACTTTTCAGCATATTTCCGATTTGGGGCTGCATCCTTCTTCCACAGCCTGCAATGAACAACAGTTTTAGTTATAAATGTTTCCCAGTGAACCGGCACTCCTGATGATAGAATTGAAACTTATTTTATTTCTTACAAAATTCTGACGTGGAACTCACCAATCATCATGACACGGTACTAAGAAACTCCATTTGGCTCTGTGACTGGTGTTTTGTCATGCTAAAGTGAACAGGGAGGACTTAGAGGCTCTCAGATCAGGTACCTTTTTCCAGGAGATGAGAGGAGTGGGGGCAGCAAACATGCTTTTGGCTGCCTGGGAATCGAAGGCAATTCCCTTTGCCATTAAAATTCGATGAACAGGGACATTATCAAAAGGCATCTTGCTCAAACCAATCTCCCCCTTCTCTGCTTTCCACACTTATGGTTTATAGCACATGCTTTAGTTTATGCCTCATTGTTTCTATGCAGACTTGCCAATTCCAAATACACAGATGGTTTTATGATGTCATTAATATGAATGCCCTTTCTAACTATGTAGATTGCAACTCAACCATGCCTATCCTTCCATCACATAAGACTCTCTTCTGTATACTTCCAAATGTTTTGTCACTGGGATTGCCTGAACATCCTGGAGATCTTTCCTACTTCCCACTGATGTAGTGAGGGGAGAACCCATGCAAAGGCATGAAAACGGGAAATGGAACAACAAGTTCAGTGAACAGGAAGTGGGACAATTTGACTGGAATGTAGATTGTGGAAAGGAGAATAATGTGAAATGTCTGGAAAAGTAGGATAAACTGTTCAGATTGAGGAATTTATGGGGGTTTTTTCTCCTAGTGTTAATAGAAGACTGCTAAAAATTCTTACGCAAAAGAATGATGTAGTCGGATGTGATTTAGGAAGATCGATTTGGTAGCAATGTACTCCTGTATTTTGGAATGGCAAGAGAATGGGAGCAAGGAAACAAATTAGAATGATACTATTACAGTCAGGGCAAGATATGATCAAAGCCTGAACTGGAGAAGGGAACACATCAAAAATATTATGGAGATGAAATCAACAAGGCTTGGCAGCTTATTGCACAGGAAGAATGAGGGAGAAGAGTCAAGGAGGATTCTAAGAATATATAGCATTGCCAGCCCCTTTTCTACTCCTTCCATGTGTTCTATACATGCCTGCAACTCCATGATCATGAACCTGAGTGACTAGAAAGTTGGTCATAGCCTCAAGAGAAATGGAGGAGTTCAGAGTAGGGGCAGATTCAGGGGAGAAGATCACAAGGTCTCTCTTGGACCTGTTGAGATGTTCAAGTGGTATCCAGCAGGAATTTGAATATATGGATTTGGGATTCATTTGCATAGAAGTAGGTGGCAATTATTACACTGGAATCCACAAATTTTTAAAAGAATCATAGCAATGTCTCCAACACATTGGCTGATCCCTTATGGAGGATTTGCTGAAAGACATAGATTAAAATCAATGAGGTTGAGACAGTAAGAGAGTGGGGAGCTGATCTGTTTGAGAGAATGCCCACAGAGTGAGAGAACAGAACCACACAGGTATTTAAAGATATGTTCAAATCATCTTGCCAAGCAAACCCTGCCATCATTAACAATGTGCCAGGGACATGCAGGGACTAAATAAAGGCTTTTGATGGATTGAATTCAAGTGCAAGGCATTTCAGTTATGAGGAAATGATTCTTAGAGTTAGCAACAGAAAGGAAGGGAATAAGCATTTATATAGCATCTACTATGTGCCAGGCACTGTGCTAATTTAAAAATATTATCTCATTTAAAACATTCTCCATATATCTCTCTAATCCAGATAAAGATTCCAACATGGTCAACTTTTTCTGCCATATCATCAAAGGGTATTTGGTACCTATACCCTTATCACTTAGTGGCATCAATCCCTGGTGAAAACTGAGTGACCATGTCTTCACATGAGTGTCTTGTATGTAATTGGCCAACTCAACAAACTAAATAAATAAATAATAACCAACATGCAGATAAATCCAATCATAGCTTTAATCTCTATGAAATGGTAAAGATTTGTTATCTTCCTGATTAACCATAGGCAGAAAAAAAACAATATTAATCTGTATTACAGTGGACTTAGAGCCAGAAAGATCCACATTCAAATCCTGCTTCAGTCACTTAATTCATTTAACATGTATCTTCCTCAGTTTCTTCATCTGTGAAATGGAAATAACCTCCCATGCTTATTGTGATGGTGACGACATAATATTTTATGCATTTTAAAAAATCTTAAAGTTCTATGTAAATGTCATCATCATCATCACCATTATTATTATTATTATTATTATTAGTAGTAGTAGTAGTAGTAGTAGTAGTGGTGGTGGTAGTGGTGGTGGTGGTAGTAGTAGTAGTGGTAGTTGTGGTGGTGGTGGTGGTGGTAATAGTAGTAGTAGTAGTAATAGCAGTGGTAGTAGTAATAGTAGTGGTAATGATGGTGGTGGTGGTGGTGGTGTGGTGGTGGTGGTGGTGTGGTGGTGGTGGTGGTGATCTCTTGGAGTTTATTTCAAGTTGGGTCTCTGAAGTTACTATTGAATTATTGGCAGTGAGACATAGTAAAAAGAACACTATCTCTGGAGTCAGAGGACTTGTGTTCAAATTTTGCCTCAGATACTTTTTGCCTGTGTGACCTTGATCTCAGATTCCTTTTCTATAACATGAAATCCCCTGAAGTACCTGTTAACTTGAGATGTATGATCTTATGATTTACAGATTTATAGATTTGGAGCTAAAGGTCATCTAATCCAACCCCTTCATTTTACAGATGAGGAAACTGAAATCCAGAGGGGGAAATGACTTCCCAAGGTGACATAGCTAGTAAGTGGTAGAGCCAGTACACGAAACCAGGCCTCTGCCTCTAAATTCACTGCTCTTTTTCCTTCACTGCTCAATTTCATGAAGTGGCATATTGAGGGAAATCTCTTGATACTTTATTTCACCATGTGATACTGAGGGAAGTATAATAACATGGAAAAAAGTATTTAAAGGGCAGGGAAATTTGATTAATTCGAATGTATGATGCTTATGTCTACTATTTCCAAAGATTTTAAAGTTTGGCCAACTACTTAACCTTTAAATGAAGCTAAATTTGGAGGAAGAATAAGACCCAATAATTTTAATTTATGTATACAAAATATTATCAAACTAGTATTTAATAACCAAGATTTTAGTGTTGAGAAGCTTTGGGGATATTTTTCCATTTTTTTTTAGAAATTCCTTTAGTGGAAGAACCATGAAGTTGTGAGATCTGGGTTCTAGTCATAGATTTTATATTAATTTCCTTTGTGACTATGGGCAAAGCCCATTCATGTAGGGCCTCAGTTTCTTCATACTTAATATGATTCTTTTTACATTTTTTAAACATTTTTATTTAAAGTTTTGGGTTCCAAATTCTATGTTCCTCCCTCCCTTAGATGGTAAGCAATCAGATATAAGTTATACCTGTGCAATTATGTAAAACTTTTCCATATTAGCCAATTTGTACAAGAAGACTCCAAGATAAGTAAAAGAATGAAAGAAAGAAAGTGAAAAATAGCATGCTTTGGTCTGTATTCAGACAATATCAGTTCTTTCTCTGGAGGCTGATAGTATGCTTCACCATTTGTCCTTTGGGATTGTCTTGGATCATTGTATTGCTGAGAATAGCTAAGTCATTCACAGTTTTTCATTGAACAATATTGCTATCATTGTATACAATGTTCTCCTGGTTCTATTCACTTCACTATGCATCAGTTCATTCAAGTCTTTCCAGGTTTTTCTGAAATCATCCTGCTTGAAATTTCTTATAGCACAACAATATTCCATTACAATCATGTACTTGTTTAACTTGCTTATAGCTTTTTAGCTCCAATTTATGGGCATCCCTTTGATTTCCAATTCTTAGTCACCACAAAAAGAGCTACTATGAATATTTTGGTACATATACAGTGATGGGGCCACTACAGAAGTTCTCTCTTGCAGATAAGGTCTTTTTTTAATGTTGGGGTACTTTGAAGGGGAACGCTTCACCACCTATAAAACAAAAAGAAAAAAAAACTGGGGTGAGATAGCAAAGAATGAAAGCTTAGAAATGTGGGGAAGGCTAATGATGCCTCAAGACAGTTCTCCCAGCTGTGGGTAATATTAAGCAAGGATTCTCACTGCTTTTTATTAAGCTTTCAGTGGGAGAAAAGGAGGAAAACTGAGGTTCTTTCTTTCTCTTTGCTTTTGTAACTCTGGCCAGATTGGAGCTGCAGAGATAAAGACAGGCAAGAAAAGGAGGGAAATCTTTTTATAAGGTTGTAGAAATTTATAGCCTTATAAACTAGAGACTAAGATTTATAACTGAAATTTAATATATTTACTGTAAACCTCCAAATTATGGTAACTACAACAAATCTTATTGGATTTTTGGAGGTTTGTAAATTAAGGTTACATGAAAACAACCTCTCTCCCCTTCATGGAGGGAAATAAAGTTCAGTAAAGTTGATTCAACTACTAGGGAAATAAGCAGAACTGATCTCATTTGAAATTATTCAAAATAATTTAATTGTTCAGGTAAAGTAGTGGCAGAGTCACTACATTGAAATAGACTATTCCAAAAGTCAGAAATGGTATTGTATAAGGAAAACTGTACAGGAGAGATTCAGTGGAATGTTATACTAGAATATTATTGAGAAATAAAATATGATGGTCTTAAGAAAGATGTGAAGATAAAGAGAAGTAAGAGATCAAGAGTGTAAAATAAAAGATTAATTTCAAAGTTTGTAGGGAAAAATTTGCAAGAGAAGTTTAAGATAAAAAAAAAGAAATAGATGGAGTCCCTTTGAGCTGATAGTGTGAGTGCAGGGTTTGTGACTTAAAGGATTTGAATTTGGAAAGAGGTTTGAGTTAGGTCTGATTACATTAAGATAGGAAGGATTTGAGAATCTTTTGGAAAAATGCCTGCTAGTAATTTAGAGTGACAGTACTCTGTTCTTGCTATATTGCAGTAAGGTGCTGCTAAATTAATAAAATTATGATTCCAGACACTTGATAATCTTAAAAAAATTTCTACCTACAACAGCCATCTGTTCCAAAATGTTCTTTTATGCTTTGTTGTAAAATAACATGCCATCAGAATGGCAAAAAAAAAAAAAGACATTGGCATGATTAGTCCTAAATGTACCAAAGAAAATACACTTGGAATGAAGAATACTGCTTAATTACATGGTAGAGTCCACAAGCAGGAAACTATTTCAGAGAAAATGATTATTGAGCACACTTGCTTGTGTGCGCCTATAAAATTAAAATACCAGAAGCACAAATGGGAAGAATTTCAATTATGTAACTTCAGGGTTATAACTTTCTGTGGACAGTGTAGCATCACCTTTTGGTTAGGCTAGTAATTGTAAGGTTCTCTCACTCTTCTCATGCTTGCTCAGTCTCAAGAGAGGGACTACAAAGACCACATGATACATTAGAAGCAAATATAAAACCTCATCTGACTTTATGACCCTGAGCAGAAGTTCGAATATCTGCCTAGTCGATTTGCTGTGTTTCACCTGTTTTGAGTCACTGTGGTGCTAGACTCCGTGAACATCTGAATTAAAAGGCAGACAGGTGTGAAAGGGAAAGTGGCCTGTGGTTTGGATCTCTGGTCATCTGCCAGGCTTTAAGAGAAAGTCTCAATGTTTTCCCAGTGCTGTTAATTGATAGAACATATTCTGTGGAAGTCTGCTTTTGTGTGTCTGGCTTGAAGAGGTGTGGAACACTTAGAACTTGGTCAAACATCAAAGACACCAAAGTCATCTACTGCATCCTGGGCTGCCACCAGGACTTCTGCCTTGTCACTGGACTTTGATGACTCTGGAAGAAAGAGTGAAGCTGAGGATTTTGGTCTGCTTCACTTAAATCCAATTCATGCCCATTAATGAAAGTGTTCCTCTTCAAAAATGAAGGACAAACAATGACAACAATCTATCCCAATCAGTACTTTTATTATTAATTGCCCCACTTAAGTTGTAGCCCAATATGGAGTGGGGAAGTACACTAGAAGCCTAAGAGTTTCATGATGGTACCTGGGCTGTTGAAGAGAGATAGAGCAGGGGAAGGTTGGAGGAGGACCAAAGAGCCACTCAGTGTTTTCTGCCTCATTCCAAAGTAATGAGTCCTTCCAGTACTGAGACATTATGTGGTCCAGAAGCATGCAGAAGGTTCACCATCCCAGAAAGGCCGAGTTTCGGGAAGTTTCCAGAGGAGCTTCCTGGGATTGCCTCTTAGGCCAATTCATCCTCAGCTACCGAACAATCAGAGCTGTGCCAAAGGGCCTGGCTTGTTGGGACGACCAGGTAGTACAGTGGACAGAGCATTAAGCCTGGAATCTAGAAGCCCTGAGTTCAAATTCAGCCTCAGACACTTACCAGCTATGTGACTCCAGGCAAGTCACTTAATCTCTGTCCATCTCAGTTTCCTCATCTATAAAATGGAGATGATAATAATAGCATCTACTTCTTAGGATTGTTGTGAGGATCAAATGAGATAATATTTATAAAGTGCTTTGCAAATCTTAAGGTTCCATATAAATGCTACCTATTATTGTTAAATTGTGAACCTCCAATCACCAGAAGGGTTGAAGCAGGAGCTAAATGACTGTAGATCCAGGATATTATAGAAAAAAGGTTTGTTTTTTTTCTTTTCCTGATAATGTGAGAAATGGCTAGATGGCTTCTAAGGTCCTTTCCAAATCTGAGATTTTAACATCTGATAACTCCAAATGTCTGTGTCTCCACTTAACTCTAACCTCTCTGTCAAATAGCTATACATAAAAAAGCTTCATTTTGTTGGAAGGTCTTGTTATTTGTTTGTTTCTTTCTTTTTTAAGATTGTTAATTTATTATAAGCATTTATTTTTTAAAAAATATTGAGTTGCATATTTTTTTCCTCCCTTCAGCCCCTTGCCAATGCATTGAGAAGGCAAGAAATATGATGCCATTATACATGTGAAGTCATGCAAAATATTTCTATACCAGCCATGTTGCAAGACAAAAAGAAAGAGACAGAGAGAGAGAGAGAGAGAGAAGAAAGAGAGAGAATGAAAGAAAGAAAGAAAGAAAGAAAGAAAGAAAGAAAGAAAGAAAGAAAGAAAGAAAGAAAGGAAGGAAGGAAGGAAGGAAGGAAGGAAGAAAAGAAAAATAAAACATCAATTAACACTCAGAGTTCTTTGATTTTCTGGAGGCAGATAACATTTTTCATCATAAGTCCTTTGGAATTGTCATGGATCATAGTATTGTTCAAAGTCATTAACTCTCAGAGTTGATGGTCATTACAATAATGCTATTACTGTACACAATGTTCTCTTGATTCTGCTTACTTCACCTCGCATCAGTTTATGTAAATCTTCCATATTTTTTTTTCTGAAAATGTTTGACCCATCATTTCTTAAAACACAATAGTATTATACCATAATCATAAACTACAAATTGTTTAGTCATTCCCCAGTTGATGGGCATCTCCTCAATTTCCAATTGGAGCTTGCTATTTCAAGGAATCCTGGGATACCTTATTGGAAAAGTGAAGGTCTGTTATTATTATTATTATTATTTTGTAATTTAGATGACCACATACAGGATTTATCTGTCCTCAAAGTTTGAATATATATATATATATATATATATATATATATATAATATATATATATATATGTATATGTATATATATGTATATATATGTGTATATATATATGTGTGGTGTATATATATATATATGTGTGTGTGTGTATATATATATATATAGCTTAGCAGCCCTTTAGTGCATTGAAGAAGTATCCTATTGAATTGTTAATATCGTACCCTAACATGTATTTGTTAGTTTGTTGAGGTTTTTGTGTGGTGGGGGTGGGGGGTACCACATCCATGATTTCACTGCATCTGAAGCTTAGAGTGAGGGACTTGCATTGCCAATGCAGGTCGGCACC
This sequence comes from Phascolarctos cinereus, assembly GCF_003287225.1. NCBI lineage: Eukaryota > Metazoa > Chordata > Mammalia > Diprotodontia > Phascolarctidae > Phascolarctos > Phascolarctos cinereus. Next base: position 32,132,104 of record NW_027555847.1, read on the forward strand.
TTCTCTGCAACTTTGTCTTAGAGAATTGCTTAGAATTCTGAGAGATTAGTTGGTTAATTGTTGCCCTTCATTTTCTAAGAGGACCAAAATGACATCACCACGCTAGAGTCAAGTTTGTGTGTGTCTGACTGTGGCTGATCAGACCAATATGTGTTCAGAATGTTTGACCATGGGTCAGGCACAAATAATCCATGTGAACATCTGAGGTGGATTCTCTAAATTTGCATATCATGTGTTTCTCTTGAGCTATTTCAATTCTGCTTTGCTCTTAGAGCACAGCACCTTTTCTGATGTAGGCACGCCATGCTGAGTGGTTCTGTGCCAGTGTCTCCCATATCACACAATCAATTCCAGAGTTCTTAAGAGAGACCTTGAGAGTGTCCTTGCATTGCTTCTTCTGACCTCCATGTGAATGTTTTGCCCTGTGTGAGTTCTCTGTAAAATAGTCTTTTTGGCAAGCGTACATTTCACATTTGAACAATGTGGCCAGCCCATCTGAGTTGCACTCTCTGAAGCAGAGTTTGAACTCAAGGTCCCACTCCGATAAGTGTCATGTTGTTCAGTCATTTTTTCAGTTGTGTCCAACTCTTTGTGACCCCATTTGGGGTTTTCTTGGCAGAAATACTAGAATGGTTTGCCGTTTTCTTCTCCAGCTTATTTTATAGATGAGGAAACTGAGGCAAACAGGGTTAAATGAATGGTCTAGAGACTATTAAGTCTCTGAGGCTGGATTTGATCTCAAGAATATGAGTCTTCCTGACTCCAGGCCAGGCCCAGCCCACTGTACCACCTACCTACCCAGTAGGGGTCATAGGAAGGATCTAAACTCAGGTGCTCTTAACTCTGAGCATGGCTCTCTACCCACTACTCCATGATGTCCCTCCTATGCCAGGCTGCCTCAGCTCAAGTTTGCTTAGATTAAGAGGAGGCTGCCACTTGAGTTTAGAGAAGGCATTGTGAAACACACCATTCATATGAATAAGATCTGAATAAAGCTAGTGTGTTGAATGGGATAAATTATATAGGCAAACTTATTAGCTGAGAAAGAGATTCAAGCCTGGTTCCCACAAGGATGTTCAATGGAACCCTACTTTGGAGTGGACTTTAAAGAGCTGTACAGTGGAATCCAGTAGAGATTTGGAGTGGGTGAGCTGGGTTTAAATCGTGGCTATGAGTGTGATCATGGGGTACCTGAGTCTCAGTTTTCTCATCTTTGAAATGAAACGTAATAATATGTATACCACCTGCCTTGTGAGGCTGTTGTAAAGAAATTTCTTTGTAAACTTTGAAATGCTAAATAAATTTGAAGCATTTTTTAAAAAATTATTTCCCAGCATTAAAATTTGCCCTTTTGTTTCCCTGTTTCAAATCATTCAAGAAAGGGTTGCTTATGTTACTTTGAGACTATCATTTTCAACAGAATGATAACTAGGGTGGTGAGATCAGAGCTTTGTTCCAGAGCCCTGGATTTAGAGAGCATTTGTAGTCTTTTAACAATTAGAAACAAGTGAGTTTAGCTGGACTGTGTAGTTAAAATAGGCAACTAGAAGATAGTGAACTTTGGTAAACTCTTCATGCCGCTTACCCTGGAAGGGTTGGTAGTGCTTGCCCCAGCCACAATATTTATTTATTTTTTTATTCTTGGCCCTAATCACCTCCCTGTTTGAAAGTTGAATGTTATGTTTGGCATGACTTCACATATACAATTAATATTATATTGCTTCTCAATGGGTGGGAGAGGGGCAGGAGGGAGGAAGAGAATTTGTATGTCAAAATTTTAGAAAAAATGAATGTTGAAAGTTTAGTGTCACATAGTAGAGATTAGCAGAAATGGAATGGTCAGCTCTATGAAGACACCCCTATCCCTAACTTCTTTAATGGTTTGCATGTTTAACGCCTTTGTTAAAATGATTATTAATGGCTTTTCAAGACCAAGACAATTTTACCGTCTGTAGAGAGATGACTGAGAAAAACGATGTGGTCAGAAAAGGCCATCTTTCTATAGTCTCTGCCACATAATAGATCCAATGTGCTTGCACAAAGATTTCCAATGACTTTTGGCAGGTGTTCATCACAGCAGATGCATTCTTTCTATTGGGCACCATTTGGTTCAATCACCCTCAATCTTTGAAAGCATCATGATTAGGCCCAATTATAATGTATGATGCAATAAAAGAATTCTTTTATCAATTCTTTTTATCATGATGTACTCTAAATGGTATGAGTTTTTTAATTGCTATTGATATTTGACATTGATTTTTTAAAAAATCAGTCAGTCAACAGACATTTATTAAGTACCCACCATATTCCAAGCACTCTGCTAAGCAATGGAGCTACTTGGGATGACAAGATCATTTTAAAAATCCGAATAAATTGTTATGAGGCAGCTGGGCTAGCACCAGCAGTAGGAAGATCTAGGTTCAGATCCCATCCCTGACATATACTAGACATGTGACCATAAGCATGTCATTTAACCCTTGAGTTCCCATCCTACAGTCAAAGGATTAATTCTGAAAGTCACCTTAGGCACCATATAATCCAACATCCTCATTTTACAGTTGAGTCAATTGAAAAAAAGATAATTAGTGAGTTTCTAAGTGCCAGACGCTATGCTGCACATTGAAGATACTATGACAAAAATAAAACAGCCTAGCCCTTAAGGACCTTGGAACCATCAAGGAAGACACTACCACATATATATGTGTATAAAAATAATAGAAGGTATTAAAGCTCAGAGACATTAAGTGATCCACCCCAGGTAATACAGGTAATACATAACAGATCTGTGCTTTGAATCCAGGGCCTCTGACTTCAGCACTCTTTCCTTCAACTCTGTGTGTTTTTTTTTTATATGAGGGAGCAAATGTCTTTGACACTCATGAGAGGTGTCACCACAGGCAAGTCATTGAAATTCTTTGAGCTTCAGTTTCTTCCTCTGTAAAAGAATCATCTCAGCAGTTTCTAAGTTCCCGTGAAGCTTTAACTCTGATTCTACATAACTTGGAGAAGTTTGACTCTTGTTCATGGTCACAGAAGTAGTAGAAGTCAGACACAAGATTCTAGTCCTACCCCAATAATAATACCTTGTAATGTTTATTTTACTATTACATGAATAACCAATTCTTATTTTGGTACCAGGCTTGTCTCCTTTTCTCCTTTATTTCTTCATCTTAAAAGGCTCTTAAAAAGTCAATCTCTAAAGGACATGACTAATTGGTGAGGTTGTCCTTGCCCTCATGGAACATGCTCTTCTCTCTTGGAAGGACCCCACCAACTAAAAGACCTAATTTCTATTTAAAGTCCCAGTCTATTCAGAATCCCAGTCTGGCTGAGTTCTTGCCCTGGGGAGAACAGCCCCTGTGCATGTGCCCCTCCATTAGAATTATGGGTGACCCAGCTTATGAAAGAGAAAACCAACCAGAGTGGTCTGGATGGAGATTGTCCAGATTGCTGGAAGTGGCTGAGTTTCATGATCAACCCACATTCTCAGCAGGAGGCGCTGAAGACTTCTAGCCCACCTCCTCATAAAATGTCCACCAATCAGGGTTGACTTTCAGTTTTCAAGGGAATTACCTTTCATTATTTAAATTATTTATTCGTTATTTCAAGCTTTCAGGCTTTCCAAGCCTTTTGTCTTTGGTTGCCAGAGAAACTACTGACCATCAGTTTGTTGATTATTAGCTATCCTAATTAATAAATTGGTTATTAATTACCTAGAAACTCCATCTTTCAGGTTTTTTCATTCATCACAATTCTGGGTCCACTAACAGAGAAACAGAACAATAAATAAGACAATAAAAATCCAGGGAAGCTGGTGACCATTTTTTTAGCCTAGAAAGCAAAAACGAACAATGTCTTCTAAGTAATAAACACAGAGAAAACCAGAGACACCTAAAGTAAACTAGTAATGTACAGTCTGGTTAATTGTTATCAATTCTAAATATAATTGGCACTCTCTCAGATGAACCCTAGATTTGACATTGGGGGACAGGTTTTGAATCAATTGTGCTGTTTTCTGCTTGTGTGACCTTGGGCCAGTCACTTAAACTTTATCCTGAAGTTTCTTTACCTGTAAAATGAGAGGAGTGATCGAATGATCTTAGAGGTCTAGGTTCCTTCCAGCTCAAGACACATGATCCTATGTGACTTCAGATATCTGGTCCTTAGTTTCCTCCTTTGTCAAATGAAGGGGTTGGATTAGATGACCTCTGGGGCTCGCTTCCAGCTTTAAGTCTATGATATAAGAAGTTATAGATGAGGTTCAGATAATTACTGGATGAGCTTATACAATAGGAAACCTCTTCCTCAATGAAATCACTGGTTAAGGAGTCGAGAAAGAGAATATAGAATAGGTGGACTTATCATAGAATAATGGAAGATAACTATTAGTTTTATTATACAAATATTTCTTAAGGTAAGCAAAGAAGGCTAATTGATACTTTAAAATCCAAACTTTTAATTGGCCTCAAAACTGATGGAGCAACCAAAAGAAGGAAGAGACAAAGGGATACATGGACCATGTGCCAAGTTTAACAAGGCAGTGAGTTATTGAACCAACGAGCCCTGGCTTGCTAGAAATTCACTTTTGTGTTCGGGGCTCTCCTTAGAGTTAAGATTTTTTGAATCTTTGGTCCAGAGGTCCCAGGCTAAATTCCACTGGGCAAATCCAGAGAAGTATTAGTGAAACCAAGCCAATTACCATCAGGGGAAAGCACCCTGGCTACTTCCTGGTTCTTGATCATGTCTTAAGAGATTGATCAATGTACAGATGAGAGTATATTCCACTCAAAGCAAAGCTGATCATGGAGGCAGAAGATGTGCATTTGAGTCCCCCCTTTGCTATTTAGTAGATGTGTGATCTTGGATTGATCATTCAACCTCTGTGCAAAGGAGAGAGTACTTGGCTCTGGATTCCAAGGACATTCATTGGTTCAAATAACAACTCTGACACTTACTACCTGTGTGACCTCAGATATGTCACTTAACCTCTCTGGCCCTCATTTTCCTCAAATGAAGAAAATGAGACAGTTGGACCAGATGACTTCCAAGGTCCTTTGCGGCTCTGGATATGTGATCCATCATCTCAGTGAATGTCAGTCTTCCTAATCTACACAATGGGGATGAATGTCTTTACCCTTTCTACCTGATCAGATTATCATATGATTTAGAGACAGAATTTTACTTGTGATTTCATTGGTATAGGGAACTGAAAAGCAAAGAAACTTTATCATTGTGGGGGCAGGAAATAGGTCAGGAAGGAAATAAGTATGTATATAGTGCCAGCTATGTGCCAGACACTATGTAAAGAGCTTTACACAGATATTATTTCATTTGATCCTCACAATAACCTGGGAAAGTAGGAGCTGTTAATATCCAAATTTTACAGCTAAGGAAACTGAGGCAAATAGATTAAGTCACTTATCCAAGGTCACATAGCTAATGAATGTCTGAGGTTGGATTTGAACTCAATTCTTTCCGACTTCAAGCCCAGCACTCTATCTGCTGCATTACCAACTATCAGATTGGGGTAGAATGGTTTTTTGTGACTTATACTCTTAACAGGGCTCATAGCCCTGAAAGGTTAGACAACTTACCCAGGGCCCCATAATCACTATATTTTGTAGGACAAGACTTGAACCCAAATGTTCTGTGAGGACAGTTCTCTGTCTACTAGGCCATGCTGCCTCTCTCTCATTTACATGATAAATGTAAAAAGTAGTCATAATTGTAAAAAGCTCTATGAATATTATATACAAATATAACAAACAATGTATGTGTTATAAGGATGATTTAGCATATAGATCATCAGTGGATTCAGGAATCTAACCCCACCTATGGAATGTAGATTCAGGAAGAGAGGCTCAACCCCTACCTCTGACACTCATTAGCAGAGTGACCACAGGTAAATCCCTCTACCTTTCTGTACCATAATTTTCTCATCTGTAAAATGAGAAAAATAATGCCCATCATTGGGAAAAGGGTGTGGTTCTATAGCCTATTCAACCATTCATGAGAGCCAATTGTTAAATATTCAATGCAAACACTTAAGTCTGCAAACACTAGGCCTTGATTAATCATTTTGTTGATTGTCTAGATTTAAGGAAGTGGTGGAGACAATGTTAATAATGCAGATTTATGTTTAGAGTGTACCACGCATCTATTCCCCCCCAGAGAGTCAGTTGTTCACCATTAAGCAGCATATGTCTGCCTATAGTACTTGCCTCTCAGGTTCTTTTGATGGTCCAGTTGAGATCATATATGTAAAACACATGGGCAACCTTCAAGCACTATGTAAATGTCAGTTATTATGATTATTAAATAAATTACATTTTAAACCTTGAAACAATCAGGAAGAATGTGTGACAGATTCCATGCTACTGAAAGTAATAGAAGTTTCAGTTCGTGTTATAAAACCCTGCAGGGTTTAGGATGCAAGCAATAGTTTTTTACAACAGTGCACATACAAAAACATTAGTTCATGTCTGACCTCCAGCCCTTTCTTATAGGAGGTCTGTCTAGGGGAGCTTTCCTGTGTTTCAAGTGGATTTAATTGAACTTGGGAAAAATGGTCTAATTCTTTTGGCCATGTGCCACTAGGTTGATCCAAATCCATATTCAGTTTCCTCTCTGTCCTGCCACGAAAATAACTGTTGTTTATTTACTTTTTTACCCTTGAGAGACAGATGTTGCTATTTAGGCTACTCATATGAATTTAGAATTCTTGTGAGAGCACCAGAAATGGTCCATATAACCCAGGATTCTGTGTCATGTTGGCTGGAAATGATTTGGGGGGAGAGGATGATACCATCCTCCTCAAAATCACGAGTCGGGCCGAAGATCCTGAATTTTGCTCATTAATCACAATGCAATGATTCAAGCAGGACTCCAGGATAGTTAACTGGAGAGCTCCAAACTGGATAGCAAGGCTACTGAGCATCTTGGGCTTTCTAATTTGTGTGATAATAGCTCTGGCTCATTAGCAGGGCTCACAGGTGGGGTTAGATTGGATAGCTAGTGAGGATCAACATGGTGACCATGCCTGGTCAAGTCAAGAATATCCTGACCAGCTCCATAGTGGTGTGTAGAGAAGAATGGATCAGGAGACAAAGGACTTGAGTGCAAATCCCAGCTCTAATGCTTTTTTTTTACCTGTATAAATTTAAGCAATTCTCTTAACCCCCACCCCCCATCCTGTTTGCTCATCTGTACAATGAAAAAAGTGGACTATTTGACTTCTAAGACTCCTTCCATCTTACTATCTCTAAATAAATCTATGATTGAATATCCACCCATATCTTGGTAATTTTTGATTTTTATATGTTAGTTTCTCTTATAAATTACCATGGTAGATGCAGTGTCAGTTATATTATGAATCCAAATTTAGATCTTAATTTAAGTCTAAGACTAAGGATTGATTCAATCAATCACCTTTACACTTAAAGTTACTAGCAACATGCTCTGTATTGTGATATCTTTATCAGGTGAGAATGCATCTATCGAATCAATCAGTCATAAAATTAGAAAAAATAAAATGCTTCCAGCCATCTGGATGAAATGAAATTACCAAACTCTAGAAATGTATTAGGATTGGTTGGTGAATAGGTTACTCCTTCTGTTAAAAACAGGCAACAGTTTGGAAATGAGCAGTCCAGTTACAGGCCAATCTAGTGATAGAAACAGTTTTACGGAACCCTCCTGGTAGGTCATCACCTGAAGAGGAGGGGATGGTTTCAGAAGACAGCTTCTGGCTCCTACTCAGCCCTGTGAGCAGAGAATGATGGTGGAAACCTTGAAAAGTCAGAAGATTTTGAAGCTCCCCTGGCATCTGAACAGTATCCTCAGAACAGCAGAGATGATGAGCAGCACCAACACTAGGAGTCAAGGACAAACCATATACATAGAAGAATGACAGCTTCAGAACTCTTAAAAAAAAAAACACAACAGAAAAACTCTATGAGGGTCCCATCAAGCCAGGTCCCCTAGCAGACAGGTTACCCATTTGTTACATGTGCTTGATAATTTTGAGCCCACTTTGCCATGGACTCTGTTTGTACTTGTGGTAGAATGAACCTCGGATTTGAAGCAATATTTTGTATCAACTATTCTTACTATAATATCTTAGTAAATACCCATTTCTAAAAGGGAAAGGGAAGTGAAGAAATATTTAAGTACCTACTCTGTTCCAGGAATTGTGCTAAGCATTGTACAATTATTATTTCATTTCATACTCACAACAGCTCTGAGAAGTAGATTCTATCATGATCCTAATTTTACAGTTGAGGAAACTGAAGCAGATAGCGGTTGAATGAATTAGGTTTTTTTTAGATCGTTTCTTTTTTTCTTTTTTTCTTTATTTTTTCTTCTTAATTTTTTCCATATGCCTTTGAGTTGAAAATTTTTCTCCCTTTTCCTTCCCACCACCCTCCCCAAGACGGTACACAATCTGATGTAGGCTTTACATTTACATACCCATTAAACATATTTTCACAATTGTGAAGTTGTAAGTAAAAATTAAAACCAATAGGAGGAACCATCAGAAAGAGGAAACAAAACTCAACAGAAGGTAAAAAGAAATGATAGCGATTTGACTTCCATATTTCTTTCTTTGGATGTGGACAGCATTTTCTATCCCAAGGCCTCTGGAGATGTCTTAGATCCTGGTAATGCTGAGAAGGGTTCAGTTTAACAATCTTAGTCATTGCATAATGTGGATGTTATTGTGTACAAAGTCCTCTTGGATCTGCTCACTTCACTCAGCATCAGACCATATAAGTCTTTCCAGGTTTTTCTGAAGTCAGCCTGTTCATCATTTCTTATAGCACAATAGTATTCCATTACATTCATATACCACCACTTGCTCAGCCATTCCCCAATTGATGGGCATCCTCTCAATTTCCAATTCTTTGCCACCACAAAAAGAGCTGCTATGAATATTTTTGTACATGTGGGTCCTTTTCCCATTTGTTTGATCTCTTTGGGATATAGCCCTAGAAGTGCTATTGCTGGATCAAAGGGTATGCACATTTTTGTAGCCCTTTGGGCATAGCTCCAAATTGTTCTCCAAAATGTTTGGATCATTTCACAACTCCACCAACAACGCATTAGCATTCCAATTTTCCCACATCCTCTCCAACATTTATCATTTTCCTGTTTTATCAAGTTGGCCAATCTGATAGGTGTGACATGGTACCTCAGAGTTGTTTTGATTTGCATTTCTCTAATCAATAATGATTTAGAGCATTTTTTCATATGACTATAGATGGCTTTAATTTCTTCATCTGAGAACTGTCTGTTCATATCCTTTGACCATTTTATCAATTGGGGAATGGCTTGTGTTCTTATAAATTTGTCTTAATTCTCTATATATTTTAGAAATGAGGCCTTTATCAGAGAGACTGGTTGTAAAAATTCTTTCCCAATTTTCTACCTTCCTTCTAATCTTAGTTGCATTGGCTTTGTTTGTGCAAAAACTTTTCAATTTAATGTAATCAAAATTATCCATTTTGCTTTTCATAATGTTCTCTATCTCCTGTTTGGTCATGAATTCTTCTGTTCTCCATAGATCTGATAGGTAAACTATTCCTTGTTCTCCCAGTTTACTTATGGTATCAGCCTTTATATCTAAGTCCTGAACCCATTTTGACTTTATTTTGGTATATGGTGTGAGATTTGGGTCTATGCCTAGTTTCTGCCATACTCTTTTCCAGTTTTCCCAGCAGTTTTTTTCAAAGAGTGGGTTCTTATCCCAGAAGCTGGGGTCTTTGGGTTTATCAAATAATAGATTACTATAGTCATTGACTACTGTGTCTTGCATATTTAACCTATTCCACTGATCCACCTCCCTATTTCTTAGCCAGTACCAAGCAGTTTTGATGATTGCTGCTTTATAATACAATTTAAGATCTGGAATTGCTAGGCCACCTTCCCCTGCATTTCTTTTCATTAGTTCCTTTGATATTCTGGACCTTTTGTTTTTCCAAATGAATCTTGTTATTATTTTTTCTAACTCTATAAAATAATTTTTTGGTAGTTTGATTGGTATGGCACTGAATAAGTAAATTAGCTTAGGTAGGATTGTCATTTTTATTATATTAGCTCAGCCTACCCATGAGCAACTGATGTTTTTCCAATTATTTAGATCTGATTTTATTTGTGTGAAAAGTGTTTTGTAATTGTGTTCATAGAGTTCCTGGGTTTGTTTGGGAGGTAGACTCCTAAATATTTTATAATGTCTACAGTAAGTTTAAATGGGATTTCTCTTTCTATCTCTTGCTGTTGGGCTTTGTTGGTAATATATAGAAATGCTGATGATTTGTGGGTTTATTTTATAGCCTGCAACTTTGCTAAAGTTGTTTATTATTTCAAGTAGTTTTTTACTTGATTCTCTAGGATTCTCTAAGTATATCATCATGTCATCTGCAAAGAGTGATAGCTTTGTTCTTCTTTGCCTATTCTAATGCCTTCAATTTTTTTTCTTCTCTTATTGCTAAAGCTAAGGTTTCCAGTACAATATTGAATAACAGTGGTGATAATGGACATCCTTGTTTCATCCCCGATCTTATTGGAAATGCTTCTAGCCTGTCCCCATTACATATAATGCTTGCTGAAGGTTTTAGATAGATGCTTTATTATTTTAAGGAAGACTCCATTTATACCTATGTTTTCTAGAGTTTTTAATAGGAATGGGTGTTGTATTTTATCAAAAGCTTTTTCTGCATCTATTGAGATGATCATGTGGTTTCTGTTGGTTTTGTTGTTGATATGCTCAATGATGCTGATAGTTTTCCTAATATTGAACCAACCCTGCATTCCTGGTATAAATCTACCTGGTCATAGTGTATTATTCTTGTGATAAGTTGCTGCAATCTACTTGCTAGTATTTTGTTTAAAATTTTTGCATCTATATTCATTAGAGAAATTGGTCTATAATTTTCTTTCTCTATTTTGACTCTTCCTGGTTTAGGTATCAACACCATATTTGTATCATAAAAAGAATTTGGTAAGACTACTTCTTCACCTATTTTCCCAAATACTCTATATAGTATTGGAATTAATTGTTCTTTAAATGTTTGATAGAATTGCATGTAAATCCATCTGGCCCTGGAGATTTTTTCCTAGGGAGTTCATCAATGGCTTGTTCAATTTCTTTTTCTGAGATGGGGTTATTTAAGTATTTTACTTCCTCTTCGGTTAATCTGGGCAATTTATATTTTTGTAAATATGTATCCATTTCACTAAGATTGTCAAATTTGTTGGCATATAGTTGGGCAAAATAATTCCTAATTATTGTTTTAATTTCCTCTTCCTTGGTGGTAGCTTGCCCTTTTCATTCTTGATACTAGTAATTTGGTTTTCTTCTTTCTTTTTTTTTAATTAAATTAACCAAAGGCTTATCTTTTTTGGTTTTTTCATAAAACCAGCTCTTAGTTTTATTTATTAGTTCAATAGTTTTCTTAATTTCAATTTTATTAATTTTTCCTTTGGTTTTCAATATTTCTAATTTGTGTTTAGTTGAGGATTTTTAATTTGTTCTTTTCTCTATTTTTTTAGTTGTATGCCCAATTCATTAATCTCCTCTTTTTCTATTTTATTTATGTAAGCATTTAGAGATATAAAACTTCCCCTAAGAACTGCTTTCTGCATCCCATAGGTTTTGGTATGTTGTCTCATTATTGTCATTCTCTTGAATGAAATTATTGATTGTTTCTATGATTTGTTGTTTGACCCAATCATTTTTTAGGATTAGATTATTTAGTTTCCAATTATTTTTTAGTCTATCTTTCCATGGCCCTTTATTACATATAATTTTTATTGATCATGATCTGAAAAGGATGCATTTAATATTTCTGCCTTTCTGCATTGGATTGTGAGGTTTTTATGCCCTAGGACATGGTCAGTTTTTGTGTATGTGCCATGTACTGCGAGAAAAAAGTATATTCCTTTCTATCCCCATTCAGTTTTCTCCAGAGGTCTATCATACCTAACTTTTCTAATGTTCTATTCACCTCCTTAACTTCTTTCTTGTTTATTTTGTGGTTAGACTTATCTAGTGCCGAGAGGGGGAGGTTCAGGTCCCCCACTAGTATAGTTTTGCTGTCTATTTCTTCCTGTAACTCCCTGAACTTCTCCTGTAAGAATTTGGGTGCTATACCATTTGGTGCATATATATTTAGTAATGATATTACTTCATTGTCTATGGTGCCTTTTAGCAGGATGTAGTTTCCTTCCTTATCTCTTTTGATTAGATCTATTTTTGCTTTTGCTTTGTCTGAGATCAGGATTGCTACCCCTGCTTTTTTACTTCAGCTGAGCATAATATATTCTGCTCCAGCCTTTTACCTTTACCCTGTATGTGTCACTCTTTTTCAAATGTGTTTCCTGTAAACAACATATTGTAGGATTATGGTTCTTAATCCATTCTGCAATCCTTTCCATTTTATGGGAGAGTTCATCCCATTCACATTCACAGTTATGATTACTATCTGTGTCTTTTTCTCCATCCTTTCCCCCCATTTATGCTTTTCTTTCTCCTTTTTCCTTTCTCCCCTTCACTAGTGTTTTGCTTTTGACCACCCTCCTTCAGTCCCTTCCCCCTTTTATTATCCCTTTCCCTTTTCTTCCCCTTTAGTCTTACTGCTGCTTCCCTCCCTTCTTTCCCCCCTCCCTTTTCTTTCCCCCTCCTTTTCTTTCCCCTTTTCCCTCCTACTGCCTATAGGGCAAGTTAGATTTCTATACCTAACTGATTATGCTATGCCCTTCTTGAGCCAAATCTGATGAGAGTAAGGTTCAAACAATTCTCCCCCCCTTCTTTCCCTCTGCTGTAATAGGATTTTGTGTCTTTTCCTGTAATGTAATTTACCCTTGTCTGCCTCCTCCTTTCTCAGTACATTTTCTAAGATCAGATTGATCCACTTATTTGGATCCATTTAACCCACTTGATTAGATTTTTTTTTATCATTACATCAAAGTCAACTAATATCCACCCTCTTTATGTATACTCCTTTAACAAGGTGTAATAACAATACAGTTCTCAAGGGTTGCAAGTCTCATATTCCCTTGTAGGGGTTTAAACAGCCCCCCCTTATTAACAACATATTGTATCCTTCTGTCCCATTTACCTTTTTAAGTCCTTCTTGAGTCCTGTACTTGAAGATCAAATTTTTTGTTGAGCTCTGGTCTTTTTATCAGGAAAGTTTGGAAGTCTCCTATTTCGTTGAATATCCACCTCCTCCCTTGAAAAATGATGCTCATTTTTGCTGGGTAATTGATCCTTGGCTGCATTCCAAGCTCCTTTGCCTTACAGGAATATCATGTTCCATGCCCTGCGGTCTTTTAATGTAGAAGCTGCAAGGTCCTGTGTAATCCTGACTGTGGTTCCATGATATTTAAATTCTTTCTTTCTGGCTGCTTGCAGCACCTTCTCTTTCATCTGGTAATTTTGGAATTTTGCTATTATATTCCTTGGTTGTCAATTTGGGATCTCTTTCAGGTGGTGACGGTGGATTCTTTCTATGGTTATTTTCCCTTCTGGTTCTAGGACTTCTGGGCAGTTTTCCTTTATGATTTCCTGAAAGATACTGTCCAGGCTCTTTTTTTTCATCATGATTTTCAAGGTAGTCCAATAATTTTTAAATTGTCTCTCCTGAGTCGATTTTCCAGGTCGGTTGTTTTACTGATGAGGTATTTTACATTTTCATCTATTTTTTCATTTTTTTTTTCTGTTTGACTGATTCTTGCTCTCTCATAGAGACATTAGTTTCCATTTGTCCAATTCTAGTTTTTAACAGATTGTTTTCTTCTGTTAGTTTTTGTACTTCCTTCTTCAACTGGCCAATTGTGTTTTTTAGGGACTTGTTTCCTTCAGCATACTCTTCTGTTAGTTTTGTACTTCCTTCTTCAACTGGCCAATTGTGTTTTTTAGGGACTTGTTTTCTTCAGTGTACTCTTCTGTTAGTTTTTGTCCTTCCTTCTTCAATTGGCCAATTGTGTTTTTTAGGGACTTGTTTTCTTCAGTGTATTTTTTTTCCAATGGCCAATTGTATTTTTGAAGGACTCTTACCTCTCTCATTTGACTATTAAAATCCTTCTTGAGCTCGTCTAAGAAGGCTTTTTGGGCTTCAGACCAGTTCATATTCCCTTTTGTTGTTGCAGATGTGGGTTTGTTGACAATGTTGTCCTCTTCAGAATTTCTGTCTTGATCTTCACTCTTCTCATAATATGAATCTATGGTACGTTTCTTTTTACTCATGGTGTTTCTTTATTCCCTGGCCTTTAAAGAGATTGAGCTCTCCTGCTGGGGAACAGAGGGTACTGACCCAAGCTTCTTGTGTTGGGAGCCTAGGTCTTGGTCACTGGCTTTGTGTCTGGGGCCTCTTATGCTGGGAATTGGAGGCTGTAGGTTTCTGGTGCCTTACCTTGTGTTGGGCTGGAATCAGCAAGGCTGGAACTTTCAGGCAATTCTAGGTTGCCTGCTTTTCCTTTCCTTTAGCTTTCTTCCACTCCTTTAAGATGGGTGCTGCAGGATGTTTATCTGCCTGGGGCCCCCTGCAGTGTTGTCTCCCTCTTTCTGCTAATGCACTGGGAGATTCCTTTGTGGTGAGTGCGAGGCTCCTGGTGGTTTTCTGAGCTGGTTTCCACCGGTTCCCCCCCTCACTGAGGCACTTGGAGGTCCAGGTGTTGGTGTTTGCCTGCTCTACCACCTGGGCTTCAGGATTTCTTCACAATTGGAGGCTTCCGGGCTCCTACAGCTCACCTGGTGTTGGGTTGGAATCAGCAAGGCCGGGGCTTTAGGAAGCCTTTAGGTTGTTATCTTCACCTCCTTTCAGATGAATGCCATAGGGTACTTGTCCTCCTGGGGCCCCTTGTAGTTCTGCCTCCCTTATTTTTGCTGAGGCACTGGGAGACCCGTTTCTAGGCTATTGCACTGCTGCTCCTCATCTTTCTTCTAGTTCAAGTGTTCCAGGGTTGTTTTTTTCTGGGGCAATATTTTCTGGGTTTTCAGAGGTTGATAGGGGAGAGTGAGAGCGACTACCTTTTCACTCCGCCATCTTGGCTTCCAGAAGCGGAAGTCGAGGTTGAATGACTTGTACAGGATCACACAGCTAGTTAGTGCCTCAAGACAGATTTAAATTCAGGTCTATCTGATTCTAGATGTAGTATACCACCTAATGTGGCTTGATGTAATAATTGATATTAAATGATAATCAATGGAGTATCACCCTAGTGGGGGATCGTGAATGATATTATTGAAATTACTGTCAGCCCCTCAGGATTAACCATAGACTCTTGAGAAGGGGAAAGTGGGTAGTACCTTGTAGTATGAGTGGAGGTTGTCAGAATTAGCCCTGAGTATGTGTTGCAGAATGTTATTAAGATATTTTCCTTACAATCATGCAGGAAGTGGGTAGTGAAAATATTGTCTTCATTTTGCATAAGCGATCTTCAAAGAAGATGAGAGCTTACCTGTGGTCACACAGCTAGTGAGTGTCTGAAGTAGGCCAAGAACCAAGTTTTCTTAAATAAATTTAGGGACCTCTCCATTATATTCCACTGCTTCTGAAATTAAAATATCCTGGAGTCAATGCAAGTATGTGCTTTAGAACCCTAGAATTTCAGATTTGAGAGAAACCTTCAAGGTCATCTAATCCAACTTCTTCATTTTGCAAATGGGAAAACTGAGGCCTAAGGATTTTAAGTGACTTGTACTCTATACTTTTTCAACTCTCAGATTATAATATTTTTTTTCCTGTATTTGTTATTTTCAGATAAGTCTCCATCCTGGAAGTCATTATAGCATCTTGATCAATCTACAAACATCTATCCAGTGCATTCACATTCAGGCCAGATGGCTGACTTATCCTCCACAGGACTTTCTATACCAAAACCTTTTCACCTGGAAGTCCACTCCACTCCTGGAGCACTCATGTTGGAAAGACTGTATTCATTGGAGGCCTTACCTAAGTGGCTGATTTTTCCCATTTTTTCCAATTTAAGAGGAAACCCAGGCCAACTCCATCATCATTCCTCTCCAGGCTGCACTGCTAACTCAACTTCGCAGACTTTCTCTACCATTCCACACCTCAGCCTTACCAAACGTATTTTCTCCCTCTTCCAATTTTCCACTCTCTTATAGGTATTGTCTTTCCCCATTAGAATGTAAGCTTCTTGAGGGCAGGGGCTATCTTTCTTTCTGTTTTCATTTTTATTACCAGTAGTAGCAGAGAGCCTAGGACAAAGAAATAATTTAATTTATGCTTATTAACTGACTGACTAATTACAATGTATTAGGCACTGTGCTAAGCACTAAGGATATAAATAAAGGCAAAAACACTCCCTGCCCTCAAGGAGATTACATTCTAAGGGGGAAGACAACAATCACACAAATATATACAAAGCAAGCTAGAGACAGCATAAATAGGAAACAATTGACAGAGGGAAGGCAAGAAATAAGAGGAGTGAGGAAAAGCTTCCTGAAGAAGATGGGATTTTAGCTGGGAATTGAGGAAGCCAGGAAAATCAGGAAGTAGAGATGAAGAGCCAGAGCATTCACCACACTGTGTTAAATTCTGGGAACACAGATGCAATGAAAAAGACAGCCCCTAGCTTAGATTCTGAAAATGTAGCCACTGCTCAGATTCTTGCAATCTAGCCAATAGCTCACTAATGTTCAGACTCCTTAAGAGTCTGCTCAATATGACAGATGTTCTAATAAACCTTGTCTTTGACTGAAAAAAAAAGAAAAAAAGTAGCCCCTGCCTTCAGGGAGCTCACATTCGAATGGCTTTACCCATGTTATTTTATTTGATAATTGCCTCAGTCGTGTGAGGGAGGTACTATTATTACCACCATTTTATAGGTGGGAAACTGAAGTTGAGGGAATTAAGTGACTTGATGAGTGTCATACAGCTGGTAAATCAGAGGAAGGATTCAAATTAAAGGTCTTCCTGACTGCAAGTCCAACATGCTATCCACTCTACTACCATACTGCCTTTTCTCTGCTCCTATAAGATCACACAGTCAGTGACCGAATGTGGATTTGAACCCAAATGTTTTTACTTTAAAACATGTAGCTTTTTCCCACCGTACAAAATTGTTCCCTGTACAATCTCTTTGAACAGGCTGCTGACCTTAAATGCCAGAGCTTCACTAATACGTTTCCATTCAAAATGCTTTTGTTAGCTCTTAAGAAGTATTTGTTCATTAATTCAAGCTATTTATCAAGTTCTAACAATTTTTTTAAATCCTTAAAACAAAAGCAAACAATGACAGCAAAAATAATAACAAAGACGGCTACAGCAGCAAATCTATCCAGTTTCTCTGTGCCTTCACAGTCCCCACGCACTCACAGACCAATTTCATTCCCATTTGAGTCTTTGGCTTCTTGCTTTAAGTACATACAACTTTGCTGTTCTTTCATAACATTCACTGAAATTGGAGCCATATATTCTGGTAATGATTTTTTCCTTGGTATATATTGCAACATACAAGATGACAGAAACCAAGAGGCCTTTTTAGCTCCACTCATTGATGAAACCATCTTGCATTATTGCTTCCTATCCCATTGGAGCAGGTGGTACAAAGGCTCCTTTTTCTTTTCTCCCTCATTCCTTAAGAACACAACTCCTCAAGTCCCTGGGATTGCTTGTATTTGGAAAAGGCAGCACTCAACAGTCTAGTTTTCTTATTTTTGAGTATACCCGTCAATAGGTGGGGGATTTTCTTAGGAAAACAGAAGGGAGTAGAGTTCTGATAAAGCCAAGCCTAGTCATCTGGCCTCTTGGGTCCTATTGCTAAGTCATGTACTTGTTCTGAGATGTGGGCAAAATTACTCTAGCCCCTCTTGGTGCCACTCCTGCTATACCTATAAATGGTAATTATACTTTTCTATTATAGATCTCTTTCTGCCCATCAATTGTAATACGTAACTATCTCAAAGGGGTAGTTGGAAGCTTATTTAATGCACGGTACATAAATCATTCTGAGCTGCTCACAAGCATACTCAATGTACATTAAATGCAAAATCTCACAGCCTGGGAAGGGAAATAGAAACTGTGAATCATGTAAATTTCATTTGCAGATATGGTAGAATGGGGGCTACGTTGATTACAATGGCACTCACCAGAAGAGAATTGATATAAAAAACCAAGAATGGCAATGGGTAATTTTCCATGAAATGAGGTCAAAGCATCAAATGGACCACATTTTCAATGGAGATTTGAAAACTGTGTCCAACTAAAGGGTAGTATGATTTACTCAGCCCAGAATGAGGGTGGAAGCCACAGCTGTAGAGACAGCAAAATGTGGGTGATATGAGTGTGGACCTGGAGGCAGGAAGACCCAGGTTCAAATTTCACCTTCACATTTTATAAGTTGTGTGACCACAGACAAATCACTTAACCTTTCTGAGCCTCATGTTCCTAGTATATGTGATGTGCTTTGCCAAAGTGCTTAAAAAATACAAGCTATTAATATTATGGTGATTAGAATCTGAGTCTAGATTTTAATGTCAATTTCTTCTAAGTAGAGATTGTTTTATTCTTTGTATCTGTATCCTCAGTTCTTAGCATAATGCTTGGCATGTAGCAGGCACTTAATAATAAATGCTTATTGATTGAATAACACATAGAGTTACCAGAGTATGATAGAATACATTAAGTTCTATATTAGGCATATGAACTATATTAGGCACAATGCAGGAGGGGGAGTCAGAACTAGAAAAATCAGAATTTGTGAAAATGACCTATGACATTTAGTGAGGTAATGTGACTCTGTAGCCAGTAGAATTTATAGAATTAGAAGGAGTGTGGTGGTCAACATGAGGGAGCTGTGACACACTTATTCTTGCCTATCTGGGTCAGAATGGATTAGTAGTGATTTCTCTTTTTCAAGGATGCGACATCAATGCCCTGGAGAACTTCCATAGGAGGGCCACCAGGATGATGAAAGAGCTATGGGCTGCTCCATATGTGGATAGAAATGTTTAGCCTAAATAGAGAATACTTAGATGTCATGTGATAGCTTTCTTCAGATACATGAAGTGCTTTCATGGGGTAGAAAGATATGTTCTGATGGTGGAAGTTACAGGGAGATATTCCTGCAGTTGAAAAATCATGAACTTGAAGGCTGAAGACACTTTAGAACTCATCCCTATGTAGGGAACAACATAGGAAAAATTGAGTAATCATTTGGCTGTAACATGGAATAATGGGATCAGGCTGAAAAGATAAAGTGGGACCTAAAATGGATAATCTTGAATACTAGGTGTGACGTCGTGGGCAGTAGGGAGCCACAGAGTTCATGTTCAAGATGAATGTTAATATAGTTTATGAGACAGTTTGGAGGACAGAGAAGGTAGAGGTAGGGACCTATCATAATATTCTAAGACAGTGGCAAAATAAATCATAACTGGGGCAGTAGTGGCAAGAATAGAAAGGAGGAGAACAGGTACAGAAAAATCGCAGATGTAGAATGAGACTAGTCAAAGATATTTCTGAAATGGTGACTAGTCTGAGATAATGTTGGTGCTGTTACAAGGAAGAGGAGAGGGGAGAACAGGGGGGAGAAGAAAGGAGGAGATGAGAGGGAAAAGGAAAAGAGAGAAGGTGAGAGGACTGGGAGGGAAGAGAAGAGGAGGGGAAAGGAGTGGAGAAACCTAGAATACTTCAAAGGTGCCTTACTCTTACCTTTATATGAGACATAGGAAGGGCCAGCACATTACTAAAGTTTTATTTTCTCTACAACTATCTCCATTTCCAGAGTAGAATTAATCATAACACCCAGACATAAATTTTAGTATAGAAATCCTGTCAAGGCCACGTCCTGTTATCTCTCTTAAAACAAGATCATAGCCTTGGACATGTGTCAGGAGTAAATAATTTGAAAGTCTGTTTCTTCCAAGAGGTAACTAACTTCAGCAGACAGAACATTAATTCAACATTTCTTGATTCCTGGTTTCTAATGTTGTTCTTAGTAATTGGAAAAAATCTTGAATTAGACCAAAGGATGGGAGCTGATCTGGAGAAAGCAATTAATAAATGAGTAACATTAAAGAAATTAATCAAATTCAAATTCAGTGGATGAATTAAGCATATGAAGTCTTGAGTGGAAGTGGCAAAGAGAAAACTTTAGCCTTGATATTAGGAAGAAACTTCCCAACAATTAGAGATGTTCAGAAGTAGAACAGACTGGCCCAAGAAATTGATGAGTTCCCTTTTGTGGGAGGTCTTCAAGTAGTGGCTAGATGACCACCGTATTAGAGTGGAGAGTTCTTTTTGGGTATGGTTTAGATTAGGTAGGAGCTGAGGTTCCTTCCAACTCAAAAAAATTATGTGATTTTTGTCATTCTGATATGTCATTCATTTTAGTAATTTTCCCATCGTGAATGACTCTTCATGACCCCATTTGGGGTTTCTTTGGCAAAGATGCTGGAATGGTTTGCCATTTCCTTTTGCAGTTCATTTTTTAGATGAGGAAACTGAGACAAACAAGGTTAAGTGACTTGCCTAGGATCACTCAGGTAGTAAATATCTAAGGGTAGATTTGAACTTAGCAAGATGAGTTTTCCTAATTCCAGGCCTAGTGCTCTATCCACTATACCACCAAATTGCCCATATTAGGATGTGTACAATTGGCTAAATTATGGCCTGGGATTATCCTAAAAGGCATTTCTAAGACCATCTTAGTATTCTGGACATCAGCAAGAAAATGGCAGTTCTTTGTGCTTATTAAATGACCTGAGTAGTTGAAGGAATGCTGAATTTGGAGTCAGAGGACCTGAGGTCAGATTCTAGCTCTGCTTCTTGGCATCCTTCCTGAGGTCAGATTCTAGTTCTGCTACTTAGCATCTGTGTGATATTGGATGAATTGTTTCCTCTGCCAGTGCCTCAGTTTCCTTATCTATAAAATGATGATGTTGGACTCGATGCCCTCTAAGGCCTCTTTTAGCATTAGATCCCATGCTCCTATTAATAGGAAATCTTTAGTCTTCATTATACAACCTATTCTTATGGTGAAAATTCAAGGGAAAGCTGGCATCTCCCTTCTGGATATAATAAGGGAGAGGATTGGGCCAGATAGCCTTAAAGGACCTTTCTAGCTCTAAGATTCTCTGAGTTGTTTAATCATCCTTTTGACAAGGAATATCATCAGAAGTGGAACTTTTAGATACAAAACAATCAAATTTAGGGGGTTACTTAATGAATCAAATACTACAACAGGATAATGGGGCTAAAAGGCAAATGAAAAAGCAACACTTATCATTTGGCCACAGTTTTGTAATGTGCTCAATAGAATTACAAAAAATGAAAAGGAATCTCAGATTGTTAGGAGTTGGCTATCCTAGAAGAAAAGGGCTTTCTGATTTTCCCCTCCATGTCATAAAGTTTCTCCAGCAATGTTGTGGAGATGTATGCTTGCTTGATTTGGGTATATTGGAATTAATATTCATATATACTTTCAGCTTTCCAGGGTGGAGGCTCCAAGTCAAGAGGATGAGAAAAGCAAAGTTGGACTCTTTTTGTCATCCATTCATTTTTAAGCATAGACAACTTACTGTACAGGTTGGATACTCTGGTAGGTGCTAAAGGCACAAAGAGAAAAACAAAAAATTATCTATTATCTCAGGAAGTCAACATTTTCTGGGGGTGACATGTCCAGATAAATAAATACAAAATATATACCAAATACTATAGGAGAAAGGAGATCACTAGCCATTGTGGGGACCAAGAAATATGTTATACAGCTAGGAAATGAGACTTGAGCTTGGAAGGAAACTAGGGATACTAAGAGGTGGAATCAAAGAGAGAGTGCATTCCAGCATGAGAGTTGGATTGCATTATGAGATGGTCCTGGACATAGGAGATACAATCCTGTATCCAAACTCTCCTTTCTCACTAGCTCCTTCCTCTCTGCCTACAACATCCTTATATCTCTTTTATCCTTAAAAAAATCCCTTCCTCAACAGTGTCATGTCAACAAGTTACCATGTGATCATTTTTCCCTTTCATCATCAACTTCATGGAAAAATTGATCTCCATTTATTGCCTCTGCTGTGGCAACTGCTCATTGATTCATGACTTGCAGTCTGCTTGGTGAAACAAACTGCCTCCCCAATGACTGAATCTGTTCTGCTAAAGGTCACTGCTATGGATGTGACCCTGAGAAAAAGGTGTATTCCTGGGAGGCAGAGCTAAGATGGCAGTGTAAAAGACTTGCTTGAGCTCTCCCCCAAACCCCTCCAAATACCTATAAAGAATGATTCTAAACAAATTCTAGAGCAGCAGAACCCACAAAAAGACAGAGTGAAACAAATTACCAGCTCAAGACAACCTGAAAGGTTGACAGGAAAGGTCTGTGGGTGCCAGGTTGGGAGAGGAGTACAGTTCAGGGTCAGCCACATGCACAAAGATGGGACCCTGTGAACCTGGAGCAGGCCTCAAGGGACTGAATCATGGGCAACTCTGGCATTTTCCAGACTTCTCAACCCACAAATGCCAAAGGCAAATTAGGTCAGTAGGAAAGATCTGTTGGACCTGAGTGAGAGAGGAGCATGGTCCAGCCCCAGCCCTGGCATAGCCCCAGGGCTGTAGTGGCAGCAGCTGCTTCCAGAGCTCTTGGCCCACAGTCAGTGGGGGAATCAAATGAATGATTAGAGGGGGATTGCAGAGATCTATTTGCTGGCACTGATGCAGGATTCTCTTGCTTTGCCTGTGTTTAGATCTGGGTTGCAATCCTGGATGGTGATCCTGGGGTGAGGAGTAGTGCTGGCATGAAGAAGCTTGTGGCAGCAGTAAAGAGCAAATCCTCCTCACAGTTCCAAGGCCAAAAAGAGTGCTTGTGTTCACTCATAGACCAGGGCACAGTCCAGGAAAGTAGTAAACACCTCTCCTTTGATCAATACACCTTGGAAGAACTGAAAATTTACAGATCTGTAGAAGTATTCTGAAAACAGCTACACAAAACCCCTGAAGCTTGGTACAGTACACCCTCCACACTGGAAGCAGAGCCCTACCTTAACAAAGAATTAAAAAGTCAAGTAATTTGCTGGGATAGTGAGCAAACAGAGGGGGAAAAAAAACCCAGACTCTAGAACCTTACTTTGGTGACAAAGGAGATCAAAACCCACAATCAGAAGACAACAAAGTCAAAGTTCCTACATCCAAAGCCTTCAAGAAAAACATGAATTGGTCTCAGGCTATAGAAGAGCTCAAAAAGGAATTTGAAAAGCAAATAAGAGAAGTAGAGGAAAAATTGGGAAGAGAAATGAGTGATGCAAGAAAATCATGAAAAAAAAGTTAACAGCTTGCTAAAGGAGGCCCCCCCCAAAAAAAAAAGTGCTGAAAAAAATAACACCTTAAAAAATAGACTAACCCAAATGGCAAAAAAGACGCAAAAAGCCAATGAGGAGAATAATCCCTTAAAAAGTAGAATTGGCCAAATGGAAAAGGAGGTCCAAAAGCTCACTGAAGAAAATAATTCCTTAAAAAAAAAAGAAAGAAAAGAATTCCTTAAAAATTAGAATGGAACAAATGGAAGCTAATGACTCTATAAGAAATGAAGAAATTATAAAACAAAGCCAAAAGAATGAAAAAAAAAAGACAATGTGAAATATCTCATTGGAAAAACAACTGAACTGGGAAATAGATCCACAAGAGATCATTTGAAAATTATTGAACTACCTGAAAACCATGCTAAAAAAAGGGCCTCAACAATGTCTTTCAAAAAATTATCAAGGAAAATTTCCCTGATATTCTAGAACCAGAAGGTAAAATAGAAATTGAAAGAATCCACCAATCACCTCCTGAAAGAGATCCCAAAAGGAAAATTCCTAGGAATATTATAGCCAAATTCCAGAGTTCCCAGGTCAAGGAGAAAATATTGCAAGGAGTCAGAAAGAAACAATTCAAGTATTGTGGACTCACAATCAGGATAACACAAGATTTAGCAGCTTCTACATTAAGGGACCGAGGTTTTGCAATATAATATTCCATAGGTCAAAGAAGCTATGATTAAAACCAAGAATCATCTACCTAGCAAAATTGATATAATCCTTCAGGGGGAAAAAATGGACATTCAAGGAAATATAAGACTTTCAAGCATTCTTGATGAAAAGATCAGAACTAGAGGGCAGGTAGGTGGTGCAGTGGATAGAGCACCGGCCCTGAAGTCAGGAGTACCTGAGTTCAAATCTGGCCTCAGACACATAATACTTTACTAGCTGTATGACTCTGGGCAAATCACTTAATCCCAAATGCCTCCCTAAAAAAATAAAAAAAATAAAAGATCAGAGCTAAATAGAAAATTTGACTTTCAAATACAAGACTCAAGAGAAACATGAAAAGTGAAGCCACACATTCAGCAGTGGACCCTACATCCATCAGAGAGCAATTCAAAGAGTCATTTGAAACTTTAAGCAGAAACACATTCTTCAGATGGACACAGACAGAGGCATTCAAGGTGAAAGGCAGGAAGCAACTTCCAGGATTGTAGCCTTCTGGCAGCAGAGAAGGGAGCCAACTGTGCATTCAGTAGAGAACTAGTCCTGAGAGAAGAGAGTTGATGCACGCAGTAACAGCAACATTGTACAAGATCAAAATGAATGACTTAGCTCTTCTCAGCAATACAATGATCCAAGACATTTCCAAAGGACTCGTGATGGAAAATGCTATCCACATCCAGAGAAAGAACTGATGGAGTCTGAATGCAGATTGAAGCATACCATTTTCACTTTATTTTTTTTCCATGATTTTTTCCCTTTTGTTTTGTTTCTTCTTTCACAACATGACTAATATGGAAATATGTTTTACATAATTGCATAGATATAACCTATACCAAAATTGCTTATCATTTTAGGTAGGGAAGATGGAAAGGAGGGAGAAAATTTTGAAACTCAAAATTTTTAAAAATGTTAAAAATTGTCTTTATATGTAATTGAACATAATCAAATACTATTTTTTTTTAAAAAAAGATGCATTCTTCCTAACTGGTATGGGCATTATGAGTTCCCTCCTTTGGGCAAAATTCCTTTCTTTGGAATTTAAGGCCTTCTACAAAGTGCCTCCAACAAACCTTTCTAGCTTTATTTATCATCTAAGGAGGTGGCATTTTTATGTTGTTTTAAGTTTGCAAAACACTTTGATGTAAGAGATCTCATTTGATGATCATGTTATTACCTTTTATAGGAATGCCATGTTTCAACCAAAATAGACTTTCCGTCACCTCCTGCCAACATGAATCCATTCATGCTATCCCCACATTCCTAGAATGCTTTCTCTCTTTACCACTGTTAAATTTTTTTCTGCCTTCAAGGCCACTTAGATACCAGCTTTTCCAAGAAAACATCCCAGATACTCCTAACCACAAGGAATCTCACCCTCTTTAACATTGTATAGATCCCTCCTTTGCTTCTGTCACATTCTACCTAGCATCTTACTTGTCTGTCAGTCAGTCAATAAATGTTTATTAAATGACTACTATGTACCAGGCTAAGAACATGGGGTACAAAGAAAGGCAAAAAGACAGTCTCTGCTGCCAAGGACTACACAGTCTAATTGGGCAAGACAAGTGAGTAACTATGTACAAAGAAGTTCAATCTTATTTAATCTTAAAGTGTCAGTAAGACCTTGGGGGCATTAGGTACATAGGGTAAGTGGAAGATACCACAGAGAAAGCACTAACATTGAATGTAGGAGGAGGTCAGGAAAGGTGTCTTCTCTAGAGGGTGGGACTTGAAGGAATCTAAGAGGTATAAATGAGGAGGGACAGAATTCCAGGCAGCGGGGATAATGAGTGAATATGCTCAGAACTGGGCGATGGAGGAGTGTCACTGGATAGCAGAGTGCACAGGGGGCAAATATGTAAGAGAACTGGAAAGGTAGGAAAGGGTCAAGTTATGATGGGCTTTGAACACCAAACAGAGGGTTTCATCTTTGATCTCAGAGGTGAAATTGAGCCAGTGGAGTCTACTGAGTAGAGGAGTGTCATGAGTAGACCTATACTTTGGGAAGAGCACTGACAGCTGACTGGAGCGTGTACAGATGTTGCATAAAATTTTAGTTTCTCAGGGTCAAAGATTATATTGTTTTTATCTTTATTTCTCTGGAGTATAGCATAGTGCTTTGTATATAGTAAGTATTTCATGAATGTTGTTTGAATTCAATAGAACATATGGTGACTCGGTTCCCTACATTGATTGCCATTCTTCATTGAAAAATATAAATCCAGGTGTCCTGTAGAACCATTGACTGACCTCCATAGGGAGATTCAGAGAACTCCCAAAAGGAAGGAAGTACCCTGGACTTCCTTCAATATGGCAGCTCTCTCTGTATGGCTTGAGAGAAATGGATCCTGTATCTCATTCTCAACTACTCTAAACTATATCCAGATGTTTCAGAATGACAGAAAAGTTTAGTTCATTCTATCGCCAAGCACACGATGTTTTCCTCCATTATGTATTTTTGTAAGTGGTCTTCAACCTATAGGGTAGAATTGCCTGCAGTCATATATTTGGCCACCAAGTTTAATATGATGGTACATTAGTTTCTTGACTGTAACATCTCCCAGGTTTCCAACTTTGAGGCTGTTGTCCCCAATGTCTTCTTAACCCCCCAGTTATGTGTCCTTTTCCCAAGCCTCATTCTTTTTGATCAGTGATAATTGAGAATATCAAAAAACCTCCTTCTCAGAATTCTCTTCCTCCCTCTTTCTTTTCCCCTAACTACTGTTACTCCTTCTACATCTCCATTTCCTTCCCTATCTCCTTCACCTCCTCCTGTTTCTTCTGATTCTTCAGATTCCTGGTTTCCTTAAATGCCCAGCTCAAGTGCCATTTTCTACACAAATATTTTCATGATCAGTCCTATTTCTAGTGTCTCCTCTCCCCCTCCCACCCCAAATGACATTATGGAAAAAGTGCTAGCTTCAGAGTCAATAAACTTAGGTTGAAGTCTTGCATGTAAAACATACTTCCTGTGAGACCATAAGAGAGTGATTGATCATCTCAACATTTCAGGTATTTCTTTCTAGGACTATAAATTCCAGAGCAGCTATCTATCTGTCTATGTCAATATAATGTAATAGAACATACAATACAATAGAATGTAAGCCCCTTGAGGGCAAGAACTATTTGATTGGGGGGGGTTGAATTCTCATCACCTGGAATGTGTCTGTGGATATCTGTGGAACATATTTGGAATTACGAGTCTAGCACATAGTAAATGGTTATTAGAATGTAGTATTCCCATTCTGGCACATACTATGACTGACCGAATCTTAGTGTTGATATGTATTGCAATGGAATATGAGGGATGGAATCTTGAAATCTGTGATGTTTTTAAAAACAGCACAGCCTCATAAACAACCAACCATTTACATATTATCTGTTTACATCCATTATAATATTTGAACAAATACTTTTTGAGGTTGCATTTTTGAGAAAAAGCAACTGAGAAAATAGTAAAATGAAAATGGCACTTTGGGACACATTCTAGAGCTTTTGAAATGACATTTACAAAATCAATGAACACTGTTCTGAAGGCTCATTGATTCCAGTGTCTCTATGCAAATTGTATTCCTTTTTGAAATTTTAATAGAAATTTAAATGAATCTTGTTCAAATGAATAGGGGAAAAGAAGCTAAAAACTATCAATCTTTTAGGAAGACAATAAAAAATTAAGATACATAATTTAAAAGAACTTTTCAAAGGGCATGATAAATCAGAATGGTCCCAGGTATAGTTTTGTAGTTGGAAATTCCTCACTTTTTTTCTTGTCAGAAGACCTTAGTGTTTTTTGAATATTAATGAATCTTCCCTAAATTAGAGAGAGCATCAGCCCATGAATAGCCTTGAAAATCAACACTATATTTGAGTCCAAACAACCTACATTTGGGTTCAAGTTTATGGCAGTGATAAGAGAGTTCATCTTGCAGTTAGATGACTTAGGTCCACTTCCTACCTGTGTGACCTTGGGAGATTGCTTACAATTGTTGGCTCTCTGGGACTATGACTTTTTTGGAGGGAGGTGGGAATGAGCTGGTTGAACTAGATTACCCAAATGTTCTTTCTAACTCTAACTCTATGATACCATGAACTTGATCACAGATTTAGAGT
Source organism: Phascolarctos cinereus (assembly GCF_003287225.1). Lineage (NCBI taxonomy): Eukaryota > Metazoa > Chordata > Mammalia > Diprotodontia > Phascolarctidae > Phascolarctos > Phascolarctos cinereus. The sequence goes on from NW_027555847.1 coordinate 32,160,209, forward strand.
TGGAAGACCTTAGATCTAGACCATCTAGACCAACTCTCTCATTTTACAGATTTTTATTCAGAAGACCAAAGGAATAAAAGCCAAGTCTTGCCCTTATAAATAAAGGTGTTCCCTAAAAGGCAAGGGCTTAAGTAACCCTATATATTCACAATTATACATCCATCAAGAAAGTCTTTTAGTAGGTACCAGTCCTTGCTCAAGGAAAACAATGGTACTTGGTTGCTTTCTCATCTTAGAACTTTCTAATGCCACAGAAGGCCCCTTTCTTCTACTGGCAAATTCATTTTGAGCCCTCTGTTTTGGGGACAGACAGAGACTGGCCACTTCATTGCCCTCCCAGCTTTGCTTCTGACTTTCTGACCTTGACCTCCGAATCACTGAGGGAGCCCCTTGCTCCAAGTCCTCCCCCAATTTTCTGCTCCCTTTTGTGTATTGTGTTTCCATATTAGAATGTTACATGTCAGCTTCGGAGGGTGCATTGAGTGCACAATCATCTGTGAACAAAAAAAGTCATTCACCGACACTCTCTCCAGTTTGGTCTTGGCTTGTAACCTTTTCAAGTTGACAAATTTACCATTACTGCAGTAGCTGACCTTGATGCTATGTTCTTCCTCATTGAGGGCTTTTGACAACATGGCTGAAAACATCCTGGAGTCAGGAGAACCTGAGTTCAAATCTCGCCTCAGACACATGATATTCACTAATTGTGTGACCCTGGGCAAGTCACTTAACTCTGATTGCCTAAAAGAAAAAAAAAAGAAGAAGAACTTTGGAATCTATCATGGGACATGGGAGACACTGGCACAGGACCACCCAGCTTGGCTTACTCTCCTCAGAGAAAGTGTGATGCTCTATGAGCAAAGCAAAATTAAAGTAGCTCCAAAGAAATGAGAGATGTGCGAGTTTAAAGAATCCATCCCAAATGTCATGACTGAGCTGTGGTAGAGCATTCCGAGCTTGGCCTGCTCTGATCAGCCACAGTGGAATGCGTTGTAACTTGACTAACACAGTGGCGTCATTTTGGTCCTTTTCAAAAACGAAGAACAACAACCAACTGATTAGAATGGAAGCTCCTTAAGGGCTGATACTTTCTTTTTACCCCAGCACTTGGCACAAAGTATTTGCTTATTTGATACTTATGGCCTGCCTTCCTGTCAGGTAATTACTCAGGTGCTCTGGACCACAGCTTCTGTTCTGTAAAGTGAGGTTAGGATGATTTTTAAGGTTTCTTCTAATACTACATCAGTGGAAGAAACAAAGCAGAAGAATGTTGATAGTGTCAAAAGTTCTACTAGCACAGAGACCTGGGAATCAACCATAGTCCAGAAGAGTCAGAAAGAGGGCTATCCTTTAGACCCTAGCAGTAGCTCAGTCATAGGAAGACAAAATATTGTTGAGAATGGCTTAGCCTAAATTGATATCTGGGCCCAAATCAAGGTCGAGGATGAGAAGGTGAGGACCAATACTGGATCAAAATCAGAGTACCAATGCAGCAGATAGAGTACTTGATCTGGAATGAGGTAGAGCTGAGTTTAAATCTTATTTCAGACACTTGCTATTTGACCATGGACAATTCAGTTGACCTCTGACAGTTTCTCTAGCTATAAAATGGAGATAACACCTACCTCCCAGGGTTCTTGTAAGGCTCAAATGAGATAATATTTGTAAAATGCTTTGCAAACCTTAAGGTACTATGTAATGTTTTTATTATGATTGATTTACTTATCAATACTTATTAACATAATTGATTATTTAAATTATTATTTTCATTAACAATTTAATAAATAATGATAACAACAATAAAGCACTTTGTAAAATCTTAAGGTACTTTGTAAATGCTAACTATTACATTAATATCAGCCCTCCCCCCCCCAACAAAGTTCCCGGTAATACTCCAGTTAAGTTAGAGTTCCTTCCAAATTGCCTCCACTCAGTTCACTATTCTACAGTGAACCTGAAGGCTTGGTAACAGCCATATTTCTCCATGTCCATGTTATAGAGGCAGAGGTGATCACCTGAGTTCTTGGACTGGATCTACAGATAAATATTCCTGTCACAAATCACGAATCATTTAATCTCAGTGTCTAGGATTTCTCATCCACAAAATGGGGGTAATGCTATCTGTAATACTTAGCCACAGGGGTGCAATTATGGTCAAATGAGATCATAGATGGTAATGGTCTTTAACAAGTTGAAAGCAATAAACAAATTCAATTCTAATTATTCCTCAGTTTATGTTGGGCTTTATGTTTTAGAGAGTAATATTAATAGTAAATATTTACATATATGTAAATATATTTTTACATATTTACATATATGTAAATATAAATATTCATATATATGTGTATACACACACACACACACACACACACACACATTTATACACGTCAACAAACTGCATTGTGACCCTGGGCAAGTCATTTAAACTTCATTATAATATGAGGTCTTTGAGGGCCAGGACTGTTTTTGCCTTTCTTGTTTATCCTCAGTACTTGCCACATAGTAAGTACTTAACAAATGCTTGTTAACTGACTATCAGTGCCCCAGGCCATTCTTTAAGACCAGCCATTTCAGGGATGATGCTAACTTACATTGGTAGAGGGAGTTCCTGAACTGAGAACTCCTCACATCAATGGCATCACAGATATGGACCAAAACCCCAGAATTTGGTCACGATACTGTCTTGGAAGTATGCTGTACACAGTCTTAACATGGTTTTGGCTGAAGACACTCATAAATATTTTAAGAACATATGTTAAAACAGGCCATTTTTAGGTCCTACAAGCAAAGATTAAAGGACACAGTCAAATTAACACAAAGTCAACAGGCTTCTTCAACCAATTTGCCTTTTGTGTCTGGTAATTTCTTACCCTGTTTAAAAATGGAAAGATCAAAGATCACATTTCCCTCTTCTTCATTCTGTTCCTGCTATAAAGCAGAGCCTCACATACTTGAAGCCTCTGAGCTTGCCTTTCCTGGGTTCAGTAACTGATAATCTGTCAATGTCATCTTTCTGGCAACAGTGCATTTTTATGTATCTAGAGGTGTCAGCTGGGTAAGAATATAGTTATTTTCTTTTATTTCAGTTTTCCTTGCTGACATCATTTACGTCTTCTCACCCAAAAGCTGATTTTGAACCATACACCTTTTCTTGTAAAGTTTCACAAACAAATAAATACAAATGTTTATAAATGATTGAGAAATGGTCTTCCCCCCTCCCTTTTTAACATTAAAGCCTCTATAAAATCAGAATCAGAGAAAGAATGTTATCTTGGATTTCATTGATGTAGGAAACTCCTTAATAAGAGAAGTCCTTCTATTAAAGTAATTTTTGTCCCGATTCAGACAAGAGACTTGAACCTAGGTCTTCCTGGGACTAAGGCTGGCTCTCATCTACTACACTAATATTTATCTTGATGACTTTTCTTCCTAGAGGAAAAATGGAAGAGGTTATACAGAACATATAAGCTATGAGGAAAAAAATGCAGATAATGGATTTGTTTATCTTTGGGTGGGGTGGCATTAAAACATGATGTGGTAGAATATATCTGGAGTTGGAGTGAGACAATCCCGGTCCAAATCTCAGCTCTGATACTGATCATCTATGTGGCCTTTGACACACATCAGCTCTTTGGAGTTCCTTCAGCTTTTTCATCTGTAAAACGGGTGTGTCAGGCTAAATGGTGGTCTTTGAGATCCTTTCCCACTTGAGGACCCTGCTCATATCAGCCTACTACACAAGCTGTCCTCTGTGCACCTCCCACAGTGACCTCATCTGTAAAACAAGGTGGGGGGAGGCACATTAGACTGAGTGGCCTCTGAAGTTACTTTTAGTTCTGTGGTGAGATTTCCTAGTTTTAACTAACAAAACTTAAAAAACATTAAAACATGAAACACGAAAAAGATTAACACATAAAAAAGACAAAAAAAACCAGCTTAAAATAATGATAGCTAACATATATACATGCCAGATACTGTGGCAAGCACTTTACAAATATTATCTCATTCAATCTTAACAACAACCTGGGGCGGTGGGTGCTATCATTATCCCCATTTTATAGTGGAAAAAAATTAGGAAAACATGAGTAAAGTGACTTGCCCAGGGTAACTTAACAGCTAGTAAATATCTGAGGCTGGATTTCACACCCTGCACTGTCTTTACTCTTCCACTAAAAAGATTTGAAATTTTATCAAGAATATGGATGCTATCTAGCTATCTATCTCTGTCAGGAGCATGGACCCTACTCAAAGAAATGAACTATTGTTCAGATATTTGAATGACTCAAGTGGCACTGAGCTAACTGAGGTGTAAGTCATTTGCACATGTGAAATACAGCTGAAAGGAATAAGTGGCATTGCCAATGGACCAGACAGATTTTGGCAAAATCAAGAATTCATAAACAGGCAAATACTCTTAACCATTTTTACACGGAGATCATGATGGAAAGCGGCATAGGTTCTTTAATGGCAGGGAACAGAACTAGATGATAAGATTTTGAAGGCTACAACCCATAGTTTATACAGCCCATGTTTTCCCAGTAAGTGTCAATATCTGAGGATTGTTGAGGGCTTGGTGGAGGAGTATTCCAAGGGTAGCTTGAGCCATGAGAGAGAAGCTGTTGGTTTTCCCAGTCTCATACAATGGAAATAACTCCCTATTGTCCTCTTTCACTCTAAGGACTCATTACTCTGGAAGTAAACAAAAAAAAAGGTTCAACTCAATCAGATGTCATTATTTTAAAAATAATTCATCAGATACAAATGTGGCCCTCAAAGATCCATGTAAGTGAACTGAGGTCACAAAGGATCATGTGCTCAGACCTAATCAAAGGCTGGTTCACATGATACCAATTTGAATACAATAGAACTGTTTTCATTTCTCCATGGGGGAAAAAATAGGTAATCAACCCAACATCATGGGCAAAAGACTGGCCTTGGAGTCAGGAGCACCTGAGTTCAAATTCAGCCTCTGAAATTATAGGCTGTGTGACCTTCAGCAAGTCACTAAAGCTCTCAGTGCCCCCAGGCAATTCTCTCTAACATTAATTAGATGAGTTTCTCATCTGCATCAGTGTTGGGAGTTTCTACACAGGAAGTTTAGATGAAATGATAGTTCTAAAAATTATCCTACACCCCACCCCCCAAAAAGAATCATACCAAAGTACTGAATCCCTACTGCTCCTCCTCCTCTCTCCTATACTAGCTAGTTGTTTTGGAAGCATTATGTAAAGGTCCGACATGAAAAAAGAAACCTTTCACTTAAGTCCGACGCCAATATTTCATTGGCAATGGAGGTGACTTGGGGTTCTTGAAGGCTCTGTTAATGAAAAGCATGTTCTATTAAATGCAAACAAGGTGGGAGGGGAAAGGTTTTGAATTTTGGCCCAGTGATGTCTGTGTATCTGTTATCTCCGAATCAACCCAGCTACCCCTGAAGAGACTGCTCCCTGGGTTGACAACAGGGTAATGAATTATTTTATTCATAGCAATGCTACTAAATCATAAAGAGATTGTGCCCAGCATTTGTTGAAGGGTTTTCTAAATGGGGAGCTCCGTGTGCTAATGCAGTCAACATAATCATAGGTCTTTTCTAGACAACACATATAAATGTCAATATCAATGCTAATGTTAATGTCGGTGTTGATGTCTATGTTTCCATCTTTATATGTGGAATATGTGTGGCTTTATGTATAGCTATGTGATTTCATTTTTATAGGAACATTTGATGAGGAAACTTTATGCAAAGGCAAATCTCCAACTATTCTGCAACTAATACTCACAGATAATTACCTGCAGGTACTGAAATGTTGAGTGACTTACTATATTCTCAAGGTTACACAGTCAGTATGGTCAATGGCCAGGCTTGAATCCAGGCCTTTCTGACACTGATGAAGGCTCTTTATTCACTAGGACACATGGTATGTTATGATAGATAGATAGATAGATAGATAGATAGATAGATAGATAGATAGATAGAGGGATAGATAGATAGATAGATAGATAGGTTTTAATAGCACCTACCTCCCAAAGTTATTGTGAAGATCAAATGAAATAGTAATTATAAAGAGCTTAGCATAGTGCCTGGCATGTAGTAAGTGCTATATAAATGTTAGCTATTACTATTGGATTAAATAAATAGACAGAAAGGCATATAGGATCTACATGCCTATATACTTGCATATATAATATATACAGAGTGTCTCAAAAGTCTTTTAAGCTTAAAATTACACTATGACTTTTGGGACACTGTATAAATGTAGTATGTGTGTGTATATATATATATATATGTGTATATGTCTGTATGTATGTGTATGAAAGATACTGTTAGTTGTTGAATGTCCTATCACTCCCCTCCATGTATGTATCTATATCTATATACACATACATGGAGGGAGAGAGAGAGAGAGAGAGAGAGAGAGAGAGAGAGAGAGAGAGAGAGAGAGAGAGAGAGAGAATAGTCTAATAACTGTCTTTTTCTCTATCTATCTGATCTATCTATCCATCTGTCTATCAGCTTTCTGGACACTTCCTAACATGACCCCCTTCTCTGTCTTTCAAGTGTTCTGACACTTTCCTCCTCCTGCCCCCCTTCACACACATGTTCTGTGGTACAGTTACACTGGCCTCAAGCCATTCCATTTCCTGACTGTGCATTTTCACTGGCTGTCTAGCAGGACCAGAAAGCTTCCTCTCCTCATGTCCACCTCCTAGCTTCCCTGGAATAGGCCACAAGCCTTTCCCAGTAGCCCTTAGCGTGCCTCCCCTCTGCTATCGCTTCCAAGTCCTTGTTTGCACACAGCCGTTTGCATGTCGTCTCCCTCACCAGACTGTGCATTCCTTGAGGACAGGGCACTGTTCTTGCCTTTCTTTCTGCCTCCACCACTTGGCACAATGTTTGGCACATAGTAAGTGCTTAATAAATGTTTATTTATGTGACTTTAAACATTTTTAAAAAGACAGACGATCAGAAACCATTGACACATATACATGCTCTATGTGATTATTTAAATCTAGAATGAATACAATGTATAAATATTCATTAAACACTGGGCACCAACCGCTGTGCTGAGTGCTAAGGACATGTATACAAAAATGAAGACAGCTCCTGCCCTCAGGAGTTTACATACCTAGAACATACTAAATGTCTCATGAATTCTTGTTGATTGATTATAACAAGGAGAGAAAACACACATAGAGGAGTGATGGGCAAGGAAGGATATTTTAATTTGGAAAGCTACTGGGATAGTAGATTGAGCCATTAGGATATAGATTTGTGGGGAATGATTCCTTGGGACACCTACTGTATTCCAATCAGTATTAATCGGTTTGGTATTTTACATAAATCATGTAGGGATAATTAGATAAGAGAGATTCTTATACTGGGCCTCAAACTCTAATCCAATGTTCACTTCTTGTTTACAAGTTGAAGCTCACCTCCACAACCACAAGAATGCTGCCAAAGATTATCTCCATCTGTTTTACTCAAATGCCTTGTCCAAGCCTAGCATGGGTAGGATGCCCTGATTCTTTGGGAAGCCACCCAATTAATTTTTGTACCTCTGGACTACTCTATATTGTCCCATGTGAACAAGTGACCATCTTATGACCACTTAATTACCAGAGATGACTATTGCCTTGCCCATCTTTAGTGCCCTGGAAGGGAGATGACACGTATGTGTGTATATTTCATGCGCGTATGCACATATATACACATACATATAGTATATACACACATATACATAACAAATGCAAAATTACCACTTAGTCAGTGAAGATGTCCTATGCTTCACCCAACTTCACCCGCCTTGCTGATATACCATTTTTTGATTGATATATCATTTTTGGCCCTTAAAACAAGGTTTATTAACCAATGGGACTTTGTATCCTGTTTTGCCTCTCCACAGTGTACAACGATTGAAGCCAGTGTCAAATCCTACAAAAACAAGGTTCTAGGGACCAAGGGCATCTCAGATTGTGAGCAAGGTCTGAGGTCCACTGCATTAGAGAGGACCGTGGACCCTTTAGTAAAGTGCTGTTGGCTTGGAGTTCAGCCTCAGTGGTTTTTCTTGCAGATTGGACAATTTTGGATCCCACAGATTAATATGACCTTCCAAATAGCACTATCAGGACTTATTTAAACTGGAAAAGAGAAGGGCTGAAGGTCAGGGATAGTACGCCTGTGGTAGCAAGGTGGCTAGTGAGAAGGCCAGGGTAAAAGGGGGAGTATGGCTAGAACTGGCCTAGATTTAGGGGTCATTGAAGGTACTCACCATGAGCATTAGGGATGGGAGTGAGGTGGGGTGCAGGAACATATTCCGGAGCTAAAAGGGTTAAGTCCTTAAGGGTATGGTCTTTGGACCAAAAGCACAAGGGAAATTTGGTTTTTAGGAGAGAAGATGGACTGAAAAATGGAGAGAGGAGAAAGAGCTTACTTTTCATGTATTACCTATGAGTTACAGATATATTTCAAAGTATGTTGTAAAGGCAACTAATCTTATACGTATATACTTCCTCATGGTAAATAGTGATTTCTCCAAAATAAGCAAGATGGAATTATGATTTAATTACTTGGATACTGTTAAATGTCTTAGGAAGCACACTGATATGTATTTGTATTGTGTTTACCCTATTGCCTCTAAGGATTGAATATAAAGTTCTCCTGGCACTGAAATAATTTCAAACCTGGCCCCCTTCCTACCTTTCCAGTCTTTTTATATATAGCTCTCCACAAACTGGACCCCTTACCGTTCCACAAATTTGCTACCTCCTATTTCTTTTTCTTTCTTTTTTTTTTTTTAGTTGAGGTCTTTTTTTAAAAAATATTTTATTTTCCCCCTAAATATATGTTAAGATATTTTTAACACTTTTTTTAAAGATCTGAGTTCCAAATTCTATCCCTCCTTCCCTCCCCCTTCCCTGACATGGTAAGTAATCAGATATAGGTTATACATGTGCAGTCATGTAAAACATTTCCATATTAGCCATTTGTATAAGAAGACTGAAAGATAAGAAAAAAAATGAAAAAGAGTGAAAAACAGCATGTTTCAGTCTGTATTCAAACAATATCAGTTCTTTCTCTGGAGGCAGATAGTATGCATCACCATTAATCCTTTGGGATTGTCTTGGATCATTGTATTGCTGAGAATAGCTAAGTTATTCACAGTCCTTCATCGAACAATATGGCTGTTACTATATATATATCATTCTCCTAGTTCTGTCCACTTCACTTTGCATTGGTTCATGTAAGCCTTTCCAGGTTTTTCTGAAATCATCCTTCTTGTTATTTCTTATAGCACAATAATATTCCATTACACTCATATACCTCAGCTTGTTTATCCATTCCCTAATTGATGGGCATCCCTTTGATTTCTAATTCTTAGCCACCACAAAAAAGAACTGCTAAATATTTTTGTACATGTAGGTCCTCCTTCCCCACCATTCCCCCCCTTTTTTTCTATCTCCTATTTCTCAGACTGCCCCTCCCTTTCTGGAATGGACTACCTCATCACCTCTCATAACTTCTGGTTTGCTTCAAGATTCAGCTGAAGCCTTTTCTAATACCTTCCTCAGCTGCTAATGCCCTGTCTTCCAGAACTACCTTGAACTTATTTTGCTTTTGTTATATGTATATATGTGTGTGTATATGCTATGTGTATATATACACATGGAAATATACACATATATGTCTCCTTATTTACATGTAAATATATACACAATGATTAAAAGGAAAATTCAGATATGAAACAGGAAGAGGATCACAGATTTAGAAATGAAAATAAGCTTATAGGTAATGGCCTTACTTTATAGATGAGGCATCAGAGACTTAGAGACATAATATGACTTGTTCAAGGTCACGCAAGTCATACCTGCCAAACCCAGCATTCTTTCCATTGAAAATGAAGACTTCCAATAGTTCTTCATTGGCCAGAAGGACCTGGGCCAGTCTGTTTATGCTAGTAGCAGAAATCCTTGCCAATCATTTAAATTCTTACCTGATTCCAAGTCCAAATCTCTTATCAGTATTCCAAACAAGGAAATTGAAATCACTGGAAAGAATGTTTTATTTTGTTTTGTTTTTGCAGTCAAAGAACTTGGGTTTCAATCTTAGCCATGCCATCTTCTATCTATGTGATCTTGGGCAAATTATTCAAACTCTTAGGAACTGTTTCCTTATTTATAAAATGAGAGGGTTGGACTAAATAACCTTTAACTACCTACAAGTTCTAAGATGATGGAGAGTATCCAAGAGCAACTGTTCCAACCCTGAAGTATCATGACATTGAGGTTAAAATGACCGGCCCAAGGTCACTTCTTGGCTCTCTAGTTTACATATGATTTCATCCATTCTCTAGAAAGTGTCAGGATAGGTCTGAAAATTGTAATTCCTTAGAACAATGGTATTAAACTCAAATAGCAGTGGGGCTACTAATCTGTTCATAAGGATCCCTACATGCCACACAATGAGTCAGTTTTAAAATGCTAGGTGGCACAGTGGTTAGAGCACCAGCCCCGGATTCAGGAGGCTCTGAGTTCAAATCCGGCCTCAGACACATAACACTTACTAGCTGTGTGACCCTGGGCAAGTCACTTAACCCCATTGCCTAGCCAAAAAATAATGTAATGTTATCTTGTTTTTTGTATTTTTATTTTGTTAAATATTTATCAATTACATTTAAATGTGGTCATATGCGGCTTGTGGGTTGGGTATTTGACATATTGGGCCCCCTCAAATCTTCTCTTTTCCATATGGGCTCTGCATAAAGTCAGTACCTTGATGATCAAGTCATTGAATAGTGAAATGTATAAATATGAAATTCATGCACAAGAGATTGTAAGATTCATAGAACAGAGACTTTTATTTAAGTTTGGAAATAGATAAAAATTTTTTTTACCAAAATTTCAACAAATCCCCAATTCAAATCCTACCCCACATACATGAACAGAACTATGAGAAAGGGTATACTCTTTGTGTATCTTCTTTATTTCATTGTAAGTTGATATTTGTAAATTACACACAAAAACTGACATGATCTATCACCCAGTCACTCTAGAAAAGAAATTAACACAATGATTTTTCACCAGAATCAAACATCCTTATTTTTTTATATGAAAACTGAGTGAGTGACCTTAAGGCTTTAGGTTTTCTTGCTAGTATGAGGTAAACAGCATAATTCATGTTAAGGCAAATAACACACTACATGTGGGATATCAGTGTGTTTTTTTTTTCCATGGGAAAAATTAAGGACCAAAATATCTTTGAATATATAACATGTATGGAAATTACCAATATTGTATGGGGGAAAAAAGATCCTCTATAAAGGAAGGAAGATGAATTTGGCTATCTTAGTGATGCCCTTTTGTTCATAAGCATGACTGAGATTTCTCCTCTAAATAGGACCATATTGGAATTTGATAAGAAAGACGCTGAAGTCAGTGAATTTTATTTATTTTACTGGGCTAATTATCTCTGAAATCAGTTTGGATCAAATTCAAATTCTTTACCACATCTCTCATCTTTCTCCATATGGAGAAAAGCAAAGATGGCTCTGGATGGTCAGTGAGATACTGCTCACTTCTTGGGAGATGAAGGAGAAAGAGAACGTAACTCATTATTTCAAAGAAAAATTCTAAGTAAAATTGAAAGTATCTAAGCTGTCAGAATTTCCGATCCAAAAAAGCATTAATTTAAAATTCATAAACATTATTTCTTCCTGTCTCTTTTCAGAAGGTACACATTTCAATAATATCCCAAACCGTTTTCTCAAACTCAATGAAGTGGGTCACTTTTTTTTTTTTTGGTGATTGTCATTTCTTTTCCTCAAGGAAGCAGGAGAAAGACATCACTTTGGTGTAACAGAGGCCACAGCCTTCCTGGCAGCATCTTCCAAGTCACTGGCAGAAGTAATGGGAAGGCCACTGTTATTCAAGATACTTTGAGCTTCTTCAACATTGGTTCCTAGAGAAGAGGAAGACAGATGATCTTAGCAACACATCTGCTAGAGTATATGCCTTTCCATCACTGAAGAGCTACAATGCTTTTGGGTAATCGGCTCAATCTCTTTCAGCTTTATAGTTTCATTAGGGCAGGCAGTTGGCTTGATGGATAGAGTACTGTACCCAGAGTCAAGAAGGCCTGGATTTAAATCCTGCCTCAAATCTTTGGGCCAGTTAAATAACTTCTCTAAGTCTCACTTTTCTCATCTGTAAAATGAGCACAATAACAGCACCTAGCTCACAGGGCAGTTATGAGGATCATATAAAATAATGTACGTAAAGTATTCCATATGCCTGCTATGCAGCAGGCATTATTTTCATGATCTATAAAATGTGGGACTTGGAATTGATGAGCAAAAAGTTCCCTCCCATACCAACATCTTATGATTCTCTTGTCAGTATTCCATTGAACCAAAATTTCTTGATTTGAAGAGAAACATTCACTTTTGGAAAGAACATCCAGATGACCAACTCTTAATCTGTACATTTTAAAGACATAAGCTATATTTTCTCTCCTGATGCATAAAGTTGTTTCTAAAAATATTGGGGGTTCCATGGGAACATATTGGAAAACTGGAATAGGTACAGGTCTGGATGGCTGGGGAAAGCCTCTGTGATGCTTCCCTTCTGTATGGTTAGTTTGAATACTAGACCTTACTAAAGATTTATTCCAAACTAAATTTGACTATTAAAAATGTAATTCCTGGGCAGCTAGGTGGTGAAGTGGATAGAACACCGGCCCTGAAGTCGGGAGTACCTTAGTTCAAATCTGGCCTTGGACCAAACACTTAATACTTACTAGCTGTGTGACCCTGGGCAAGTCACTTAACCTGAATTGCCTAAAAATTAAAAAAAATATGTAATTCCTGATTAAAGTTGTATTGAAAGCAATAGGAAGGTTCTGGAATACAAGTTTAGGATAGCTTGCTTGACTTATAGCCTCTGTACAAATCAAGTGGCATAAAGGAAAATTTGCTCATAATTCTCTGTTGGTCCAGAGTATCACAACAACAGGAAGAGCGACATCATTATCATCATCATTGTCAACGACAAAAACAACACCACCAACAACAAAAACAGGAAAAATAATGAAAAAGAGAAATGAAGGCATTTCCTAAAATGGCTGGAGACCTTGAAATGCTGAAATCCAAATACGTGTCAAAAATGCATAATTACATATGATGGCAAGATGCATCTCACATCCTTCACAAGTGGGTCAGAATAAGCCCTTACTAAAATATCTTTATAATGCTATTATGTGTTTGGTGTAGCAAAACAGTTAACTGCATGAACATTTTAAAACTCTGCATTCCCTCTTCTACCTTGACGTCTTTCACAGGGTTTCTCCTCTACACCCTCTGCATCCCTACCATGACAGGGCCAGGATATGCTTTCTTCTTACCTCCAATTGTCTAATGGTTCCTTCTCCTCCAGGTCCATTTCCTCCAAAAGTCTTCCCTTTTGTCCTTTCCCCCAACCTCTGCCCACTGATCGTGCTATGTTTCTCTTCAAATTATCATACATTTTACTCATTTGGACGCATGTTTTTTCCCTGGTAGACCATAAGCACCTTGTGGTTACATACTGTTTTTTTTTTTTTGTAATCTTTAATCCCAAAGACTTGAATATAGGAGGCATTTACTCAATACTTATTAAATTAGATGAAATTTAAAATGTCTGTTTTGGAATTCAGTCATTCATTCATTGCCCAGATTTGGGATTTTATTCGTGTACAGAGCTCCCTGTGTGGAACTTCTTTCAACGTGTATCTGCAATTTAAAGTATTAGAGAGTCTCCAGGAACATTGAGAGGTTGACCCTGTAGCCTAGAGCTACACAGTGGGTATATGATAGAAGCACGACTTGGCCTTAGGTTTTTCTTTTTCTTTTTTTCCAGGATTTATTTATTTATTTATAATTATATTTTATTTTCTCCAATTAAACATAAAATATTTTTTAACATTTGTTGATTTTTTTTTTTAAAGTTTTGAGTTCCAAGTTCTATCTCTCCCTCTCTCTCCTCCCTCCTCCCTGAGATGGTAAGCAATATGATACAGGTTATATATCTGCAATCATGTAAAACATTTCCATATTAGTCATTTTGTTCAACAAAATTCAAAAATGAAAGAAAGAAAGAAAAGAAGGAAGGAAAGAAGGCAGAGAAGATAAGAAGAAAAAAGAAAACAGAAAAAAGAAAAGAAGGAAGGAAGAGTAAGAGAAAGAAAAAGAAAAATAGGATGTTTTGGTCTGTATTCAGATGACATTAGTTCTTTCTCTGGGGGTAGACAGCATTTTTCACAGTAAGTCCTTTGGGATTGTCTTGGATCACTGTATTGGTGAGCATAGCTAAATCATTCACAGTTCTTCATCATACAGTATTGCTGTTACTATGTAGAATGTTCTCTTGGTTCTGCTCACTTCAATCTACATTAGTTCATGTAAGTCTTTCCAGGTTTTTCTGATATCATTCTACTCATTATTTCTTATAACACAATAATATTCTATTACAATCATATACCACAGTTTGTTCAGCCATTCCTCAATTGATGGGTATCCCTTCAACTTCCAATTCTTGGCCACCACAAAAGGAGCTGCTATAAATATTTTTGTACAAATAGGTTTGCCCCCTTTTCTCTTTTTATCTCTTTGGGATACAGACCTAGTAGTGGTATTACAGGATCAAATGGAACACACAGGTTTATGGCCCTTTGGGCATAGTTTCAAATTACTCTCCAGAATGGTTGAATCACTCCCACAGCTCCAAGAACAGTGCCTTAGTGTCTCAGTTTTCTCACATCTTCAACATTTAGCATTTTCTATCAATGAGGGTTCATGAATTGTACAATTAGAAAGACATCTGTCAACCTCTAGGGCTAGTCCCAGAGGGGAGATATAGCAGCCATGCTTTAGGGACAAAGACTACCAGTTCAAGGTGGGTAAGGATGAAAGAGAAGCCCCAGAGTATGTGCTACACATGAATTACTAGTGTCAGTACCAGTAACAACTGACTGAATCTGAATTCCTGCTATGAAATATAAGATATACAGCAATTCAAATACATTTTCATTTGCTCTTGGCTACTTAGGTATGAGTGTGTCTCTGCGTGTGAATGCATATAAACTCATACACATCCATCATAAGATGTCTGCCCCTTTGAATTTCACCAGGGATTCTTACCCTTTCTTGTGTCATGGACCCCTTTGGGAATAGTGGGGCCAAATCACTCCCTCTAAGAATAATGTTTTTAGTGAAAAAAGTGATAACTTTTCTCATCCCAAGTTTTCAGATTCCCTGAACCTTGGACCCATGGGACATCAGGGTCAGAATCCCTGGATTATAGGATTACAGAGTGAACATTGGAAGGAACTTTCAAATTCACCTAGTACAACCCTGTCATTTTACATTTGAGAATACTAAAGCCCAGAAATGTTGAGTGACTTTTGATCCAGGGCTTCATGAGCCTGCAATTCCTCCCTGGAACTGGCTCCTGTAGCCTGAATGTGTGTGTGTGTGTAGATATGGACTGATCCTCCATATCTGAAACCTGCCTTCTTGGTGGCAAGTATTGTTAAGGGTCAGCTGCAGCTGGGTCTTTCCACTGTAGAAGCTGGAAAATGTCGTTGTTGTCCCCCTAGGCTGGTACAGCCTCTGGGCTAATGTTGTGGGTGCCTATTACCCACAGCTGGGCTACATTGCCTTAAGTCATGCTTCAGTGCCCCACACTGAATATTGTGCAAATTGGTTTTGCATTCTTGTTTAATGGGTAATATTGTCCAAACAGGATATGATGGAACTTTGGAGTCCTGTGAAATATCCAATCTAACTCATCACATCATTGGATTTTATCTAGTTAAGCAGAGGAAGCCCATTTGTAGACAAAACACTTCAAAACTAGGCAATAAAGCCCTCAGACACATTTTTAAAAGGTTGTAAATGAAAAGAGACGCTTCAAAAATCATACAAATGGCAAAGCCTTGGTTAAATGAGATCAGATTAATTAAAAGAGATGACCAATTGTCACTCGAATCCCCTAGGCTTCATTTCATTAATGTGGCAGAGCCAGAGGGGAAAGTCTTCTGAATCTCTGAGGAATGGTGCTTACCTCCATTCTGGTTTACACCGAGGCTAGCACCTTCTGGAGGCACCAGGTTGAAGGCTGGGCAACCTCTGCAGCCTCAGAATAGCAGTGTGGATTTTGATTCATTGTGTTTTGGTTCATTGATCCATTCAGAATTAGTCAAGTTACAGGTTTTCTTTTCTTAGGTATGCTTCTATTAATGACTGGCTACATCCACAATAGAACAATGAGCAAATGAAAGCACTTATTTACCCTTCTTTTCCAAACATACTTTCATACATTAATGGCTCTTATTACAATGCATGTAACAGAAACAAATAATTAGCTTTGGAAAAGATACAAAGTATGATTTCTTTTTTTACCCCTTTCCTCAAGGCGGACTTTAGCTGGATTTCTCTCCTCAACTGCATTCAAACTTGTCCGGATGGGAAATAACCTAAGTACCAATTTACCATCCTTTCTCTTCACAATTTGCAGCCAACTTCACAATGGAAAACCCATTGGCTATGGAGTCAGAGGTCCCAACTTCAAAACCTGCCTCTTCTACTTTTTTCTTGAGTGATTTGACCAAGTGACATAAACTCTCTGGGGCTCATCTTCCTAAACCTTAATCGTGCACATTGGACTGGATGAACTCTATGGCCCCTTCTGGCTCTAATTCCATAATCCTATAATGCACACTTACCATGCATACTTAGTCATTCTCTACCCATCCATTAATTACTAGGTTTAGCATTGACTGTGTAAGTGTTGAACCAGCATCCTGCTGTCTTTGTGTAATTTAGGCCTCTCCACAGTCCTGACTATATTAGCTCCTTGGGTTAGGGATTGAGTTTGTTTCACTGCACCTGAACAGGACCAGGAGCTTGTGGGACACAGATGCACCTATCAATAAATGCTTAACATAAAGGGTTCTTGCAGAAACTGACAAACTTTTTTTTTTAACTGCTGCCCCAGATTACTGAGATAGACAGCCATACGCTCTGTTCAGGGTATTTGGAAAACACCGATCATCATTTGCCCAGTGTGATTGTGGTGGAGTACTATGTGGAAGCTTCCATTCTCTCATTCCCCTGTTCACTACCTGACATGTGGTCACATCCTCCTCTTCACCGCGTGGTGCAAAGGAAAGAGCATTGATTTTGTAGTGAGACAACATGGTTCAAATCCCATCTTGGATGTAATGACTGCCTTGGGCAAATCCTTTCCTATCTCTGGCCTTCATTTTCCTTAGCTGTAACAGAAGGCGTTGGCCAAGATGGTCACAAGGTTCCTTCTACCTCTTTTGAGGGGTGGATCTGTCTTTGATTTGATCTTTGTATTCCCTGTTGGAATCCTAATCTGGCACTGCTCTTTACCTTCTGGGTGACCTGGTGTAGTCACTTCATTACTTTGGGTTTCACAAACCTAGAATTGGAAGGGAACCTAGAGGCTACTGGGTGCAACCTCCTCATTCCACAGCTAAAGAAACTGAGGCCGAGAGAGGGAAGTGTCTGAGTCAAGATTTGAACTCAGGTATTTCTGAGTCCAAGTCAAACACTGTATGCACTCCTGTACCTGGGACCTTATGATCCTGAGTCTCTTCATCTCTGTAATAAGCCTCATCTGTAAAATGAAGCCAATGACATATGGATAATTGCAAGGTAAAGGCTTTTGTAAATGATAAAATGTTCCAAAGATATGAATTATTAGCATCTGAGGACATTCCTTTAAGTTTTAATTCAATGGACACAAGGAGGGACATTGACCCCAAAGCTATCATTTTTTTAAGGGAACAGAAAAACAAAGCAAATCAGAAACCCAATGGCCAACTTAAAAGGCTGCCTTCACATCGGAAGCTCCTTGGACTCTCTTGGGATTATTTGAGCCTGTCTTTTAGGGGAGACCCCAAGTGGCAGCTCTTTTAAAAGGCTACCAGCAGCGGCACTGCCCAGGGCCTTCATGTTCTAAAGGGGAAATTTGAAGAGCAGAGTGGACTGCTTGTCTGGCTGCTGTTCAGCTCTGGTCTTTAAATGATGTCGGTGGTATCCTTTTCCCAATCCTACCTATCCCTACCCCCACACCCAACTAGGCGTTTTATTGCTATGTCAAAGCATCTAATTGCTTCATAATTCTGGGCCCTGCTAAAATGAATTCTAATTCCATTTGCAGTTTTAGTCTAATTACACCCTTAATTAGTGAGTAGGCAGTGGGCATGGTCTGAGCTGAGTGACTTTCTGTGAGATTTACAACGTTGGCTCTGAGACTTGGTTAGAGCTGTGAGAAGAAATATTGCAAAGTCTGCATGTAGGCAACATGACAAGATGAAGGTTTGGATTCCTCCACACACAAGATAATTTTTGGAGTTTGCCTGCCTTTCTGGCTTCAGCAGCACTCTTCTAGGGGACTCTTGGGTCTTTTCTTCTAGAGTGCTGAGCAAGGAGTCAGAAAATGGCAGAGATGATCCTCAGCTCTTCTCCTGGCTGAATAACACATTTCTACAGCACATGATTTACAAAGTACTTTTCTCTCAACTACCCTCATAAGGTCTATAGCAAAGAGTATCTTTAGATGACCTCTAAGGTCCCTTTTAGCTCTAAATCTGTGGTCCCATTTCAAGCATTATTATCTTCATTTTACAGATGAGGAAACTGAGGTTCATAAAGGTTAAGTGACTTGTCCCTGATCCCACAGCTAGTAAGAGGAATATTTAAGAGGCAGTATGGTGCACTAGAGTCAGAGGACCTGGGTTCTAAACAGCTCCTCAGTTTCCTCAACCACAAAATGATGGGGTTCAACTAGATGACCTCAAGGTCATGCCAGCTGTAGATCTATGATTCAATTATTAGACTCCAGGTGGCTTCCCTGACTCTACACGTGGAACTCTATTATGTCATTGTCACCCCATCTCTGAAGCAGACTGTTTGAAGGATACTTGAAAGGGCAATGGGGGTATGTATGTGTGAGGGGAAATGAGTGAGGGGACAAGATGAAAGTGGGGGAAGGAGAAATAGCAGCTGCGACAGTGATATCAGTGGAGAAGAATGAGACACCCAGGATACCTTGGGCAAATGCTTGTTTGCTTGGGAAGGAAAAGTAGAATGATCTGGGTATTTAAAGTGAGTTCCTTCTATAATCAGCAGGTGGCTTTTTTTTCTTTTCTTGTAGATCTCAATAAAAACAAGTGATCAACAGCTTCTTCAACCTCCAACATGGAATTTAGGGCTCCAAAGAGAGTGTTTATGCCTATGCACACAATCACAAAAGAAATTAATCTCCTTCCCATTTTTAAATGATTTTGCCTATACATTCTAGTATTTATTAAATGCCATCTTGTCTCTTAATGGAGCTATTTGAGGACATGGTTAATATGTACCTGTATAGTTAATAGCTCATCTTGAGTGGGGTGGGCTGGGGTGGGGTTTCAGGTGTTCCTTCATATCAAATAACTTACAGAGAGCTCCCCTACAGGAGAAGGCCCTCAGTCAGATCTCTAACCACTTTATATATGCTAATGTATTTTTAATCAAAGGGAAACAGATTTCAAAATGAAATCATACCCTATTGCCAGAGAAAATTAAATAAAAAAGAAAGCCTTCCCTTACCCCCAACTTCTCCTGATACAAAGATTTACCACTAACCTCCTACCACTGGGTGGTGTCAGAGAACTGTAAACAGAGATCCACTGTTAATTTCTTAATGTAATCTGATCTTGACTCTCACTAATCCCAGCTAGAATAATAAAAGTGGAAACAACCATGGGGTTCTCTTTTATGAGGAGCCAGGATTGTGCAGAGGGAATGTGGAGACTTCTCCTTTTGGGAAGCCATGAAGCTGAAGTTGAGAAAAATATATATATTTTTTAAAAAGCTCACCTTGAAGAACTTCCCATTAAGGTATCTTCTTTTTGGATCAATGTGTTAAATAGGTAATTTACTTTAAAAATTAAAAAGAATTTTATTTCTAGGAAAAGCTGATGTTTGAAATGTAGCCACTTAAAGGGTCTCCTCAAGTTGTCCTTTATATACTCCTTTGGCTCATTCAAAAATGTTTATCTTTTAATAGATTTCATGAGTGTTTGGTAGCATGGTATGAGAACGTGACAAAAAACAAACAACACAAACAAACAGACATAAAGAATGCCAGATTTGGAATCAGAAGATCAGAGTCTGAATCCTAGTTCAGCCACATACAACCTCTGTTACTTGTTATTTTAGGCAAAACATTTTATTTCACTGAACCTCAGTTTCCTCATTTGTAAAATGAAGAGGCTCGACTAAATCCAGGCTTTCTAATCTGGGCTATGTAGAACCCTAATGGATAAAAGAAGCATGTCAAGGCAATAAATAACGACATTTTATTTCTTGTGTGTGTATGTATGACAATCTTTAGAAAATAGTTCCTTTCCAAATTGCATAGGGATTTTAGAAAGATTTCCTAAAAGCCAAGGGGCACAGGCAATGAGAAAAGTTGGGAATTCAATTATAGAATAAATGATCTGGAAAGTCCCTTTCAGCTCAAAGAATTCTATGACCCCATCTGATCAAAAAAGCCTTGAGATACTTCCTGGGAGTAAGATAGACTTTATCACCTGTCCAAGTCCCATTTTTTTTCCTGCAAAATACATTCAGGCCTGGAAATATAGACAAGTTTAGAAAGAAGTCAGCCAGGTTGTTTGCAGGGCCTGGGATTAGCTGCCTTCTACATGAACATAGACATAGCTTTGAGTGTGGTGGCTGGGCCAGGGCAGCTGGGCTTCTTTAGGCCATTCTTGATCGCTAATCCCTAGATTTTAATGCTTACTGGCAGTGCCCAGACTTGGGTGTGAGCTAAGCTTCTGGGGTGACTACTTTTCCTTACTCTCGCCAATCTTCTGTAGAATCTTTCCAATAAGATGAATTTATTGAGGCCCCAAGAGCCATAAAACCAAATTATCATGGCGAATCTCACCATTGTTACCAGATATAACAGCAGTTGGAATTTATGTCTCCTATTCCTCCTCACCCCCATCCCATCCCAGAGCAACATGGCCATCATTTACTCTCTGGTGCCTGGCTGTCAGCTTCAAGACATGCATGAGAAACCTGAGCCAGGAAGAAACAAAATGATTGCAAAGAAAAGTACCTTGGCAAAAGGGATAGATAGTTGGACTTGAACTCTACAGAGAGGTGAGCCCTGGCTTTGTACTTGGAGGAGCTGGATTTGAATCCTGACTCTCTTCATTTTTATCTATGTAGCTTCCCTCACCCTCTCTGAGCCTTAGTTTCCTCATCTGTTAAATGACTGAATTGGACTAGATGACCACTGAGTTGTATTTGAGGACTAAATATGTGTTTCTGAGTCAGGAGACCTGGGCTCAGATTCCTCTTCAGATACTTCCTAGCTATTTGACTCAGACAAGCCTCTTTATCCTCTCTCAGATTTAGTGTCCTCATCTTGGAATAATAATAGCACCTATTTTACAGGGTTGTTATGCAGCTTAAATAGGATTTCATATACACCCATTTTTAAAAAACCTTAAAGTGACATATCTCTATCTCAATATCTATCATCCCCCTACCTACCTGTCTATCTGCTATCATCTATCCATCTATATATAGTCCAGAAATACCTCTAGCAATGCAGAACAACAAATATTTTCAACTTTGAGCCTTGGAGAGTTTCCCAGGGCACTGAGAGGAAGTGACTTGTCCAGGGTCATACAGTTAGTTAATAGGAGATGGTACCAGAACCCAGGTCTTCATTACTATAGCACTAGCTCACTCTTTCTACCATCCCATGCTGCCTCATATAGCCGTCATCATTATCACCATCATCATCATCATCATCACCACCTTTACCATCACCACCATCATCATCACCATCACAAGACTAAATTTATACCACATGTTTAAGAGTGTCCAAAAGTGGAACAGAAAGATTGAGGAGACAGTGGATTCCTTGTCATAGGACACGTTCAAATGAATTCTGGAAGAGCATTTGTTAGGAATCTTGTGGAAAGGATTTCCCATCAGCTTGAAATCAATACCATTCAAAGGAGTCCTCTGCCATTCAGTCTGTGCTTAAGTATTTAGTGGGAAAACAGAGCTTGAAATGTTTCAAGCAGCCCTTTTTATCCAGCCTATCAAACACGTAGCCAACTGATTGACAGATCTCAAGAAACAGCAGTCACTTTGGTCTTCCTGGAGCACAGATGGACTACAGCTGATGAGTGTGACTGGGGCTCAGGACTGGAACATTTCACCATGACATGTATCTATAGAGCTTCAAACTCTGGGGGAATTAATCATAGTAACAACAACATAATAAAAGCTGCTAACATTTACATAGCCCATTAAGGGCTGAAGACTGCTTTGCATAGATTGTCTCATTAGATCCTTACAATAACCTGTGAAGTAGATGCTGTTGCAATCTCCATTTTGCAGAGGAAGAAATAGAGGCAAAGAGAAGTTAAATGAATTGCCCAATATTATTTAACTAGTAAGTGTTTGGGGAGGAATTTGAACACAGGTCTTCCTGACTCCAAGTCTCACCCTTTATCCACTTTAGCCTCTCAATTGGGCCAAGTGGAAAGTTTGCTTCTCTTTTAGTTGACTAGAGGGGTAAGCCCAAGCTAAAAGGGCCATGTTACGTGACACCCATCTTCTCCAGTGTGACAAGCAGATTTGTGTCATTTGGTCAATAAGATTTAAAGAGCGTCTGCTGGGCAGAGAGTGTGGTAGCATGATGATGGAAGGAGGGTGTAAAACTGAGCTCCATTTAAAGCAACAAACAGAAGCACAGTGCTAGGTATAGAAGGGTTTTTACAGGCTTTCTTGTCTAAGGCAGGGAAATTGAGAAAAAAGTAAGTCATAGGGGGATAATTCTAGAAAGGACTGTAGGAGGCATCTGATCCAATCCTCACTTTATATAGTCGAGAAAACTGAGCCACAAGTCAGCTGTAGGATCTTCAATAGAAAGCTGAAAAAAAGCTGAAGAAGGTGTCTAATCCAATACCATCTTCTTTACAATTGAGGAAATTCAGGCTTAGGGTGATTAAGTGCCTTGTCTCAGCTTACACAGGTTGGAGGCACCAGAAATGCAAGTGTGAACCTGAGTTCTCTGATACCAGAACCCCTGCTCTTTACAAAGCTACATACACCTACACATATACATATAAATGGCTAACATTTATAACATTTACTATATGCCAAGAACTATGCTAATCATTTACAATTATTTTCTTTAGATCTTCACTAACAACTTTGGGGATTATCATCCCCATTTTATAAATGGGGAGACTGAGGTAAACAAGTTAAGGGCCTTGCTCAAAATCACAGAGCTAATCACAGTTAGTATCCGAGGCTAGATTTGAATTCAGGTCTTCCTGATTCCAGGCCTGGTGTTCTATCCACCTTACCACCTAGATTCCCCTAGACAGACAGACAGACAGACAGACACACACACACACACACACACACACACACACACACACACACACACACACACACTGCAACTATGCCTGGTTTTAACTCTAGGGAACAAAATGTCCCTCTCATCACTTCTCATCATCATGCTTCTTAGTCAAGCCTTGATTAACATCCCCTTCCTCAACCTCCTCTCCACTCTGATTGGAGGCCCAAGGGGTAGAGTACTAACCTCCTCCCTATGCCTTTCTTTATAGAGGGCAGAAGCTAGGCCCTCAGCTCAATCCACTTAGCATCTGCTGCTCTGCCTAGTTTCAGTTCCATGGAACAAGATCCATACCTCTCCCCTCCACACACACACACACACTGTGCCTGGTACCCTCTGATGTCCTGTTTTTCCCTTTGTCCCAACCCCCCTTTTGCTTCCTTTTGTGTGGTGTCGCTTCTCATTAGATTGTAAGCTACTCAATGGCAGGAACTAGCTTTCTTTTTATTAATTATATCCTTAGCACTTAGCACAGTGCCTGGCACATAGTAGGTACTTAATAAATGTTGATTGTATAGTATATGTATGTCTACATATGTATAGATACATACATGTATAGATATGCATATATACATGTGTATGCGTGTGTGTGTAGGTAGGTAAAGATGTACACATATAACCTTCCTTGTTAGCAAGAAAGCTCCTTAAGGGCACAGATTGTTTCACTTTTGTCTTTATGTCTCCAGTGTTTAACAGAGGGCCTGGTTCACAGTAGGTGCTAAATAGCCACATGTCACTTGAAATGACTCCCCCTAGGATCAGTGGTGATCTTGGCAGTGCTGGATTTGCAAGTTGGAGCCCTTTGACTCTGCAGCCAGTGTTCTTTCCATTGCATCACATCGTTCCTAACTGCTTCCCATCTGCATGGAATCAGGCTAGGATCTGGGATACATAATTCCTGACCTCAAAGAGTTTATTAATGAGTAGTGGACACAAATAAGTTGGATACCCAAATAACTCCAGAAAGAAGAGACCACTTGATCTGGGATTTGGAGAAGTTAATAGGTCATCTGCTTGATGTGATAGATAGAGTTCTAGACTTGGAGTCAGGAAGACCTGGGTTCAAGTCCTCTGCACCGTCACTAGCTGTAGGACCCTAAGTGAGTCACTTAATCTCTCTGTGTCTCAGTCTCCTTATTTGTCAAGTGATGAGGTTGGACTTGATGCCTTCTAACTCTATGATACTATGACCTGCTTTCCAGCGTATAGCAGGAGCACCAAGGAGGGTCTAAAGAAACAAGTGTGAAGCTATGGACTCCTAATTTAATCCATTAATCAATGAACAGCATTTATTAAGTACTAGTAATATGTTGGGCAGCTAGGTGGTGCAGTGGATGGAGTTTCAGGTCTGGAGTCAGGAAGACCCATCTTCCTGAGCACAACTCTGGCTTCACACACTTAATAGCTGTGTGACCTCAGGCATGTCACTTAACCCTGTCTGCTTAAGTTTCCTCATCTGTAAAAAGGAATTAGAGAAGAAATAGCACACTGCTCCAGTATCTTTGCCTAGAAAACCGCAAATGATGTCACAAAGAGGCAGACACTACCAAAACAACTAAACCAACAGTATGTTAGGCACTGGAGATACAAAAGTTAAAAAGTCCCTGTCCAGGGGCAGCTAGGTGGTGCAGTGGTTAGAGCACCCGGCCCTGGATTCAGGAGGATCTGAGTTCAAATCCGGCCTTAGAAACATAACACTTACTAGCTGTGTGACCCACTGCTTAGCCAAAAAAAAAAAAGAAAAGAAAAGAAAAAGAAAAGGCCCTGTCCTCCAGGAGCTTACATTCTATTGGAGGGAGGCAGAGAAAGGTAAAAAAAGCTTATAATACCAAAAGAATGCCCATTTGTTTGTGGCAGGAGAGAAGAATGTGGGAATAAGGTGAGTTCTAATCAATGACTTCTTTTCAGGGAGCTAGAAAGTCATCAATTAAAAGTCACTTCTTAACAAAAAATTCCTCTTCAGACACATTTGGGGAGGGAGAAAAGGAGCTTACTACAGATGTAGTGAAGAGATAACCTGGGGAAATTTTGATTCCTAATGAAAATGAAATCTCTCTTTCTTATTCTATGTTCCATCTTTCTTCTGAAGACTTCTCAATAATGTTAACTGGCCTCAGCCCCAAACCATAGATAAACCATCTCAAACCCCAAATCTCAGCTAATCCAAGGCTGTACATATGTACAAAGCTGGCAAAAATGCTATCTCATACCTTTTGGTATGGTTTTATTACTATTATTATGAATTCAGTGGAAATTACGTCCCTAGGCATTCTCCCCAGCTTTTGTCTTAATTTCAAAAAGGAAAAATAAAGAGCAAACCCTCTCCCCAAACATTTGTTCCACATCACTGGCAGAGGCGTCATCTGTGAAAGTTAACTCTCCTCGTCCCCTTGCCACCACCAAATGTGGCTGTTCAAATCACCCATGAGCCTTTTAAATAAAAATAATCCTGAATCTCAGCTGGTGAGTTCTTTTCTGATAAGGCAAGTAAATACATGTAATTATAAAGTTACCATTTTCAAAGAGGAGAGTAATCCTTGCTTTATCCACTGGTAAAGCAGCTTGTAATTATTATACAGCTGAGAACAAATATTTGTCCACAAAATCCCCTTAAATCAAGCCAGATTTGACTGATTAAAACTTTTCTCATCAAGACATTTCTAATACATTGTGTGTGGGCAAAGAGCCTTTACTGTGGAGGCCAGAAATCTGTTAGATTTATGGGAACAATCATGGAACTTTTGTTGGGCAAATGTACAAGTGCAATTTTAGTAGGCCAACCTCCTCCTCTTTGTATTAGTGTGGTTTATCACAACGGAGGGACATTTAGAAAGGCTGGATTTGGGCCTTTTTAGTCACTCAAAATCTTTTTGTACTCTTCAGTCTGATCCAATTCTAATGAGGTAAGTAAAGCCTGCCAGAGGAATGTCAGCAGTAGGAAGCAGTGAGGTGTTTTTTCTGGGGTTTTTTTTTGGGGGGTGGTTTGGAGGTGGCTGATGAAGGTAAGGATGGGAGGAATCTATTTGTGCTCTATTAGAGCGTGAATTTGTTAAGAACAATTAATGCACCATCCTGAGCAAGTTGCTTAATCTCAGTATGCCTCAGTTTCCTCATCTGTAAAATGGGAGGGGGGAGCAATAGCACTGATTTCACAGGATTGTTGTGAAGATTAAATAAGATAATGCACAAAAAGCACTCTGCAAACCTAAAAGTGGCATATAAATGTTGTAAATTATTAACATGAACATCAGCCTCAGCAAAACATAATCAAGCAGAGGTCATTCATGTAACGAATGCTTTCCACTGCCCCATCTTCAAATGCTTGGTGGATAGCTTCATTTTTGTCTTTGCGTAGCTAGCTCTAAGTCCTATATTGTCTATGACTCAAATTCCCAAGTCTTGTAGAACACCAGCTTTAGTACCCTTTCCCACAGAAACTAATGTATCTTTGAGAGACCATTGCATCTTGCAGTTATAGTTTAACAAACTCCATATTTAAACTATGCAATTTAACAAGTTGAGTACAATTACATATACAAGTATACGTTACAACTATGAGTCTGAGATTCCATTGGTTCTTAAAGATACAGTAACAATATCATGAGGCACTGTGGGAAAGAATATTGATACTGTTCTTACACATACGTCTGTCTTATGTCATCATCTAACTATAAGCATGTGGGTTATCTCCCCAAAGAGAATACGGAATCTTTAAGGAAAGGGATGGCTTCTAGCGTTTCCTACTGTGCCTCGCACTTTGGTTTTCATACACTAGGTATCCAATAATTACTGATTGAGAAACCACTTGAGTGTTTACTAAAAGTCTCTATTACATGCAAGGCTTTGTGATAGTCTTTACTAGTGTCTGGGGATTCAAATAATAATGACGGCGGAGGAAGGAAGGCCAGAGTTTGAATGCTATTTCAAGTCCTTACTAGCTAACTTTGGCAAGTCACTTAACCTCTGTGTGCCTCAGTTTCTTCATCTGTAAAGTAATAACACACCTGTCAAGGTTTGATATGAGGCTTAAATGAGCTAATATGTATAAAGTGCTTTGCAAATATTATAGCAATATACAAATGTCAATTTTCTGTCATCATCATAGCTAACACTTCTATGGTAAAATCACTATGAAGACATCCTCCTGAGCCTCTTACCAGCACTATAAGGTGGGCACTATGATTATCCCTATCATAGAAATGAGAGGGCTGAGTTTCAGAGAGGAAGTGATTTGCCTAAAGTCACAAATCTGGCAAATTTCAAAGGTAAGAATCAAACCCAAGTCTTTCTGACTCTAAATGCAGTACCTTGATCCATTATGCTGAGGTAGGTGTGGCCCAGACTTTATTCTCAAGGAACTGATAATATGATTTCCTAATATGAGCCTTTTCTACCTGTCCAGTCTCTTACACTTTCTTCCCTCCAGGTGCTCCATGAGCCAGCTATACTCATCAACTTGCTGTTCCTTCCATGAGATACTCCACCTCCCAAAATGTGCCTTTGCCCTCGCTGTTCCCCCTTCTTGGAGTGTTCTCCCTTTTCACTGCTAACCCGACTTTCTTCAAGATTGCTCAAATGCCATCTCCTGCAGAAGGTCCCACCCACTTACCCCCAGCTGTTAATGCCTTTGAGATTACCTTGCATTAGATCAGAAGTAGGTAGGGGCCAAAATGAAAATGATAGGCTTTTAGAAGCTCACTTCTCGAGTAAAGGTAACTAGAGATAGACTAAGGAGGGTTTGTGGCTGTGGGTCACATGAGAAACAGGAGAGAGTGAGCAGTGGCGGGCCGTATGTTGTGCAGGCCTGCATTACATACACACACATACATGCACACATGTACGTGTACATGTAATACACGTGCATACCTGTATAGACACACATACAAAACACAGTTAGGTGGTGCAGGGAATAGAACACTGAGCCTGGAGTCAGGAAGACTGGAGTTTAAATCCGGTTACAGATACTTAGTAGTTGTGTGACCTTGGGCCAGTCACTTAAACTCTATTTGTTTCACTTCCCTCAACTGTAAAATGAGGATAATAATAACATCTAATTCTAGGGTCACTGTGAGGATAGAATGAGATCATATTTATAAAAAGCTTATCATTGGGCCTGGTACATGGTAGGAGCTACATAAATGTTTTTATTATGAATATTAATATTTGCATGCTTTCTTCCCCATTAGAACGTGATTCCCTTGATAGGATTTTTGGATGTTTTTCCCATCATTTCCCATTATTTTATGATTAGTGTTACAAATATACACATATGAGATAATAGTACTACACATACAGGCTAATACTGTTATGTGTATACATACACATAGAGTGAGTTCTTAATAAATGCTTGTTGCTTGACACAAAGAGCTGTGATATAAGGGAGAGGGAAATAAGCAGAGAGCTGTGAGAAAATGGAAAAGGCAAAGATCCACTTTTATGGGTTTAGGCGAGATATTTATCAGGGAAGGCTTCATGGGACCACATGAGCTGAATAAGGATGAACCAAATTGTATAATAGATTCCAAGTTGGAAAGTTTCTCAATATTATGACAGACACTATTCCTCTCCCTGGAGCTAGCTGACATGGTGAAAGCAGTAGAGTAGGAGATGTTAAATGAGACCATCCTGGTCTAAGGATACAAGCTTCACATTCTTCAGCAACTACATGAACACAGGAGTTGTCAAAACAAACAAACCATAAAGATACATTTGGAATAATAATTATAATTAAAAAAAACATACTAAATACTACTCATACAATAAAAAAAAAGGTTTAGAGGAAATCTTCTGAGTAGAGTTTTGAGAAAGGAACTCTTCACTCCTCCTTCCAATATGATAAATCGCTATGTCTAGGGCAGGGACTAGATTAGCCAAGGAACTCATTTGTGGGCCTCTGTCTACATGGCCAAAGGAAGTTTCCATTAGCAGCCTTGGCTAACCCCAACAAAGCGGGTTTCTCCAATTCCCACAAATGTGTCTAAGTGTCTCTTCTATAGGAATTTGACCCTTTACTACTTTGATGGCAGGGCTCTTACTCAAATTACTACTTTTAGGATGCCAGAGGAAAGTTGACTTTTTTAAATCTAAAGAAACTAAGATTAGTGTTGAAAGTGTGGATTCGTCTCCTCTTTAGTGTTTTTTTGTTTGTTTGCTTGTTTGTTTGTTTTGGCAAGGTAATCTGGGTTAAGTGATTTGCCCAGGGCAACCCAGCTAGTAACTGTCAAATGTCACCTCCTCCTAACTCCAAGGCCGATGTGCCACCTAGCTACCCCTCTTTAGTGGTTTTGAGAAGATAATAGTGTCATAATATTTAGACAGTAGAAACCTACTGAAAGCTTGATGATTTTCATTATTTGGGGGTGGATTGGGTTGGGATGGTGCTGTAGACAGGGGAGGAGGAAAAGGGAAAATATACAAAATTGATGACCATGTTATAGGTTCAGTTATGATGAAGCTCATTTTTTTTAAACCATGCTGGAATCTGATTCTGTTTTTAACTATTTTCATAAATAATTCTTAAGAAATTACGCTATGGGTAATGGCCATTTCTAACGATCCATAACTCACCTTCAAGCCTCACCACTAGGGGTACCTTTAGTTCAAGCTCTCGGCAGGCCCGGGTAATGCCATTGGCGATGATAGCACAGTTTACAATTCCACCAAAAATATTGACCAGGATGGCTTCAACCTAGAAATTAAGAAAAAGGGTGTTACCTGCTTGAAAGGAGTGGGAAATTGTCACTACCAACAGCTGTTAATCAAAAAAATGACACTGAATAACATACTATGGGAATAGAAAGTAATTTTCTTGATGTCATTTTGTCTTGGAATGAACACATACATTGTGTGCATATATCTGTATGTGTACACATACCTGCACACAACCATGTATGTATGCATATATATAAAATTCACAAGAGAATCCCTTTTTATAATATAATGTAAATATATACTGCATAGAACAATAGTGTTGCACATATGTGATAATACTATTTTTTATTTCAAATGAGAATGTGGCTATTTTTTTTCCTGTAGTAATAAGTACTACATCATAGAAACAGCACTAGTAAGCGATGTACATAGTAACATACATTATGGGAAATCTCTATGAAATATTCAGCTTAGCAGTTGGCTCTCTTTCCTATATTAATGCATAAGTACATATTAATCTAGCCTAAAGTGATCTTTCTCTCTTCCTGTAGCACTTACTGCCTTTACCAGTTATTTATGTTAATTATCCACTTCCTTTGACATCTCTTCTATTTCTGTTTTGAACTGTTCATCACAATAGCTCAGAGTAGGAAGGGATCTCAAAGCCCACCTAGTCTAACCTATCTTTATCCAGTAAGCCCTTCTCTAATATCTCCAACTAGAAGAAATCTAGCTTCTGCTTGAAGAAATCCCATAAAAGGAAATCCACTACCGCCTGAAATCACATTTGCATAGTTCTATGTATTAAGATGGCAGTGCAGTAGACAGAACAAGGAGTGAGGGAGAGTGGGGTCAGGAAGACTCGACTTCAAATTTGACCTCAGACATTAGCCAGATGTTTGACCCTAGGCAAGTCACTTAACCCTGTTTGCCTCAGTTTCCTCATCTGTAAAATGAGTGGGAGAAGGCAAAGGCAAACCATTCCAGCACCTTTGCCAAGAAAACTTCAAACAGAGTCAGACACAACTGAAATAAATGAGCAACACCAACAGCAACAACCAATTTGTTAAGAACCGGGGCCTTGCATTAAGTAACAATATGTCCTCCTGCAAAGACTGCCCACTGTTCCCAGTTCTGCATCTTGGGGCCAAGTGGCTGAAGTGTAATCCTGCTTTTGCAGGCCAGCCACTGAATAATTAAAGAGTTATTGTGTCTTTCCCAAGTCTTTTCTTCACCTCGTACAAATATTCCTATTTCTTTTTTTTCTTTAAATCCATCTTTATATACCCAAGTCTCCATTCCCCTCACCATCCTGGTTATTCACAACTGGATCCTCTCTAACTTAATCAATGTGTTTTCTAAATCAAGAAACAAACACTTTATCACACGATTCCAAATTGATGTCACTAAGCACCCTTTCATATTGTGTGGTGTGAAACTCAAATAAAAATGGGGCCATTGATCTGTGCATAAAGACTCCTGTGAGCCATATACAGACTTAGTTTTACAATGCAATGCTATGTTTTATTACATTTTTATTTATTATGTTAAACATTTCCCAATTAGATTTGAATCTGTTTTTGGCCATACTCAAGAGTGTTGTGAGCATGTGGCTCACCACGTTTTTGTCACGTGTGCTCTAGAACACTGCCAGGATTTGAAGTGGAGTTCATTGACCTCATTTATTTACAGGCTTGGCTCTCATCCCTGTTTTGGAAGATTTCAATATATTGTTGTTGTTCAATTGTTTTCAGTTGTATATGACGTTTTGTGATCCCATTTGGAGTTTTCTTGGCAAAGATACTGGAGTGACTTGCCATATACTTCTCCAGCTCATTTTACAGATGGAGAAGTAAGGTAAATAGATGTAAGTGACTTGTGCAGGGTCACATAGAAAGTGAGTGTCTGAGGCTGAATTTGAACTCAAGAAGATGAGCTTTCCTGACTCCAGGCTTGGCACTCTACCCACTATACAATTCTGATATATGACCTTTTCCAATGTTGCACTTCCCTGGTTTTCCACAGACCTTCAAAGATCACAGTCAGTGGCTCGGCAATCGGTCACATCTGCCAGTTCTTTCAGAACTCTGGGGTGAAATTCCTTTTATTTTATTTTTTTTTTTGCAATCATTTAAACTTTACACTGTGCCTTAACTTCTCCTGTCTTTATATCTGTTGTCCTTAACCAAACTGTAAATTCCCTGGGAGAAGAGACTCTTGTACTTTATAACCCTCAGAGTACTTTATCTGTTCAAAATGCTTAATCAACAGTTGTTGATTTGATGGGATTTAATTGCTGAAGTCAACTCTCCCACATAGCCACAAAGGGGAATGCATGCTAAATGCTGGTCTGATAGCTTACACTTGTTTTATGAGAAGGTGGAAGTACATTAATTATATTAGGCTGACAACCTCTGCAATAAGATGACCCCTGAAGAAAATGGTATAGATTGATATCCACTGTGAGAATGTCACAATGGATATCAATTGATTGGAATTTTTCAGAAATGTAAATTCATCCTGAAAGCCTTCACCTATTTGTACACATTCCATATTCAAAGGCTCATGGGCCAAAAAGTGTACTTGTTCTGACTTGATAAATAGGTATATGAAAATCCATTACAATTAACATGAAGAACTAGGTAATGAAGAGAATTCATTACACAGATTAATTGATAAAACCCACAGGAAAAAAAAATGGCTATTTACCAAGGGCTAGGAATTGAAAATATTACATCTAAGTTACAATTAAATTATATTACATTAACTGCAAAGCATCCACAGATATGAAGCTTACTGTCATTGAATCCTATTATTCTACTACAGCAAATGAGCTGTACAAAATGCATGTAAGATCAATGGGAGAAGTGTGTGTTCTAAAGGGCTGCTAACCTACTTACAGGTTAAATGCTAATAGCAAAAGAAAAATGAACTTTGAGATAAGTTGCACATAATAGTATTATCACAAGAGTAATGGGCGATGAGCATTATTTTCCAATTCAGTTAGTGGATGAGAAGGGCTCAGAAAATGAAGGCTCCCATTACCATGTCTCCATTGCAGTGGGTGACCTTAGTTAACAGAAGTTCGTTCTTTCTCTCTCTAATGACTATTGCTAAATGCTGCAAACCTTCAGGGCAGACTCAAGCACATTAAAAAAAAAGCTAATAATAGTATTGCTGGCTGACATTTATGTAGTATTTTAAGAGATAAAGTACTTTGTGTAAGTTATGCTATTTGGTCTTCATGACAACACTACAAAATACATACTACATGTATTTATCATATTTCGAATGTAAGCTTCTTGAGATTAGGGATCATTTCATTCTTTTATTTATGTCACCCACGCCCAGCACAGTGTCTGATAGAACAGATGCTTAATAAATGCTTTTTGCTTGACTGAGCTCAATTTTAGCAATACATCCATCAACCAATAAGCAATTGTTAAAGGCCTTCTCTGTGTTAGGCATGATGTGATGGTGCTCGGGGACTGGGGTAAAGATAAGGATGAAATGATCCCTAAAGAAGCTTATACCTCATCAGGGAAAGCAATGTGTACATAGATAATATCTTCAAAATATATACAAAATATATGATAATTTGGTGGTGGGGCTGGGGAACTAGCAGATGGGAGAGGATCTGAGAAGTCGTCATGTCAAAGATGACCCTTGAGCTAAGCTTTGAAGGATTCTAAGAGGGAGAGGTGAGGAGAAAGTGCATTCCAGGCATGAGAGACAGTCCAAAGGCAGAGATGAGGGAGTGAATGTTGCATGTATGGAACAAGAAGTCTATTTTGGTTGGAACATTGAGTGTATAAAGGATAATAATGTTTAATAAGAAGGTAGGTAAGGTAGGTAGGGTAAGGAAAGGTAGGATGGGGGCAGGCTATGAGGTACTTTTATGCCAGAGGAGTATATATTTGATCCTAGAAGTACTAGGGAATCATGGGATTTTATGGGGTAGGGGAGTGACATGGTTCAACTTGTGGTTCAGAAATATCAACATGGCAATTATAAAAATGCTAGATTCAACTAGGGAGAGACTTGAAGGGAGAAACCAATGCGCAGTTATCAAAATAGCCCAGGTGACAGATCATAAGGGTCTGAATTGGGGGTTCTGACCATGTATGAAGAAGGAAAGGGACAGAATGGGATAGCCATTGTGGAGACAGAAGTGAAAAGAGGTGGCAATTCACTGGCTCTATTTGGTGAGGTGGATTATTCCAAGCCACACTAGAAGGATGGCATACTCTTAGCAGAAATAATATGTGAGAAATGGTAGATGAGGAATTTAATACCTCTAGAATTGAAGTGACTTGCCTAAGGTCACAAAAAGTAAATATTTGGAAGCAGGACCTAAATCCCTTTCTCTGTTCAAGTTCCACATACTTTCTACTACATCCTTAGGCCCAATGAATGTATGGCTTCCTCTCATCAATTCACTAAATCAATCCATTAAAAAAAAAGTTACAAAGCACATACCAGACAATGCGCTTTGTGCTGTGGATAGAAGCAAAAATGCACCAGGCTTTGCCTTTGAATAATAATGTACTATGCCAACAGTGATCAAAAGCAGGGCTAAGAACCCCCTTTTTTGGGGGGCAGAGGGACAATAGTTTGGGTGGGTTCCCCAAGCCATGTGGTATAATAGGAGGCAGAAGACTAGCATCTAACAGAGATTGCAAGTAGCCTCTGAGTAAGCCATGAAGCTAAGCCCAGTGATAAGGAAATTCCTGAGCAGCCCAAAGAGAACCAGCCTCCCACCCAGCCTTTCCCTGGCAGCAGGAATAAGAGGTCACTTTCTCCTAGTTCCGATGATGCCATGTATATCTGGGTCTTTGTTACATTGCTTTCTTTTGTAGCACACATTGGGAACCAAATTCACTTCAGCTGTCAATGTGGGTCAGGGAATTGGCTTTCATTCTTACAGCAAATTTTGTCACATGAATGAATGAAAATGTGATTATTAAGGCTTACTATATGTTGAGAACTTTCTAAACACTGGGTTGCTTGTCACTTTCAAGCTTATGCTCATAAGCTTCAAAAGTAGTGAATTTCCATGAGGAATTATCTTTTTCTTCTGCTATTTGACATATATGAGAAGGAAGGGAAGAGAAAAAATACATTACTTAGAGCTTACGAATCAGAGATCTCAGAGCTGGAAGGAACCTCAGATGCCATCTAGTTCAAGCCGCTAATTTTATTGACAGGAAAACTGAGGGCTACGGAGGCTACGCGATTTGCCCAAGGTCACAAAGGTCAGAAGGAGGACTTAACCCACATCATGGTTCTAGCTTGTATATTGCTCTTTTTTCCTGTGTTCACATTCTATGCTCACCCTTTTAACCTGAAGGAAGGAATCATGGGTGTCTAATATCATAGCTTTGTTAGTTATACCTGTTTTTCTTTGTTACAAAGGAAAGTTCAATGAATATGATGCATTATATTGGTACTATAAGTAATGACGAATACCAAAGAATACAAAGAAGCATAGGAATCCTCTTAAGAACTGAAACAAAGTGAAGTAAGAAGAACCAGGAAAACATCGTTCATGATGCCTACAACAATGAAAAGGGACAGAACAAAGAAAACCCCAGAAACTGAACGTTGTGTAATTAAATGAGTAAGACTGGCCCTGAAGAAATGAGAAACTGTGCCTCCCTCCTTTCTTTGCAGAGCTGGGGAGAACCCATGTGTGAAACAAAGCATTCACTGCCAAACTCAGTTGGGGTGGCTAGTTTTTTGCTGTTGTTTTCCCCCTTTCTCTTTGTTCCAAGGGATGGCTCTATGGTTAGACCAGATGGTTGGGATACATTTGGAAGTGAAGGTGATGCAAAGACAAAAGATAATAATGACTTTTTAGCTTTGGGTTCAGTAGGGAAGAGGTTGCACTAGATGACTTCTGAGATCCCTTTGATTTGAGATTCTATGAAAGTGAAGGCAGATGGGGAATGAGGCAGTAGAAGAAAATTGAGGCTAGCCTTTGGAACCTATCCTAGTGCTGGTCAGGAGAAGCTAATGTTTATCATTTGAAAATCGCACATGGCCATGAGGTACCAACCCTCTTGAGTTGTAAAGCTTAAAAAGGAGGACAGTGTACATCAGAACTTAAAATGAAAGATTAGTTTATAGAACAGGGAGACCATAGAAGTGATAGTAGAGTCAAGTTAATTTTGCTGGGGATGTAGGCAGGAGTAAGTAGGAATGAAGAAATACAGGGGATAATTTCACAATATAGAAGGGTCAGTACTATAGAATACCAGAAAGACAACTGGGAGGTGGGAGTAGTAACCAACTACACTCAATATTACTGCACTCCTTCCCACCACCATAAAACAATTTGCTGCAGTCATGCACTTTAATGGAAATCTGATTTAAGGTTTCACTCTGGGCCAGTTTCTATAATTAACTACTGTAATCTGCAATCTCAAACTGAGAATGAAATTAAGACAGTTTAAAAAGGAAGGTCTCATGACATTATTATTATTATTATTATTTAGCATTTATAAAGTACGTCAAGTTTTCAACGTGGGTTATGTTCATTCATTATTACAAACACTAATAACAACTCTCAATGCAGTTTTTTCTTCCTGGCAAACAAACCATAGAAAATGACTGAGCTCAATTTAAGTTTCAAGAGAATCTCCCAAGAGATTTCTTAGTGCTCGAAGAGCAGCGGCCTTACTCTTCTTCCCTCCCAAAGTCCCCAGGGAGATTCACAAGTATTGCTACTTACGCTTTTAGAAAAATAAAGCTCACACATCTCAGGGTGATAGAAGCAGGTCTGGTGCTTTGGTGCCCCTTACCCCAAACAGTACGTGATCTGAAGCACAAATGGTCCTCAAGGGTTTTCCAAGTGGTCTTAAGACACATTCAAGTCTCACAAATAAATATGGCTTTTAAAAAATAGGCGATTTACATCCCAGATTTTAATCTAATAATAATGTTTTTGTTTTATTTTGTTTTGTTTTAATTAGCAACTGAGCTTAGAGTCAAAGAAACTGAGTTCAAATCCTGTATGATCATGGGCAAATCAGTTAACCCCACTGGGCCTCAGTTTCTTTATTTGCAAAATAAAGAAATCAGGCTAGCTGACTTCCAGGATCTCTTCCTGTTTAGATCTATGATCCTAGTTGTAAGTGTAATGATTATTTTTTATTACATTTTAATTCAACATGATGTCACATGAACAACAGCAAAAGAAGCTACCGCCTGTACGTCTCCCTCCTTCCATCTTTCGGTAGAGTACTGCAAAGCACAGGACATGGCATGTGTATGAATAAGAAGGTCTCTTTCATATTTTCTTAAATATATTAACTGCCCAACAGTAATAAAAACAGTAACTGGTGGATGTAACACTTTAAGGTTTGCAACATACATTATATACATGATCTTATTTGATTCTTTCAACAACCCTGTGCAATAAAGATTATAAATTATGTATGTATATATATATTATATAAAGATTATAAATAAAGATTATAATTTTGACAGTACTTCCATTTACAATTAAGGAAACTGGAGGAACTTAATGCTGAGAAGAGGTAAGCTCCTTGCTCAAATGGCAACTGTTGGCTGACTCCAAGCCTAGCACTCTGTCTGATACCTCACATAGTCTCTAAATTAGTTTCTGTTTTTTTGCATTTCTTGTTCTAGCAAATACCACCATGACTCTGGTCTCTTCATTGGCCGTGGTCCTCTCTGAATTTCAGTCAGTTATTCAATAGGCATTTATTAAGCACCTACTGTGAGCAGAAAACTGCACAAGGCTCCAAGAACACAAAGAAACAAAAGTAAACAGTTCTTAATCTTAACCTTAATGGACACTGTGGTGATGCAGTGGATAGACTGCTGGGCCTGGAGTCAGGAAGACTCATCTTCCTGGGGTCTAGTTGTATCACCCTGCGTAAGTCACTTAACCTTCTTTGCCTCAGTTTTCTCATGTGTAAAATGAGCTGGAGAAGGAAATGGCAAACCATTCCAGTATCTTTGCCAAGAAAACCCCAAATGGGGTCATGAAGAGTTGGACATGATTGGACATGACTGAACAAAACCAAACCCTTAATGACCTTACACTCTCTTTGGGTTGTACACTTGTATGTATGTGTGTACAGCTTGTACATGTGTGTAAATACCAAGTATATATGAAGTAAGCAATTTGTGGAAGAGTACACCAGCACCTGGGTGATCAGGAAAATTCTCGTGAAGGGGATGAGACTTGAGTGGAGAGGTCTCATGAACAGATTGTGCAAAGGAATAAAAAGAAGGCATAGATTATTGTGTACAAGGAGAAGTAAGGATGCCTGTTGGTCTGCAGTTTAAGATTTCTGAAGAGGAAGAATGTGCAATAAACCTGGAAATGAGGTCTGAGTCTGCCGAACAGAGGAGATTGTATTTTTAGCTTAGAAATGCTAGGGAGACATTGGGGTTTCTTGAGCAGGGGAATCATAAACTCAGACCTATGCTTCAGGAATATCATTTTGGCAGCTGTATGAAAGATGGATTGGAGAGGGGAGAGATGAAATAGGATGATCAATTAGTTGGCTATTGCATTAAGTCCCTGAACTAGTAAAATGGAAACAGGAAGAACAATTAATATTCACTCATTCAAACTCAAATGCATAAAGAATTACATACATTAGTAAATGAAATAGATGTAATACTAGGTGGCCCACAAAAGGATTGATCTGATCACTTTCATGACAAAGATTTCTAATCCATTGTGATTCCACTTCCTCTTGTATTTTTCTCTATAAGGTTTGCTAAAATCTTTAATGGCGCCTCCCAGAATTTAGTGATTTTTTTTGTTGCATCATTTTACTTCCATCATTGGTCTTCCTGGCAACATGATGGGATCAGTGCTGTTTTGTTGACTGATTAAATAAGTCCATTCTTCCTTAATTATCGTGACTTGGGGAAAAAATGAATCCATTCCCACAACAAGCTCATAAAAAGTGAAAGATTCACATGGCCCTTCCTCATTCACAAATGGTAGCTGAAAGAGAGCAGATCGAAAGACAGATCCAGGCTATCAGCCAGTCGTTGTCTAGAATACTGGCTACAGCAAACACAAATGTCCTTTCAAATATACCATATCATATGCAGTCAGTACTGATAAGTGCAACTGATTTTTCTCTGCCTATTCCAATTTAGGATATTAATTTAGCCCCATTGGAGAAGGCACTAGGCAGATAAAGTTAAGTGAATGTGTTTATATTAGTAAAGAAAAGGAGGAGGCCATTTTGGGCACCAAAGCAGTTATTTTAATTCTTAACACCATCACTCTCGTTTAAACATCTGTTTTTGTGTGTAGTGTTTTTTTTTGGTTCTGTTTTGTTTTCTTGCAGAATTCTAATCAGATCTTCTAATCCGTTGGCAGCTAGAGGAGGGGAAAAATGTTCAAGAAAATTAGATGCAGCTTGGATAATTGATGTTTGTTCGTCTGGCTTTAATAAAAATACTCTGCTAAATTAGAGGGGAGTCTAAAAGGATTGCATCAATAAGGAACTGAGTCAGGTGAAGAATTCAATCTGGGGCTTTGTTGTAATCTTTACAAATAAGCCGACAAATCAGTTCAGGGGGGCAAAAATGGGCTTTCAAATTCGGCTGAAATTCATTAGCACTCCTTAGATTTGCTTTTCCCCCCTGGCCTTGATTTATCCTTTCAGAATTATTTTCTTGTAAATTCATTTCAGGATTTTGTTAACTGGGTCAGAGTGACTGCGATCCAACAATGTACCTGCAAAGAATGACAGACACAAGTCTCCTTCAAAGGAAATGAGAACCTCTCCCCCATTGTTTTGATAAATAGAAACAAATAATTGGGTTTTTTCAACTATTTGGAGAATTTCAGAACTCAAAGATAATCTAGTCCCTTGCTAGCAAACTCAAACAGAAACAGGGCCCTCTAACGCCTGTGGGGTATATATTGACTTAGTTAATGCAATGCTATCTATGTTTTATTGTATTTTTATTTGTTTTGTCAAATATTTCCCAGTTACATCTAAGTCTAGTTTGCGCTACACTTGGGAGTGTTGTGGCAGCATGTGGCCTGTGAACTGCACATCTGATACTAAGACCACAATTAAAGCTCTAGAAGGCCACATGTGGTCTCAAAGTGGCAGGTTCCCCACCCTGATCTACTTCATACAAATGCATTCACGAAAGCAGAGCAGCAGCCCTATGTAGTAGTTTTGCATTTTTAATTGACCCAGCCTGGAGTGGTAGCCTGGATGCACATCTTGAAGTGAGGAACCTTGTCTGATCCTCAGACGTTTATCAGGGGAGTGACCCTTGGCGCTGCTAGGAATCTCACAGAGACAGTTTCCTCACCTGAAAAGTGGAGAGAGTTGCATTTTCATCACTGATCTCACTCTGTTATTGTAAAGGAAAGCATTTTGGGAGCCTTGAAGGACTGACTGTACAAATGTGATTTCATGATAT
The DNA here is from genome assembly GCF_003287225.1 of Phascolarctos cinereus. Lineage (NCBI taxonomy): Eukaryota > Metazoa > Chordata > Mammalia > Diprotodontia > Phascolarctidae > Phascolarctos > Phascolarctos cinereus. The sequence continues at coordinate 32,200,802 of NW_027555847.1, forward strand.
GCCAAGATATGATTGTCTTCTTCCACAGTCTCAGATCTAGAACTGGAAAGGACCTCAGAGGCCATCTCGTCCAACCTCCTCTGTTTTACAGAGGAGGAAACTGTGGCCCAGGGACATTAAGTCATGTGCCCAGTATCATATGCAGGAACACAGCATGAGAGTTGGAAAGGACTCCACAGGCCATCTGGTCCGACCCCCTCATTCAACAGATGAGGGCTTTGAGGCCCAGGGAGGCAGTGACTTGGCCAAGGGCATTCAAGAAATAAGGAGCTAATCTAAGATTAGAACTCAGGTTTCCTTACTCCAAATCTATTCTTTTTTTTCCCTCTTTTTTATGAATTTATTTTGATATATCAACAATTACTTCCATAACCTTTTCAGTTTTAATTTTTCCTCCCCCTCCCTTCCCCTCTCTCTCCCCAAGACGGCTCACAATTGGAGTCTATTAAACATATTTTCACATTAGTGATGTTGTAAGGAAGAATTAGAACCAATAGGAGGAACCACAAGAAAGAGAAAACAAAACAAACAGAAGGAAAAAATAGCAAATAGTATGCTTGGATCTGCATTCAAACTCCATAATTCTTTCTTTGGATGTGGATAGCATTTTCCATCATGAGACCTTTGGAGATGTCTTAGATCCTTGCATTACTGAGAAGGGCTAAGTCTATCAATGTTAGTCTTTGCACAATGTGGCTGTTGCTATGTACAACATTCTCTTGGTTCTACTCACTTCACTCAGCATCAGCCCCATACAAGTCAAACCTATTATTCTTGCTACTGCACCATGCTGCCATCCTTTGTCAATGATTTGCATGGAAAACTAGAAATCCCTGGGAAATATTCCTCAAAAACCTCTGATGCCAAGTGAAGTAATTAGTATATACTATGTGATAAAGGAATGAAGGATGCAGTCAGTCACATTAAAATATGCATATATCTCTAATAAGTCAAGCTCACTAAACTGTATAGAGGAGGCAGTTTAATAATAAGAACGGCTAGCATTTTCATAGCACTTGTATTTTTTATAGGTTTGCAAAGCATTCTACACATATCATCTCATTCAATTCTCATAGTAACCCTGGGAGGTAGGTGCTCTTGCAATCCTCATTTTGCTGACAAGGAAACTGAGGCTGAGAGGGTTACCCAAGGGGGCTGAATGTGGAATGAGGAAGGCGTGCTAATTTTGCTTCTTATGCTTACCAGTTACATTATCCTCCGTAAGCTCTTTCACGTCTCAGCTCACTTTCTTCACCTCTCAAATGGGGACAATAATACTCAAAGCACCTATCTCTGAAGGATGCTATAAGGTTCAAAGGAGATAATGTACCCAGAGTGCTTAGCGAACTTCAAAGCACTATACATATTATTATTGTTGTTGTCATTGAGGATCATAAGCAACACAAATCTCTCCACATAGCTTACATTTGTCTACAAAGAGAAGGAGGCAAATAAAGCAGTCCCCAGACAAACCATGATTTTGTACCACTTGTCTTTGGGCTCCCTTGCTTCCAATGAACCATAGCTTAGCTCTCTGACTAGACCTTCCCTGAAATTACTTTGCATCCATTGGTATATGTTTTCTATTCACTTGCCTATTTGCATGTTGTCTTTTCTGTGGTATAAGAAGCTTCAAGGAAGACAATATTGCAGTTTTACTTGTAAATTTGGAGCACAGGCCCTGGCACATGGTAGGATCTCACTAAAAGCTTGTTGAAACCAAATTGAGTTAAAGTAATAGTTCCCCCATTACCAGTGATCCTCAGCATCTAGTCCAAATCTCTCTCTGATCCAGCATCCCCTTAGTAACAAACCCAGCAGAGGCATCTGGCCTTTTGAGAATTCCTTCTCATTACTTGTCGGTCTACTGCAGAACAAGTCAGATCCTTCTTTCACATGTGGCAAAAACAGACATAAGAACATGCTGGTATATGAATGATGAAGCCATAGCTTCCCACTCCATGAGATTGTTTTCTGAATTATTGTTTTGTGAAATGATTGTCTTAGAATAAATGTAAAGAACCGCTATTGCCCATTAAGTTATGAAATTCTAAAGGTTAGGTACCTATACTTAAGTATGTATCTCTAACCTATTACAAGTCTACCACCCATTAATTTATCTAAACCCTTCTCCAATCTATGTTTTGAAACCATAACAGTTCTTGTCCTTTTAGTTTAAAGTATCTGTTATACAACAAAATGCTAACTTTTCTTTATCCTAAATATAAATATTTTCTATATTGAGCTTTTCAAAAACGCATAAATATAAGGTACCTGAGAACTCTATGAGACATATGTATGGGGTCTTGAAAGTGACTTAGTATGTTAGCATAAATGTAGTGGCAATATTTAACATATAAGCTTACTTATTTGGCTAAAAGTCAAATATTGAACTGCTAAAGTTTTCAAGGAATTAGTTTATATGATTTCATGTAAAAGTTTAGTCCAGGGGCTTTTAATCTTTTGTTGTGTGTGTGTGATGGGGCCTTCTGGCAGTTTGTCATCTGAATTCAAAACTGAAAGAGATGCTGACTTTCAGCTAGGCATTGGTGAAAATAAAAATGCAATTTTTCCAATCCAAGATCATAGACCATCCAATGAAATCTGTAGACTTCTCCAATTGTGATTTGAACTTCAGTCTGTCTTTTTAATGAGTATAGTTTCTATTTCATTGCATCTGGCAATAAAGCTCTTACATAGTTGGCTATTCCCCCATGCCCCTTTTAGGGCACTAGAGACATGTTTAGGTGTAAGGATTTTATAGAAGTCATGAAAATTAAAGCCCAAATGAGTAAGACATTATCCAAAGCACTGGGTGCCTAATTGGTTAAGTCACTTCTATTAGATACTTTGCTATATGTTGCTTGAATAAGGACTTGCTTTAGCCACAAATTTTGGTATAGAAGAGATCTGCTGTTAACCTCTTGCCAGCCCTTCCAAATGAGGAGTGGTTGAGAGGGCAGATGGTGGTGATTCTGGGAAATGACCCTCCATTTTTCAAATAAATTTAATAAAAATTTTAAATGAAAGAAGAAAGACAAGAGTACGTATGTACGTCTAACATCATCTCTTCCCTGGAAATGAGCTATTGCCATTGACTGTTGAGAAACATTTTAGTTACAAAACTGTCAACCAAGCTTAACAGAAGGCGAGATAGCATTCATTGTTCATGATGCAATATCTATATTTTATTTGTAACAGGAGCTACATTTGTGTAGATTAAGAATATTTATTGGCATGTTCTCTTAGCATTATTTTGTCCAATCATCTCCAGCTGATGTCATCTTGATAAATGTGTATACTTCTATTCCATCATCATTAGCTGAACAATTAATATTAAGAATATTCATAAAGTTGGCAACTCTGTGAAAAGCTCATTTATTAATCTAAAAGCAGGATGTCTATCAGTCTTCAGTTTTACCACAGTGGGGTGTGTGTGTGTGTGTGTGTGTGTGTGTGTGTGTGTGTGTGTGTGTGTGTGTGTGTAACTGCTGCTCTTTAAGGATAGGCTGTTTCCATGGCAGACTTCTTATACAATACACAGATTGGTACAGTAAGCAACAATTAGCAAAGCAAACACCCTAAACCTGGGCCACCACACTGCCAACTGCCACCACATACTGATGCTATAGTGAAATACCACCAATTTAGCTCACAGCAAAGCCCACTGTTTCCATAAATACCAAAGTTAATGTAAAACGAAGGTGGTGTGATGTTTCAGTGAAGTCTTCATACATCTGTTCCAATAAACCCGAAGCTTGATTTTATTTTAGAAAAGAAAAACAAAGGGTGCATTATAAATACTGAGGAGGCATAAATGTGAATGGTCTTTTTGGAAGCCATTAATATCTGAGTTGCAAGACCAAAAGCAAATGTTTGCATCCAACACCATGCCTGGGACCTAACAGGTGCTTAAACATTGTGTGTAGAATCCATTGGGCACTGAAACCAAGGAAGAATCATTAATAAGTTGATGCCAATATGAAAGGAGGTCTCCAGCGAGGGTCTACATGGCCCTGTGCTATTTAACAATTTTATCCATTACTTGGATAAAGCCCAAGTGGCAGACTTATCAAATTTGCAGGTGATACAATGCCAGGAGAGACAGAAAACAGATGGATGATAAAGTCAGGAGCCAAAAAAAAAATATCAAGAGGCTAGAACACTTAGCTCAATCCAACAAGGTACAGTTAATAGGAATATAAATGTCTTATATTTGAGTTAAAAATCAACTTCACAAGTAAAAGAGGGGGGAGGCATGGCTAAATGGAGGAGGAAGAAGAAGAATGATGAGGACTCAAATTAATGGGCAAAAAAGAAGGAAAAGAAAAAGGATGATAAAAGGTGGAGGAATCCAGGAGGCTAACTAAGATGATAAGAAAAAGGAAAGAAAGTTGGGTGTGGCTATCCATGTGCAAAAGAGATAACAAAATGCTAAATAGGAAAGGAAAGCTCTTTAAGAAATTTGACCCCAACAAATATTGAGAATCTGGCTTCTAGAAAGTAAGAAGAATTTTGAGTGCTAGGCACAGTTTGGAACTTTTCTTTCTTCTGTTGCCAAGTAATTGTTTTCTATCCTCAAAGTATAAGCAGGCTCAAATATGCCTCTCCTCCATCCAGGTAATCAGGAAGAAAGATGTTTTCATTTTAAATATGGAAGATTGTGTGATGTTTCAGTGAAGTTCTATACATTGGTTCCAATAAAGGAGAAAGAAAAAAGAAATGAAGAAGAAAAAGGGTAATGCTGATCTGTAGAAGAGTAGAAGAATGTGACACAGAGAAGGAGGTAGACCCTTGGAGGAAGAAGTATTTTCCTGTCCAGCAAAGAATGATGATGAGGATACACAGGTCCTGTCATAGTACAGGTCAGTGTAAGAAGAGAAGAATGGTGGTGGTTAGAAACTCTTTGCTGAGTGAGTGTACAGAATCAGCTAAATGCCAACCTGAGAACAACAGTGGCCAAATCTGCTGTCTTCCTAGGGCATTTATGCAGGACAGAACCAAGAACCTTCCATGACTTGTCAACCATATGACCACTGCCTATTTCTAGTGATTCATATGGACACAAGTAATATTTGTATGAAAGTACTTAGAATGCCTTATTAAAGCCCGTGATGTCTTGGGAAGCACAAGTGGTCACATACTCTTGGCAATATAGTCCAACCCATGCCTAAATACGAAGCCGTTCTACAATATACTCCAAAAGTAATCATCAGTCTTGGCATGAAGGCCTCTAATGACAGGAGAACTGCCATATTTCTAAGCTTCCCATTCTACTTTTGAATAGTCCTAAAAGTTGAGAAATTTTCTCTCATATGGCTACTGATATTGGTCTTTGTGCAAGATACACCCCTTGATCCTAGGTCTGCTCTCTGAGGCCAAGCAGGGCAAATCTAATTCCTTTTTCCTTTGGCTTCTGGAAGAACTTCCAATATTTGAATATAGTTTTCATGTCATCCTCTCCAACTCCCCTACACACACACACACACACACACACAGACACACACACACACACACAGAATTTTCTCTTCTCTAGACTAAATATCCCAGTTCTTATATAGCAGGATCTTCTCCCCTCATAATCTTGGCTCTCCTGTTCTGGAAAAGAAGAAAAGATCTTTTGACAAGAAAGAATAGAACAGAAAAAGCTAATATGGAGTCAGTACCCAAGATAAGTAGGGAGATAATAAAATAATACCTAGCTTCACTTGATAAGTTCAAGATACCTTACATGGATGAATGACATTGTCTGATAAGCTAGCAGGCAATAAGAGAGAAGAGAAGGGAGAAGGAGGGGAAGTCAGAGAAAGACAGAGGAGAGAGAGCAGAGGGTCTAGGAGAAGGAATGGGGAAAGCAGAGAAATACACAAGGAGAGGGAGAAGGGGGAAGAGAAGAATACAACCAGATCTTTTTCAAAAAGTTCCCTGATCTGCAAGAGTGATAAGTATGTCTGTGACTCTTGGCCAATAATTTTTATTGAGTTTCTGGAGGAGAAAAGAAACCACTTTTCTGAATGTATTCTCCCATCTACAGGCAACATGAAAGGTTGCTATCATAAGGGCTCTTCAGGCACAGAAAATATTCTAAAATGACAGATATCACTGACTGACCTTGCTGTAATCTGTTACTCAGAAGCCTGATCCCTTTATTTAACTGAAACAAGCTACTCAGCAAATGTCAGTAAACTATGTCTGAAGCAAATCAAAAGCTACTTTGGCAAAGAATTCTCCCATTGCTGCCTGGGACTGAAATCCAACAAAGCTTTTTCCACCTCAAGGTACCTAACTCATTGATTAGCCATGAAAAACAATTGGGTTAACCCTTTGTAGGCCACAGCAGGGTTGGTTGAAAAGCTGTCAGACTTAACAAACTGGAAGGTTCTTTATTGGAAAGCTGCGGTTCACTACTCTATCAGAGTGGCAACTAATATTTGTCATGGTTTTCAATAACAGAAAAAATACCTTAATTCAATTCAATTCATTTCAATATACTTTTATTTCAAATATTTCATATTTGGTGAGTAATGTTAATGAATACGTTAATGAAATTCTGGGTGAGTATAAAGAGGTAGACCTGCTTTGACAATCGTACTATTTCTGTGACTTCTAATTGTACCTGCATCCTAGTCACTCAGATTCAAAACCTGTGCCATTCTAAACTCGCACTTACCTCCCCCCTCCTCCATATCCAATCATCTGTCAATTTTATTTTTCCTACCTCCGTGGCGGGCAACTCATCACAACCATCCAATTCTCACCACTCACACAACCACTACCTTACTCAGGCCCTCATCACCTTTCATGTAAACCACTGCAATAGCCTGGTCCCGCTGCTTCAAATCCCCCCCCCCTCCAATCTGTCCTCCACAAAACTGCTGAAGTGACTTTCTTAAAATGAGTCTCTGACCATGCTACCTCACCACTCGGTAAACTCCAGTGACTCACTATTACTTCCTGGATCAAAGATAAAGTCCTCCAGCTGGCATGTAAAGCTCTCTACAATGTGGTCTCTTTTCCCCCTTCTAGCCACCTAATGCATTCCTTCCCTTCATGCCTTCTTGCTATTCTTCACACCCTGCACTTTAGTGCCATTCTCTGTGCCTTTGCCTTGATGATCCACCATACTTGGGATCTCCTCCCTCCTCACTTCAGACTCTTGGATTTTTCAGGATCCTTCAAAGCTCACCTCAAATACCACCATCTATATTAAATCTTCCATGACCTCCCCAGCTCCCCATGCCTTCCTCCTAAACATATCATGTAGCTATCTAGAATATGCATATATACACAGATATATAAACATCTCTCTCTCCTCTCCTCTCTCCTTTCCTCCTGTCCCTTCCCCTTCTGTCCCTTTCTCTCCTGTCCTCTGTCTCCTTCCCCCTCCCCTCTGTTCTCCCTTCCCATTCTCCCTACTCCCTTCCCCTATACACATATAGATTGACTCCCACAAAGAGACTATAAGCTCTTTTAAGGCAGGGACTATTTCATTCCCTTCCTTGTATTCCTAGTGTTTACCACAGTCATTCATTTGTTCATTGTTTCTGTTTATTGTTTGTCCTTCTTTCTCCAAGAGGACCATGACATCAGCAAGGGGATGCCATGACTTGTAGGTGAATTGGATTTAAGTGAGGGAGGGTTGTACAAAATTATCAGCCTCACTGGCTCTTCCAAAGCCACCTGGGTCCAGTGGCAAGACACAGATCAAGATGACGGGAGATGGCCCCAGATGTAGTAGGAGACCTTAGACTTTTTAAGGTAAGGTCTTTCCCAAGTCTCAGTTTGACTAAGGCAACACCCATTCAGTGATTAAAGCTAGGTAATGCCTGGTACTCAGTAGGCACTTAATACATACTAGTTGAGTGGTTGCTAAATTTAATCTGAAGCCCTTGCCTTCCAAAATGGCAGATTTATTCACTTTTTAAAACTCTCCCCTGAACAGATCCTCACAGCTTTCACCAAAAAACCCCACAAAATTAAAAAAAATATTCTTCAAAAAGAAGTCTGACCACTATTCAAAGTACACACAATTAAATGAAGTGAGTGTTTTCAAATACTTCCTTCTAATAATTTTCTTCCAGGAAGATTGCATCCCCTATAGATATTACATTATTATTATTATCATTATCTGAAATTATTACTTAGTAACTGTTTCCATCAGCTCCAAGGTTGATTCAGATCTCAAACTGATGCTTTTTTTAATTTTGTCTTACCAATTAAAAAGGACAGAAGACAATAAGACAAAGGAAAAATGAAATTTTCAACAGTCCAAATGCCTAATTTGATTACTAATAGCAAACCAATCAATCAACTGAACAATTAAGCAATTATAAGATGCCTACTATGCCCCAGTCGCTGGGCTTTAAACTGTTACTTAAAAGAAAACCTATATAAATGACTTCAACTGCTCAGTCTATCTGTAATTAGAGCTCCCTTCAAAATCTAGGCTGCCTCTCTGCCTTCACCACTGAATCACCATGTGGCTCTGAGTTTGTCTCCAAGAGAATACCAGATGACAAAACCAATCCCAAGCTCTTTGGATGAAGAGTGCTAAATATAAAGTGTATATCTGCAAACTTCCGCAGTTCTTAGACACAATACCACTTGAGGTGGATATATTAATTACTTCAGGACAGGGTGACCCAGAATTAAATGTAAGAGCACTTTGAAAGCAGGCTTTACTTTTTCTGTACTCTGGTTTTCTCTTGACCAAATTGTAAGAAGAAGTTGTTAATCAACAATAATAGCCAAATATATTCAAAGGAGATATGCACAGGAAAACACTCAACACGAGGGAAAGTTTCTGAGAGAAAGAGAAACTATGAACTGATACTACAATTTCAAAGAAATTTTGCAATAAACAGTGGTATTTTATGGGCTTTCCATAAGATGTAATATATGATCTGAGACTTGAAGGGAGTTAAGGGTGCTAAGAAGGAGATGGGAAGAGAGAGGGCATTCAGCATATGTAGTACAGCCTCTTTAAAGACATGGGGATGGAATATGGGACGACTGAGGCAGAGGAAGAATGGGTAGGTCAGTTTAGCTAGAATATTGAAGATGAATGGTAGCAAAATTCAACGAGCCCACACAAGGAGGCTGAAGTCATATAATGAAGGGCTTTTCAAGCCAAGATGTTTATATTTTCCTTTAAAGGCAACAGGAAGCCACTAATATTTCTGGAGCAGAGAAATATGTGGTCAGACTTGCACCCACCTCACTTACCCAGCTCTGAATGGCCTCCCCCAATTTTCTTTCCCTCTGAAAATCCTAACCTCCTCATTCAAACTCCACTCAGATCTCTCCTTCTCTTTGAAACCTTCCCAGACTACTGTAGTTCAGTGATCAGTTCTTCCTCTGAGCTCCTAGACAGCTTATTATCCAGACCACTCAGTGGGTACTTATCTTGTATTCCCTTGGGGCAGCTCTCAGGGTACTGTCTTGGACTTATCTCTCCCTTGTATTGTTATTTAACTCTTCACGGTTTATGCCTTACTCTTGGCAGCAATATAAAGACAGGAGGGCCAGTGTGTTCTGCTAGACTGTATTCAACGCCATAAACATTTGTCCAGCAGCTACAAAGCCTTGGGGGCTGTGCTGTGGGGCAGGAGGAAGTTAAAGATGAGATAAGATATAACACTTGTCCTACAGGAACCTAGTAGAAGAGATCTGTCATGAACACAAAATGATAAAATGAATATTAGAATATCAGTGCAAAAAGAAAGTCACACTATGAGTCATGGGAAGTCAGAAATCTGTGCAGAGAGCACTTTCAGTTGGTGAAGAACCAGGGAAGAAAGTATGAGTTGGGCCTTGGGAAGAAAAATGATTTTTAAGTTTGGAGATTCAGAAGGGTCTGGGGGAAACTCATTTTAGTCAAGGAGATAGTATGACCAAAGGAATAGGGAAAAGAGATGACAGAATGAGAATGGGGAATGTTGAGCAGGTAAAGCAGACCAGAAATGGGTGAAAGGATCATAAGATCTCATACCTAGAGCTGAAAAGAAAGGGGGAGATTCTCAACAACATCAAAGGATGTAGAAGAAGTGAGGATAAAGAGAACTATTGGATTAGGGGAGGGAAGGATGTCATTAATGTTACTTTATAGAAAGCAGTTTTATTAGATTGATGGGGTGGAGGCCATATTGAAAACTATAACTGGATGATAAAGAAGTCCACTTAGTGAATGTAGACTGTTCTTGTACAATTTTGATAGTGAAAGAGAGGTGAGATCTAGGATGATAGGTTAAGGGAATTCCAGAGCAAGGGAAGATATACACACATGTATTTACATATACACATATATACATATATGTACATATGCATAGGACATGGAAACATTTTCATTTCATTTCAAAACTTTCATTTTTGCTGGTAGAGAGAGAGTCACTGGGTGGAGTAGAAGTTGAAGATTCATGACAGAGATGGAATGAATCGAGAGCACATACATAGAGTGTTGGCCTTGGGAAGGAGGAGGACTACCTCATTATCTGAGACAGAGAAGGGAAAGGGGAAAGCTGAAGACCTCTCTGTATTTCTCTCTACACCTCCATTGATGTCTTGTGCATAGCAGGTATTCAGTAAGCACACAGCAGGTGTTTGTTGTGTCTGTTAACAAGGTCATCCACCATCTCCACTGAGTATCAAGTAAGCCAATCAGAGTAAGAATGTACCACAGGCTATATGTGGATAATGCTCTGACAGCTTTTAAACAGTTGAAAGAATTGCTAAGGGACACTGAAGCCTTTGAAAAAGGGGGGGGGCTTAACTGATAATAATGGCTTAAAGTGGAAGCAGAGAATAGCCTCAATGATCTTGAACTATAAAATGAGCTACATAGAATGGATACTCTTTAAAGCTCCCTTTCCAGAGCTAACACTATGAATCTAGCACCACCAAAGGACAGCCAGTTCTTTAAATCCAGTGTAACCCAGGATTTATTAATCAAAAGTTATACATTAAAATAGAAGTATAGGGATTTTAAATATAGGAGGACAGTAGTTTAAGGAGTATGAATATTACACAGATGTGTATGTATGTGCATGTGTGTGTGTGTGTGTGTGTGTGTGTGTGTGTTTGGATATTTAATGGAGAGGTGGAGGGAAGACAATGACAAATTCTTTAATATTTTTTTGCTGATACCTTTTGTTTTTATACCACTTTCATATACCAATATGTCCTCCCTCCTCTCAGTGACTTCTTTCAATAGAAATGGTTTAATACTGGAATTTTTGACAGATTACTGTGAATACTGACATATCATATTGGCCTGAATAGAGGTCACACTCCTATGTGCCACTACCTCTCAGTAAAGCCTATGATCAGTGATATATTTCACTATGTGGCTATCCTTCTCTCTCCTTCTCCCCTTACCTTGCTTCCTCCCTCCCTTTCACCCCCCCATATATATCCACATTTATTTTATACGACTGCAGTGCATATGTGCATATACACAATATATACACATACACATATATGCATGCACATGGATGTATATATGACCACAGCACATATACAATGATATATGTTCATATAAGCACACATATACATTCAGAAACATGCATATATGTGTATGTATGTACACATGTGGTATGTGGCTATCCATGTATAGACATGTGTGCATGAGTGTGCACACAGATGTATATGCATTTACATGTTTGTCTTGTATGACGTGTGTGTGTGTGTGTGTGTGTGTGTGTGTGTGTGTGTGTGTGTGTGTGTGTTTCATTTCTTCCAAAGGAATCGCATTTTAGAGAAGTGGCCAATAGAGTTGGTCTATAGATGGTCAATGACTCCTAACCCAAATAAACTCTAGTGTCTTCACTACTTATGCATTTTCATTGAAACCTTTTGTAATATGAGACTTTGAATTAGAAACACTGGGAAGGGAAATGTTTTTAGATTTTGGTAATAAGATGAACTTCTTCAGAGAAAAAAATCACCATGCTAATTCTGTTTTGGGGTGATGTTGAAAGTTTCTTTCTTTCTTTTTTTAAAATAAAGTTTATATATGGAAGACATCGTGGCCCAGTAGAAAGGTTTGGATTTCAGTTTAGAGGTCCTGGATTCAAGCCTTAGCTCTGTCACTCACTACTTGTTCACATCACCCAACCTCTGTGAATCTCAGTTTCCTCATTGGTAAAATAAAAGAGTTTGACTAAATGATCTTGTATCCTGTTACAATGTGGACTAAGTAAAACATAATTTCTATGAAGGCAGGGACTATGTTTTTTCTTCTTTTTAGTTTCCCTAAGTACCCAGCATACTAACTTGAGAATAGTCATCGTTTAGTGATTATTGAGTGAATCATTTCTCCAGAGTTAATGAAAAAATATTTTCTATTAAAGAAAAAAAGTGTATAATCCAAATTTGTTTTTAGAACAGCCCAAAATACCAGATTATCATTTGTGTATTAATAGAATAATTTCTTTAAAAAGTAGCTTTTTCAAAATGTTTCAAATGCACCTGTTTCAAAATGAAAAATTCTACGTCACCATGATTTATGATTATGCTTCTTAATCTGAGTTTCAAAATCTGCTGAAGCGTACAGTATGATGGCCAAACGAATATGTTAAAAGATGAAGCCAAGACAGAATTCTAGAAAATATCCACTAGAGGCCAGTAGAATTCATTTTGGAGTGGGGATGTCTGTTCAATCCCTTTGGTAATGACAGCATCACTTCTTGTACTGAAGAGAAGGACTCTCATGAACTAGAGGGGAAAAGGATGAAGACAACTGTGGCTCCTTTGAGATGGAGCTTTCAAAGACTGAGAACGATGAGTCAAGAGAGCATGAGACATTAAAAACGGGAGTTCATGATCTTCTTTGGGGGAGGAGGGGAAATCACAAGATGGCCATATAATTTTTTTATTCTTTTTTAAGCAATGTAAGCATAAATTCTGAATGAAGATTCTATGTTTAATAGTAAGCTTTTGCATAAATGTTTCATTTGGCAATGACATTGGAAATAATAAAAGTTAAAGAACTGCTAGTCTGTGGCATAATAATGCTACAACAGCTTATTTTCTGGACATGTGCACAACAGTAACATAATCATTAGCTGCTGCGTGCTGAATTTCTGGAGTTTTGCAGAGGGAAAAATCCCACTATATATCAGCAATTTCCTTTCTTAAAAATTTTTACACAGCACAAGCACCCAATGACTCTCTCTGAAGAGTGGAATGATTCATATAAAATGCATCTAGCACTGCATTAGTGCTCACTGCAACACATTTCTTAATAATGGTGTTACATGATGCTGCCAATATTTTAACATGGAATTGAACTAGATTTCTCTAAGTTAAAAATAATGATAGAAACAAGAGTACAATTCAATACAAGGAGCAAAAACTTAAACACAGACAAAAGTAGGTAGTGCATCATTGTACAAAACATTGAATGGCTTCAATATATCACATACCGAAGTGGATTCTCCCACTGCTCCTTCAATAGAGAAAGCCTTCTGAAACAAGTCTAAATATGAGGATTTAAAAAAGATCATAGGTATTTGAAGTTAGAAGGGACAAAAATCTCATTTACAATGGGCCTGACAGGTAATCATTCAGAATTAACTTAAATATTTTCTCATTCAGTTATTTTGATCAAGTTTTCCACTGTTGAACAACCTTACTATTCTTTCTTTACTGTCAAAATTCATCTCTTAATGTGCCACCCACTGATTAGTGGAAGGGACTGGAGATTTTTGGTCTGAAGAAGAGATGACTCAGGATATGATCATTGTTTTTTACTATTTTGAAGGACTGCCATATAGAAGAGGGATTCAGCTTGCTCTGGTTGGCCCCGGAGGCAAGGAGAATTGAGGCAATCAGAGCAGCACAAAACCACAATGAATCATAGTAGCTGGTTGGTTGTCCTTCCTTCACTGGAGGTCATTAAACTGGAGGCAAATGGCTACTTGTCATGTATGTCATAGTAAGGATTCCCTTTTGTGCACTGGTTGGATGAAATGTCTTCCAACTTTAAAATTATGTCATTTTTTTTATCCCTTTTCCACACTAGAGCCTTTCAAATATCTGAAGACGGTCATCATGTATCTTACTAAGTGGTCTCTTCTGTAGGATAAGTATCTTCAAGGTCAAGGTATTAGACAAGTGCCTTCACTGTTAGAATCTACATCCTAACCTGGGCTGCCCAAGATTAAAAAAAAAAAAGAAAAGAAAAGAAAAAAAAAGATTGCAGGGAAGAGTGACTTGATTCCCTGGGTTAGCTATTTCTTGTGCTAAATTTAAATTCTATCCTTGGTTTAGTATTTGGTCCTGATTGGCCACTAAATTATTAATTTTTCAGCCACAGCCAATGAAAGACAGATTACTAAGTAGTGGAAGGATTGTGACCTGTGTTGGTTAAGGTTGTATATACATATCCACAGAATCACAGATCCTTAAAGTATTGAGAGAAAGGGATATATAGTTGAACAACTTGTGGTATCTGGGTAAAAAAGAAGACATATACTTCTTCATGAAGAATACTAAAGACTACTTTAAAATAGCCTAACTGAAATGGGAACTTCAGTTTTAAGTCTGTCAAATGCATCATAACATCATAACAATAAATAAGATGCTAAGATGCATATGCCATCTTTGTGTCAAAATCACAAAGATGAGAGTGATGCATTATAATATGCATAAGTCTCTTGTAACTATTAATGGCTAGCTAAAAGAAGTTACTGAGCTAAATTTATATTTGCCATAGTGATGAGCTCAAGTTGAATGCACATTGGTCATGACTATCATGGCCAAGATAGCAGTCCAGCAATTAGACATATATCTAATGTTTAACCTAGATAAGAAACTTGGGATATGAGCTTTTCAAGGGCACATTTTTATTTACATCTCCAGTGCTTATCACAGTGACTAATACTTATGAGTTTAATAAATGCTTGTGATTCCCTGATCAATGTGGTATCTATCTTCAGATATATGAATGTTTTTAAAACAGCCAGTTCCTGGGGTCAAAACTGGGAGCAGTGGAGAGAAGAGGTAGATTTAGACCCTATATAAATATAACTGATTTTTTTCCTGAGTGAGAGAGCCTGGTTCAATAGGTAGTGTGCTGCTTTTCAAAGGAGGTCTTTGAGTTAAGGCTAAATGGCCACTGGCCACAGATGTTAAGAAGAGGGTTCCTATTCAGGGCTGAATTGGACAAGGTGGCCTCTAAGCTCCCATCACACTCAGAGATTCAGTGATTTTATTTTATTTTTTATGTCTGAAAACTTCCTTATCTACCCATTCTAAGGATTTCCTGCCTCTCTGACTAGCCTTTATTCTGCCCAAGTACTGGCAAAACCCTCATTTATGCTGATCTCTGCTTGCCTGACCATGTCTCTCACTTATGCCCTGGCCCACACAGTACACTATTGGGGGCCTGCCCTGACCTGACTGACTCCCTCTCCCATTCAAGACCCTACTAAGCTGTTCTATGAGTCAGGCAGTCAATCTATCAGTTAGTATGTGCTTACCATTTGCCAGGTGCTGTCCAAGGTATTTTGGAGGAATGTGAAAGGGATGGTACTAGCAGTGAAGGGGAATGGGAAAGGCTTCTTACAGAAGGTAGGATTTTAACTGGAACTTGAAAGAATCTGAGGAACCAAAAGTTCCTCAAAAATGAGGAGGGAGAGCATCCCAGGTAGGGGGATGGTCAGTGAAAATGCATGGAGTTGGGGGATGGCGTGTCTTGTGTGAGGAACAACAAGAAAGCTAGAATTACTAGGTCATAGAATTTGTGGAGGGGGAGGGACTTGAAAAAAACAACTGGATTTTATATTTGATGCTAGAGGTAATAGGGAGCCTTTAGAGGTGTGTGTGTGTGTGTGTGTGTATTGGTGACATGGTCAGACCCACTCTTATGGAAGATCACTTTGGCAACTAAGTGAAGGATGAAGTGGAGTAGGGGGAGACCTAGGTACCTCTGGAACTTATAACTGTGCTCACAAGTCCACCAGTAGTTCACAATGCTGGTATTTGAACCCATCTTCCATTATCTCACAAGATACCCAGGTAATAAAATGCATAACACAGAATTCTTTCCGGTTATCCAACAAAAGGTCATGCTCAGCAGGAAGACAAGGCACCATTAGCAAGGATGCTTTATAGCTTACAAGACAGGCCGATTTTCAGAGGTTCATAACATCAGCCACGTAGAATTGGAAGAATTCTTTGAGATCACCTAGTTTAAACCCTTCATTTGAAAGATCAAGAAACTGAGGCCCAGAGAGCAGGAAAAAACCCCGCTGGATTTAATGTAAAAAGAGCTGGATTTAAACCTTGCTCACCTGCCCAAAGTTGTGTAATTAATAAATGGCAGAGAAATCTGCTCTCAGGTCCCCTGCTTCCAAATCCAGCGTTCTTTCCAACACACCATATCATCATCTACTGAAGCCTTGTTAACTTTACTTGACTCCTATGTCCCATTTCATGTAGTTTTTTAAGCTGAATATTGTTGTTGCTGAGTTGTTTCACTCAAGTCTGACTGTTTGTGACCCCATTTGGGGGTTTTCTTGGCAAAGATACTGGAGTGGTTTGCCATTGCCTTCTCCAGTTCATATTAGAAATGAGGAACTGAGGCAAACAGTTCAAGTGACTTGTCCAGCGTCATAATAAATGAGGCTAGATTTGAACTTCCTGATTCCAAGCCTAGTGATCTATCCACTATGCCACCTAACTGCCTAATAATTCAGCTGAAACAGTCTATTGGAATCTCATTTTTTTCTGAGGGGTGGAGGAAACAAATTGGTCATTTTATGGCTATAAGAAACTCTACCAATTTCCATCAGCAGCTGCTCTGATTTGAGGAAAGGAGACATTAAATGATTTGCCCAGGGTCACTCAGTCAGTGTGAGCTGACGAGACACTTGAGCATGAGTCTTCCAGACCAGCTCTTTTCCCTCTATTCCATGGCCTCTCTCTTTTCCTTCCTTATACATATGGGTCTTTTTTTCAGGGGCAAAGGAGGAAGTTGCAATCCCAAAAGGAAAATTAACTAAATGCAATCAATTGAGGCAATGAGCAGATTCCAAACCCTTGATGATTGTGGCTGACAACAGACACATGAGTCACCCACTCCCACTTTACATTTTCATGCAGTGTTTGCATCAACTTTTCACTCCCTTGAAGTGATGATGCCCATATATTTAGATTGGTTCACGTGCAATTCTTCACTGTTTTTCTTTCAAGAATTAAAAAAAAAATCCTCACAGTGTTTTGGTCCTTGATAACCCAAATTACTTTCTTTTTGAAGACCCATTTTAATTATTTCTCCCAGTCAGGTTTTTTGTCAAAGAATGCAATTCAATATTCCTGACATTATGTCTTTAAGCCTCTAATTAAGCTTTCCCAATTTGATTTTTTTTTTGGTCAGGCTCCATTTATCAATAAAAGTCAAGTGTGACCTAGATAGAGAGAGGCCTGCTTTCTCTCTCCCACACATGGAGTGCATGTCAAAGGTTTGGTTGCTTGGGTGACAAAGAGTTGACTTTTCATTTACCTGCATCGTGGTGCAGCTTCCTTCCTTCTCTACTCTTTCATGAGCAATTCTAGACATATTGAGGTTCCAAGAGCAAATTATTTTAGTTACTTAGTAAGAGGAAGTGTAACACAGTGGACAGAAAGCAGACTTCTGAGCTGAGAAGTCTAGCATTTAAGTTCTGCCTTTGAATCAGACTGTGTGACCCTGTGCAAGTCACTTTCTCTCTCATTACTTTAAATAGTTAAGACTATAATTTCCCATGAAATCACAGGCCCTATCCTTATTCCTGTCCCTGTTTTTTGTGGGGTTTTTTTTGCTTTTTTTGGTGAGGCAATTGGGATTAAGTGACTTGCCCAAGGTCACACAGCTAGTAAGTGTCAAGTAAGTGTCAAGTGTCTGAGGCCAGATTTGAACTCAGGTTCTCCTGACCCCAAGGCTGAAGCTCTATCCACTGCACCACCTAGCTGCCCCTCCTGTCCCTATTCTTATGGGCTAATGGATAAAAGTCTCAGGTAGTGGGGAGGTTTCTGCCACATTTTAATGACCTACCACAGTATGAGTCACTGAGGCAAAGGTTTCCAAATAATCAGAGAATATCATCACTAAAAGGGCATTTGGAGATCAAAGTTAATAGAATTAGAAGTGGAGGGGTATTTAGAGGATTTCTTGTTTAGATCTCTTAACTGTTAAATCTTAATGGTCTTTTCTTGGGCAGGTAGGTGGCACAATGGATAGAATGCCAAGCCTGGAGCCAAAAACATTCATCTTCCTGAATTCAAATCTGGCCTCACTTAACACTTGTTTGATCTTAGGCAAGTCATTTAACCCTGCTTGCCTCGCTTTCCTCAGGTGTAAAATGATCTGGGAAGGAAATGCCAAGAAAACCCCAAACAGGGTCATGGAGAGCCAGAGATGACTAAAAAAAAATGACAACAACAGAAATGCTCTTTTCTCAGTCTTCATCCTTCTTATGTTCTTTACTACATTTGACAACCCTTTCCTCCTGGATACTCTTTCCTTGAAAGGTTTTGCCACCCTTCTTTCTCCTGGCATTCTTCTTACATGATCACTTCTCTGTCTCCTCTGCTGGCTTATCATCCATATCAAGCCTTCTCACTGTGGGTGTATCCCCAAGGCTCTGTCCTGGGACATTTTTCTTCTCCTTCTACAAGCTCTCTTAGAACTCATCACCTCACATGAGTCTAATTTTCATTTCTATGTAGATAACTCAGAGATCCACATATCTCCATCCAGTCTCCCCTTGGGGTTTTACTTGTGCATCATCAGTCTATTATAGATCTCAAATGCAATCTTCCAAAGACAACTCAAATTTAAGATATCCCAAAGTGAACTCATTATCTTTCACCCCCAATCTACCACTCTACCATATTTCCTTATTCCTGTCAAGGGCATCATCATTCTTCTGGTTTTCCAGATCTGTAGCCTTAATGTTACTTTTACTCTTCACTTTCTTTCCTGATACATCCAAGCAATTTCCAAATTTCACTTTTTCTACCTCCTCAGCATTTCTTCCATCTGACTCCTTTTCACTACTTAGACAGGCTGTTTCTTCCATCCTTTTCTCCAATCCCTTCACTTTACAGATAATGAACCTGAGACCCAGAAAGTTACATGACTTTCCTAAGGTCATACAAGGTCATGGCAGCATTTTGATCAAAACCAAGATCTTTTGATTCCCAGTCCAGTCTTTTCTTCACACTCTGCTACCTTCAAGTGAGTTAATATTACAAGTGGTATGATTTTATTATGATTTTATCGTCTTTGTAAGATGAGTCAATCAATTAGCAAACTTTTATTAAGCACCTACTATGTGACAAGCATCATGTTAGGTTCTGGAGATAAAAAGACAAGTATGAGATAGTCTGTTACCTGAAGGAACATATATCCTTTTAGGGAAGGGAACACACACACAGAGATACAGACACATACATACAGATACAGACATACACACATATTTGTAGGGTGATGTCTTGAATTAGGATGTGAGTTTGTGGCATCACAGAGGCTCCATGTCAATGGTATTCAAAGGAACAAGCCTACTCTTTAGGGGAATATCTTGATTAGATGGGCAGGTCTCTGAGATGCTCTCCAATCCCACTTGTAACTGAGATTGAATCTCTTATTGCATTATATCAGGAGCTAAGTGTAGAATAGTTGATAAAGCCCTCTACCTAAAATCAGGAAGATATAAACTCAAATCCAATCTCATGGCACCTACTAGCTATGTGACCTTAGTCAAGCCATTTCATTTCTTCAGTCACAGTTGCTTCTCATTAAAGTGCAAATAATAGGCCCTACCTCAAAGGGTTGGGTTCTTTTTTGTTTCTTATGAGTAGCTAACTTTCTTTTTTTTTAATTCAATTTAATTTAATTTTATTGTCAGGTCTGCCTTCTCTCCCTTTCCTTTCCTCTCTCTATATCATTGAGAAAACAGGGAAAAAAAAATTCATTACAAATATGTATAGCAAAGCAAAACAAATTCTCACATTGGGCATATTTAAAAGGAAATATGCCTTAATCTGCACTCTGAGTCCCTCAGTTTTCTATCTGAAGGTGGGTAGTTTGTTTCATCATGAGTCCTCTGGGAACGTGTTGCTCAGAATTCTGTGATGTCACAGTGGATACAGCACTGGACCTGTAGTCAGGAAGGCCTGAGTTCAAATTAATCCTCAAACAATTCTGAGTTGTGTAACCCTAGGTGAGTCACTTAACCTCCTTTCACCTTAGTTTCCTCATATGTAAAATCGAAATAATAATAATAGTGCCTACCTCCCAGGGTTGATGCAAGCATCAGGTGAGATGAAGACTGAAATGTACTTAGCACAATTCCTGGCATATAGTTGTTGTCCACCCTTCATTTCCAAAGTGACACCATGGGGTGATGTCTTGACTTGCCAGTGAATTGGATTTAAATGAGGCACAGTTACATAAACTCATCAGCCTCACTCTCCCTTCCAGAGTCATCAAAGTCCAGTGGCAAGAAAAAGTCAGGGTGACTGGTGATAGCCCAGGATGAAGTAGATGACCTTGGCATCTTCTGTGTCTGCCTAAGCTCTAAGTGCTTCACAGCACCTGCTTCAGCTGCCTTCTTGGCTGTTGCAACAAATTGTTCTCATCGGCCCATTCTACCAAAGAAAGTCTTCATATGATTGGGGAAGACATCCCCTAACTCACCTATGGATTTAAAGCCTATTCGTTACCTGGTTTAGCCCCTCTGCTGAGCGGGTTTTACCCGGGTGTACTCACTGCTCATGCTACAGCTCTTATTCTTTATTTAAATTTAATTTTTGATTTTTATTTTCAGTTCCAAATCCTCTCTTTCACTATCCCTTCCTTACCCATTGAGAAGGCAAGAAAGAATATGACTTTTATTCTTATAAATTTGACTCAATCACCTCTAGAATGTAGAAATAGGAACTTTATCAGAGAAACATATTGCAAATATTTCCCCTAATTTTCTGTTTTTCTTGTAATTTTAGCTGTATTGTTTTTGTTTATGAAAAAAACTTCAATTTTGTGTAATTAAAATTGTCATTTTATCTTCTGCGGGTTTCTATTTTTTGTTTCATCAAGAACTCTGCTCCTACGCATAGATTTGACAGATAATTTCTTCCAACCTCCTCTAATTTGTTTATGGTGTCATTTTTACATCTTAATCATGTATATACTTTTTGAGCTCATCTTCTTATATGGTGTGATATGTTGGTTTACACCTAGTTGCTATCAGACTTCTTTCCAATTTTCTTAACAATTATTGTTTGATAGTGAGTTCTTGCTATAATAGCTGACATCTTTGGGTTTGTAAAAAACTAGACTCTTTTGTTTGTTTACTTGGGTATGTTATGTACTTCATTTGTTCCACTGATAAACATCTCTGTTTCTTACCCAGTACCAAACTGTTTTGAAGATTATAGCTTTGTAGTATAGTTTTGAATCTGATACTCCTAGACCCCTTTCCTTCCATTTTTAAAAATTAATTCCTTTGATATTTTTTACTTTTATTCTTTCAGATGATTTTTTTTAATTCTATAAAATAATCTTTGGATAGTTTGATTAGCACGGCACTAACTACACAAATTAATTTAGGTAGCATTGTCATCTTTATTATATTAACTCAGCCTACCCATGAGCAATGAACATTTCTCCAACTATTTATCTCATAAGGATGTTGTGAGGACTGAATTAGATGTGCATAAAGTCCTTTGTGAACTTTGACGCACTGTATCAATGGGAGCTATATCATAGGAGAATTTTTCTGAGGAAGGGAAAATTTGGTGACCATCAGGTCTCTCTAACTCTCTAACCCTCAGGGCACTGGGTGGGTTAAAGATGCTGCATCTCCTTGACACAAATGAAGGATGGGAGCATAGGGCAAGCCACTGTTTTATTTTCAGATTCATTCTCGATTGTCCTCTCATTTTCTCTAAATCACAGCGGTTGATGTTTTCTCCTCAAAATTACTTCACATTTCTTTTGCACGTCCTTCTATTTGTATGTGTTGTCTCCCCCAAATTGAAGTTCTTTGAAGGCAAGGCCTGCTTCATTTTTGTCTTCATCTCTAGAGCAGTGCTTTCTGATGCACTTTTAGCGTATGTTTGCTTTATTTTTAAGGGTATGCATGCCACATGTTTCTGGATGGTTAGTGGCCATAATTTGGGGATGTATGAGATGCTCCAGGCATGGAAAGAATACAAGCCTGCCTCTGGATCACAGTCCATTATCTCAGATTCCACAAATTTATTTGTCTTAACCATATTGACTTTTTGCTTGTCATTTCCTAAATGACATAAACATAAACTTGGGATTTAATAATACATTTCCCTTTAAACATATACATGCTGAGAGTATAAACACTTGGGGGAACAAACCTGACAGCTATAATTTTCAGGAAAAAAATGTTATGAGGCTATGATTCTGCTTTTATCAATTGCCCATTAATTTACTAGCTAATATAAAGAAAGGTATCTTTAAAAGTGTGACACTAATGGCCCATGGGGTGTGCCTCCTAATTGATATTATCATAAGATTCCTATATTGACATCTGAGACCAGGGATGAACAGTTCTTAAGATGATCAGATCTTAAATGGTGAAGGGAAATGAGGCAGAGATGAGAGCCAGGTCCCAGGAGGATTCAGATCAACACACAATTACACAACCACTAGCAAAGATCTAAAGAAGGATGTGTAACCTCCATGCATTTTTTCCATCTCCCATTCCCCCTTCCTCTTGTCAGTAAGTCTCCATCCCTGACTCTGTGCTATCCCATGTTTTAATCTATAATTTGAATGACTACATAGAAGGCATGTTTATAAAATTTGCAAAGGACAGGAATCTGGGATAGATAGTAAATATATTAGATGGTGGCATCAGAATTTCTAAAATACTGAAAGGTGTATAATAATACACTGAATCCAATTAGATGGAATTTAATTTGGGTAAACATATAGTTACTGATTCAAAAGCACAAAACCACAGCAGTTCTGAGTTGGAAGAAACATTAGAGGTCATTGTGTCCAATTTAGTCTTGACACAGGATTCCCTTTACCACATACTGAACAATGACCATCCAGTCTTTGAAGATCCCCACTGAAGAGAAACCTACATTTAGATTTTAAAACTCATCTACATAGAGGATGGGGAGATATAACTCAAAATAATTCATGCAAAAAATTGGAAAAGGCCTTAGAAGTCAACTAATTCAATCTCCTACTTCAAGAAAGCCTCTTGGGCACAATGTAAATTCCTTGACAGCAGGAACCATTTCACTTTTGTTTTTGCATTTCCAGCACCTAGCATAATAGGAAGCACTTAATTCTGTTTAAATACTTATAGTAATAGGGGGATTATTATCTGGATCATTTCTATAAGGATACAGCAATGGAGACTGAGAAGGTTTGGTCAGATAAGTAGAAGGAGATCCAGGGAAGAGTAGTTAATTTGGGATTTACTGGCTAGATTTCTTTCTCAAAGACCAGGTTTTAAACCTAATTCACTCTGGATCTCACTGATTGGACAACAATAGGTCCCTGCCTAAGTAACCTTTGATGGTTATTTTTTGGGCCCTTCTGGCTCAGAGTGAATGTAGACAGTAACCATTTCTCTTTTGGCCAGCAACCCTGGGGGTCTTCCCCTCCCAATTTGATTTTTTTTTAATTAAAAGGGCCATCCCTTGATTCATTTCTTAAAGAGGCTTATTTGCTGAATGGGTTTTGCTTCACTCAAAGTGAGAACTTGAAAAGACCTTAGCTTAAAAAGGCCAAGGTTTCCCACTGCATCCTGGTCCATCTCCAGATATCTGGTCATGGGATCCAGATGGATCTGGAGGAGAAAGTGAGGCTGGTGACTTTGCACAGTCCTCCCTCCCTCAAATCCAATTCAACTGCAAGTCATGTCATCATCTTCCCGATGTCATGGTCCTCTTCAAGAATGAAGGACAAATGACATGACCTGTATCACAAAAACCTAGAGAGAAGTGAGTATGAAGGAGAGAAAGTGATTGAAAGTTTTACAGGCTGTAGAGAGATCAAGAGGGATGAGAAGTGGGAAAGGGCAATTTGCTTTGGCAACTTAGAAATGGTAACTTTGGAGAGAGTCGTTTAAGTTCAATGATGGATTTATAAATTCGTTGTATTGTATTGTAAAGAGTTAAGAAGAGAGTGAAGGGAAAGGAAATGGAGGCATCAACTGTATGTGGCCTTCTCAAGGAGTTTAGTGACCAAAGGCAGGAGATAGTTGACATGATAATAGGTATTGATGGATCAAGGAAGCAAATAACAAGCATTTATTATTACTCACTAGGTGCTGTGTTAGGCACTAGGGATACTAAGATGAAAATGAGACTAGCTTTCAGTTCTTGGTCCATGTTCTGCCCTCTGGACTCACAAAAAAAAAATCAGTGTACTCACTCTTTATGAAAACAAAACAAAACAAAAAAACAAACCTTCACATACTTTCAAGCAGCCAACACATTCTTCTTATATCTCTTCTCATTTCAAGACTCAGTATCCCTAGGTCTTATAACCATTCTTTATAGGAAATGGTTTCCAAGTTTCTCACTATCCTAGTCACCTTCCATTGAACATATTTCACTTCTTCAATATCCTACATGTATGTGGCACATAGCAGACCATGAGATTCTATCAGATGTTCTGTCTTTTGCTATCAAATGTTTCAGACTGGACTAGATGTAGCTCCCATTAGCCAATCATCAGCAGTCAGTCGATAAACATTTATTAAGCACCTACTATGTGCTAGATATTTTGCTAAGCACCGAGGATGCAAAAAAGAGGCAAAAGATAGCTCCTGACCTCAAGGAGCTCACAGTCTAATGGGGAAGAAAACAAGCAAACATATATGTCCAAACAGCAACACTGAGTAAGAAGCCCACTAGGAGCTTTGAATGCCTACAATAATCTAGCTCTATTTTTTTTAATTCAAATTCCTGTCACTCCTCTTCAGCTTGAGTCATTTGTTCTATTCTGGGCAGATTTCTCATTGTCCCCTGAATCTTTGCTCATCCTGCTCCTCCACATTTGAAGTGCTTCCCCCCACCATTTCCCCCAACTATACAAATTAGATGGCCCTATTCTTTAAGGCACGGGTCAGATTCTATCTCCTCTTAAGCCTTCCCTGACTACTCCACCCCACAATGATCTTACCCTTCCATAAATTCTAATGATATTTAGAATCTGTATTATGACATGTAGCACTTCTGTGATAGATATGGAGATAGTAAGCAAAGTAATTTCCCAGAATTCTGTGGATCAAAAGCATAAAACCAAATGTAGAGATGAATGAAAAAGAAACAGTGTAAGGAAAAGGGAGAGATGAGGGAGTTTCTAGTAAAATAACAGATGTAGGCACTAGTAGCTCTGGGGCATTCTCTATCCCATTTATTTTTTTGTCTCTTTTTTTGTAATAAATATGTTTATATTCTAACTGTTTATTGGTTGCCTTGGTTTTTGGCAGTTGAGTTAAACCAAATATGCAAGAAGTGAGATAAATTCAGACCTTCGTTCTCAGAGTAAACACTGTTTGGGGACAAGAGATATAGTTGTTAGTATTTATAAGCCCCTAAGATTTCACCTAGTTCAAATGTCTTCAGAGACACATGGGTTACATCTGCTTACCTACAGACACCAAAGCAATGTGGTGTAGTCAAAAGACCACTGGCCCTGATGTGGCAATAGCTAAGGGACATTAGGCAGGTCACAGTCTCTGAAAGCCTCAGTTCCTTTAGCATAAAATAAGCATAGCAGTATTTACACTTCATCCTATCATGAAGAGGGCATTCGGTAATGCAATCAAGCAGCAAGCATCCATTAAATAATTACTATGTGTCAGACAGTACCGAACTGTGGAGTTAAAGTAAAGAATGAAGCGGGTCTGCCTTCAAGGAGTTTACATTCTCCGGGGGAGACGACACATACAAGTTTATGCATATGCCAACAAATGAGAAGTCATTTTGAGGGAGAAGCATTAGTGGCTAGATGGACTGAAAATGGCCTCATGGAAATTCTATGGCATGGTTTATTAACCTAGAACCTGGAAACTACCTATATCTATATCAAATTCTATATCTATGTAATTT
Source organism: Phascolarctos cinereus (assembly GCF_003287225.1). NCBI lineage: Eukaryota > Metazoa > Chordata > Mammalia > Diprotodontia > Phascolarctidae > Phascolarctos > Phascolarctos cinereus. The sequence goes on from NW_027555847.1 coordinate 32,226,899, forward strand.
ATATCTATATCTTCTATATCTCTACATATGTAGACATAGATATATAGGTATATGTATGTTTATGCATGCATACATACACATATGTGTATGTATATATGCATATACCCATATATAGTCACATATATAATACACACATGCACACATTATATATATGTGCAAACACATATATATGCACATATGTATATTTGATCACTATAATGGATTTCCTTCATAATCTTGTGTATGTAAAAACATTCTTATGAGAAAGGGTCTGTATAGGCTTTACTAGAGCACAGAGAGAATTTATGATACAACTTAAGAATCTTTACGAAGGCTGTAGAAATAATAACTGCTACGTTTTCTAGTTGTTTCATATGCATGCTTTGTCTCTCCAACTAGATTGGAAGTTCTTGTGGACAGAAAGTGTCTACCACACCATTTGGGGATGCCTCATAGCACTTAGTAAATCGAGGGGAAGAGAATGTAAATGAGAGCTCCCTGATTACTGATTGATTTGTCTGGGTCTACACTTAACCAACTTAAATCCCTGGGTTCATTAGGCACTTTTAGAAACTAGATTACCTGTGAAGACATTACAGCACTTCTTTAACTTATTTGGCAATCTGAGGGATGTTTGGCATTCCTGCACACGAACAAGAGAAAGGTTGAGTCTAAGAAGGATGCCCAAGAAAAGATGACTTAGACTAGCAAAGGACAGTAACTTCCAGCTAGCAGGGAGGCCAGACATATCACCATCCATCATAATAGTACAAACATATGATTTCAGCTGCCAGGATGACAATCAGTGCATTTAAAAAGAGCTTTTCTGAGTTAATCACCCCCAGACACCATCGCTACCTATAAAGCCCACTTAGATTCATTATCCCCTGCAGTTCATTAAAGTGAATCAGAACAATGGGAAAGATGAATTACAGCAAATGAAGTAGCAATTCAAAGAGATGTGTGGGCATTAGAATTACTATGGTTATGACACAAAAATCCTCACTAGTCTATATGGAACTCAGTAAAATGCCATCATTGGAGCCATCAATCATTCAGAATAATAAATCATAATAGAATTTGGATAGAATTTTATATATGCTGTCATTTAACCTTACAACAACCCTCTGAGATATGTACTATTATTACCCCAACTTTATAGATGAAAAAACAGAGGTTAAGTGACTTACTTACCTAGGGTCACATAGCTACTAAATGTCTGGGTCAGGATCTGAATTTAGGCCTTCCTCACCCCAGGTAAAACAAGAAATCTATTGTAGTATCTAGCCGAATTTGTGATCACTTACATATGGACTTGAGTAAAGTTTCCTTTTGGCTCTGAATACATGAAAAAAAGAACTCCTACACACACTAATAATGCAAACGAGATGTTAACAGAAGACCTTAACCTAATTAAGAAAACAAGCTGTCTTTTAGCTCTGTTAAAAGTAAGAAGTTAACACGTTAATTCCAGATCATTGTTATCTATTCATTAAATCAGGTCCCAAAGGGCCTCCACTTGGCAATAGAGCATTAACCTAGCTTCTAAGACCCTGTAAATAACAAGTACTAGGTGGCCCTCAATGGAGAGAGTACTGGGCCTGGAGAGAGGATAGACCTGAGTTCAAATCCAGCTTTAGATACTCACTAGCTGTGTATCCCTGGGCAAGTCACTTAACCTTTATTTGTCTAATCTACTGGAAAAGGAAATGGGTAACCACTCCAGTAACTGCTAAGAAAACACCATGTGGGGTCATGAAAAGTCAGACACAACTGCACAGTGACATTACATTTCAAAAAGATGAATCTTTTCCTTGTTCTATACTCTCCCTATGTCAATTAAGTTGAATTAGTGAGTTTTTACTGTAAAAAAAAGATGATTAGAGTGGCAAAATTCCCCCCTACACACACACACAGACACACACACACTCACACACACACTCCAGAATCCTCTGCCTAGTGGAAACACTCTCATGGTTATACAAAATGCACAGTTACAAGTCACACCTAATTATCCTGCCTGTCTTTGTGTAGCAGAAGACATCCTTGGTTTTTTTTTCTTTCCTTTAAAAGATGACTCCAATTCACATCTATTTAACTGAATCTGATGTTAAAATAACTTCAACACAGGGAGACACTGAATGGGAACACCAGTAATAGAAACCAGGTCACTGCCCCAAGCCCCAGACTCTTTCCATTGTTTGTGGACATGAAGGTCTGGTTTTAAAGATGTACCACTGCCAAGGAAGCAGCTGACTCCAATATCTGTCTGGGGAAATTTGTATCCTTCCAAAGAAGGCCACCAAAAGTCACCTCCAGCAGTGACTTTAACACTTTCATTTAGTCACATGGATAAAGGATAAAGTCCAAATTCCCAGCTCTCCAACAATCTTTTTCCAACCCTCCATTCTGATCAGAAAGCCTTGCTTGATCCCCCACCCCAACTGTTTTCTCTCTCATAAAATTACCTTGCAATATCTTTATCTCCTGCTTGTGCTTTACTGCCCTACCCCCACATGAATGTAAACTCTTAGAAAGCAGGGACCATTTCATTTTTGTCTTTGCATCCCCAGCACCAAGCACAATGCTTAATACATAGTGTTTGTTAAATCAAAATTGTGCTCACAAAATTTTAAAAGCATAGCTCTAAAGCCAAAAGGGGCCTTAAAGGCCATCTCATTTTATAGATGGGGAAAATGAGGTCCGGGAAGTTAAATGACTTACCTAAGGTTATATAGGTATTCAGTACAGAGGGAGGATTTGAACTCAGGTCCTTTGACTCCAGTGTCATGTTCTATCATACCATATTATGAATTACGCTTAATATATGCCTGGAACATAGTAGGAGTTCAACAAATGCTAGCTGACTGAATATGAAGTATCAGTTAATCCTTCAGAGTCCCAAATAAGCACCATGGAATCCAGCAGCTTACTGGAGCATCAGAGACCATAGCTGCTCTTACTGTACCACACTGAGGGAATGACCACTTATTTATAATAATGCTGGTAGAGGAAGAGGATACTGCTATTTTCTCTGAAGCTCGTGGGCCATTTTTCAAATCTCAGGAAGGTCGTGAGGCAGTAGCAACATTCTGAGATAGATTTTCACTTCTACTATAATATTCCAAGGACTTGGGGTATTGTTAGTTGGAGATAGAGACCACAGCCCCTTATCTTAGTGGACATGAGGTATTTGTGGATGAAAAAGGTTCAACTGGTGACCAACTCTAATGTGTTGTGAAATAAGATTAGAAAATATGATTGGAGCAAGATTGTCGAGGGCCTTAAATTCCAGGTTAAGAATTTACAATTTGGCCTACAGTCAAAGGGAAGAAAACAAATAAACAAAAGTTACTGCTCGAGAACACTCTCATGTGGGTGCCTTTTTTTGTATTGATATGAATTTCCCCAGAAAATTGCTGTAATGGGATAGATTTAGGTGCAGGAGCCTGCCTGGGATGCCAGGCTATCTGGACAACAGAAGATATACATCAGGGCTTCTTAATCTTTTTGTCATTGTCCATTCCTTTGGTAGCCTGGTACATCCTGCTTACCTTTTCTAGGAATAATACATAAAATAAAGTACATAGGATAAGACAGGAAACCAATTATAATGAAACAGTTGTCATTTTCTGAAAAAATTCAGACTTCCCCCAAACTGCCAAAGGACCCCAGGTTAAGAACTCCTGATATAGATAACTCATCCTCAACCAAAAAAAAAATGGCAGTATCCACAGCCATGAAGTTCTCATTTTTTTTAAATTATGCTCCCCCTCTAAAAATATGGTTTCTCCCTCTTTTTTCTGTCGTAGAGCATTCTTTCTAGGGCAAAGAATCTCATCTTTGCTCCATCACATTCTACTTTTTATTACACTCATTTGTAGATGCTGTGTATCTTCTGTAGTACATTATAATCTCAAAATGGTGAAACCAAGTGGTTTCAGGTCAAGACCAACCATCTGAGGGCAGCTAGGTGGTGCAGTGGATAGAGCACTGGCCCTGGAGTCAGGAGGACCTGAGTTCAAATCTGGCCTCAGACACATAATACTTCCTAGCTGTGTGAGTTTGGGCAAGTCAATTAAACCCAACTGCCTCACTAAAAAAAAAAAAAAAAAAGACCAACCATCTGATTGGGGAAAAAAGAGTCATGGGGATTCATTGTACTCATGGATAGGCTCTACAATGTGACTCTGAGCTTTTTCATATTAAAAGTATTTCTCATACTAAAATGTTTTTTTTTCCTCTCTAGAAAACAGGGAAAGACAAGGTTGTTAGTTTAAGAGTTCTGAATACTTTCAGATGAATGAGAAAATATGGGTCTGAGTCCCAGTTTTTACACAAGGTATCCCTGGGCAAGTTAATTACTCTCTCTAGCCTCCATTAACTTATTTGTAAAAAGAGAAGGGGTGATCTGATGAACTTTTAAAGTTCCCTTTCTGCCTTAATATTCTGTGGTTTTGTGACAATCAAGACATGTGAGGAGAGTTACAGTACATAGTAGAAAAGGGCTGACCAATGAGATGGCAATATGGAGGCAGGAAGGAAGGGGTAGCAATTAATGTAATTGTTTAAAATTTCAGATACATGGACAAGCCCTAGGGGAATTTCACTGGGAGTTAAAAGAGAAAATGTAAATGATTATTGCTCAGAACCAGAATTAAGGTTAAACAGTGATTGATAACAAAGATTCATGAGAAAGTTTGATTGTACTTGGATGTCTCATTTTTTATTTTAGGGACTTCTAGTCACTGCCTCTTTACAAATTCTGTTTTATAAGTACTTCTTTTAAACCACGTTATTATAAAAAAAGTAAAAACTGAACACTCTCCAGTTAGGATGCCTCTGCTATGCCCATGAGAAGAGCTGAAAAAACATAGCCCCTTTTCCTTCTTTTCAGAGGTGGGGTGCTAAGGGCAAGGAATTACATGCATCTATTGTGAGACATGATTAATGCATTGGTTAGTTTTGCTGAATTGCTCTTCTTCTCCTCCCCTCCCCCCTTACTTTCATCATCTTAAGGGATGGCTCATCAGGTAAAGGAGAAAAAAAAAGGATATATTTAGAAACGTGGCTGGTACAAAACAGACCAATTAAGTAAGATTAAAATAAAACATCTCATTCTTTGATGTTAACATATAGCTTTTTATGTTAAAAAAATCATTAGCAGGAAACAGCTGTCACTCTCTTTTCATTAGTTAATAACAATTGTGGGAAGGTTCAGCCAATGTTGTTATAATCGAGGCATCACCATCCACCTGGTGGCAGCGTTTCTCAATTTCAGACAAAGTCCACTTGGGAAATAAACATTCTCCAGAGCGCTGGCCTTGCAAACCCAAACCTATGAGGTGACAGCCAGCATCTCACATGGGAATTGAGCTAATGAGGTATTCCTTAGGGGTATGCAGAGTGCCCCAGTTAGTTGTTACTATTATAAAGAAACAAAGACAAACAAATGGTAGAGGATTATTGAGCATCTACTTAGGTCTTCAGCATTCTACAAAAAAAGTAGAGTATTCATATTCAATTTCATTCCACATAAAATTCCTTAAGCACTTAAAATTTTTAGAACCTCTTTTTTTCCCCCTTAGGCAATTGGAGTTAAGTGACTTGCCCAGGGTCACATAGCTAGTAAATGTCAAGTGTCTGAGGCTGAATTTGAACTCAGGTCCTCCTAATTCCAAAGCTGTTGCTCTTTCCACTGCTGTCACCTAACTGCCCTCAGAACACTCTTAAAGGTTACAAGGAAGCCACAATGTAGCTGAGATAGCTTTGTCCTGGCCCTCAAGAAGCATACAATCTAAAAGATGATAACTAAGACTATAGGGAGAAAAGAAGTAACAAAGAGGACTATGCCATTCTGGTCTCTCTTTGGCTTGGTGTGATTTTTTGCTGTATTGCCTACAATTTCCCACCAGTTCGGAGTCTGAGGTAAGTGCTACATCAGCCTCTTTTGTTTGGGTGTGTTTTCTTCCTCCCTTCTGCCCAGCAGAAAGAGTATGTGGTGACATGTAAATGACTGCTTTGACTTTCTCCTTTCATTTCAAAGAAATGGACAGAAATACAAGCTAGTGAAGGAAGGGTCACATCTCACTCCCATTCTGTCCAGCTCGATGGATTGCTGCAGAGCTCTCCTGGTTCCCTTGAACCACATGTTTATTTCAAACCCATCACTGTACTTCCTGGGCATTTTGACAAGTATACAAGTTTTGAACAAAACAGAAAAGAAGAATAGAGATGTAATTCCCTCCCACTTCTTTTCCTTCAAATTTCAGGTAGCTTGGGGATGAAGCCTGCTGCATGTATTTTTAACATCAACAGATGCTCATAGTGGTAATGAGAGTATGCCCTATCTACCACACTGATATAGTTTTTTAAATTTATTATTAAAGAAGTTGCAGTCTTTATTTATAGATATCCTTACAATCAGAGAAAATGAAAATATAGAATTGCCCCCACCATTTAAATCATCCCTGTTCTTAGTACATAGTGGGAATAGTACATTTGCTATTATCCTATGGATTTAGAACATGGTAATAATGATAGTAAGATACACACACACATACATATATAGACACAGTACCATGCCCATAAATATTTACATATTCTTTTTTCCCAAAATATGATAGTGATAACTTAATTTTAGATCACCAACCTATAGAGCCCATTCTTGCAACAAAGAATTAAAAAAAGAGAAAAAAAAGCAGGTCCCTAAAATTAGTGTATCATCTGAGTCTGACAATTTATGTAATATTCTGCAGCCATAGTCTCCTGGATTTCCATAAGGAGGAAGATACACTTTTTTTCAACTCTTCTTTGGGACCAAACTCAGTCATTGTAATACTATGGTGTCTGGTCTTACAATTTTTGTCCCCATTTATATTATGCATATTGTGTTCCCATTTGAATTTACTTTGAATCAATTTTTAAAAACTTCCCATACTTCTCTATATCCATCATAGTCATCATTTCTTACCGTGTGACATAATTCTACTTCATTCACGTACCATGGATTTATTTCATAAATAAATAGCATGTCTATATGACTTAAGGTTTGCAAAACACTACAACTTTTATCCCATTTGATCCTCGCAACAGCCCTGGGAAGTAAGTGCTACTATTATCTCCATTTTGCAGTGGAGGAAATGGAGACAGACAATAGCAAAGTGACTAGCTCACATAGCTAGTAAAGTATCTGAGGTCAGATTTAAACTCAGGTCTTCCCAATTCCATGGCTCTGTCCATTACAACACACAGTCAAAAAGCATCTACATTGGTTCTAGTTATTTGCTACAATTAAAAGTGCTACTCACAGTCAATCTAACAACAAACATTTGTTAAGCATGGCACTTCTTGAAGGTGCTACAAAGACAAAATATTTCCTCACCTCAAGAAACTTACTCTGTATAAATATTTTGAAATACTTGGGGTTGATTCTTAAGAGTATGTACCTAGTAAGAGGATCTCTGAGTCAAAGGATACTTCTACACATATTTAATTAAATTCAACAAATGCCTATTAAATAACTGCTTATGATTGGGACAATATGCTCAGGACTGAGGATTCAAACACAATAATGAAACTGTCTTGACTTCCATATTAGAAAGTATAAAATGTATGCAAAAGAAATACAATATACTGCTATGTACAAATTAGGTGGCAGAAAAGGGGGAAAACTAAAGTTAAAAAATCACCAATGAAAAAATTTTTGCTTTAGGATATCCAGCCAGAGTCAGAGATAACTAAAACATCCTGGATTCAGTCTATCAAAGCACATCCAACAGCTTGAAAGATACAGTCACAAAACACTTCTTAAAGGAACAAAGAAAAATTACCTAGCAAGAAGAATATTCAGTTCTCATTGTCGGGTTCTGCCAATATGATAAAAGTGACAACATAACTGTTACTAACACGTAGATTTAATACTCTACCAAACTACCAGAAGAGTACTTTTGTAGAGCTAAATAAATAATAAAATTCATTTGGAGGAACAAAAGGTCTAGACTATCAAGGGGCATAATGGGAAAAAAAATTAAAAAAGAAGGGGAAAGGGTAGTTCCAGACATCAAAATTATTATAGACTATAAAGTACTAGCAAAAAACAAAAAGAATAAAAGAAAGAAAAGATCAGTGGAATAGACTATACAAGAAAGAATCAGAAATAATAGAACTCAATAACCCAGTGTTCAATAAAGATGGAAAAATAAATTGGGGAAAAATATATTACCTATTTGAAAAGAATTGGGAAAAATGAAGTCATTGATCTGGAGTAAGTTGTTGACCAAGATCTTACATATGCCATAATAAATTCAAAGTAGATACGTGACTTGAAGAGTTAAAGCTGATACCATGTAAAATCATGAGAGGCAAATTATATAGTTCTCATAACTATGACAATGGTGGGGATTATTAACAAAATAAGGAAGAGAAGCAATTAAAAAAACAAAACTGATAAATTTCCATTTCATCATGCTGCAAACTGGTATATGAACACAATTGATGCAACTAGGATAAGAAGAAAAATGGGTGACTGAAAAAAAAATCCAACAACTCTTTGTGTCAAATATGTCTGATAAGGATCTTATATTCAAGTCACATGGACAATCAACGGAAATACAGAAGACCAAAAACCATTCTCTGCTAGAGAAGTATTCAAAGGACATGAATGAGTTCTCAAAAAAAACTGTGAACAATGAACAACTCTAAGTCAAGAAAACAAGTCAAGAAATACTTACATATTCTGGCCTAGGAACTGTGCTAAAGTTCTAGGGATATGAAGTAGCTCACAGTCTAGTGGACAAGGGGGACATGCAAAGAAATATGTACAAATAAGATCTACAGATCTATATCTAATATATCAATGTATTTATCTAGATACCTATTGTTTATAGGCAGCTAGATGGCACAGTAGGTAGAGTGCTGGACCTGGAGTCAATAAGACTTGAGGTCAAATCCAGACTCAGACACAGACTACTTGTGTGACTCTGGGCAGTTCACTTAACCTCTCCCAGTTTGAATTTCCTCATATATAAAACAGGGACAATGGCGGCACCTACCTCCCAAGGTTTTTGTGAGGATAAAATGAGATAAGATTTGTAAAGTACTTTGCAAATGTTAAAGGAGTATAGAAGTGTTGTTTTCCAAAAAGCTATTAGTGCTTAAAATTGCACTAAGACTTTGGGGACACCCTGTAAAGAGAAATTAGAGATAATCTCAGATGGAAGGCAGTTATATGAAGGAGGATCAGGAAGTGGTGAGGTTTTAGCTAGGAGCCAGAAGAAGTAAGGGAAGCCAGGATGTTGAACTGCGAAGAGACAGAATTCCATTAAAAAAAGTTTATATCACTATTAATAAGAGAAATGTAAATCAAAGCAATTCTGAAATTGTTTTGAACCTCACACCCTGAGCATTGGTTAAAATGACAAAAGATTAGAATAGTCAGGGTTGAAGAAGTTATGGAAAAGTAGGTACAACGATGGACTTGTGGTGGAGCTGTGAATTTGTCCAACCATTCTGAGAAAGAATTGGGGATTATGCAGAAAAAGACAAAAATAACCATACCTCTGATCCAGAGATCGCTATACATATACCCAAGGAGATCAATGACAGAAAAAAAGGCTCTATAGAAATATTTATAACTGCACTTTAGTGGTAACAAAAAAAGGGGGGGAGGTAAATGCCTATTAATCAGGAAATGTCTAAATAAATTGTGGTAAATAAATGTAATGGAACATTGGAACATGAAGAAGAGAGAGAAGCAAGGAAGGACTTACATGAACTAATGCAAAGTTAAGGAAATAGAACTAGGAAACAACATACACAATGACTACATCGATGTAAATTGGAAGACCAACAATGCAAAGTAGAAAATCAATCAAATGTGGAAAAATTATGATGACTCTGTTTGTTTCCAAAGAAGAGATATGAGAAAACACCTTCCCATGCTTATTTGCAGAGATGGGAGACTAAGATTGCATAAAAATGCCAGATTTTCTTTTGATAACTTTGTTAGTTTTGGTGAACTTTTTTTGAAAATTATTCTTTATAAGGGAGGGCTTTCTGGAATGAGGCGAGGGAGAAACACAAGGGGATATGTAAGTGACACAAAAACAAAGATATTAACAAATTTTTTATTTTTTTAAAGGAAGAGGAACAAGTGTTTGTGTAGTAAAAAAACAATCACCAAAGAGAAGAAAATTCATTTTGGGGAAATAAACCCAAACTATGATAGTCCATGCAGAAAAGGGAAGAAAAAGTCTTTTTTTCTCCATTGGGTTTATTTTTTCACCTTAAGTAACCCAACTGAAGAACAAATATGCACATGGTTGCCAAATGAAATTTGCATCAATAAGTTAAAATGTATCATTTAAATAGCTGCATACTCTTTTTCCTTGTGAATTTTGGAGTGATTCTCTATAAATACTATCCATAAAGTGAGCCTTGGAATTCTCTTTTACATAAGGTGGCCCTTGAAATGTCATTGACTGCCAAAAAGGGGATGTGGGAGCTCTTGTGTAGAAATAGTTGAGAAATACTTTTGAAAACTTGGATCTTTGGATAATCTGGTGCTTATGAATTTATTCAATTTGGCTTGGCCAATTCAAAAGAAATAAAACAGTTCAAAAATTAGTCATGATCACAAGTAAATATGCCAAAAGGAAATACAGTTGAACTCACATGTTAGGATGGAGTTATGGACATCTGAGAATGTGAAAGACATGAAAAATGGAAATGATACGTTTATTTTTATAAGGAAAGCCAATGTAATTTTCCTTTGGGGGCAATGCTCTTAAAACCCCCAAATATGCCAGTTTTGGTTTCTTTGATAGGGCAAAAAAAATGTCTGGATCTAAACCCAACACAGAAATGAAGGTGGCTACTTTCCCTGGTCCTGATTTCCCACAACTTGTACAAGCTGACCTACAGCACAACTCAAATGAGAATACTGCAAAAGTGTTAAGATCAGTCATTGAGATTGTGAGCAAACTAACTGAGGAAACATCAAGCTAACCAGAAAAAGGCCAAAAAGAAAATCATTACAAAAATTTCATAAAATATTCGTGTAAACAAAAGCAGGTGCAATTACTGCATAGCAAACTAATTATCCTGGTGGAGCCATGCTTTCTCCAACATGAGTGCTCATTTGGATGTATGGAAATCTCTCAAAGACCTTATCCTATGAAATGTTTTATACTGAGCTTCAGTGTCAATCCCCCACCCACATCATTGCTTTAGCCAATGTGCTAAAGGCTTTGCCCCTCAGATTTTTTTTAATGTATTAGAAGCTCCAATGTAATGTCTCTAGGTTATCTATTTTTGTCTATCATTCTCACTACATAACCGGTCCACATCTTTTTGCAGTCAGATATATCATGCCAATGTCTTTTCTTTCATTTCCTACATATAAATCATCTTCAGTGACATGCTATAATCTCTTTAAGGCCAATGTGCATATATTGTTTGCCCCTTGGGTTATTCATAATCTTGATTCTTTGGAGATCATGGTGTCTTGTAATAGATAAATTGGCTCACCGGGAGAATAGTGATGTTAAAGAATAAAGCTTTTGCTATAGCTTTGGATCAATTAAACACTGCATAGTGTCCCCAGAGTAGTCTGGCTTGATCTTTTCTTCCTACTCAATTCTGAGGCTAACTAGCAATTCCATCTTCTATGCCTGACCCAAGATGAATACATATACATGTCCATATACTAACTGGGAGATTTTATAGGTTGCCCATACATGTGGAAGAAACATACATATTACTCAACCAATACATATATTTTTATGTTTATTCCACATTTTTTTTAATTGTCAATGAGAGTTAGACTAATTTCTTTTTTTTTCCTTTGTTTTTTTGGCTAGGCAATGGGATTAAGTGACTTGCCCAGGGTCACACAGCTAGTAAGTGTTAAGTGTCTGAGACTGTATTTGAACTCAGGTCCTCCTGACTCCAGGGCCGGTGCTCTATACACTGAGCCACTTAGCTGCCCCAAGACCAATTCCTTACTGCTATGAATTAATTGATGAAGCTTTCTAGGATTCTCAGGCCTAATATAATTAGTAGAATGACACCATAGGAAGCAATTAGATGATTTTCAATTTCATGACTTTTGATTGTCTTATTTCTGTTGACCCCCTCTATTACTTCCCTTCTTCCTGGTTACCACCTTCCCCTCTCCCCACCCCTCTCTCTATATCTATGGATAGATAGTCTTCCCATATTTGAATGTAAACTCCTTGAGGGCAGGAGCTATCTCTTTTATATTTGTATTACATGTACTTAGCACAGAGCCTAGAATATAATATGTACCTAATAAATACTCTTTTCATCTGTAAAATCTTCAAGTCTGTATATTTTCTTCAAGAAAAGAATTAAAAAGCACTGAATCCAATGACCACTAAAAAGAGAGACCAAAAAAAAAATCTTGATTCATTTATCAAATGTATAGACATGGCAGCCAAGGTCAACATTAGTTTAAAATATAAACTTATTAGTACAAACTTATGGAAAAGGGCAGTGAAAGATAATAAGCAACGTCACTTCATAAAACAGCATGAAGTAGGGGAAGGTAATTCAAATTTAGAGATGCTTCTCAAGAGACTCAACTAATTAAGGCCATTCCCAGGGCATTAGAAGATGAAACTGAGAAGACAAGAAATAGATGAAATATAGAAAAAGTCTGAAGAGATTTTTTGGAAGAACCTTTTTTTTCATATTATAATGAAGAATGGTAGAGCATGGAAAAGCATGGATGGATTGCAACCCACCGTGCCCTACCCATCTGGATAAAGTCATAGATGAGTATGGCAGCATCCACTAAACCATCAGTTTATATATGATAAGTACAGACTCTCTGGGTAGTGCCTAAGCAAACTGTTATGTAGAAATATCATGGAATAATATTGGACTACTAGCATTGATGATGAAACTTATTGACTTTCTTTCAGTCCTGAGGCGGAGTAACACAGAGAGGCAGTGCTGGTGGGTGATGGCTTTACTAGTTGGTTTATTTAAACATTTGAATTTATTACAAGGGATGGGATGAGGTAACTAACATTTATCGAGCACTTTGAGATTTGCAAAGGGCTTTACACAATATTAGCTCATTTGAGCCTCACAATAACTCTGAGGTATAGGCACCATTACTTTTCTTTCTTTCTTTCTTTCTTCTTTCTTTCTTTCTTTCTTTCTTTCTTTCTTTCTTTCTTTCTTTCTTTCTTTCTTTCTTTCTTTCTTTCTTTCTTTCTTTCTTTCTTTCTTTCTTTCTTTCTTTCTTTCTTTCTTTTTCTTTCTTTCTTTCTTTTCTTTTTTTTCTTTCTTTCTTTCTTTCTTCTTTCTTTCTTTCTTCTTTTCTTTCTTTCTTTCTCTCTCTCTCTCTCTCTCTCTCTCTCTCTCTCTCTCTCTCTCTCTCTCTCTCTCTCTCTCTCTTGAAATAAGGACACTGAAGCTGGTGGGGGTCAACTATCTTGCCCAGGGATATATGGTTAGGAAATTTCCAAGGCAGGATTCAAACTTGCATTTTCTTGACTCTCTCTCGTAGGCTCCATCTACTATGCCCCTTAGCTGCCTCTAAATACAAAAACAAAAGGCCACAAAAAAACCTTTTAAAATCTTCAAGCTTTCCATCGCTATTTCATTTTTTAAAATACTTTGCTAGTTTTCTTTTTATGTTTTTTTTCAATTCTTCTCTTCTATCCTTCATTTTTGTCCTCTGTATCCCTTTTTGGAGGTTTTTGCTCATATGATCCCATTAGGATTGCCAGAAACAATCAATTCCATTTTTTTGAAAGTAGTTAAAAAAAAAGACTAATATTAAATTTACTTTCTTTATCAATATGCAGAAGAATAAACATGTCAGACTACCTGATTCTCCATAGCATAAGATGCCCAACTTTGTACCACATTATTTTTTCACAGCATCAAAGAAATCTGGTTTTAAAGGTACAATGTTGGCCATTTCCTTTAGCACTACATACTAAAACATCTCAAATAACAGACTCCAAAGAGTCAAGAGAGGAGAATGGCTCAGAGAAAAGACGACTTTCCTTGGAGTCAGGAAGACCTGATAGCAACTGCCCCCTGACAATACCCTAAAAGTGTCATTCTGGGCAAGTAATTCAACCATTAGTACCCCCTGTTGACTTTCTAAAGCCATAAGTGATTGCCAAGTTGTGAAACTACACTAGTGAAGATAGTTTCTGCACCATCATAGCTCTAACGGCAGAAAAAGAGCAGGGGGAAAAAACATAGTTTTTAAATAGTTTAGTTCAAATGCGGTGGAGCTATAAAATGAAGTTTTGTTGTTAGAAAGAAGAGTTGGATTCCTCTTGAAGAGTCATGTAGCGAGACATCCTTGCCCTATGGCCTCATAACTCACTTTTCACCGGTTGATATCTTAAAGCAGTTACAAAGAGGAGAGCAAATGCTCTGAATGTGCCATCAGCCTAATTAAAATATTTAAAAAGCATTTAATTACAATATGCCAACCCACACAAATGTAAAGATCTTTCCTAAGGAGACTAGGTGATGAATGGGAAGCATTTTTTAATCAAATGCTTGGCAAACTTGATAGGTTTTCTTGTTTGTAAACAACTATACTAATGCTAAACATATTTATTCACAACTTGACAAGAAATATAGCTCTGTAATTAATTATTTCCCTATCTAATGCAGACAAAATAAAAATCAGAAACCCAGGACTTGTATCCTTCTCACAGTAAATAGTCACATACATGAATAATTATCGGCATTATCAGGTATCTACACACGTGCCACTCCTTTTCCTGGGGGGTTGGGGGATGAAGACAATGCCATACCCTTAATGTGTATTGCTAATCTCCATTGCTTTTACTTTCTCTTTGTTTTAGCCAAAGAAATATACAAACATATTAAACACTCTCTGTTGTAGACTATTAAGATCATTGTTTCTAGTTATCTATTAATTACAGGCTTTTCATATTTATCTTCAATATAAGATCGCTACCTTCATTAATTGCATGATGCCTGGGTAGAAGTGGTGGCTCAGCAGATATTAAAAGGCCATGGGTTAAAAATCCATGTCTTTCTCCTGGTACTTATAGAACTATCCCCAGTAAGACCATCCAGGAATCATTAGATCTGCAGCCAGACAAGCCTAGACTGGAGACATGGCCTCACTTCTCCCATCATTCTCTGTGTTTTCCATGATATACCTGCTCTGATTTTCTCTTTCCTTCCCTTATGGGTTAGCTCATATTCCCATTTGCTTCCCACTTTCTTGTTCCCCATATCCAGACAAAGTTTAGCTGCTCTCCCTGCCCCCCAGACCTATCTCTTTTCACCTCTGTTCCAGTGTCAGGGAGAGGGGGAACCTACTGGCACTTGAGTCAGCAAGCCCTGGATTCTAATTCTACCCCTGAAACCTACTACCTGTGTGATCTTGGGCAAGTCACTTATCTTCTCTGGTTCTCAGTTTCTTTATGTGAAAAAAAGGATGTTGAACTAGATGGCCTTTGCAGTCATTTGTTGCTCTTTTTATGGCCCTATGAACCTTAGCCCTGCCTCCTTCACCAAGACGACATCTCTATCTTTCCTTATTGGTTTCTTCCATTTTGTGCTTTGGAAATATTTATATTGATAATAACCCTTTTTTGTCATAGAGCTCCTATTCTCATAGATTTCCTGGCCCTTAGTCTTGAAACTGTTGTTTCGCCCAGTAGAATGAAAACTCCTTGTAAGTAGTGACTCTCTTTGGTCTTTTATTTGTATCTTAACACATCTTGGCACATCTAAAGCAACTTAATATGTCGCCCCATCATACCAGAACCAGGTCACCAATCCACTTCCTGGATATCACCATGCATCCCTCCCCCAACTTGGACAATCTATCATTACCAATTCTTCCCTACACGAACCTTGGACTCTGTCCCTGAAACATCTTGAAATCTGACACATGAATTTCATCTTATTTTGCCCAGAATTATGGCTACATGCCACATCCTGGACATCTTCATACCGGGCTACCTCATTTACTCTCACTTTCCAGCTCTTCTTCATGTAGATAGACAATTTTTGGAGTCCTTTTTAATCACAGGGCTTTTGTTAGCACCTTTGAGCATCATAGGGCAACCCACACAGGAAGTAGGCAAAGGGGGAAAGTAAAGAGGAATCTACCTTCATGACCTCTTGAATTTCATGAATCTCTTACAAATTGACTTCCATCCAACTGACACCCCTCTGCTGAAACAGTTCTCTCCATGACCACTAAGACTTTATTGCTAAATCCAAAGGCCTGTTTTTAGTTCTTATCTTCTTTGACTGTTCTGCAGCATTCAACACTGTTGTCCACCCCTTCCACTAGGATACTTTCTTCTTTGACTTCTATGACAGTGACTCTTCATAATTTTCCTCCTACCTCTCCAATTCTTTTTTTCATTTTTATTGTTAATTCTTCATCCTTTTCCTATTCCTTATCTGTGGGTGTTTACCCAAGATCATGTTCCTGGACTTCTTCCTTTCTCTATCTTTTCTGTAATCTGATCTACTCCAAAGATACTACTGCGGAGGTTGAGGATAATAACCACCCAACATGGAAACCTCAGAGTCATTTTTTTTCCTGGCTATGCAATGGGGTTAAGTGACTTGCCCAAGGTTATGCAGCTAGTAAGTGTTATGTTCTGAGGCCAGATTTGAACTCAGGTCCTCCTGAAACCAGGGCCGATGCTCTATCCATTGTGCCACCTAGCTTCCCCCTCAGAGCCATTTTTAATTCTTTTGTCTCACTCCACCCATACTCAATCCAGCACAAATCTTATTAACTGTTCCTCATCAATATTTCTCAAACTATTCCCTCTTACTGTAAGCTTACAAGTTCAGACCCTGATGTCCTCAGGTACACATCATAATGGCTTTGGAACCGTGGTGATTTGCCATTCCAATCCATCATTCACACAACCCCTAAAGTAATCTTTCTAATACACAAGTCTTCTCTCATCAACTGCCCTTGCCCCTTGCCCTCTTAAAAACCTTTAGTAGTTCCATATAGCCTACATACTACCTCCTTACTCTGGTGTTTGAGGCCGTCTAGCATAACCATTTACTGTTATTTTATGATTCTCTTCTTTGTATTCTGCACTCTATCCAAACTGGATTACCAGCAACTTCTCATTCTAACCCTACAATCTTATATTTCTATGGATTTTCTTTCATCACCCCCAAAGCAGGAAAGGAAAATCTTTCCTTCTCTTTCTGTTAAAGTCTCTCTGTCTCAGTCTCTCTCTGCCTCTATCTCTTTCTTTCTCTCTCTCTCTCTCCCTCTCCTTCTCTCCCTCCCAGATCCAAATCACCAAATCAGGTGCCACTTCCTACAAGAAAACTTCTCTCTGTTTCGTCCCTCAGTTGAAATTGACCTAAAATTTCTCATTGTACTTGTCATAATCTCTTTTGTATCCCGGTTATTGGTATTTATATCTGTTACCTACAAATAGATTATAAGATCCTTGTGAGCATAGATTGTATAATATTCATGTATCACCAGCATTTAGTACAATGCCTCACACTAGTGGGAGGTCCATTAATGTATGTTGTTGAACTAAATTGAAAATAAGTCAACGGTCTCAATTATGTAATGAATAAGGGGAAATCATAACCAGAAAATGATTTATGAGCACGAACTGTTCTGGGGTTCATTAGTTTTTATTTAACATGTATTTAACAGATATGTCTGTCTTAACACAATTAAATATCTCAAAACTGTATAAAGCATTAGCTCCTTTATCTGTAAAAGATGAGTTAGTTTTTATCATTAAACTTTTTGCACTGTGGAATTTCTACCTCATTTCTCAAATGTCATTCTAGAAATACCATAAAATAGAGCAATTAAATATGAAATTCACTACAAAGATTAATCTTGCTATTGAAATTTGAGGTTAGCCAAGAAGCAGCTACTTGAACTTAAATAAAGGAAGGCCATCTCATCAAAGGAAGGACAATGACTTGCTTTCTAAAGTTACTATATACTTAGGAGTTCATCAGCTATTAAATAGTTCCTATGTGGGTATAATCTAATCCATTTGATATTAGAGGGAAAAGTCAATGAAGAACTTCAGAAATGATTAGTAGAGAAAGAGCTCTGGACTTAGAATCCAAAATTCTGGGTTTGAACCCCATCCCTGCCACTTGTCAGGTGTCTGAGCCAAGGAAGGTTCCTTAAAGTTCACTGTGCCTCAGGTTTCTAATCTACAAAATGGGGATGATAATATCATCTGTACCAGCCCCTTCACAGGGTTGACATTAAGATGTCATGGGATAATATTTGTGCTTTTCCCTCCCTGCCTCTACTTTCCCTTATATTTATTTCATATACCTTTATATACAATTCCTTATTGGTATGTTGTCTAAAGTATAAGAATAAGTCCACAGTACAGTCCCCTGAACACAGCGATTGTTTTGCTTTTATCTTTGTAGTCCCAAAATCTAGCTCAGTGTCTGGCATGAACACTTAATATATGCTTATTGATTGATTGTTTAAAGTTGTGTCTATTTTCTTTTATTGTCTACAATGTGACAGGTAGGCACAACGCTAACTAAGCACTAGGGATACAAAGAAGGCAAAAGACAGTCCCTGGTATCAAGGAGCTCACATTCTAATGGTAAAGTGCTATACCAAAGTCAGCTATGGTAGCTGAGGATAGTAGATAAACCCCACCAGTTTCTGAGCTAAGAAACTGAATGATTCTGATTACTCATTTGAATTATGTTGACTTCAGAGGGAAAAAAATATTTAGTCCCACTGGTATCACACAGAGCACAAGATCTCTCCAGAAGCCAGACAAAAATGCCATTTCAACATAGCTGTCTACTGTTTCCTTCCTTAAAGAATAGATAAAATAATTACAGTAGGTGATCTTTTTCTTTTCAGAAGGGCTGTCACATGAAAGAGGGATTCTGCCTGGCCCCAATGGGCAGAGGTATGAGCATTCCAAGAGCACTGTGAAATGGAGCAATTAAATAAGAAAGTCTCTTTAAAGATTAATCTTTCCATTGAAATTTTAGATTGTCATAGAAGTAGCTACTTTGAATTTCAAGGAAACATTATATAATAAAGTAATGGAAATGCACTTTTGAAATGTTATACTTAGATCATAATTTGTTAATAATAAATTATCAATAATTATTAATAAAACTTGCAGAGAGACAGACTCATCTTGATATAAGGAAAACCATTTTAAGAAAATTCCAGTTATCTCACTTGCTATTTATACGACCATGGGTGAATCATTTGATTTCCCTCACCCTCAGTGTCTTCATCTATGCATTAAAGTATTTGACTAGATAAACATGGGGTCATACATTTAGAAAGAAAAGGTTATTAGATGATCACTTAGCCCAACCATCTTACCTGACCCCTAAAGTCTCCTCCAGTTTAATCTGCACCCCAATGAGAATTTTCCAAGGACGGGATGAAGACGGTGGATTCTCTCTAATCATGGGTTTTCAAGCAGAAGTTGGAAGACTATTTGTTTTAGAGAGGATGCTCCTTCTGCTATGAGGCAGATTAGCTGGCCTTTCAGGTCACATCCAACTCTAGAATACCATTAGTCTGGTCTTAGCAATGGTATGCAAGTTGTGCAGGATTTGAATCATTCCTCTGCAACCTTATCTACCATCGTTGATTAATACTGTGAAGAAAGAGTTCACTAAGGAAAGGCTAAATTCCAATCCAGTCCCTGTGACAGTTACCACAAATTTAGAATCTATCAAGTTAGGATGGAAATAAAGTTTGTTTTTTAGGAGAGTTAATTTTAGATGTTGTCTGAATTCTCAGAAGAAAGTGGAGTCATTTTGGAATTAGTGTGTGGCGGTTGAAAATGCTTTCATTATCACACCACACATTGTCAGTAGTCTTTTGTGCCTGCTACAGAAAGATAGCCTTACCTATAATCCAGAGTTAGCCCCAGCTTGGCAAACCTTTCTGGGTAAGCCACTAAATTTGATCCCTTGATTCTATTTCTTTATCCTGAAAACATTTCTAGGCAATATACTAACATTTTTTCCAAGAAAGAAATGAAGGCCATATCTTATGTTCCAGAAGAGACACTTTGGGCATCTTCCCGAAACTTAGGTTTCTTGGATTTTTGAAGGCCATTTGAAAATGAAGTCAACAGAGGAGTTTGTAACAGAGTTGGCATGTGGCTCTTAAAAGCTGCTGCTAAAATCTCCTTTTGCAGTATTGGAAAAAGGAGCTCCAATTAAATGCCATGGAGCAGATTAAAATGAACTTAAAATGAACTTTCAATGGAATTTTCATTCATTTTGGTGAAATCTTTTATAAGGTTTATTGCCTTCTGGATTCTAGCTTATCTTTCCTGTTTCTGTTAACTGAAAATTTAATTAATGATCCCTTGCACATAGTAGGAATTGCATAAATATTTAACTGAATTGAATTAAACGAGAATCTGTTGTATGCAATGCACTGTACCGGCAGCTAGGAGGTGTAGAAATAAAAAAGTATCAACTGAACAGTAGCTGTCTTGAAAGAACTTTCCAGGAATTGAAGACAGTAATTAGTAACATACATGAATTCATTCAGCATTAATTAAGCACTTACTATGTGTCAGGCACTGGGGATAAAGAAAAAAGGAGCTTACATTCCATTAAGGAGAAATCATATTCTGCCACATACTTAGAAAAGTAAATATAAAATAGAGTTGAATTCAATGTAAAGAGGCAGCATAATGTGGTAGGGTGCTAGACACGAGTCAAAAAACTTGGGTTCAAGTCTTGCCTCGAGCACTTACTGTATAACCTGGGCTTGGCATTTAACCTCTCTGTGCCTCTTTTCCTCACCTGTAACGTGAGGGCATTGGATGATATGACCTCAAAGGTCCTTTCCAGCTCTAAATGTTGGCATACACACACACACACACACACACACACACACACACACATATACATACACATATACATATATACATGTATACATACATATATACATATATAATATATGTGTGTATTATATATGTGTGTGTATGTATATTTATATACACAACACATGTGTGTGTGTATATATACACATACATTATAGGGAGAGAAGAGAAAGAAGAAAGAGAATGGAGAATGACACCAGCAAATTGGGGCAGAAGGGTTAGCACTGAGATAAAAAAGCTGTTTTCCATGAAATGTATTCTGCAAGCTCCAGCCCTCTCCTTTTTTGACTATGCCCCTCCCCCAGCTATTAACTAGCTTAAGTTAACTTATATTTATTTTATTTCTAATTTGAATTTACTTATCTGTACATGTGCTGCTTCCCCTAACCCTAGTAGAATGTAATCTCCTGGCAGACAAGCCCTGTTTGCTTTTTGTCTTCATATTCCCAGCCCAACATGAGCCTGGCACTTTTTGTCAATGTTGGAAATCATATTTTTTGTTTTTGTTTTTTGGAGGCAACGGGGTTAAGTGAGTTGCCCAGGGTCACACAACTAATAAATATCTGAGGCCAGATTTGAACTCAGGTCCTCCTGCCTCCAAGGCCAGTGCTCTATCCACTGCACCACCTAGCTGCCCTAGAAACCATGTTTTCATTTCCCGCTGACAACCTGCCCTCTGTTGATTCAGATGGGTAACTGGTTTCCAATGTAGAGTCTTCCAAAGTTTCCTGGGGGACTGAGAGGGAAGAGAGGGGTTCACATAACCTCAATATGTCAGAGATTGGCCTTGAACTCACACCATGCTGACTCTGTAGCAGGCTTTTTAGCTTCCAGATCAGTAGTTCTCAAGTGTAAGAGTTCCCCAAGAGCATCTCAGGAAGTCCAGGAGGTCAAATGTATTTTCATAGTAATACCAACATATTGTGTCCTATTAAAATACTCCACCCTTTTGCAATGACATACCTATATGGGTCAGAGTTTCTTCATGTACTTCAACAAAAACAACATATTGCAATAGATTGAATGCAGAAGCAGATATAAGAACCTAGTAGATCGACAGTGGGCAGCTAGGTGGCACCATAGTGCACAGAGTACCAGGCCTGGAGTCAGGAAGATTCATCTTCCTGAGGTCAAATCTGGTCTCAGATGCTGATTAGCAGTGTCACCCTGGGCAAGTCACTTAACCCTGTTGGCCTCAGTTTCCTCATCTGTAAAATAAGCCAGAGAAGGAAATGGCAAACCATTCCAGTTGTCACTGTCAAGAAAATCCCACATGAGGTCATAGAGAGTTATACACAACTGAAAAATGACTGAATAACAACAAAGATCAATAGTTGAGTATTTTCTGGAAACGAGTATTTTCATTTAATTTCATTTTTAAAATTTGTACTGCTATCTTTTGCTTTTACAATTTTTTTTCAGTCAAATGGATCCCTTTTCTCTCCCTTACCCAGAAAACCTGTGCTCTAGCAAAGAACAACAAATTTTTTTAAAGCTGTTCAGCAAAACTAACCAGTATTTCAACCAAGTCTGACAATACATACACTGCTTGGCTTCCATAGTCCCTGATCTTTCTAAAGAAGAAAGGGACGTGATTTTTGTCATATCTTTCTTAGGCAAAACATGGTCGGTATAGTTACATGCTATTCAGTTTTGGGTTTTTTGGTTTAATTTTTTTCTTTCCGTTCATATTGTTGTAGTTGCTCTTGGTACATTAAGAGCACTGATCTAGAGGTGTTTTTCTCATTTTTGTTTACTCCATCTCGTATCACTTTAAGTTTCACCCTACATTCTTCAGACTCTGTTTATGACAGGGCAATAATATTCCATTACATTAATTTGCCAGAATTTCTTGAGCCATTCCCCGATCAATGACCATCTACTTTATTGGATGTGAGGACATCAAAGGACCCAAGCTAATCTTAGTTCTTTTATTTTCATGAAGCATGAGGAGAGGAAGGCAGACAAGGTGGAGAACCTGTGGCCTCGAGGCCACGTGTGGCCCTCTAGACCCTCAAGTGCGACCATGTGAATCCAAACTTTACAGAACGAATCAAATGTGGTCCTTGGAGTGAATCCAAACTTCACAGAAAAATCCCAATGGATTTGTTCTGTGAAGTTTGGATTCAGTCAAACGGCAGCACTTGAGGACCTAGAGGGCCACATGTGGCCTGAAGGCCACAGGTTCCCTACTCCTGGCTAGGAGATAGAGAGGGAGAGGGAAAAGGAGAGGGAGGGGGAGGCAGAGGGGGTAGCAAAGAGATGGGGAGGGAGAGGAGAAAAGGAGAGAGAGGAGAAGTTGGTTGCATCAAGGAAGCATTAATTTTGGTTTGGGGCAGGGGCGGTGTTTGTGTGTTCTGCGGGTGACCAGGATAGTGCAGATGCCTGGGCAGCCTCTCAAGGATCTCATGTGACATTGCAGTTCCAGAAATCAAGCTAAGTGTGCCAGGGTATGCTCTAAAGTAATAGCTCTGGGCCTTTGGGGGTCAAGGGAAGCTCGGTGTCTCTCAGTGCAAGCTTAGGTCTCTCCCCAGCTAGGTCATGCCCAGCAGGGGCTGGGAGTGTAGCAATGTAACAGAGGCCTTTCAGATCTCTCAACAAAGTCAAGTGCCACATTTGGTCCTAAAAACTAGGCTCATCCCCAGGTCTCCTGGGGCACTGGTCTGATATAAGGGATGCAGATAATCACTGAGGAGTTGCTTTATTAGTCATGATACTTGAAAACACAGAGGGGGTAAAAAGCCAGCTAAAACAGCCTCTGGTAATTTCAGGCTCCATTAGAAACACAGGGAGTTGAAATCAATGTTAGCCCATGAGGAAATGACTGAAATCAGTAGGGGAAAGGCATTTTAATTTCAGGCTCATAAGCAGGTAGTGTACATGATGCAAAATGTAAAACAATCCTTTTTGTTCTGTAGTAAATCAGGTCTGTTTCCTTCAAAAGCAGAGCAGCTCAATGTGGAACATTCTTAGAGGAAAACTTCAAGTGGAGAATATTTAAAGGCAAAGAGCTTTTCAATAAACTTCACATTTACAAAATGAAAGCACTTCATTATTAGTAGAAGCTCTTACTCTGATATTTTAAGGACCCCCAACATCCAAGTTAGGTAAATGTTTGCCTCCTAACCACACAGACCACCTCTGGATGCAATCCAAGGCAATCCTAACAAGCATTTATTGATCCCTGCTAAGAATAAGCAAGGCACTGCGCGAGGGGCTTGATTCACAAAGTTAAAATGAAAAGAAAAAAAAATCCCTGCTGTCAGGGAGCTTCAACTCTACTAGAAAAACAGAAAATTTAAATAGATAAACCTATACAATTATAATTTTATATAGCATTTATATAGTGACATAAGGTTTGCAAAACACTTCACATAAATTATCTCATTTGATATTTATAACAACTCGGGGAAGTAGGAGGTATCATCATAATCATCATCATTCCCATTTTATAGGTGAGAAAACTGAGTCTGCCCAGGGACTAGCCCAGGGTCACAGAGCAAGTAAGAATCTGAAGCAGAATTTGAACTCAGGTCTTCTTGACTTCAAGTCTAGGATCTTAACCATTGTACCACCTAGCTGCCTAGGAAGAGGAGGACAGGTATTAACAATTGGGGGTATCACGAAAGTCTTCCTATAGGAGATGACACCTGAGGTGATGCTCAAAAGGAACTAAGTATTCTAGGAGACCAAGGTGAGGAAAGAATACAATTTAGCTTAGTACCTGGTATTCCCCTAAAGGAATCTAAGCTCCTTGAGATCAGAGACACCCTCTCTCTCTCTCTCTCTCTCTCTCTGTCTGTCTCTGTCTCTGTCTCTGTCTATGTCTCTGTCTCTGTCTCTCTCTCTCTCTCTCTCTGTCTCTCTCTCTCTCTCTCTCTCTCTCATCTGTAATATCTAGCATGGTAATGGTACCTGCCACATGGTTAATACTTAATTAATTCTAGTTGAATTGAATTGAAACTGTCATCTAATATTCTATGATTCTAACTGAAGACATTCATAATATATTTGGGTTCTCTAATGATACATTACTTTTTTGTCCTTGCCTATGCAAGCTTCTGATCTACATATAAAATTGAATTAATCTTTTTCATATACATATATAATATATATGGTATACATAAAACATATACATATGCATATATATATATGTATAAATACATGTATACATACATATACACACACTCATATATATACACACACTTTCATTTTTTAAAATCCTAATTTAGGATGCTTCTATTTAACTCATAGTGCATGCTTAATAAATGCTCATTGGATAAATGAATGAATTCCCTCCCACTGAATCTACCATTTTTATCTCAACTTCAGATATTTTCTGCCACATCTGATCTTCTGTTCCTGCATTATAAACACAAGGCAGGTCTTAGTTGGGACCTCATAAACGTAATAACTGCCAAACCATGCCCCTGCATAACCAACCATGTTTGGAAATACCTTTGCACATAGCTTCTCTTTATTTACCCACAGGCAATAATGAAAAGACAACACGAGGAATTAAATTCCAAAAGTTTAATTCAATTTGGCACATATTTATTGTGTCTAGTCTGTGACAGTCACTGTGCTAGGCACTAGAGATAAAGAGGAAAAATTAAAAAAAAAAACAGTACCTGCCCAGGAAAGTTTACTCTATATTGGGGTATATAACACATAAACTGAAGTGTAACTGCAAAATGATTTGAGTAATAACAACTAAGAGGGTCAGGAAAGGCTTTCTTTCAGCAGAGCTGAGCCTTGAAACAAGTGAAGGGCTCTAAGAGTCAGATTAGATGGCCTATGATATCCTGAATATAGATATTGGAGAATTAACAAAGTTGGAAGAGAAAAATGGGAAATTTGACTTGGCAATGAAAAAATAAAAGAATATACACACATAATGTTTCTGATTTATATTGATTAAACTTCTGTATGAATCTTTTATAATTGATGTTGATGCCTTTTTGTTTATTTTCCATTTTTATGATTCAGTAATCTTTAAAATAGATATGTTTGGAGTTGTTTTAATTGTAGATCACATATTTTCTCATTTTCCTGTATTAATTTTTACTTTTGTTTTAATGTCAGTGATTCAAGAATGGTTGCAACATTAGCACCAAGCGGTATTTTTTTCTGCAAAAATGATCATTTTGTACGTGTGTGTGTGTGTGTGTGTGTGTGTGTGTGTGTGTGATGCTATTTCGTACTTACTGTATCTAGCACTTCTCAACTCTTTTCACAGGAAATCTCCATAAGAAATCATCAGGTTTCTATATACAATAACAATCTTTTGGCCAGACCACAATCCTTTGGCCTCTCTGTAGGAGGTACCATATCTTAAGCCACACTTATCTTTATTTTTTTTTGCAAATATTTATTATGACCACTCTAATACTATGTGACCCTACAGCTAATGAAATGGTGTTTCTTGTTCACTTTAGATACATAATTAAAAAGCAACAATTTCACCAGAGGCTTTCTTTGCCTCTCCAGGGAAAGCCTGTGAGTTAGCCATTGGCTTCATTGTAATTTCAATTTGTATTGTGGTTTAATTTAGTGTGAGAAGGTACAGCCTTTCATGATTCAATTCCTCTAGTACAATGCCCATTCACTGATCATTGTACAAGGAATTCCCATTTAGGGAACCAGCCATTAAATTGCTATCATACTTTCTGAACCTGTGATTTCTTGAATCAAGAACTGGCACCAGGAACTATTCTTGAATCACTCCCAAGTGAGGCAATTCTAGCGATGCAGATCAACAACTTTTGGGCAACTTCTCATCTTAGTTGTCCAGTATGTACAGAAGTTAAGTGACTTGCCCAGTGTCACAAAGACAGAATGAACAAGAGCATAGACTTGACCTTGAGTCTTGACCCTGAGACCAGTTCTCTCTCCCCTACAACCTACTACCTGGTTCTAGAGATGGGCTAAAAACTCAATGATTCTCAGGATCCTCAATCATTAGATGTGTCTACTTAACTCTGTTATTCTGACTTATTACTTATATTTGTCATGATTTTTTTTTTTGCTGATACAGTGCAGTGGTATGATCACAAAGCATAAATAAAAGGAATAATTATTGTTATGCAGGGAAATACTTGAATTCCCTTCATCCAACTATTTACCAAACCCAAATCAGCAGAAGGTACTTTGAACATTCTGAGTATATGGGCTTCCAAAAACATTAAAGAAACATATTTTCCCCATAATCTTTTAAAAGGCCAACTCAGATATCATAGATCTAAACCCCTTTTGTTTCTCCTAATTAAATAAATCACACCTTATGTAAATATTTCCTCATCCCTTCCAATCTTCATGTTTAGAACATTTATCCAAAAAAAGCAAGGCATGCTTATTCACCTCGTAGACTTGGTTTCACATAACAGGAAAGAAACAGTGGGAAAAGTATTTATTTAAAGAAATTCAAATTGCTATATAGTCAATCAAATTTAATCTATTCTAATTTATTCACATGGAAGGTCAATTATCTAAATGCTTTTAAAGCTGCCTGCACCTGATCTTGGTGGCCAATGAACCATTTAAAGGGCAGCTTTTGTGCCTTTGCTTTGTTTTTTTCTTTGTTTAAATAA
Source organism: Phascolarctos cinereus (assembly GCF_003287225.1). Lineage (NCBI taxonomy): Eukaryota > Metazoa > Chordata > Mammalia > Diprotodontia > Phascolarctidae > Phascolarctos > Phascolarctos cinereus. The sequence goes on from NW_027555847.1 coordinate 32,254,374, forward strand.
GGTATTGGATTTTTACATACTTCTGTTTTTCTACCATTGAAGCTGGCATGACCTGCTTGACAAAGTCCCTATCAGCATGAGGGCAGTTGGAGGAAATCACTCTCTACAGTCCAGAAGCATAAAATATTCTCTACTATCTCTCAGTAGGGCAACATATAGGTAAACCTCCTTATTTTGCAGCAATTTGCCTGCAAGAAAATGCTACAAAAAATAAAAGGAAATATTCATGCCACCATTAGAAAAGGCCATATTGAACAGAAGACCATTCATTTATGCATTTCTTTTGGCACTGAACTAACTATTGGCCCTGACCCAGCATCCACTGAACGATGAGGCAGGAGACAGTGAATGATCTGACTGGATACTCAAATGCTAATGGAAAGAAGTCAATTCTAAAGTTCTTTTCCAGTCCATTTCCTATGCCTTCCCTATAACTGGTCAGCTTTTACAACTATTCTAAAGTGAATGCCAATTAATGAAACCAAGACTGAAAACTAATCTCATCTTTTCCTCTTCTAACAAAAGAATAAAAAGCATCTCAATGACTTTATGACCTCTAGTCAGGTTCATCACTTAAACTTAGTGTATTTCTACTCTCTATGTGTTACATAAGTGATTATTTATTTACCTGCTTTCTCCACAGTAGAATGTAAGTTGTTTGAGGACAGGAACTTTGTTTTGTGTTTTTTCCCTTTTCTTTGTATCCCTAGCACTTAACACAATGCCTGGCACTAGCTAGGCGTGCTTAATAATTAATTGCTGATTGATTGATGAAGGATGACATCATAGAGACCAACACAAAATTATAGCTGATAAACAGTGTTTCCTCATTCTCACACCACTGCCATTCACATGGTAATCATTGAAAAGGACATTGACTCTGCAGCAATGCTGCCAAGGAACCTTACAGTCAGGAAAGAGGTGAATATGGTAGCCCTTGATAACATCACTTTCCATATACCATGGTATAGCACAAAATCTATCTCAATACTTTTCCATTATCTAATTCTCAGCTCCAGCTCATTCTCAGCTCACATCAACCATCTGATTTAGGAATGCTTCCATTTCTCTATAGAATATGTTTCACCTCCATGGGGATTTTAGGCCATGGCCCAAAGTGGATGGGTGGTTTTTGCAGAAGCACATGAATAGTTCCAGAATTGAATGAGTAGTGCTTGGGGGGAATGGTGCAGTGGAAGGAGGACAGAGGGGATAAGAATATCTCTCTTCATCCTCTCTGCTTTTTTTCCCTTGTCCTTCCCTCTGAAGGAGGAAATTGGGAGCTTAATGGGGACATGCCAAGCTCAATTATACAGGTTAGACTAGATTATCATGGGCTAGTAATACAGCTGAACTGAAGCAAGCTTAAGTGTGCATATCTCCAACTTTGTTTTGAGATCTTAACTCAGGTGATGGCAATGGCTCAAAATCACAAAGTATGCAGTTTGTTGCTCTTGTTTTCTCAAAGCCTTCTCCCATCCACATTTCTGCTTCCTCTCACTGGAACCATTAACAACACAGAAGTCCCTCAAGTTTCCCTTTATTTGTTGTCTGACTCTCCACAAGGGTCCCACTCCACCTAGACCTGACATCTCAAAGCTTCCAGAACCAAGACCTCAATCAGATCTTTCCTAGCCTGGGTACTGAAGTCAGTGTTGATGTCATTATCTGGGGAAGGGAAGGACAAATATTTCTTCTTTTGATCAAGACATGCTGGAAGGGGCTGTTTCAGCCAGGTGGGTGGAGGCCTCAAGGTAAACAGCATGGCATAATGAAGACAGCACTGGACTTAAAATGAGAAAGAATTGGGTTCAAAATTCATTTTAGATGATTACTTGGGCAAGTTTCCCTTAATTTCTTCTTCTATAGAATTGAGATAGTAGTAACTTCCTTATAAAGTTTTTTTTAAGTATCAATGAAAAAATAATCTTTATAAAGTTCTCTGCAAACATTAACAAGCTCTATAAATGTTACTACTGCTATCATCCTCATCCTCATATTATTATTATTACTATTACTATTCAAGTATTCCTGGCCTTTTTCAATCAGTCAACAAGCATTCATCAAACACCTACTATGTGTGAAACACTGTGTTAACTGCTAGGTTAAAAAAAAAAAGGCTAAAACAGTCCCTGCTCTCAAAAAACTCCCAGTCTAATGGCTTTTCAGGCTGTCTAATGAAATAAGATCCATCATGACTGATTATTGTGGAAGTGCTTTGTGAATTAGAGAAAGATGAGTATAGATGACTAAAAAGCCCCTTCCAATTCTATAATTCTATTATTTTCACCACCATCTATTTTGGAATATAAACCTATACCCTCAGTGTTCTTGATAAAACAGAAAGTTTTAACTAGGAGAAGTTACAAGCTGGCGTGGAACATTGAATTTATTTGAAACCACAGATCCATAGAAGATTGCTTGTATCCTACTATTATTTCCTGGTTTTCATTATTTTAAAATAAGTACTGGATTATCCTAACTAGCTTTATTTTCAAAAACTTTCCATCCCAATTGGCCTTCATTCACGTTCCCCATACCTGACAATTTCCTGATGTGACATTCCTTCCAATGTGATCTGTTTATACACAGGGCAGTGCACACAGAATTATAATCTACGAGGCTTTACCTAACAACTGAGATAGTGTCAAGTATACAGATACTATCTTAGTTCTGGTGAATTACATCATTTTGAAAGAATAAATGGAAAAGTGTGAACACCAGATCATTTTTAGAAATAGTCTTGTGTCAATCTGCTTTCCTTCCTATGAATGCAAAGCTATTTTAACCTAATGGTCTAAAGGGAAAAAAGCTGCTTTGGGATTCTTAGCTTGTTTCTTAGTCCATACTCCTCATGATTCAGCATTTAGCAATATCTTTCTACATGAAATAAGAATTAGAATTATTTCATGAATATGAATTCAACAAAATATTCTCATGGGCAGATGAAATCCCCTGCTATTGTAAGACCATGTAAGGTGTCTGATATAATGAAACAATTTTGCATGGCATACTTAGCTCCAAGTCTCTCTTAAAATAAGTCTCAGTTTCCAAAAGACTTATGTTCGGTATTTCTTGCATTCATCTCCTTTTTTCTACCCACACATCCCGTATTCCACCTTTATTCTCCATCACCTCTCATTTGAACTACTATATAAGCTCATAATCGGTCTTCTATTTTCTAGCCTCTTTTTTTTTTATATAATTAAACCTCAGCAGATCTGCCAAGCCGACTACTCCTAAAACATGGATCAGATCAGACCATGCTCCTACTTAAGTATCTTCAGCGGCTTCTTATTACCTCGATGGTAAGATACCAAATCCTTAGCTTGCTCTTGAAAGCCCTCCACAACAGCACACAGCAAAAGCTGCAGTCAGACTAGCTTGTTAAATGTTGCCCATACTTGACAGTTTATCACCAACCTCTGTGTCTTTACCCGAGTCCCTAATGCCCACAATGCTCTCTTTCTTCACCTCTGTCTAATAAAATTCTTAGCTTCCTTAGGCAGTTCAGTTCAGGTCCCACATACTAGAGGAGACATTTCTGGATTCCCTCAGCTCATAGTGCTATCACTCTATTCCAACTGTTTTTGTCCAGTCATTTCAATCATGTCTGACTCTTCTTGACTCCATTTAGGATTTTCCTGGCAAGGATACAGGAATGGTTTGCCATTTCTTTCTACAGCTCATTTTACAGATGAGGAAACTGAGGCAAACAGTTAAATGACTTACCCAGGATAACAGTAAGTGTCTGAGGCTTGATTTGAACTCAAGAAGATGAGTCTTCCTGACTCGAGGCCTGGCAGTCTATTTACTGTGCCATCTAGCTGTCCATCTATTTAAATTACTTTGCATTATTTTTGAATATACAATGTATTTAGTTATCTGTATGCACATGTATTCTCCCAACAAAAGGTAAGCTCCCTGAGGGCAGGGAAATTTCATTTTTGTCTTTTTAGCCCTAGTGCCTTGCACTTAGTATCCACTAAGTAAATGCTTATGAACATTTACATTATGCAGCAAAATCATGGATTGGCAGTGTCTGACAACTCTATACATGGAATATTTCAATAACTGGTATGTCTTATGTCTGAGCTGACTACATTTTAATGTAGAGGTACACAGTAGGGAGAAAAAAAGACACTGATTTTCCATGACAAAATTTCTTAAATTTATACTTCATTATATCTTTAACATCATATATCAATCAACAAACATTTCTTAAGTGTCTACCAGATGGCAGGCATATTAGGCATAGGGACTTAAAAGCAAGTCCTTGCCCTCATGTAGCTTACATTCTATAAGAGGAAAGAGCACATGCATGTACAAGCACATATACCACACAGTATATGCAAGGGGTGGAGGGTATGGAGACTTTCATCCTCCCAAAAACAAAAGCATGTGGCTCTTTTCACAATTAGAAGTCAACTGGGTCTGTGCTGGCCCTGCACTGTTCTTGAATCATGTTTCATGGAGCTCTGCATCGATCATGCCCTGCACAACTCTGAGGAGGTGCAATCCAAGATATTCAATGATTCAATCTAAGAATAAGCTTCCTAACCATCAAAACTTCCCAGCAACGTGACAAGCTGCCTAAGGAAGCATCGTCGCTGGAAGTAGTCACACCTGTCCCATGTGACCATGTCTCATGGGTACTGTAGAAAAGATACCCATATTTCCCAATGGGTTGGACAAAATGATCTCTAAAGTCTCTGAAAATGAAATTTTACAATTTAATTTGAGAACAGTATCTCACTGGATCCCAAGTACAAGAGAGATTATCAAGGCCTAACTCCTTCATGAAGCTTTAACTGATTTTGCCTAGGTGAAGAAGATTTCTCACTTGCTGGTTTTTTAATAGTGCATTATCTGAACCTACTACCTTTTGCATCTATCACACTTTCCCTTACAGCAAAGTTAGTTCTGTATGGATTTTCCTCTCAGTAGCTTTCCAGCTCTTGAGAGCATGGTTTGTCTCTTTCAGTCATGCACACAGTGGTACTCTGGGTCAACTGAATGAATACTGAATAAACTGCACAGTTCAGGGGAAAATGATCATTTGCTCAACACATGGAGAAGAATAAGGTTTAAGAACACTGGAGAGGTAGGAAGCAGCCAGTAATGGGGAGTGTCAAATACCAAACAGAGAACATCAGATTTGATCCAGGAGGTGATAAAGAGCCACAGGAGCTCATTGAGTTGGGGTGGGGTGACATCTGCAGACTTGCACTTCAGAAAAATCATTTTGGCAACCAAATGAGGATGTATTGGAGAGAGTTGAGATACTACTACTATTGCAGTAGTAGGGATGAGGGCCTGAAGCAGGCCCTCATCACTTGCACATCCTACAGATGGAAGCTTCGCCACCAACCACCCCCTACACACACAATCTGTTTTCCTAATTACATGGAATGTCCTGGATATTTATTGCTCTGGAAACCATTGGTCAAAACAGTGGTCACGTCTTGATAAACCAAAGAATACAGAGCAGAACAGCAACAAGGGTGACTGACAGATGGGCTCAGTTAGGCTGAATGGGAAGGATTCATTAGTGACAGAGGCACAGCCAAAGGTGCCAGGAAAGCCCAGTTAAAACAAACAGACAAACGTGCTCAGAGTGCCCAGAGAGGTTGCTGAACTTTTCCTATCTGAGCCTAGTATCTGTGCAGATACTACCATGCAGAAATGCAATGGAAAAGCCAATGGCTGATTTCCAAAGCTGCCAACCAGGAAGATAAAGGTCTCCAAGTAAGAGCTGGACCTCGTAGAGGAAACTGTGATTTGATTTACAGGAAGAACAAGGAAAGAAACAAACAACACCCCACATACTGCATTGTACGCCTCTTCGATTAGTGCCGTAGGCACCCAGAAAAGGCATGGCATTGACCACATATCAGTCAAGTAAGATCAATGGGAACACTAGTACATCCATCTAATCTATCCTCTATCACTTTGACCTATGAGGATATGGCAAGATAAAGGCAGGGCAGAGAGCGACTTCTTCATTTCTGAAGGGAGCTTCCTTCCTTGAACAGTGATATTAATTAGAGGAAGAAAGGAAGCAGGTGGAGTGGATGGAAGGGTGGCATTGTAACCCAGATGAACTATATTCAATCCCTGCCTCTAAGAAAGGCAAGTCACACAAATTCTTAGTCACAGACAAGCTGAAGATCTGCAACCTCACAGGAGATCTGCATCTTCATAAAAGAGAGCTGCCATCTTGGAAGTGGCCCTCCATCATCATCATCATCATGACCACCACAGGTAACATTTATATAGTGCCTACAATGTGCCAGGCACTGTGCTGTGCTTTTACAAATATTATTTCATTTGATCTTCACAACAATCTTGCAAGATAAATCTTATTATTACCTTATTTTGTTGTTATTCTTGAGTTATTTCAGTCACATCCAACTCTTCATGACCCTATTTGGTGTTTTCTTGTCAAAGATAATGAAGTAGTTTGCCATTTCCTTCTCCAGCTCATTTTATACATGAGGAAACTGGGGCAAACAGGGCTAAGAGACTTGCCCAGAATCACATAGATAGTATCTGAGGCCAGATTTGAATTCAGGAAGATTAATATACCTGACTCCATGCCTGGTGCTCTGTTACTACACTACTTAGCTGACCTACTCAAATTTACAGATAAGGAAACTGAGCTAACCATAGGTTAAGTGACTGCCTCAAAGGCACATGGCTGGATTTGAACTCAGGTTCCTGACTCCAGGTCCAGATCTCTATCCACTGAGCCACGTAGCTGTCCCTATGAAATCACAACTCTAGACTATCTCTTTCCAAACACATAAACATAAGTATGTGACACACACATGCATATATAAAATACATTTACAAATATGTATATATACACATGTGTACAAATACACATATATACAACCTGCAATATACATTGTGTAAATTTAGTGAACACAGATATGTATATTCATGTGCATATATATACTTTTTGCTGTTGGTGTTGTTCAGTTGTGACTCCATTTGGGGTTTTCTTAGCAAAGACAGTGGAGTGGTTTGTTATATTCATCTCCAGCTCATTTTATAGATGAGGAAACTGAGGCAAACAGTGCTAAATAACTTGCCCAGGGTCACATAGCCAGTAAGCATCTGAAGCAAGATATGAACTCGGGAAGATGAGTCTTCCTGCCTCCAGGCCTAGTGCTCTGTCTACTGCACCATCTGTCTTCCTCTTCCTCTTCTTCTTCTTCCTCTTCCTCTTCTTCTTCTTCTTCTTCTTCTTCTCTCTCCATGTGTATGTATATCTACATATCTACATATATGCCTATATTCATATAGATTGCATAATCCATAGATATATGCACACATCTCTCTCTACACACACACACACACACACACACACACACACACACACAAATGAATTAATATTTGTAAAGTACTTAGCATAATGCCTGGCACACAGTAGGTGTTTAATAAATGCTTTTCCTCTTTCCTCCTTCGCATTTCCTTATATGTACCCCCATAGATATATGTAATACATGCATAAATATATACACATTCATGCATATATTTACATGCATAGGAAGCTCTTTTTCGTCTTCCTTCCTTTATTCTTCTTCCCCAAAACCTCTATCAGCCACATCCCACACATTTTTAAAAATGACTGGTGATGCTGATCCTTTATACATCCATTCAGAAAAAATATAAATCACACAAACTAAAGAAATGACATGCATTTGTTAAGTAAGAATAAGACCACTTTGGCAGTCTGTATATTGATAATAAAGGCTGAAGCTGAAGGAAAACTCTTTTGGGTGATCTATTTGTTTCCTTTTCATCTCCCTACTCCACAAGTCAGGACCAAACACTTAAGGTAGACTGTTTAGATACCTAAGCATTTTCATGTTCCGATAAGTCAAAACATCAGATTCATCTAGAGGAGACTAAAAAAAAAAAAATAATCAGATCCTCGCTTTGGGGCAAGTAGCTGTCTCAATACTTTCCAAAGCAGTAGGTTTTTCCACTTTTAGGGTTTTCTGTTTTAATGACAGTAAACAAAAGGAAAAAAAAAGAAAATCTCATGCCTTGAGAGGATGGTATAAATTGGATTTTGTACATAAATGTACTAAAGAACTTCATGGTTGTTTATACCATGTAAAACAAACATTACAATGAAAAATGACAACTATTCAATAGACTTCTTTCCACTATTTCTCTTGAATCTACTGCACTGTCTGGAAATGTAAGTACCAAAAAGAATGTCAAAAGAAGAAATTAATGTTGCAACTCAATTATTTCCTATGATGCTCCTGACTCCTGTGATTCTTAAAGTCCTGTAACTTTTCTTAAGGTTGGGTTTCCACACCCACAGCTCATACTTCCTTCAAATCTATGTTCCCTTGAGTCTGTCATCGAGAGAGATTTCTGACTCAAGTTCAATTTTCCTGATTCAACTACCTTATTTTTTGAGAACACAGAAGGGAAATTTGGCCTCTCTATTTCCAATAGTTTAGCTGCTCTCATCAACAAAATGTAAAATTAAAGTGCTAGGTGCCATGGTAATGGGGGAGGTGGTTATCTATCCATGAAAAAAAAAAAAGATATTCAAAATTCTTATTTCTTTCATTATACATTGAAAAGATTGCTTAATTCATTTTACATCAGACTACTGAGATCCAATGTTTCCCTCAATTCTTCATATTTGTTGTTTCTTTATGGTGCAATAATATCCCATTGCATTCACATATCAAATTGTTTAGCCATTCTCCCATCGATAGGCACCCATGTTGTGCCTAATTCATTGCTAACACAAAAAGTGCTTCTGGGGTGTGTGTGTGTGTGTGTGTGTGTGTGTGTGTGTGTGTATGTGTGCGTGTGTGTGTGTGACTGACTTTTATTTCCGTTCTTGTCCTCCTTGAGGATAGATACCTAGCAGTGGTGGGGGGAGGGGTCTCACAGTAGGGTTAAAGGGCATAGACATTTTAGTCACTTTTTTATCATCACACATTGATGTGTGATATGTGATGTGTGATGTGATTTCATAATGGATGGAAAAATTCACAGCTCCACCAATAGTGTATTAGAAGGCTTCTCTTCCCTCAGTCTTTCCAATATTAACTATTTCTTTCTTTCATTATCTTTATCAATTTGCTATGTATGAGGGAAAATATTAGTAGAGTGTTTTAATTTGCATTTCTCATCTAATTAGTGATTTAGAGCAATATCTCATATGATTAATAGTTTATCAGCCTTGTAAGAACCACTTGATCATATCCTTTGACTTTTTATCTAGCCCATCTCATAGTTATATATTTTTGTCAGTTACTTTTGTATCTTGGATGTTAGATCTATATCAGAGATATTTGATGCAAAGATTTTTCCAAAATTGACTATTTCCTTTCTTATCCTAGTTGCACTGATTTTATTGATGCAGAATGTTTTTAGTTTGATGTAATAATCTCTTTTCACTTTTGTAATCACATCTAACCCACCTTTTTTTGGGGGGGGTAAGGATGCCTCCCCTTATTGTACTTTTAATGATTATTACTTTAATATATAATTTCAGGTCTCATTGCATTCCTGTTTTGAATAAATTAATTAATTAAGCAATTTTGAAAAGCCCTAAGGATACAATACAAAATTCATACAATTCCTGACCTCAAATAGCTTACATCCTAATGGAATATAGGGGAATAACAGTGAAGGGAAGCAGTTACAAGAGTCTTGTTTTTTTTTTATTTCTGCAAAGAAATTGTGATATTATTGTGTCCAGTCCTATAAAGGTACCTCTTGGCAGGTTAATCAACACAATGCTAAAGCTGTAGTAATCTAGATATGATTATTATTACTATATTGGAGTGGGACAACCATGAGTAGTTAATATGCTTCCTATTGTTTAAATCTTATTTTCTGTGAAGAGTGTTTTGCAATTGTTTTCACATGTCTCTACAGAGTCCTAGTTCATTGACTCCTAGGTAGTGTATATATTCTGAAATTATTTTTAGTGAAACTCTTCTATCATTTCTTCCTGAATTTTGTTATTGTTATATAGAAATGCTGACAATTTCATGGATTATTTTATCTATGTTGCTACTTTACTGAAACTATCAACTATTTCAATTCATTTTTTAAAAAAAATTTCTGGTGTTTTCTAAGTGTCACCATAGCATTTCCAAATGGGAATGATTTTGCCCCCTCTTTGGGAATGTTTTTATGATTTTAATTGATTCCTCTCCTATGATTACTATCACTCAAATGTCCAGTATTACTTGAAATTATAATGGAGAGAAGAGACATCCTTGATTTTGAAGACCACTGACCAATGACCTTACAGGTGATATCTTGACTTGTTTGTGAATTGGACTGAAATGAGGCAGAGTTGCAGAAAGCCATCAGCCTCACTGTTTTCCTGAGTCACCGAAGTCCAGTGGCAAGAAAATAAAATCAAGATGGCTGGTGATGGCTTGGGATGCAGTTGCTCTATTTATGTGTTAATTAGGAAGCCTAGAATACTTTTTCATTGCAAATAATAACAGTTTTTGGTTTCAGATATTTGTTTTTATTATACTAGATTGTGCTTTCTATGCCTGTCTTTTTTTTTTAAGTATTTTAGTTTAAGAGAGTAGTTCCAGTATTTTTCCATGTGATTTGGGTTGTTTTTTATTTTAATGTTTATTAAGTTGATCATTTTCCTAATTTTAATATCCTTGCATTCCTAATAAAAACCCAACTTCACGATACTATTCTTTATTAAGTACTATTGAGTATCTGGTAAGGGGACAATAATAAACCAGAGGCGTTGGGAGAACTATCAAAGAATTTCAAGGCAGTCTATCTTCCAGGCTGGAGTTTACAACCCAGCTGGGAGTCAAAAGCTATATTTTTAAAAAATGTGTATATTACTATTTCAATATTTATAATGTTTTAGAGTTTACATTAAATACATTATTTCATTTGCTCTTTACTATGACCTTATGAGATAGGAAATGGAAATATTAGCATTCCCATTCTACTGATAGGAAATAGGCTTAGAGATGTTCAGTTGCTTACATAGGTCACACACTTGGTTAAGTGTCAGAGATGGGGATTAAATAGGTTTTCTGATTTTGAGTCAGCTATAAAGTAAGAGGCTGGCCTCTCAGTCCTTCACACATGAAACTCCATTTGTCATCACCACACTTTTGCAATAGCTGTGCCTAGAATGCACCACTTCTTTGCTTCTGCCTCAAAGCATCCTTCTCTTCCTTTGAGATATGGGTCAGGTACCACCGTCTTCATGCAGCCTTTTCTGATACTCTCAATTGTTAGTGTCTTCTCTCAAAAGCTATCTGCATTAATTTAATTTGATTTATTAATAATCACTTCCATAAGCTTTTGAGTTTAAAATTTTTCTCCTCTCTTCCCCACCTCCCTTCCAAAGATGGTGCACAATCTGATATAGGTTATGCATATACATTCCTATTAAACATATTTTCACAATAGTCATGTTGTAAGGAAAATTATAACCAATAGGAGGAACCATCAGAAAGAGGAAACGAAACACAACAGAAGCAAAAAAATAGCAACTAGTATGCTTCGATCTGCATTCAAACTCCACAGTTCTGTTTTTGGATGTGGATAGCATTTTCCATCATGAGGCCTATGGAGATGTCTTAGATCATTGTATTGCTGAGAGGGGTTAAGTCTATTAACATTAGTCATCACACAATGTGGCTGTTACTGTTAACAATGTTCTCCTGGTTCTGCTCACATGACAAAACAGGAAAATGAGAAATTGTGGAGAAGATGTGGGAAAATTGGAACACTAATGCATTGTTGGTGGAGTTGTGAAATCATCATCCATTTGGAAAGTAATTTGGAACTATGCCCAAAGGGCTATAAAAAGGCGCATACCCTTTGACCCAGCAATACCACTTCTAGGGCTGTCCCAAAGAGATCATAAAAATGGGAAAAGGACCCACATTTAGAAAAATATTTATAGCAGCTCTTTTTGTGGTGGCAAAGGATTGAAATTGAGAAAACTAGGGAATGGCTGAATAAGCTGTGGTATAAGAATGTAATGGAATATTATTGTGCTATAAGAAATGATGACCAGGCAGACTTCAGAAACACCTGGAAAGACTTGTATGGTCTGAAGCTACTGCATTTACAATACTTCTATGCTATATATTATATGATATATGCTTTATAATAACAACAATAATAAAATAGCTGTCATGTATACTATTCTAAGGTTCATACGACACTTTACAAATATCTTATTCTATCCTCATAATAACCTTGGGAGGTGGGTGCTATTATTATCCTCATTTTACTGATGAGGAAAATGACAGAAGTGGTTAAGCGATTTGCTCATGGTCATACAGTCAGTAAGTGTCTGAGGCTGAATTTGAACTCAGGTCTTCCTGATTCCAAGTCCTGTGGTCTATCCACTGCACCACCTTGCTTCCTGCATACTTGGTATATATTTGTATTTACTTATTACTCATGCTATATGATTTTTTTCTCTGTACTTGTCTATGTAAACTCCTACAAGCCGGGATTGTTTAATTCTTTGTACCTAACCCCTCTGTGCAAGTATGGTGACTGGCACACATTGTTATCATTTAGTTACGTCTGACTCTTCGTGACTCTGTCCACCATAGCACACCAATATTGTCCCTAGGGTTTTCTTGGCAAAGGTACTGGAGTGGTTGGCCATTTCCTCCTCTAGTGGATTAAGGTAAACAGAGATTAAGTGCCCAGGGTCACACATCTAGTAAGCATCTGGATTTGAATTCAGATCTTCTTGACTCCCAGTCCAATGCTCTATCCACTGAGTCATCCACCTACCTCTTGACAGGCAGGCAGCGGGTACTTGGCTGATATGAATAAAAGCAATACAACACTGTTTAAATACCACCTTGAACTTATGTATTGACTCGACTTTATTTTGCACTGAATTCAAACCTGCACAGATGTGAGGAGGAGCCCTGGACCAAATGTGAGATTTAAAGAGAGCTAGATTTAGTGGTAACGTATTCTACAGGCCAGTGGGTGCTGTATCAGGCCAACTTCCTCCTTAGTTGTCAGCTCCTCGAATACCAAAGCCTGAAGATTCCAAATTGAGCACATTTTCTGCTTCCCCACGAGGCAGATGGGCTGTGAATGGTCTTCCTTTAAGCCCAGTTTATGGAAGACCCACAGCAACACCAATGCTGTTCCCAAGGATGCCCCCAAATTTGCTGCAAGCCTGACACCAAAGAAATCCTTCCATAAATAGGCAATCCACTGAAAAAGGTTTTAAAGCAGCATAAAATGCATCAGAAACAGGGAAAAGCACTTTGATGCATGGGCCAGATCAGGCAAGACCCAACAAATTGGGCAGCCATTGTTTAGAAGCGGAAGGAGCATCACTTGCAGGGGAGATTTGAAGCATTTTCTCTGGTGACATGCTATGTTTTGTCTTAGTGCACATTTAACCTCTAGATTTGGCCGGCACACATTTGGCATGGGCCCATTTCTCTAGGGAGTGTGGCAGTGGTTACTTCAAGTGACAGTTTTCTAATTATTCTGTCAAGTATCAATCTCAGAAGTTCCAAGTTCTTCCGAGTTCTGATTGACAGGGCAATCAGAGTCTTGCTTAAAGTGTAAGTGCCAGCTACTCAGAGGGAACTATGGCTTGCCCAGTGCCCAGGCAAATAAAACAAAAGGTACGACTTTCAAGTAAACAAGCAGTGCTCACAATCAGGAAACCTGATGAGACACACAGCATCCAATTTGATGCAAATATCAGTGGGCCAGTCGTTTTACATCTCGTATTTCTGAAATCATTGGAACAAGGGTCACTTTTGCTGAATCCTTGGAACTTATGCCAAGGATTTTCCTCTACTTCTTACACCTGCTTAAAAGACCACATAATTTCACTGATTACGTTTGCTTAACTGTTAGGATAAGGTGCTGGCCCTGGAGTCAGGAATCACTGGCTGTGGAAGTGGGGGGCAGGGTTTAGGGGAGGTGGACAATAGTAGGACATAGGTATAGTGTAGTTTTGTTTTTTTAAGTAAGAGATAAATTAATAAAACTTAACAAGCTCTCCTTCCCTCAAATGTACAAGAAACTGAAATTATTTTTACCCAGAAAATTTGAAAGCATTCTATTTTTTGACTCAAAGAATTTCCTATGTACAATTTCAATTTATAGAATAAGTATGAAAGTCTTCTGTACTTTACAAAACCTATCTCCAATTTATGCTGTCAAGATTCCATCCCTGAAGGGAAACTCATGTAAGCCAATTGTACGTATACTAAAGTTATGCTGAGTATAACTGCCAGATACATTAAAGTGGGGATGATTTTTTTTTCATTTTTTCTTCCACCGATTGCACTATGTCATGCTTTATGGACCAAAATAGGAAAAGAGAAATGGGAATAAGAGAAGAGGAAGAGATTTCATCTGTGTGAATTAAATGGTAGAGGCAGGGGAAAGGGCAAAGGAAGCACATGAAAATGGCCTTATTTCAGCCAGGATTTTGAAATCCTCCATCAAGGATAAAAGCAGGAATTAGGAAGGAATACACATTAGAGAACTGGAGAGAATGGTAGAGATGAATTTGAAGCTGGCCTTTAGAAGTGACAGTCCATCTATAATGACAATGAACAAATTTCACCCCAGAGTTGAGGCAATGCCCATACTTCTCTTCATACAAAGGTGGGAGATTACAGATAGGGAATAATGCATATAGTCAGACAATATTAACTTGTTGGTATAGTTGAACTTATTTTCCCTTTTAAAAAATCATTTTTAACCCCACAAAGACTGGTGCAATTGATACAGTATATAGGAGAGGTCTATTTGGAAATGGATATAAAATGAAAAATTTAAAAGGTGACAGGCTCCATGGACAGAAACCATGACCATGACTTGGCATGGACCTAAAAAATGAATGGCTTTGGATCAATATTGTTGCTGAAAGAAATTTTGAAAGTAGTTTCAGGTCCATTGTTATTCTTCCCTTGTTTTCAATGTGTGTCTAAATCTTTTTGCCCCTGTACAGGGTTTTCTTGGCAAAGATACTGGAGGTTTTTTATGCCACTTCCTTCTCCAGTATATTAAGGCAAACAGAAGTTAAATGACTTGTCCAAAGTCACACAGCTACTGAGGGTCTGAGGCTGGATTTGAACTCAGGTCTTCCTGACTCCTGGCCCAACATTCTATCCATTAAGCCACCTACCTGCCTCCAACAACTACAACAAAATGAAGTAAAAACAAATTTAAATGATGATAGCCTTCATTGATATAAACAATGACCATGACTTGGCATGGGCCTAAAAAGGAATGGAGCTGGATCAGTATTCTGGGGGACTCAAGGTTTAAAAAAGAAATCTTATGGGAAAGAAGAAATAAAAAACAACAACAACAGAATGATGTATAATTCTAGTGGAAAAGGCTGATAGTGGAGAAGGAACAAGAAAATATACCTCCCTTTCTTCTTTACAGTGTTGAGGGACCCTCAGTATAGAATATTTCATATATTGTCAGACAAGTTCTGGATAGGTTTGCTCAATTCGTAAAAATCTCTTTTTGTTTGTTTGTTTGTTCCAAGGGATGACTCTCAGGGGAGTGGAGGAGCAGGAATATTTAGAAGGGAAAGCAATAAACAAACAAACAAATAGATAAATAAATCTATGAATCAATCAAAAAATAAGTAAATAAAATAAACAAATGAATAGGTGAATGAATGAATGAATGAATAAATAAATTAGATGAAGAAGCAGATGAACAAATAAATAAATAAATAAACAAATAAATAGAGAAATAAGCAGATGAATAAATAAGTAAGCAAGTGAATGAATGAATGAATGAATAAATGATAACTACAAAATTTTTAAATGAAATAAAATTTGAAAAAGGAAAAAAAAATTCATAAATGAATGCAGCCCCACTTTCCAGGTAAAGAGCAAACATTTCTAGCCCATCTGTTAAGTCATGGCTGACTGTCCCATTTATTCTAACGGACTTTGTAGCTTTTAGGCAGTAAAAATAAACTTCTCAATTTATACCCCACTCTTACGAGAGTCCCTTAATCTGATGCTCTGCCACTACTAACGTGAAACAGCAGCAAAGCTATCAAGATGGCATCTGCCAAGACATAATGCTACTTGGCTTTGCAGCTATTGATTTCCAGGGTCGGCAAAAACCTGCACCTTGTTAATTTCTTTTCTATTTTCCCCCCGTTTAGATTGAGTACTCTGATCTCCAGGAATAAAGGCTGCAGTTCTGGTGAACAGGGACTGTACAACTGCAGTGCAGGATGGCATTACATCGCAAAAGAGATTGATTATAATCAGCAAACTTAGAGTCCATACAGTATAAAATACTATCGACTTGGGAGTCCAAGCCATGGGGCCATACATGGTTTATTGCTAATGACAAAGAGGATTCCTTGCTAATGACAAGGAGAAGGTTTCCTTGTTAATGACAATGAGGTTTCCTCACTAAAATCAATTACTAATTCTGTTTTGCTAGGAAAAGGTATATTAAATAAATTCTGTCTAACATGGGATTAGAATGCAAGTGAGCACACTGAGAAGGATTACTCAAGATTTACAAAATCAAGAGAGGGAGCTTCTAGACCATTCTCTGCTCCAAAAGCGAAGACTTCCCTTACTAATTAATGCGTTGAAAATGCATCGGAGAAATTTCCAAAACCTCTATGCAACTTTTCCTGTGTTTTCTCTCATCTCTTGAGAATTGAGGGATAAAATCTATTAGCTGCAATAACCAACTATGGAAATTCAAGTAGCTACAATATGTTAAGTAGGAACTTTGGGCTAGATAAAATTGACTTTAATTAAAATAATTCTGATATTGTTCCCCAGCCTGAGAATTCAAAGAACTTGCAACATTCATTCTTTTAGTAGTCTCCTCAGGAAGGAAAGAGATTTTAATCAAAAATCAGACTTGCTTAGGGTATGGGGCTTAGGATGGGTATCATAACTTTGTTTTTAGTTTCTAATACTACTATCTGCAGAATCCAAGACAGGATATCTTGGTCTTGGAAGACTTGGTACTAGAGATCAACCCCATCCTAAGAATTCATAGCTTCACCCAGATCCATACTGCAGTATCACTGATATTAACTTTATTCAGTATGCAATTTCATATTATGATTACTGATACCTGACATATACAATGCTGCAATTTTTACAAAGCATTTTGCAAGTGGAATCACATTGGATCCTCACACTTTGAAACTTCAAGCAGATTGAAGTTCCCACTGATATTAGCACTCTACTCTAGCACTGCCCTTCATAAGCTATCCATGCTTGCCCATCCTGTGTGGTTCTTATCTGTATCCTCCATATAATGTCATGAGTGATGGTGGTAGAGTAGAGGGCCTACTTAATGTACTGAGTCCATTTCTCTAAACCTTCCAACAGTGAATAGAAGCAATGAAGCATGTAGACTTGCATTACTGTCACACAGTTGGCCAACTCCTTTTCCCATCATACACCTTTCTGATAGCATCATTTTACATCACTTCTCTTGTATAATCTGTCATTCATAACGTGAGGTAGAATTCATTATTTTGGGGGGTGGGTGGAAAGGAGGATCCAAACCTATAGTTTTGTTGTTGTTGGTTTTTTTAATCAATTTAGGGAATAGTAGCTGGCATTACAACTCTCTACCAATTCATGTCACCAAGTCACCTGCAATTGAGTCTTTTTTTTTCTTTTTAAAAATTTATTTATTTTTTTAAATTTAATTTTTTTTATTTTTCCTTATGCTTTTGAGTTGAAAAATTTTCCCCCTTTTCCTCCCCCCCACCCTCCCCAAGATGGCACACAATCTGATATAGGCTTTACATTTACATACCTTTAAACATATTTTCACAATTGTGAAGTTGTAAGTACAAATTAAAACCAATAGGAGGAACCATCAGAAAGATGAAACAAAACTCGACAGAAGGTAAAACTAAGTGATAGAGATTCTACTTCCATAGTTCTTTCTTTGGAGGTGGACAGCATTATCCATCCTGAGGCCCCTGGAAATATCTTAGATCCTCATAATGCTGAGAAAGGTTCAGTTTCACAATCTTAATCATTGCATAACATGGCTGTTATTGTGTATAAAGACCTCTTGGTTCTGCACACTTCACTCAGCATCAGACCATATAAGTCTTTCCAGGTTTTTCTGAAGTCAGCCTTTTCATCATTTCTTATAGCACAATAGTATTCCATTACATTCATATACCACAACTTGCTCAGCCATTCCCCAACTGATGGGCATCCTCCCAATTTCCAATTCTTTGCCACCACAAAAAGAGCTGCTATCTATATTTTTGTACATATGGGTCCTTTTCCCATTTGTTTGATCTCTTTGGGATATAGCCCTGGAAGTGCTATTGCTGGATCAAAGGGTATGCACATTTTTGTAGCCCTTTGGGCATAGTTCCAAATTGTTCTCCAAAATGGTTGGATAAGTTCACAACTCCACCAACAATGTATTAGCGTTCCAATTTTCCCACATCTTCCAACATTTATCATTTTCCTGTTTTGTCATGTTGGCCAATCTGATAGATGTGATGTGGTACCTCAGAGTTCTTTTGATTACCATTTCTCTAATCAATAACGATTTAGAGCATTTTTTCATATGACTATAGATGGCTTGAATTTCTTCACCTGAGAACTGTCTGTTCATATGCTTTGACCATTTATCAATTGGGGAATGGCTTGTGTTCTTATAAATTTGTCTTAATTCTCTATATATTTTAGAAATGAGGCCTTTATCAGAAGACTGGTTGTAAAAATTCTTTCCCAATTTTCTACCTTCCTTCTAATCTTAGTTGCATTGGCTTTGTTTGTGCAAAAACTTTTCAATTTAATGTAATCAAAATTATCCATTTTGCTTTTCATAATGTTCTCTATCTCCTGTTTGGTCATGAATTCTTCTGTTCTCCATAGATCTGATAGGTAAACTATTCCTTGTTCTCCCAGTTTACTTATGGTATCAGCCTTTATATCTAAGTCCTGGACCCATTTTGACTTTATTTTGGTATATGGTGTGAGATTTGGGTCTATGCCTAGTTTCTGCCATACTCTTTTCCAGTTTTCCCAGCAGTTTTTTTCAAAGAGTGGGTTCTTATCCCAGAAGCTGGGGTCTTTGGGTTTATCAAATAATAGATTACTATAGTCATTGACTACTGTGTCTTGCATATTTAACCTATTCCACTGGACCACCTCCCTATTTCTTAGCCAGTACCAAGCAGTTTTGATGATTGCTGCTTTATAATACAATTTAAGATCTGGAATTGCTAGGCCACCTTCCCCTGCATTTCTTTTCATTAGTTCCTTTGATATTCTGGACCTTTTGTTTTTCCAAATGAATCTTGTTATTATTTTTTCTAACTCTATAAAATTATTTTTGGTAGTTTGATTGGTATGGCACTGAATAAGTAAATTAGCTTAGGTAGGATTGTCATTTTTATTATATTAGCTCGGCCTACCCATGAGCAACTGATGTTTTTCCAATTATTTAGATCTGATTTTATTTGTGTGAAAAGTGTTTTGTAATTGTGTTCATAGAGTTCCTGGGTTTGTTTCGGGAGGTAGACTCCTAAATATTTTATAATGTCTACAGTAAGTTTAAATGGGATTTCTCTTTCTATCTCTTGCTGTTGGGCTTTGTTGGTAATATATAGAAATGCTGATGATTTATGTGGGTTTATTTTATAGCCTGCAACTTTGCTAAAGTTGTTTATTATTTCAAGTAGTTTTTTACTTGATTCTCTAGGATTCTCTAAGTATATCATCATGTCATCTGCAAAGAGTGATAGCTTTGTTTCTTCTTTGCCTATTCTAATGCCTTCAATTTCTTTTTCTTCTCTTATTGCTAAAGCTAAGGTTTCCAGTACAATATTGAATAACAGTGGTGATAATGGACATCCTTGTTTCACCCCGATCTTATTGGAAATGCTTCTAGCCTGTCCCCATTACATATAATGCTTGCTGAAGGTTTTAGATAGATGCTATTTATTATTTTAAGGAAGACTCCATTTATACCTATGCTTTCTAGTGTTTTTAATAGGAATGGGTGTTGTATTTTATCAAAAGCTTTTTCTGCATCTATTGAGATGATCATGTGGTTTCTGTTGGTTTTGTGTTGATATGCTCAATGATGCTGATAGTTTTCCTAATATTGAACCAACCCTGCATTCCTGGTATAAATCCTACCTGGTCATAGTGTATTATTCTTGTGATAAGTTGCTGTAATCTACTTGCTAGTATTTTGTTTAAAATTTTTGCATCTATATTCATTAGAGAAATTGGTCTATAATTTTCTTTCTCTATTTTGACTCTTCCTGGTTTAGGTATCAACACCATATTTGTATCATAAAAAGAATTTGGTAAGACTCCTTCTTCACCTATTTTCCCAAATAGTCTATATAGTATTGGAATTAATTGTTCTTTAAATGTTTGATAGAATTGCATGTAAATCCATCTGGCCCTGGAGATTTTTTCCTAGGGAGTTCATCAATGGCTTGTTCAATTTCTTTTTCTGAGATGGGGTTATTTAAGTATTTTACTTCCTCTTCGTTAATCTGGGCAATTTATATTTTTGTAAATATGTATCCATTTCACTAAGATTGTCAAATTTGTTGGCATATAGTTGGGCAAAATAATTCCTAATTATTGTTTTAATTTCCTCTTCCTTGGTGGTAGCTTCGCCCTTTTCATTCTTGATACTAGTAATTTGGTTTTCTTCTTTCTTTTTTTTAATTAAATTAACCAAAGGCTTATCTATTTTTGGTTTTTTCATAAAACCAGCTCTTAGTTTTATTTATTAGTTCAATAGTTTTCTTAATTTCAATTTTATTAATTTTTCCTTTGGTTTTCAATATTTCTAATTTGGTGTTTAGTTGAGGATTTTTAATTTGTTCTTTTTCTAGTTTTTTTTTGTATGCCCAATTCATTAATCTCCTCTTTTTCTATTTTATTTATGTAAGCATTTAGAGATATAAAACTTCCCCTAAGAACTGCTTTCGCTGCATCCCATAGGTTTTGGTATGTTGTCTCATTATTGTCATTCTCTTGAATGAAATTATTGATTGTTTCTATGATTTGTTGTTTGACCCAATCATTTTTTAGGATTAGATTATTTAGTTTCCAATTATTTTTTAGTCTATCTTTCCATGGCCCTTTATTACATATAATTTTTATTGCATCATGATCTGAAAAGGATGCATTTAATATTTCTGCCTTTCTGCATTGGATTGTGAGGTTTTTATGCCCTAGTACATGGTCAATTTTTGTGTATGTGCCATGTACTGATGAGAAAAAAGTATATTCCTTTCTATCCCCATTCAGTTTTCTCCAGAGGTCTATCATACCTAACTTTTCTAATGTTCTATTCACCTCCTTAACTTCTTTCTTGTTTATTTTGTGGTTAGACTTATCTAGTGCAGAGAGGGGAGGTTCAGGTCCCCCACTAGTATAGTTTTGCTGTCTATGTCTTCCTGTCACTCCCTGAACATCTCCTCTAAGAATTTGGATGCTATTTGGTGCATATATATTTAGTAATGATATTACTTCATTGTCTATGGTGCCTTTTAGCAGGATGTAGTTTCATTCCTTATCTCTTTTGATTAGATCTATTTTTGCTTTTGCTTTGTCTGAGATCAGGATTGCTACCTGCTTTTTTTACTTCAGCTGATGCATAATATATTCTGCTCCAGCCTTTTACCTTTACCCTGTATGTGTCACTCTTTTTCAAATGTGTTTCCTGTAAACAACATATTGTAGGATTATGGTTTTTAATCCATTCTGCAATCCATTTCCGTTTTATGGGAGAGTTCATCCCATTCACATTCACAGTTATGATTACTATCTGTGTCTTTTTCTCCATCCTTTCCCCCTATTTATGCTTTTCTTTCTCCTTTTTCCTTTCTCCCCTTCACTAGTGTTTTGCTTTTGACCACTGCCTCCTTCAGTCCCTTCCCCCTTTTATTATCCCTTTCCCTTTTCTTCCCCTTTAGTCTTACTGCTGCTTCCCTCCCTTCTTTCTCCCCTCCCTTTTCTTTCCCCTTTTCCCTCCTACTGCCTATAGGGCAAGTTAGATTTCTATACCTAACTGATTATATTATGCCCTTCTTGAGCCAAATCTGATGAGAGTAAGGTTCAAACAATGCTCCCCCTTCTTTCCCTCTGCTGTAATAGGATTTTGTGTCTTTTCCTGTAATGTAATTTACCCTTGTCTGTCCTCCTTTCTCAGTACATTTTCTAAGATCAGATTGATCCACTTATTTGGATCCATTTAACCCACTTGATTAGATTTTTTTTTATTACATCAAAGTCAACTAATATCCACCCTGTTATGTATACTTTTAACAAGGTGTAATAAACAATACAGTTCTCAAGGGTTGCAATTCTCATATTCCCTTGTAGGGGTTTAAACAGCCCCCCCTTATTAACAACATATTGTATCCTTCTGTCCCATTTACCTTTTTAAGTCCTTCTTGAGTCCTGTACTTGAAGATCAAATTTTTTGTTGAGCTCTGGTCTTTTTAATCAGGAAAGTTTGGAAGTCTCCTATTTTTGAATATCCACCTCTCCTTGAAAAATGATGCTCATTTTTGCTGGGTAATTGATCCTTGGCTGCATTCCAAGCTCCTTTGCCTTATGGAATATCATGTTCCATGCCCTGCGGTCTTTTAATGTAGAAGCTGCAAGGTCCTGTGTAATCCTGACTGTGGTTCCATGATATTTAAATTCTTTCTTTCTGGCTGCTTGCAGCACCTTCTCTTTCATCTGGTAATTTTGGAATTTTGCTATTATATTTCTTGGCGTTGTCAATTTGGGATCTCTTTCAGGTGGTGATCGGTGGATTCTTTCTATGGTTATTTTCCCTTCTGGTTCTAGGACTTCTGGGCAGTTTTCCTTTATGATTTCCTGAAAGATACTGTCCAGGCTCTTTTTTTCATCATGATTTTCAGGTAGTCCAATAATTTTTAAATTGTCTCTCCTGAGTCGATTTTCCAGGTCGGTTGTTTTACTGATGAGGTATTTTACATTTTCATCTATTTTTTCATTTTTTTGTTTCTGTTTGACTGATTCTTGCTCTCTCATAGAGACATTAGTTTCCATTTGTCCAATTCTAGTTTTTAACAGATTGTTTTCTTCTGTTAGTTTTTGTACTTCCTTCTTCAACTGGCCAATTGCGCTTTTTATGGACTTGTTTCTTCAGTGTACTCTTCTGTTAGTTTTTGTCCTTCCTTCTTCAATTGGCCAATTGTGTTTTTTAGGGACTTCTTTTCTTCAGTGTATTTTTTTTCCAATTGGCCAATTGTATTTTTGAAGGACTTTTCTACCTCTCTCATTTGACTATTAAAATCCTTCTTGAGCTCTTCTAAGAAGGCTTTTTGGGCTTCAGACCAGTTCATATTCCCTTTTGTTGTTGCAGATGTGGGTTTGTTGACAATGTTGTCCTCTTCAGAATTTCTGTCTTGATCTTCACTCTTCTCATAATATGAATCTATGGTACGTTTCTTTTTACTCATGGTGTTTCTTTATTCCCTGGCCTTTAAAGAGATTGAGCTCTCCTGCTGGGGAACAGAGGGTACTGACCCAACCTTCTTGTGTTGGGAGCCTAGGTCTTGGTCACTGGCTTTGTTCTGGGGCCTCTTATGCTGGAATTGGAGGCTGTAGGTTTCTGGCAGCTTACCTTGTGTTGGGCTGGAATCAGCAAGGTTGGAACTTTCAGGCAGTTCTAGGTTGCCTGCTTTTCCTTTCCTTTAGCTTTCTTCTGCTCCTTTTACATGGCTGCTGCAGGATGTTTATGTGCCTGGGGCCCCCTGCAGTGTTGTCTCCCTGGTTTCTGCCAATGCATGGGGAGATTCCTTTGCAGTGGATTGCCGAGACTCCCCACCCTCACTGAGGCACTCGGAGGTCCAGGTGTTGGTGTTTGCCTGCTCTACCACCTGGGCTTCAGGATTTCTTCACAATTGGAGGCTTTAGGGTTCCTAAAGCTCGCCTGGTATTGGGTTGGAATCAGCAAGGCTGGGGCTTTAGGAAGCCTTTAGGTTGTTATCTTCACCTCCTTTCAGATGAATGCCACAGGGTACTTGTCCGCCTGGGGCCCCTTGTAGTTCTGCCTCCCTTATTTTTGATGAGGCACTGGGAGACCCGTTTGCTGGGCTACTGCACTGCTGCTCCTTGTCTTTCTTCTAGTTCAGGTGTTCCAGGGTTTTTTTTGTTTCTGGGTGATATTTTCTGGGTTTTCAGAGGTTGATAGGGGAGAGTTAGAGCGACTACCTTTTCACTCCGCCATCTTGGCTCCCGGAAGCGGAATGCCTGTAATTGAGTCTTAAAGGAGTGCCTAAGGCAGTAAGAGGTTCAGTGATTTGTCCATGGGCACACAGTCAGTCTGTGTCGGATGCAAGGCATAAAGCCAAAGGATAATAATACTAAGTTATGGAAGATGATTGAGGCAGATGGAAATGGTCATCGAAGTCACCTGGCACAACTGCCTCATTGGATAGATTAAGGTTGCCAAAGCATTTTACATACATTATCTCGTTTAAGATACAACTATGGTTATGATGAATCCTATTTTGTAAACGAGGAAACAGAAGAGAATAAGCACTTACATAGTGCCTCTGATAGGCCAGGCACTGTGTTAAGTGCTTTATGAATACTATCTCATTTGATCCTCACAACTACTCTGAAGGTAAGTGCTATTATTATCATCCCATTTTACTATTGAGGAAACTGAGGCAGACAGAGGTTAAGTGATTTGCCCAGGGTCACACAGCTAGTAAATATGTGAGGCTGGATTTGAACTCAGATCTTCCTGAATCCAGGTCCACTGCTCTACCCACTGCACCACTTAGCTGCCTGAGCTCTAAGAAGGGAAGAGACTTGGCCATGGTCAGCTAGCAAGTATGAGAGTCAGGACTTGAACTCCTAGAGCTGCCTCACTCCAAGAACAGCACTCCATCCACTATCATGCCACCTCTCCCTCATTCCAGCTACATTTGTATTTTAAAGAATGAGATGAAGAGGTCTAAAGGCTCGACCAGGATCATAAAGTAAGTATGTGGGAGAGTAGGGATGGCAATGTAAGTATTCTGATTCCATTCTGTTCTGTTCCATAGTCTTTCCATCATACCATGCTGCTCCTTCATGGATATAAGCTGAAGTTTATAAGGTAGAAGGGGATGATAAGGTTTTGGAAAAGATATTATTTGACTAGCTAGAGTCGTGAGTGGTTTAGGTCATTAGAGGGCTGAACAAAAGAGGCAGCTAACTGATCAACCCTCTTGACTTGATCTGTTTTGGAGGCCAAGCAAGTGATTTAAGAGAACTTTTACCTTTTAACTATTTGTTTTAGCCCCTTGCAGGGAATGTTTTTATTGATCAAACCATCATCCTTGATGCTTTCTGGATGCTAGGCCTTTGCTTCTTCTTCTCCTCACCTTTTTCTTTCAGATTGCCCAGGTATCTTCAGATGTATTCACTCACTACTAGCTAGAGGCTAAATTGGCCCTCAAAAGGCTCTTATTTAATTTATTTCCACTCAAGGAAAAGCTTGGCTTCCTGTTTAGCTTTTTCATTTTCTTCTGAGTTGAAATTTTCAAAGCATGATTGCTCCAGAGTAGAAATACCCCACCCATCTGTCCTGATGAGGCCCGCCAACTGGTAATGATGGCAGGCTGAGAAAAAAGGGAGGCAGACAAGTTACATTATCATAGGCAAGAAGCCAATGAAATTAACAATGCAATGAACAAGGCCATGAAAAGAATTTCCAATAAAAAAAATAAAATAAATGCCTTAGGAATTTATAGGGCAACTTGCACTCCCATTGAAAGTCAACATAAATGAAAATTCCTATAAAAGTATTTATTATCTCTTGCTTAATTGCCAGTTTATGAATCCATAGAAACTGCAGAATGAAGCACAATGTTGGGGGGGAAGCATCTTTGCTGGACATAGCAATGAGCCAATCAAGCAACCATTAAATATTTGCTGAGCACCTACTATGTGACATGTACAAGGGCTAGGCCCTTGAAATAGTCCCTGAACTCAGGGAGTGCACATTCTATTAGTGCAGATGTCCCCTTTTAATTCTCCAGCAATGGTAGCTGAGTATTAGAAAAGGGATCAGAGGCTTGTAAGGATAACAGAACTATGAATGGTAACTCAACTATTAGGAGTATAAATGTGAAATTCTTGTCTAGAAACCAATATCTGTACAAACTTCTAAAGGAATGATTCATATAAATCTTGGCCTAATCATTATAAAGGATGGCTCACAGGCTTGCCTTGAAGAGGCAAATAAAGAAGTTGATCATGAGTCAAAGGGAGAAAGACATTATTCCATAAAGCACTGGGTTATCTCATAATACATAATATGTGATAAACATTGACAAAAAACAAAAACATGAAAATAATTGTGGGTAATCCAACACATATTGCAGAAGAGGAGGAGGTAGAGAAAACCTACAAATAATAAGAGCCCTTCAAACTAAATTAACATACACTTCAAAATCAGTGACTTCACAAAAAAGGAGGCCATTAGTGGAACGGTCACAGAAAAAAAAATATGATGGAGAATATTGATTAGGCAACACAGAAGATTCATTCCTATATTCTGTGTGAACTTTCTTGGAAAAGAGAGTCAGGAAGCATTAGGCACAGTGAGTACCAAATAACATCTTAAAAAATGAAACTGATTATACTTTAGAAGATGGAAGGCAGGTGACTGATGACCAATGTGTGAATCATTTCTGAGTCAGCTGTGCTTTTGATGAAATCATCAACTCATTGAACAAATACCCAAATCAATATCAAACAGAAGAAAAATTAAAAACGAGATGTGATCTGGAGTGGAGACAAAGCCAACCAGACCTATCTGAATAATTTACTGACAGTGTAAAAGGGAAAATGGATAAATAATGCACACTGACAATTGTCATTTTCTAAGGCAGTTTTGGGTACATCTAGGTGGTGCAGAGGCTAGAATACTAGACTTGGAATAAGGAAGACTTGAATTCACATCTTGCTTCTAACACTTGCTTACCTTAGGTATATGGCCTGGGTCAAATCTCTCAATCTCTCTTACCTTCAGTTTCCTCATCTATAAAATGGAGCTAATTATACCACCAGCTCACAGAGTAGTTTTGAGGATTAAATGAGGTAATACAAGTAAAGCATTTTGCAAACTTTAAAGTACTATATAAATATTGTTCAGTTGTTTCAGTCACAGATGACTCTTTGTGACCCCATTTGGGGTTTTCTTGGCAAAGACACTGGTGTGGTTTACCATCGTTTCTCAAGGTCATCTTATAGACAAGAAAACTGAGGCAAACAGGGTTAAGTGACTTGCCCAGGGTCACACAGCTAGCAAATGTCTGAGATCACATGTGAGCTCAGGTCTGCCTGACTCCAGGTCTTGTGCTCTATCCACTGTGCCACCTTGCTGCCCCATATAAATGCTAACCATTACTACTGTTTTAGAATTTTGTTTGGATTTTGGTGTGTCCTTTTTTTTCCCATCAGTGTAGAGAACCCCCATCCCAAACCAAACCAAAGCAAAAAAACTTCCTTTAGAAATGCTGATTGGAAAATTTGAAATTTATAGTCAGAGAGTCATCTGAGACAATGAGAACTGAAATGGCTTGCCCAGAACAGACAGCCACTGTGTGTCAGAGGAAGATCAGAATCCCCAGAACACACAGCCAGTGTGTATCAGAGGAGGACCAGAGTTCGAATCACCCAAAAACCAGCTCTCTATCCATTATACCACACTGCAATTAATGTCAATCACTAAATCAATGGGACCAAAAGATACTTAATGGCCTTATATAGAACTGGACAGCCAGGGGAAACACCCATTTAGAATATAAACCAATTTGCCATGACAGAGTGGATATATCATCTCATAAAACAGGTAAATTATTTTTTCAGGAAATTTACAGAAAACATGGCTAGAATTCCAACAAAATCTGAGTCCCTCCCACCTGACCATTTAAGAATGAATTTGTAAGGACAATAAACAGGTAGAAAATGTAATGGATCCATCCAGCTCACCACAACACACTCTTTTCTCTGTCAGTGACAGCAGAGCCCCCACATTGGAGCTCTAACATCACAGTTTTCAATATACTGCATGGGGTTTGCACTAAATAAAACAAAAATGGAGAGAGGAGCAAGGTTACTTAAAGCATTCACACTGGAGTCAATACAGTGTTAAAGTGCTTGTGGAATTAGGCTTGAAGATACCTGAAAGAGGGGATGAACTTTTCTAAACACTTAGAAAAAAAATCACAAAACTTGGTA
Organism: Phascolarctos cinereus; assembly: GCF_003287225.1. Taxonomy (NCBI): domain Eukaryota; kingdom Metazoa; phylum Chordata; class Mammalia; order Diprotodontia; family Phascolarctidae; genus Phascolarctos; species Phascolarctos cinereus. The sequence continues at coordinate 32,282,663 of NW_027555847.1, forward strand.
TGATTGAATAAAAAATACAACCAGGAAAATGTCAGCAATTAGTATTGTGTAGGTCTATTTCCCTGTGTTTATGAAATATTACGCAGAATAATAGATAGAGGTACGAGGGCATCCTTAAGGAAGGCACAAGAGAGGGTAGGCTTCTCCAAATAATTTTTTATGGAGCATCACAGAGTCACCCAATTCACTGAAAGGTTAAAGAGACACTAAAAGCTACTATGCTTATCATTCATTAATTATTAAAATTCTTTGATTTTTAGGATAAAATACCACCCTGAAAGGATTTCTTCCAACATTGTTTCTCTAGCACGAATGTCAAAATAACAGAAAATTTCCTTGGAAGACTTAATAGCACAGACAAAAGTTTTAGATCACTGATATAAATTCTGGCATAAGATGGAAATATTTGTTCTTCATAGGTATTTCCCTTGTCATGGAGTATATCTATCTTGAAGGAAGAAATAAACTTGAAGAGGGTTTTCCTATTGATGATGAGACCTTTTGGAGGCTCCTGTTTGTACATATACTAGATGCACAAACTAGGCCAGCAGCATCAAGTGCTATAGTCTTACAGAGCCTTCTAAATGAATGACCCACTCAGAGTAGTTCAGAATTCAGTCTAACCATAGAAAAAGGAAAAACTAAGTGGATGAAAATGACCTATAGTCCAGACTAAAATACATAGTTGGATGGGTACCCCCTAAAACTGTTCGTGTGTGTGTGTGTGTGTGTGTGTGTGTGTGTGTGTGTGTATACATATTATCTTGGACATGTTGTACAGATTCACAAAGGACTGAATGTAGAATTAATTTAATAGAAAGGAAGCAGGTTGAAATGTCTTTGGGAAATCAACTTCTCCCTGAAATAAACTCTTCTCTTTTACAACATCTATCTACTTCCAATAATAGTGTACAGCTATAATTCATGTAATATCTCATTCTCTGAGGGTCACTAAAAGGGAAATGGAGATACATGCAGTAGCATCAGGTAGATTTTGTCATATTACCAATGAACAATTATGTAGAAGCCTCATGTAGAATAACATCAAAGAGATATGTGAATAGAAAAGGAAGTCACTCATCTAGTAAAAGAAAGGGTTAACTAATGAGCAGTATGGGTGCTCCATTGGTCTCTATACAATTTTAAAATGTAGGGAAGAAAACTACCCATATGTTCAGTTAATCTCCCATTGAATATTTACAGGAAGTCTTGGACAAGAGTCCAGTGGATGAGAAGGTGGAGATGGGCTAAAATCTGCCAATTCGGAGGGGAGACATCAATAAATGAAAGCAGAGATCCGTTGAAATATTAAAGGCTGCTATCATAGGTTGTGGCTTGGCATATAGTAAGGGCTTAATAGATGTTTATTGAATTGAATTGTGCTTGTAGCTGGCCTTAAATGGCAGACTTAGGAGTTTTATTTTATTCAATAGAGAGTAGCAGGTCATTGAAGGTGTTTGAGCAAGGCAGTACCATGGTTCAACCTGTGGAAAAGAATGATCACTTTGGCAGCTACACAAAGGATGGATTGAAGAAAATAGGGACTGAAGTTTGGGGAAGCAGTTTATATTAGGTTATATTGTGTTTTGTTATTGTATTGTATTATGTTATGTTATATTATATTATGTCAGGTTAGGTTATGTCATGTCATATTATATCATATCATATCATATTATGGATCTGAGAAAGGATGGTGGCTGTGGGAGTAGAAAGAAGGGAGAAAATATCAGTCAGGATGGATGCTGAAGCAGTAGCACATGAAACATGACTGGATGGAGACATGAAGGAGAGGGAAGGGTCAAAGGGCCCTGAGGCCTCTGTCTGGATGACTGGGAGGATGGTGGGGCCAGCAACAGAAATAGGAAATTGGCAAGAGTAGCAGAGATGGACAGGGATGACAAGGTGTTCCATTTTCTACATCCACACATAGCAGCAAACTGAAGACCTGGGACTAGAACCGAGGAGTTGATATGTGGATTTGTGAGTCATCTACATAGAGGTAATAATTGAACCCATGGGAACAGAAATTTGTGTGTCTTTTTGGAGGAGTTGCTAAACTGGGCACAGAGTTAAGGATGGCCTTGTGAACCAAACTTCAAAAAAATCACCATACAAGTTTTTGAGAGGTGGAAAAAAAGTGTAGGAGGTGAATGGCTGAACATTTGTTATTTTAGAAAAATAGTTAAATTCTATTTGAGGATCAAAATAGAGTCAGGTACCAGAGTTTAGGAAACGAATTAGAAAAACTGTACTCATTGGACTAAGAAGGAATTGTGGTTGAGGAAAATATGTATATTCTTGCAAATAATGTCAGCATCACCAACATGAATACTGAACTTCTGAAAGTTTGTCAGCAGCACAGAGAAAGGTATGAATTGTGTTTAGTTCAAACCTATTTGCTTTTACATAAATGGAAAATACTTTAATTATTGTCCATAACTCTCCAACTATTCTTATCACGTTTCCCTCATCTGTAACATGAGAATACAGGTCCAAATCTGACGTTCAAGGATGTTCTCTGACGTTGCCTTTGAATGCTGAAACAGGGGTGGGGAACCTGCAGCCTCAAGGCCATCCATGGCCCTCTAGGCCCTCAAGTGCAGCCCTCTGACTGAATCCAAACTTCACAGAACAAATCCCCTTAATAAAAAGATTTGTGCTGTAAAACTTGGACTCAGTCAAAAAGGCTCCACTCAAGGACCTAGAAAGGCCACATGTGACCTCAAGGTCTCAAGTTCCCTACCCTAGTTAGGGTTTGGCAGCTCAAAGAAAACAAAACAAACAAACAAACATCTTCCTCCTACAACAGGCCCTCCCCACCCTTTTGAATCTGACCCCAGGTTTTAACAATAAAATGACTGCAACAAATGGGGGAAATGGGGAGAGGAAATACACTATATTTAGGAGATTCAGGAAAAGGCTTATGCCATACACAATATTGATCACTGTCTCATACCAGGGTCAGCAGCCTTTCAGAAGAGCATGCCAAGTCTTCATTTATTCATTCTCATTTAAGGTTTTTCATGCCAGCAGTACTTTTTAACTTTTAGAAGGTCTCTTTCTCTAGGCACAGAGCTGAACTATTCTTGCTTACAAAAGTGAACAGAATTTTTGAAAATGTTTCAGCTTCACTCACAATTAAATTAAAAAGCCAATATCACCAATTGTCTGTTTCCTTATGCTATCTTTAGAGACCATATAATGTTGCAGCAGAAAGAGCTGCATTAAGGAGTCATAAGACTGGGATATGTGCATGTTTCTGCCACTTATTAACTATGTGATCTTGGCTAAGTTATCTAAATGTTCCAAGTTTCAGTTTTCTCATCTGTAAATTGTGGATAATAATCCTCATGGTGCCTATATTATAAAACTATTATGCAGAGATAATGGACATGAAGAAGATAAATGGGCAACTAGGTGGCACAGTGAATAGAGTGCCAGGCCTGGAGACAGGAAGATGAGTTCAAATCTAGCCTCAGACACTTACTAGCTGTGTGACCCTAGGAAAGTCACTTAAACCTGCTTGCCTCAGTTTCCTCATCTGTAAGATGAGCTGGAGAAGCAAATGGCAAATCAGTATCTTTGCTAAGAAAATCCCAAAAGGGATCACAAATGGTCAGACATGACTGAAAATGACTGAACAACAACAATGGAAGTAAAAATATTTTCAAAATTTCATTCATATCCATTGACATTTTCGCAGCTGCCCTTTGACATTCTTGTGGTCATTGTGTATATAACTTCCCTGGTTTTGCTAACTTTGCTTTGCATGGGATTCTATTCTTCTCTGTACTCTTCATATTGTAAAAGTATGTTGCAAGTATAAAATACTAAATAGAAGCATGGGTACTGTTATTACCTTTATTTTCCCTCGACTTTTCAAATATGTTAAACGTGCTTGGATACACTATCCTGCAGAGACTCTCAGATGATATTAACTAGTACTCCTGAGAGTATCCCTAGCCTGCCACTGTTGAGAATGTCCCTACCCTGAAACTGATATCGCAAGGCCTTAATTAAAGATTGACATTTACCAGCATGTACAGAGTGATAGACTTTGAGGCAGGAAGAGCTGAGTTCAAATCGTGCCTCTGATACTAACTTGCTATATGATCATAGGAAAGTTATATAATCCCATTGACCCTCAGTTCCTCATCTTTAAAATGGGAAGGTTGGACTAGGTGGATGCTAAGGTCCCTTTTTGCTCTAAATCTATGCTCACCATTGCTCATTTCTTTTTCACTACTCCCTAGCACTCTCTGCTAAGAGATTTTCCCGTGGGTGTCATCTACTGCCCCACATCTTTCAGGTAGGAGGTGATAAGACAGCAGATGTCCTTTTTGTCATGAATGCAATACAAATATTAACTATTTAAGATAAATACAACTCACAGTAATGTCAAACATCTTTTTTTGTGGGGGTGCAGAGTGCTGTAAGCAGTGTGGCAGAGCAGAAAGACCGTTGATTCTAGATACCGAGAGCTTGTGTTCAAATCCTGACACTGATACTTCTTATCTGCATGATCTTGGGCAAATCATCCAACCTCCCCCAGCCTCAGTTTCTTCATCTGTAAAAGGAGGGGGGTTGAGCAAATTCTTCTCTTAGATAACTTCTAGCTCTAGATCTTTGCTCCCATAACATCACTGAATGTCAGGCAAGGCTTTTAAGGTCCTTGTTTGGTAAACTTCAAATCAGTCCTGCTCAGCAGACTTTTATTTAGGTCCTGCTATAGAAAAGGCACAGTTCTAAGAGCTGTGGGGGATACATGAATGAATAAAACATGATTCCCACACACCAGGAGCTTATTATCTGGTAATGGAGAGTAAACAAAGATAAACAAATAGATCCTGATGCCAAGCCAAACAGAATGAACACTTTGGATAGGTCACAGACAATGTAAGACAGAGAAATTGAGCAAGGAGATATGCTGGCTATGACAGCTGGAAGGAAGGGAAAGATGAAATCTGGGAAGACTTCTTGGAGGGGCATTTGAATTAGACCCCTTCTCTGACATTCTAAGTTCCATGCTGTATTTCAATTTTTACTTTCCTTCACTGAGATATAGCACACTGTCAGGCACATAGTAGGCCCTTCATAAATGCTTGCTGGATTGAACTGAATGGAAAGAATGGCTAAGATTTTAGCAAGGAAACAGAGTAAAAGGGAGGGAATTTGAGATGGATAGAACAGTGTAAGCAAAATGTTAATCACCAGAAAGCATGTGTCAAGTTTCATAATGGCGACCTGTCAGCTTCACTGCTATAGGATCTGATCACAGTTGAGAAGGCAGGGCCACTCAGCTAGAAGGGTGGCAGAGAAAGCTCGATGGCCATCAGCCCTGAGGACTGGACTGGCCAATCCCCTACACCAACCATTCAGTAGCAGAAGTGGAGAAGAGGGACAATAGCACTTCCCCAAGGCTGATGATGTGTAGGGTATATGTTGCAGAAGGGAAAGGTGAAGGGGAATCGAAGTCTCTGGCAAGGTCATGGCTGAAATGGTTTATCCAGGGGGTTAAGGCTGGAAGGAGAGCCTCAAATTGCCAGAAGGGGTCATATGTTCTGATAGCATAAGAATAGGTTGAGGGACCCCAGGTTATTGTGAGGGCGGCTGTAATAATAGCAGTAGAAGTAAAGATGATAATGATAATATCAATAACAAGACATATTTTGTTTGGCTTTAAGCACTTGGCTTATTTGATCTCATTGATTAGCAAAGAGTTATTAGGTTGGTGCTACCAAGGAAGAGGAGTAAATAGTCTATGAGAGAATTTGAGTCTAATATCTGGAAATGTAGCAGTTCTGAGTGATCAAGAAGTTTAGCATGATTCCTGGGGCCTGATACTTTTCTGAATTGGGGTTGAAAAGAAATGAACTTCAAGAAACTGAGGCCACTTTATTGGAAGAATCAGTAATATGAATGCTGAAGTTCCTAAAGAGGAGTGCAATGGTTGACATGAAGAGGACTACAACCACACAGGCAATGACACACATCTCCAGCCACTCAACAGAGAGTGGTGGACAACAGGTACAGAATGAGGCATACACTTTCATGGTCAATGTGTTGATTTGTGTGGTTTGACTCACTTATCTGTTACATGGGAGGAGTGGGGCAGGATGGGGAGGGAATTAATGGAATATGAAAGGAGGCAGCATGTCCAGTGAAAAGAATGTTGTCTTTTTTGTCAGAGAACATGAATTGAAATCTTTCTTCTTTGATGATTCCCACTTGTATGACTTTGGACAAGTCACTTAACTTCCCCAAACCTCAGTTCCCTCCTCTATAAAATAAGGGGGGTGGATTAGGTAGCTTTGAAGACCTTGCAGTTCTATATCTATAATCCTAACATGGTGGCATTGAACACAGAAATGAAAGAATATCAATAAAACATTAAAAAAAAAGGATAATAGTGTATACCAGGAAAAGCCAAGGCAAGCCCAGAAATAAGGCCTAAAAATCTCATTTATTAAAATGTAGGTTGGCTGCAATTTAAAGGCATTCTGGATTTCTACCCACTAATCTTGTTTTGGCGAGGCAAAATGAAAAGAGAAAGGAAAAAAAAAGACTAGCAATATCAGAAGAACTTTCCTAAGTTTCTCCTTCAAATAAAAAAAAAAACTTCTGTGGGTTCCTTCAAAGTTTTGATTAAAGGCAAATGCTTCACAACTCAGAAAGCACTTACTCAATCAGTAGTCCAAGAGGCAGCCCTCCAGGGAGCAGCAGGAACAGCACAATTTGGAGAAGGTTCAGGGCTTTGCCAGCAAATCTTATTTTGTTCTTTTATATTTCTTCTGTGAAAAGTCATGCATTGTGGTCTTGAACCTTTAAATCAAATGATTTCTTAGGCATCAGGCATTCATGTTTCATCACCAACTGTAAAATATTGACTCCGTACATTCATTTCTTCCCTCAATAATCAATTCCTTTCTTTGGAAGGCTGGACAGGTTCAAACCAATAACAGTGATTTGGAAGGATAACTTCATCAGGGGTTAAGCTAAAGTAACTTACACTCCTCTCCATCCTCTCTCCATCCCCTATCCTCTTCATCCCTTCTCCTCTTCTCTTCTCCATTCTCTCTTCATTCTCTCTCCATTTTCTCTCCTCTCTCTCTCTCTCTCTCTCTCTCTCTCTCTTCTCTCTCTCTCTCTCTCTCTCTCTCTCCCTCTCTCTCTCTCTCTCTCTCTCTCTCTCTCTCTCTCTCTCTCTCACACACAACACACACACACACACACACACACACACACACACAGAGGCAGGACCTAATGCTTATTTTCCTAAGAAAATCTCACTTGGGATCACATCTATGCGTAAATAATTAATAAAGGAAAATCAGCATAAAATAGTGGATAGTTGACTGGAAGTCCACTATCTGCTATTGGACTCAGGAAGACTGAGGGCTGACATACATTTATTTTGGGACCCTGGACAAACCACTTCTCTGTGAAGTTGTAGCTTTCAGTCAGAATGTGAGTTTCTTGAGGTCAGGAACTGTCTATATTTATGCTATATTTGCATTGTATCTCCAGCACCTAGCCTGGCAGGTGGCACATCATAGGTGCTTAATAAATGCTTGATGAGATATTGATTGATGGATGCTCTCTATAAAGGTGAACAAGGGAGGTAGCAGCTGCCTGCTGCTAGACATTGCCGAATCCATGTACTTTTCCACTTTGGGGGGCTGAGGAGAGTCTTTCAAAAAAGAATACCCCAAAAAATATCCTCCTCACTCTGCAACTGTAAGTACACATTCCATCAAGCAGGGATCCTGGTGGGGGAATGTAATGATACCCAGGAGACTTAAGCATATCAGTCATTCTAAAGCAAAATAAATTAGAACTAGGAGGGACGATGTAGTTCAGCCTCCTCATTTTGTAGATAAGGAAAGCAAGAGATGGTATGAAGTGTCCTGCCCAATTCTGTTAGAGAGCTGGGACTAATCTCCAGACTTTCATTGATGATGATGATGATGATCAACCATTTCTATCAAGCTTTGTGTTCTGTGAAGTACTTCAAGGTATTATCTTATTTGATGCTCACAACAACCTTGCCAAGGAGAAGCATTTAGCTAGGCATCAGAATCATAATCACATAATCAATTATAATGTGATTCTCAGGTCACAGATGAAGAAGATGAAGCTGAAGTAGGTCAAGGGACTTGACCAGGGTCAAAAGCTAATGTCTAAAGAAGGTTCCAGAGCACAGAGCACGGGCGCCGGGGCAGTGGCTGCATCCTGAGCTTCCAGCCCACAGACTGAGGGGGAATTAAGTGGCTGAACAGAGGGGGACTGCAGGCATCTGTTTGCTCGTGCTGAGGCAGGAATCTCTTGCTTTGCCCATGCTTGGATCTGGGTCACAGTTCTGGGTGGTGGTCCTGGGGTGAGGAGGAGCGCTGGTGCGGTGGATCTTGTAGTGGCTGTGGAGAGAAAACCCTCCTCACAGTTCCAAAAGAGAAAAGACTGCTTGTGGCCAGTCACTCAAAGACCAGAGCACAGGCCAGGAAAAGAGTAAACACCTCAACCCTTATCATACCACCTTGGAAGAACTGAAAATTTACAGGTCCCTACAAGTATCTCTGAAAACAGCTATCGAAACTCCCGAAGCTTGGGACAGTACATTCTCCACATTGGAAGTAGACTTTTACCTTAACAAAGAGTTTAAAACTCAAGTAGTTGTCTGGGATCATGAGCAAAACTCGCAAAAAGAGTCAGACTATATTATCTTACTTTGGTGACAAAGAAGATCAAAACATACAACCAGAAGAAGACAGCAAAGTCAAAGCTCCCACATCCAAAGCCTCCAAGAAAAATATGAATCCATTCCAGGCCTTGGAAGAGCTCAAAAGGGATTTGGAGAAGCAAGTAAGAGAAGTAAAGGAAAAACTGGGAAGAGAAATGAGAGTGATGCAAGAAAATCATGAAAAACAAGTCAACAGCTTGCTAAAGGGGACCCAAAAAAATACTGAAGAAAATAACACCTTGAAAAATAGCCTAACCCAAAAGAGGTCCAAAAAGCCAATGAGGAGAAGAATGCCCTAAAAAGAAAAATTGGCCAAATGGAAAAGGAAGTCCAAAAGCTTACTGAAGAAAATACTTCCTTAAAAATTAAAATAGAGCAATTGGAAGATAGTGACTTTATGAGAAATCACGACACAGTAGCATAAATCCAAAAGAATGAAAGATTAGAAAACAATGTGAAATATCTCATTGGAAAAACAAGTGACCTGGAAAATAGATCCAGGAGAGAGAATTTTAAAATTATTGGACTATCTGAAAGCCATGATCGAAAAAGGAGCCTAGACATCATCTTTCAAGAAATTATCAAGGAAAACTGCCCTGATATTTTAGAACCAGAGGGCAAAATAGAAATTGAAAGAATCCACCAATCTCCTCCTGAAAGATATCCCCAAAGGAAAACTCCTAGGAATATTGTAGCCAAATTCCAGAGTTCCCAGGTCAAGGAGAAAATATTACAAGCAGCCAGAAAGAAACAATTCAAGTATGGTGGAAACACAATCATGATAACAGAAGATATAGCAACTTCTACATTAAGGGACCGCAGGGCATGGAATGTAATATTCTGGAGGGCAAAGGAGATATGATTACAACCAAAAATCACCACCCAGCAAAACTAAGTATAATCCTTCAGGGGAAAAAATGGTCATTCAGTGAAATAGAGGACTTTCAAGCATTCTTGATGAAAAGACCAGAGTTGAATAGAAAATTTGACTTTCAAATACAAGACTCAAGTGGAACATGAAGAGGTAAACAGGAAAGAGAAATCATAAGAGACTTATTAAGGCTGAACTGTTTACATTCCTGAATGGAAAGATGATATTTATAACTCATGAGACCTTTGTCAATATTAGGGTAGTGGGAGGGGGAAAAGTATATGTATTTATGTATAGATAGATAGATAGATACATAGATAGATAGAGGGCACAGGGTGAGGTGAAGATGAAGGGGTGATGTCTGGAGAATAAAATTAAGGGGTGAGAGAAGATTATACTAGGAGAAGGAGAAAGAGAGAGGTAGAATGGGATACATTATCTTGCACAAAACAGACAAGTAAAGGTTCTTACGGTGGAGGGGAAACAAGGGAAGGTGAGAGGGAATGAGTGAATCTTATTCTCATAGGATTTGGCTTAAGGAGGGAATAACATAGACACTCAACTGGGTATGGAAATCTGTCTTACCCTACAGGAAAATAGGGGAGGAAGGGGACAAGAGAGCAGGGGGATGATAGAGAGAAGGGCAGATTGGGAAAGGGGTAATCAGAAGGAAATACTTCTGAGGAGGGACAGGGTCAAAAGAAAGAATAGAACAAATGGGGGGGCAGGATAGGATTAAGGGAAATAGAGTTAGTTTTTCACAACATGTCTACTATGGAAGTATTTTGCATAACTGCACATGTATGGCCTCTATTGACTTGCTTGCCTTTTCAGTGAGGGTGGGTGGGGTGAGAGGAAGGGAGAAAATTTGGAACTCAAAGTTTTAAAAACACATGTTTAAAAAAAATGTTTCCACATGCAACTGGGAAATAAGAAATATAGGAAATGAGGTACAGAAATCTATCCTGCCCTACAGGAAAATAGAAGGGGAAGGGGATAAGAGAAGGGCAGGTGGAGATAGAAGGGAGGGCAGACTAGGGGAAGGAGTATTCAGAATGCATGCCATCTTGGGGTGGGGGGAGGGGCAAGATGGGGTGAAAATTTGGAATTCAAAATCTTGTGGAAGTAAATGTTGAAAACTAAAAAGAAAATTTATATTAAAAAAATAAAGAAGGATTTGAGGGGCAGCTAGGTGTTGCAGTAAATAGAGCACTGGCCCTGGAGTCAGGGGGACCTGAGTTCAAATCTGGTCTCTGACCTAAGATTGACTAGCTATGTGATGCTGGGCAAGTCACTTAACCCCAATTGCCTTGCAAAAAAAAAAAAGAAGGATCTGAATTCAAGCCTTCCTGACTCCAAGTCCAGTACTGTCTTGTCTACTATGCTATGTTGCCTTTCTAGGAACATCTTTAACCCACCCTTTAGCTGAGATCACCTTCAGTGTGAAGTTCTGGTGATGCATGAGCAAAAAGAAGAGGGAGAAGAAAGATAAGGGAAAAGGGGTAGAACGAAGAGAATGAGGTGGCTGAGTCTGCATAAGTCATGTACCTATTATCCAATGAACCAGCTTTCCTTGAATCTCCCAAATACTTTCTTATTATAAGCACTGTTAGGCCTTCTAGAGGCAACTAGATGGGTCAGTGGTTATAGCACTGGGCCTAGAGTCAAGAAAACCTGAGTTGAAATTCAGCCTTAGAAACTTACTAGCTATGTGACCTAGGCTGGACAAGTCAATTAACCTCTATATACCTCAGTTTCCTCACCAGTAAAATTGGGATAATAATAGCACCTAATTCCCAGGGTTGTTAGGAAGACAAAATAGAACACTATTTGTAAAGTGGCTTGCAAACCTTGAAGTCCTATGTAAATTCTTTATTTTTTGCTGGGCTCATTTGTTTCAGTCATGTTTGACTCTTCGTGAACCCTTTTGGGGTTTCCTTAGCAAAGATACTGGAGTGGTTTGCCACTTTCTTCTCCAGCTCATTTTACAAACAAGGAAACTGAGGCAAACAGGGTTAAGTGACTTGCTCAGGGTCACACAGATAGTACATGTCTAATACCAGATTTGAACTCAGGGAGATGAGTCTTCTTGACTTTAGGATGGGAACTCTATCTACTGTGCCACATAACTGCCCATGTAAATGTAAATACTAGTTATTAACATTGTTGTTGTTATCAGTCCATCGTCTGTAATGTCAAGGGTCTCCTTGACTCCTTTCTTAGTCCTGAACTTGAATTTCCTCCTTATACATCCATCAGCAGCAGTGGAAAAGATCCCAAGAGGCACAAGAATCATAGAAGTTGTTAATATGGCTTCCCTTTCTTTTTGCTCTTCTCTTGCCATACTCTGAGGGAAGATGCTAAATAACAGGAAAACACATAAGTAAGCAAAAGCTGAAGATACAAAAAAAGGTCCCAGGGGATCTACAAAGCCCATGAATAATTAAAATAAGAGCAAAAAGACAAAGTTGAATTATCAAGTCTTAGTGCTAAAAAAAAAAGAGCATGACTTATCCTGAGAGGGCAACGTGGCATAGACTGGGATTCATATTCCAGCTCTGGCACTACCTGTGTGACCTCAGTCAAGTCATTCAGCTTTCTTGACCTTAGATTGTTAGAGATAAAATTGGGAGTCTAATTAGGAATCTACCTCAAAGAGTTTCGGTGAGAATGAAATTATAAATGTGTGTGTGTGTGTGTGTGTGTGTGTGTGTGTGTGTGTGTGTGTGTAGATACATACATACATATGTATGTGTATTTACAAAGAAACATATCTTTGTAAATATTAAAGCACTATATTAAGTGCCACTTGGCAATATTGCTATTAAGTTATAGACCTTTTGCAACCATGTCTGTGGAAAACGTTTCCACACTAGGAGTTCTAAAACCCAACCAAATCAAAGATCCTCTGATTACTCCCTACCTTCTTTCAACACTCAGCTGAAGTCCTTCCACCTGCCTACACAGTGCTTCTTCTGATTCCCTCAGTTGTGTCTCTTCCCTTTATCATCCATCACTTTGCAATTTACTATGTACTTACCACGCAATTACTTATGTCTGATCACGTTTCCTCCGAATAGGATTGACATACAGATTGTTCTAGCTCCCTCTCCAATCTTGCATCATGGCATGGAGGTGAGCTGGTATTCCCTGGGGCTAGTCAGCGGAGTACCGGCTTTGGCCTATCATTCCAAGCTGGCGAAGCTTAGAACATGGCCTTGGAAATGGACTACCCAAGCTCCATCACCACCAAGTTGGGCATGTTTTTATTTTTGTTTGTTTGCTTGCTTTTTGGCCCCCTGGGCTTCTCATACCAAGAAGAAAAAGAATGTGTTTAATCTGTGGGATTTGGGGATAGACTGTGGAATGTTCAACTCACATTATGTAAGGAGGTTGAAACAGGCCTCAAGAGGGAGAGATTTTATAATAATAAAATCACAGATCTTTCCAAGTATCAAACTAAAGGATTATTCTAGTAGTTTAAAGAAAATACTTCTGAACATTGGGAGAAATCCAATAAAAAGCATTTGGTACAAACTACTTTATCACAAAGACTAAAAACTAATCCACATAAATAGGATAAAGACAATGATAAGTTTTCACTTTTCCATCTGCAAAAAGAAAATCAGTACAAAACCTGTGCCATATACTGTTAGATCTGTTTTCTTAGACATATATTAAAACTAATTTGACACATTCCTTTGGAGATGCTCCATTGCAACTGCATTTGTTCACCACAGAAGGCTTTGACCTCCTCCCTGTCCTCACATTTCACCAGGAATCTACATCACAAGTGAAGTTTATACTTTCTGATACAGAGAGGAAGAAGACCAAATTGTACAAAAACACTTACAAATCAAGAGGGGGGAAAAACCATTGAGAGGGATTAAATATACTGAGAATAATAGGAAAGAAATCTCTGGTGAACAGAAGCAGTTGATAGTAAATTGAAAAAGAAAAACCGAATTAGGGAAAGTATCATCACTAAGCTCCAGGTGTGATGATTCCTTAGAAGGTTCACAAAGTTCATTTTAAAAAATCACTAGAAAATGAAAACAGAGATGATTAACTTTTTTTTTTGCTAGGTGGGGGAGGGCAAAAGGGGAAAGAAAGATAAATGAGATAGATTAAATTCAGAAAGATGCAAATCCTGCTGATGAAAGCTCATAAGCAATCATAATATAATCCTTAATTATAATTTGGTTGAAAAACACACTTCATGGGGTGGCTGCTGTCCTGAAAATATCATGGAGGGAATTCATAAGAAAGGTGGAGAAGAAAAAAAAGCACTCTCCAATGATAAGGGCCATGAGAAGGCATAGAAAAGGAAATGAAGAACCTGACCTTGGGAAGCTGAGATGCAAAACAATCATCTAACAAAAGGAAATGGGAATTCCAGAGAATTACAATTTGGGGACAGTACCTGGCATACAGTAGGATCTTAATAAATATAGACTGATTGATAACATAAAGGCAAAGACTAAATGAAAGAAAAATTATTTCACATCAGTTGGGATCTGGGATCTCCTGATGAGATGTTTATTAACTATCTTCTTTTTCAGGTGTTTCAGTTGTATCCAACTCTTTGGGGTTTTCCTGGCAAAGATGCTAGCATGATTTATTATTTCCTTTTCCAGTTCATTTTACAGATGAGGAAACTGAGACAAACAGGGTTAAGTGACTTGCCCAAGGTCACACAGCTAGCAAGTGTCTGTGGCCACATGAGTCATCCTGACTCTAGGCCTGACATTCTATCCACTGAGTCACCTAGGTGTCCCCTGTTAACTATCTAGTAGGTCAGTTTTGTGGACACCTTCAAGCATTGCTCTTAAATTATAATTATTGTTCATAGGTTGTGGAATACAGCAAAGAAAATCAGAAATGATGACATCTCTTGATGATTAGTGATATTCATCATTGCTTACACTTGCTAACTAAACTCCACCTATGTTAGATCATTGGATCATGATGAAAATAACAAATTACCCAATGTCACTGTCTCAGAGAAATTGATTCCTTCTAATTAATGAACTAGTGAAATCCAGAAGGTCAAGGGTTAAAGTTTCAAATGGATTTTCTGCGCACTCTTACTAACCTAAGGCCTTTGAGTGTTAGAAGAGACACCCAAATGTTTGCTGAAAAATATTCTACTGGAGTTCTAATTGAGAAAAAGGGATGTGTCCAGAATGCTTACAGATAACGATTAATGAAAGAGTCCATAGATAAGCTGGAAGAAAAATAATTAACTCGGATTTGTGCCAGTTTGCCCTTGGGAATACTAACTAATATGAGTGTTCGAAAGGTTGCATTTACAGAAGACTTGAATGGTGGTAATAGCCAATACCCAGGAGATGATGCTGAAAACGTGGATAAAATATCCATGGGCCCTCCAAGAATATCTAATTGTAGGAGAGTTGACACCCAAATTAGGATAAACAATTCAGCAGGATGAACTTCAAGGGAAAGAAAAAGTCTTAATAAAGTACACAAAGAAAATGCTAAGAAAATTTGACAGAAGCAAGTAAAGAAAAAAAAGAGAGAGATTTGCAGGCTACATGATGTAAGATGTGTTTACATGACCTAAGAACAATAGTTGATTTAGTCAATTCAGTCTAACTGGTCAATGAAGTAGGAAAAAAAAAATAATCCAGTGTTAGTAGGACTAAACTGATTGATTCTTTTCACTGCCAAGTCAATTCACTCAACATGATTCACCTGGTAACCATGTGTGGACAAAGCCTCCCTTAGACCTAGCTGGGGGAAACATGGAGAGAGTTTTTCTTTTTTGCTCTTGCTGGTGTTCAGCAAAGAGGTTTTTTGTTTGTTTGGTTGGTTGGTTGGGTTTTTTTGGTGAGGAAATTGGGGTTAAGTGACTTGCCCAGAGTCACACAGCTAGTGAGTGTTATGTATCTGAGGCCAGATTTGAACTCAGGTCCTCCTGACTCCAGGGCCGGTGCTTTACCCATTGCACCACCTATCTGCTGCCCCTAAGAGTTTTTATTTTCAACATACTTCTGATAAATAGTCACTTGACAGAGGAGATTAAAAAGCCAGCACTGGAGGTAAAAGGACTTGATCTTGTAGATAAGTCCCACCTATGAATTGTTATTCAGTCATGCCCAACAGTTTGTGACCTCATGGACCAATATTGTGCATGTGGTTTTCCTGGCAAAGATACTGGACTGGTTTGCCATT
Source organism: Phascolarctos cinereus (assembly GCF_003287225.1). Lineage (NCBI taxonomy): Eukaryota > Metazoa > Chordata > Mammalia > Diprotodontia > Phascolarctidae > Phascolarctos > Phascolarctos cinereus. The sequence continues at coordinate 32,298,466 of NW_027555847.1, forward strand.
TCCTTCCCCAGTGGATTAAGGCAAACAGATATTAAGTGACTGCCCAGGGTCATACAGCTAGTAAGTGTCTGAGACTGCACTTAAACTCAGGTCTTCCAGGCTCCAAGGGTGGCAGTCTATCTACTGAGCTATGTAGCTGCCTCTAGACCCGTGGAGGTCCTGGGTTCTATGACCTTATGGAAAGGCATTTGATCTCTCCATGTTCGAGATAAATTTCTAACACTGGGATATAACAATATCTGAAAGACAGCTGGTGGCACAGTAGGGAGAGAGCTAGATGTGAGATCAAAACACCTGCATTCTAATATGGCCTCCTTACTCCTTACTAGCTTGATGGTCCTCACCAAGTCTTTTAACCTCTGTCTACCTCAGTTTCCTCATTTAATAAAATGGGGATAATATTCGTATGTGCCTCCCAAAATTGTTGGGATTGAGATATTTGTCAACCACTTTGTTAATTTTAAAATTTATATTTTACAATATTTAAAGAAAACAATTAAGAGGCTATTGCATTTAAAAGGTAGCTATTTCATTAGTAGCAATAACAACCATTATAATTATAATAAACAATTATAGATAATAATGGCTAGTATTTTTTTAATATAGTGACTCATGGTTTGCAAAGCACTTTACAAATTCTGTCTCATTTTGGCCTCGTAACCTCCCTGGAAAGTTGGTGATATTCTTGTTTGTGTTCTTTTGTTTGTTTTGTTTTGTTTTGTTTCGTTTTACAGAGGAGGAAACAGAGACAGAGAGAGGTTTAGTGACTTGCTCAGCACCACACTGTCAGCAAGAATTGGAAGCCAGGCTTGAAAAGTATGTCTTCCTGGCTCCAGCATGAGGATTAAAATGTTCCTGAAGTAGATTATGAGGACCAGAGACTACATGGATAGAAAAGCACCGAGGTAGCTCAGTGGATCAAGTTTGGGAGCTGGACTTAGGAAACCCTGAGTTCAAATCCAGCCTCAGACTATGACTAGCTGTGTGACTCTGGGAAAAAAATCACTTAAACTCTATTTGCTACATTTTCCCCATCTCTACAATGGGGACAATAATAGAACTTACTCCTCAGAGTTGTTGTGAGAACAAAATGAGATGATGTTTGTAAAACATTTTGCAAGCCTTAAAGTGCTCCAGAAACACAAGCTGGTCTTAAGATGCCTGGGCAGAAAGGTCCACGGGAAAGAAGAAAAAAGAGCTGTGAAGCAATTATCATACTCTCTAAGCATCGAAATAGAAACCCAAAGGAAGAAATAAGAGATTCACGTGGGAGAGATCTGTGAAGGTGTCAATAAGCATGGCTAGTAAAGGAGGAAGAGGAAGAATTAGAGGAAATGTTGTGAGAAACATCCAGGAGAATATGGAAGAGAGAGAAGATACCAGAAGACAGCAAAGAAGATCTGAGAAATTACGACCTGCTAATAGTCAAGGGAACAAGACAAAAAATGGAGATGGACTTGGCTTCAATTTTAGAAAGGCGGCCTTGTCTGATTATCTTACTGCCCTTTACACAAGCCAATTTGGGCAAGAGGAAAGGATGGGGATATTACATAGGAAAATCAATAGGTCCTTACAAAGGGGTTTAGAAGAATGCATGTTTAAGGCTCCTGGCAAGAAATAGCAGGGCAAATTCAGAGTTCACTTTCCTCCCACCAGCGAACCATCCACTCCAGAAGCCCTCGCACCAGCGATGCCTAGAAAAGATCCAGCCAGGTTGTCATGACAATGCCAGAGGTCACCTCTAGAATACTTCAGTGTTTCAGAATCCAGTTCTTTCACAATTACTCTATCAAATATTAATGAACAACAATTCACTCTTAATCCTAGGATAATTAAAACAGACTCTTATTAGTATTCCATCAAAGCATTAAATGTGCAAGCAATACACTCAGGAGAGAGGAAGCTTGCCTCAGATTTAGGCTGTTCATTTATGTTATTAAATTTTTTTCAAAACTGCTTTTTTATTGTGTCCTTGTTGCAATTCATATGGGAAGGGACTTAGCTGTAGGTTTATCCTCAATTTAAACAAATCAAATATAAGAAAATTCCAAACAAAAACAAAAATAAAATTATCCCATAATTCCTTTAAACAATCAGGTTAGTCAATTCAAAATAAGATTCAATTTTTTTAAAATTACATATGAACTTTATTTGCTGAAAGTGAAGCCTGTTTTGAAAATGGAATAATTCAGGGATAAAGATAGGAAATACACCTCTGACTTCAGGGAACTTTGAAGAGAGGAAAGTCCACTGATGAAAGCCGGGAATTTCTTTACAATGTATAGTCTTAGGTAGTTTCCTAGAGAGCTGAATAACTGTTTGACTTGCTCAGCATCACATGACTAATATATGTACAAGGTTGACTTAAATATAGATTTTCTTGGCTCTCTTATCAACCACACTGTAATGTCTCTCCAGTGGAATGATTTACCATGGGAAAAATTAAACTAAAATTGCCACACACCTGATATGGCCAAAGAGTTGATGTACCCTTTAATCAATAAAAAATCAATCAACAAGCATAGACACTGTGCTAATTGCAGTTTAGTGAATGAATTTGAAGTCACTTATTTTAAAATTCTTTCTTTTAAGAATTATTTTTGTCAGTTTCATTAATTATGAGTTTTTACATTACCACTAATATAGCAACAATGAAAATTACTCACATTGACATAGCACTTTAGATTTTACAAAGTATTTAACATTAATTTGAACCTCATAATCACCTTGCAAAGCAAATAACAGTTTCTATCATTCCTATTTTAGACATGAGAAAAATGAAGTTTGGAAAATGACCTGTCCATGGCCGCACAGAACAAGGCAAGATTGATTAGTGGCAAGATTTGAACACAGCTCTTTATGGATCTAAGTTCAGAAGAATGACCACTAGGTTGTTGTGAAACTCACAGAGGCAAAAGGTGAATGCTTGTTGAAATGAATGAAAAGGTTTGGTGTTGCTGTAAGATTTTTTTTTAGAGCCACTGGAGGTAAATTATAAGTGAGAACACAGACCCGCCTGAGAAAATTAATTGTAATGGCAATTATAGCCACCAACTGATGTCTTTGAAACAAAGTGGGGAAACTGGGTTTTTGTCATTCTAAAGCTACTATGGTTGAAAGTGAACTTTGAATGAGAAGACCAGGTACAAGTCAGATCTCCTATATTTGTTCCCTGTGTGACAGTGGCCAAGTCTGTCAACCTCTCTGAGGCACAGTTTCCTCGTCTGCAAAATGGGGCTAACACTTGAGGTTACCAGCTTCACAGAATTGTAAAGAAAGAGATTTGCAAAAGTGAAAGTGCTATGTAATCACTATTACTTCATAATGGCAAAGTAAGTCCCTTCCTATGAGCTCCCTATACCTATGAGATCATGAGTCCAGAAAAACAAAAACAAAAAACTCAACATCAACACTTACTATCATTATCTGATAAATTGATCTTAGATGTCTTGATGAAAAAATTGTTTTATTAATGCAGTAACTGTAATCAAAATAAGTCAGAGATTTTTTTTAAAATCTGCCTTTCAAAATAGATAGGTATCATGATTAATTTGAATCAACATTGATAGTGGTTTATTTCTTTTGTTTAAATGAGAGAGGTACAATGTGATTTGAAACTAGCTGTTTGACCTTGTGAAAATCATTCAATCTCTCCATCCAAAAATATGGAATAACAATACTTGCACTGCCTGCATTGCAGGATTATACATAATAGGAAAAAAAAGGAAATGTATTTTTATATAACAGAACATATCATTCAGTTGAACTTGTAATAGATCCATTTAGAATAGGACAAATGGAAACAAATAGTTACCAGGATATCATATTATTTCTCAAGAAAAATTAAATTAAAAATTACTGTGGGCCAATAAAAAGAACAATATTCACTAAATGTTTACAGTCTATTGTGTACTTCAGAGAAGGTACTATCTGACATACACTTTGCTATCTCAAACCATTGCTGCTCTATGTTGAGTTTCACATTGAATATGCAAAAATGTTAATGCCATAACCAGGAGAGTTGGCTAAAGAGTCACTTGGTAAAGCATTCCCCTAAGTCCTACCATGCTTTCATTTTGGCCTTTGTTGTTCAGTGGAGTTCATAAAGTAACCATTATGAGAATTGGGGATAGAGAAGAGGCAGCCAAAGAAAGAAAAGACTTGCCCTGAGTCTTAGAAGTGTCCAGTTGAATCACGTATGTACAGCATAGACTGGGAAATTAAGGAAATGACCTTAATTTCATTTGTCCAATTTGCCCCTGTCTAAAAGTTATCTGAATCTGCAAAAATATGTAATTGGGTGCAGCAAGGTTACAGTGGACACTTAGTTCCATACAAACTAATTTATGAATGTGAGATGCATTTAGGGGGTGAACAAATTTAGCCTTAAATGAGGTCTTTAGAGAGGCATGAGAATATGTTAGCAATAATGAAAATATAAAATATTCTATTCCTCAGCTGTCCCATTCCTCCACCTTAGAGACCTGAAATATCTTACACAGCAACTGGATAGTGGGAAAGACATTTTAACATAATGTCTTTCACATTGATGGTTGGCCCAAAGGTATGGGTCAGAAGGTCTATCTGTTGGCCTCTATAGGTCCCTGCAAATTCTCAACTCTTTTTCTAGTGGATTACCTTATCCTGGAAGAGGAGGAGAAGAAGCCAGTGACAAATAGTGCACATTGAGCACCCTCCACCTTACTCCCCAATGTTGCCTATTGGGACAGGACTGTAGTCCTATAGCAGGGTCAAGCAGCAATTATTTCTTCATTCCTGGTCTGGCTTCTGAATGGGTCACTCTCTGCTATTCACCCAAATCAGAGTCAATGATATTTGTATCTGTGGGGATGAGCCACTGTTACAGTTCTCTTACCGTTATTCTATAATGAAGCATGGTAATAAAGTTGCCCGTTGGCTATGAAGAAATTATAGCAGGATGATAATATCCAGTGGCAACTAGGTGGTAGGAAATAAATCTCTAGCCTCAAGTCAGGAAGACCTAAGTTCAAATCAGGCTTCAGACACTTAGACACTCATAGCTAAGAGGTTTTTGTTTGTTTTTTTTTCCAATGGGAATTCTATCACAAGAACTCTTTTTCCCCAGGTGGTCCTCTGTGCTCTGAAATACCATATTCCTTCCAATAATTCTCACTTTGATAAATCTTAAGACAAACTAATGTGTATATACTGCTATCTCGTTAGAATGTAACTCTTCAAGTGTTTGACAGGCTATCGCTTGGAAGAAGGATTAGATTTGGGCTTTTAGTTGTTTTTCAGTCATCTCATACTCTTTATGACTCCATTTGGGGTTTTCTTGGCAAAAACACTAGAGTGGTTTGTCATTTCCTTCTCCAGCTCATTTTACAAATGAGAACATTGAGGGAAACAGGGTCAAGTGACTTACCCAAGGTCACATAGCTAGTAAGTGTCTGAGGTCAGATTTGAACTGAGGAAGATGAGTCTTCCTGACTCCAGGCCCAAAGCTCTATGCACTATGGCATAACATAGCTGCCCCTTAGATTTGTTCTACTTGGTTGCAAAACTAGTAGCAATGGGTGTAGAAGTGAAGAGAGGCAAATATAGCCATGGTAGAAATGGGAATAAAAGTGGGTATAAGGTGGAGAACGCTTCTTCAATAATCAGAGTTACCCAAAAGTAGAACAGGCTGCTCCAGGAGGTAGTGGATTCACTTTCCTTGAAGGTTTCCCAAGAAGAATCTGGGTGATCCTTCATTGTGTGTGTTGTAGCAGAGATACTTTGGGGACCTATAGTTTGCACTATCTAACCACTGAGGTCCTGTCCAACTCCCAAATCCTGTGATCCCATGAACTCCCTCATGCTTCCAAAATATCTCCAAATGAAGAGCTCACTCACTCATTCAAACATTTATTTATTGGGGGGGCAATGGGAGTTAAGTGACTTGCCCAGGGTCACACAGTAGTAAGTGTCATATGCCTGAGGCTGGATTTGAACTCAGATTCTCCTGAATCCAGGGCTGGAGCTCTATCTACTGCACCACCTAGCTGTCCAAACAAGTATTTAAGTACTTGCTATTAACAAGTCCCTGTGCTAGGTATTGGGGACACAAAGACAAAAATGAAATGGCCTCTGCACTCTAAGAGCTTACATTCTACTTGAAGAAAATAACAATACAATGATAAGTAAATACAAAATCTATATACACAATCCAGAAATTTCACAGAGAGACTAAACTGAAAGGAATTAATTTTAATGCAAATAAATGTTGTTGATTATGTGGTTTAATACATTTGTGCTGTAAAAAAAATTGAGAGCCAAAGATTTCTTAGGTGATCATTATTTATAATCTTATTAGGAAAAAACTTGAAATATGAATATAATTACTTATATAATACTCTTTTCTGGAAAATGTTATATGAATTTGATAATCATATAAGAAGCTTCTTTATGGAATCTTATTAGCAAAAAAAAAATTTAAAAACCTAGACTACCTAACAGTTTTAATTATATTTTATCTTCTATCTATATGACCTTATAACTTGATTTATGTTTTATTTCTTTTATAGGTGTAGAAGATGTATTATCTGTAAGAGATTCATAATCAATTACAGAGCACTCTGGGACCAATTACTAACTTTACTGTGATATCTAGAAATCTGTTAGATTCTTAGTTACTCATCATGAAACAAAATGATGTCTATTAAAATTTGAGTCCTGTAGAGTACCACAAAGACTGGTTTTACTCATATACAACTACACACATACATATGTGTATGCGTGCGTGCATGTGCACGTGTGTGCATGTGTGTGTGTGTGTGTGTATGCATTTCTGGTTTGCTCCTTAGTGTTACTAAGAAGCTTAAAGATTGACTAAATGTGTTTCATTGGAAACTTGGTAGAAATCAGACATATAAGTCATGTACAAAATAAGGAAAGAATAAGTAGCATTAAGCTCATCTATTACTGAGTAGTATGAGTGGATAAAATGTGCTGGTGATGAGTCATTCATGGAGGGGAGAAAAAAACACCGTAAACCTTTTGAGAAAAGAGAAATCAAGAAAGAAAACACAAGAAACATGCAGGAATTCCCAATCCTGGCAAAGTCAAAGTATAGGCTGTATGATGAGAAACTCTTGGCAATATGGTTTGATGCTTTATAGCTCATGCAAGTAGTAATATTAACAACCAGAGGTTATTCATCGGGTGGTGATGGAAACTAAATGACTTTAGTTATAAATCAGAGCTTTAGGGGACTGTATTATTCACAGAAGGTGCAAAAGCAAGCTGACTACCACCATTATGAAATAGTTACATGAACTTCTAATCTTTATAAGTCTGGGTGAAAACAAAATTTGTTTCCTAATGCTGCTCTGTTCAAATGGGAATGTACTCAAGTCATTGCCAAAATAATGCTCACATTCCATAAAATGTTGGGATTTATGTTTGAAAATAAATCCCTGCAAGAGTTTTACTACTCCAGGATGCAAATAGCTACTTGTGGATAAGAGAAAATATGCAAGGTATGTGTCAAACTAATGAACTCTTTGGGCTCAGCTGAAGTAAGTATATATAAGCTAGAAAAAGAATATCATAAAACTCCAAGTAGAGAATAATTAAAAATATGTTAGGCACTTAGAATGAATTAATCCCATACATGTTTGTTAAAGCTTAAGGCATTTGCATAACCCTGATACTAAAAATATGATATGTTAGGTTTCATTTCTCTCCAACCTCAAATAGTTTCCCAAATACATTACCCCAAAGCTAAAAGCCATGTCATTCTAAGTCTCAAAAACTCATGTAAATGATCTCTCTGTGATTCTTTCTAACTAGAGCTATTTTTCTTTTCTACAATTTTCTTAATAATGATGCTAGCTTTAAACATTATCTGATTACTAGAAAGCCACAATAACAACAAAATTAGACTTTATACATATGAACTGCACTTGCTCACTATGAACTCATATAACATTATTTAATACAGTAAAAAGGGAACAGTGGAGAGGGGCTCATGTGATATTTCCAAATTCTTTTGCAGACCTTAAATCATTATTACTACTACTACTACTACCACCACCACCACTACTACTACTACTACTCCTGCTGCTGCTGCTACTACTACTACTATTATTATTACTGCTACTACTACTGTTGTTGTTGTTGTTGTTGTTGCTACTGTGGATTTGAATAGATGATGAGGCAAGGTACCTTGAACCTTTCAGAGGGTTTCAGAAGGCCATTTCAAGGTAGGTGAAGGGAGAAGTATGATCACTATTGGTGGAGGCAGTGTAATAAAAGAGAATACATTTGGATTTGAAGTTAAAGAATCCAGTTTCAAATCTTGGCTCTGCCCTTTACTGCTTTGTGATGACAATTCAGCCATTCTATTTTTCTGGGCCTCAGTTTCCTCATCTGTAAAATAAGGGGGTTCGTTTAGATATCTAAGGTGGCTTCAAGATTTAAAATTTGTGACCCTATGATTCTTAGAAATTATGTGTTAACAATTTCAAATTGGTCCTTGCATCAACATTGGTATAAATGAAATCACCTAAAATAACTATTGTTTCACACGTCTACTCGTTTTCTAATCAAAGGTATAACATCATATCTAAGCAAACAAATTCGAGGAAGAATAGCCTGAAAACTTTTGACTAGTGCATTTTTTTTAAAAAGAGTATTGAACTAGCAACCAGGAGACCTGCTTCTAGAACTGGTTATCAGTAGCTCAGTGCATGACCTTAACAAGATCAGAGTTACTTTGGACCTCAGTCTTTGTCATCTGCAAACCAAGGGAAGTTGAACTAGATGATTTACAGCATTTGTGTCTGTAAACTGCATGGCAGAAGTGAATTAGATGAGATCCAAAGTCCCCTCAAGCTCTGATTTCACTTTCAATTCTAAAAAATTCCATGATTCATGAACTCTCCTCTATGTACATTTTCCATACTGTAAATACCTTGTTTGTACATATCTGTTCACTTATTGTCTATACAATTAGATTATAAGCTCTTTGAGGGCAGGGACTACCTTTTGTCTCTTTATGTATTCCCACAGATTAGCACATTAGCTTGGCACATAACAGCTGCTTAATAAATGTTAATTGACTGACATTCTAGAGTTCATTCCCTATTCAAATCAGTCCCTATCACATTTGGCATTAATATGAAACCATTTTTCCTAGGATCTCAAAATGGCTTAAAAATCTGAGATTACATTGATTGTTATGCTATTCTTCAGGAAGTCCAGTTAGGGGAGCACACTCCCAAATCATCTAGGTGTGGCTCTAGCAAGCACATTTTCATATGACTAATCTGCAGAATCTTTGGCCTGCAAAGGACAAATAGTCTCAAGTCACTTTTGTGAATATATTGAAATATCCTCATCCCAACCAAAGCCAAAAGTTCTTTCTAAGTCCTATACAAAAGACATTTTGCATACATCAAAAACTATTCAACATGCTTGTTTCTGATACACTTTTAAACTGGAGGTGATGAGGTTGGGATCTGGACCCCAGCAAGGAAGACCCCTGGACTCTCCCACAGGGCCAAATCTCTGGGGTTCACTATAAACCCAATCTCCCAATTCTGTTACATAGTCCTCCATTGTCTATTACCTCCAGATGCCCCCCAAACCCCACCCCGCCATCTCACCCTTAATCCTATCTAAACTCCATTCTCCCTAGGCCACATGGTCCAGGTCCCCAGCAGTCTGTTCACCCCAGCTTACTGGCCACTCCCATCCAGATACTCAGACCCCTCCTCCAGCCACCCCAAACTATTTAGCCACTCCTAGATCCCTCCCACAGTCTTTCTGTATATAAGGTCCATCTTGTCTCCATTAAGGTGCTAAGATTCTTAAAATCTGGCCCACTTACATTAGCAATACAAATGCTTAGATTCTTTAAGAGTCTTCCCAATATGATGATGTTCTAATAAACCTTGTCTTTGGCTGAAAGAAGGCTTGGGTTGAATTCATTTGGGCAGGACCTACGTGTCATGATTTCGGGGTCCCAGCACCCCTAAGCCTCAACAGAGGGACATTGATCAATGTTTTGTAAATGGTAAAGCAAAACCGAAAAAGTAACACAAAGCCATATCTTCCTTTGAAATATGCTCAAGATCTTAAGATAATCAGAGGTCACTGGTGCTCTATAAATAAGCACCTATTTTGTGCCACATTATGTAAAGCTACTACTCTTAGAGCAAACATAATAAAATTAATATTTAGGTTCTTTTTCTTGTGCCACACTGCCTCCACCAATAGTGACCATACTTCTCCCCTTCCCCTACCTTGAAATGACCCTCTGAAACCCTCTGAAAGGTTCAAGGTATCCTTGCCTCATCATCTATTCAAATCCATAACAGCAGTAACAGCAACAATAGTAATTATTAGTAGCAGTAGTAGTAGTAATTAATATTATTTCTTTAGCCATAGCAATTTGTAAAGACTAGAAAGTTTTGCTAAAGGACTTGGTTCCAGGGTCAGGGTTGGGATGGGGAGGTTAATGAGCATGGAGAAGAGGCATTTTCAGAACTTTAAAAAAAAATCAAGAAGCAGCTGTGAATTGTACATCCATGAGGAATGTTTCCACACCAATGAAATCATGCATTTTTGAAATGCTGAGGTAATATTTAGACTTCCTTAAGTCAAAAGGATAAAGTTGCAAATAGGTATATTCGGTAACTAACCAGGATAAACTTGATTTCTTTACTTTTATGCCAAAAACAACAAGTGAAAAATAAGCGAATTGTAAAATACTTAATAATAGCATCCATTGAAATCAATGCAGCATTTAGCTATCTTGCAAGCAAAAAACCTGAGAGATTATGGGGTTTGAGAACTATCATAACCCAAAATACCAAGCGTCAGAGACAGAAACATATGCTTATTTTAGTCACAGCATAACAACTATCCACACTTAGATAAAGACTCAAATGAAAGAACACTGGAAGCTTCAATGATGTGCTGCATTCGTTTCATGTAATTGACATAAATATACAACATTCTACTCCAATTATACAGTACATTTTAGTCAATCAATAGAATTATCTGTACATATGTCAAGTAAACAGCTGTCAGTATTGACTTATATGATTTGCATTGAACAAGTGGTAACTTTTTTAAAAAAATTATAATTTTGAAGCTTAGCACATATACCAGACTGATTCTTATATGTAATAAGACCAACCAATATCTTTGAAATAATTATTTTGGGGCTCTAGAGAATTCTACCACTGGGTAGCTGGTAGTTGTTTTATTTTAAAATAACTGTTGCCTATATCCTACCTGGCAGAAGCAGGAGAAATAATCTATACTGTTTTCTACCTAGTATCTTGCAAACAATGCTGGAATGGAGACTACTCTTGCATTTCCCTGCTTTTTAACCTGATTTGAAATTTAAATATCATGGGACATGGACCATTTCAGGCACCTGCATTCATTTGCTTCAAGTACAATGTTAAAATGAGGAAACCCATGCTATACACCCATAATGGCTCCCTTCCTCATTTTCATATAGGATTCCAAGCAAATGCTTCAGATAGGCCCAATAGGTTTAAGTTATGGCTACACTTTCCATGAGGATTTTACAAATGCAAATGTTCCCCTGTGATCTTGTTTTTTACCTTTCTCACAAAATTAAAATTCAACCCATTTCATAGAGAAAGGCTATTTCAAGGCAAATCTGATCATTGTCCTGCTAGATTTAATCTCTCCACAGCTCTCCATTATTCTAAAACTGTATTTCAGCCTAGTTAAAAGTTCAGGGTTTTATTACAGTCATCTGTCCTCTGGGCTCTTGATAGTGAAGGCACTTTAAAGAGGTTGCAAGTGGTGTCCATGATATTTACAATCTTTAATTGGCCTGGGAATTTTTGAGATGAAAATGTCCTTCCCTTAGAAGTGAAGAGAAACGGGGAGAGGAGAATTAGCAAATGATTAGGAAATCACTGATAATGTTGCTACTTCACTTCTGAGGACAGGGTGCTTAGGCAAACAGCACAATTGTTTCCAGAGACGTTCCTCGTGGCTGAGTGACTATGGATTGCAATTACTTGGTATTCCAGTAAAATCTTAGGGGAAGGAAGATCAGTGTCAGATAAAACATGGTTATTTATTCAATGAATAAGAAAAAAAAGGAAAGAGTTAACAAGAATGCAGGTGACGCTAAATTATGCTGAAAGAAGAATTACTACTGGGAGAGCATAATTTCGAGAGCTTTGTTAGCTAATACAGTTTGCAGCCAGTAGGCCAATAAAGCTTTTTTTTTATTATTTTTTTATTTTTTTTAAGTGAGGCAATTGGGGTTAAGTGACTTGCCCAGAGTCACAAAGCTAGGAAGTATTATGTGTCTGAGGCTGGATTTGAACTCAGGTCCTCCTGACTCCAGGGCTGGTGCTCTATCCACTGCACCACCTAGATGCCCCCAATAAAGCTTTTAAAGAGAGATCATGCATGGTATTAAAATAAGAATGCTTCTTTTTAAGTGCCTGGGATCATTTCACATTATTTTACTTAAGCTAGAAATTAAAATATTAGTGAAGGGTCAGAGTCTTGATGACAGCAATTCTGTCAATCACCAAAAGAATAAGATTAAAGGCAAGCATCCTTTCTTGCCTGTGATGATGGGCTGGAGAAATGTTTAGTGCTATTGGGTCACCATTCCTTCAACTAGGGTATAGGATGAATGGTCATTCAGACAACCCAGCCCCTGGCTCTTTGCAATTATCTCCTCACCACTGTCATCAAATGCCAAGTAAATACCCCAAATTAAAACAAAATCCACTTGGCAAAATAAATAATCAAATATTTTATTCAGGGCTTCCTATATGCTCAACTGTGGAAGCCATAGAAAGTGATTAAGTATAAAATATGGTGCTCACCTACTGGAAGCTTACTATCTAACTGAAGAAAGAAGACTGGTGCATGGACACACACACAGAGCCAACATATAAGATAGTATAACAAGTAACAAATTGTAGGGATTATAAAATTATAGCCCTAGAGCTGACCCTCAGAGGCCATCTAGTCTAACCACCTCAGTTTTACAGATGAGGAAACTAAGGCCTTGTAAGGTTAAGAGACTTTTTGATATCATACAGTCAGTATGTATGGCTAGAATATGACCTCAAGTACTCTGACGGCATAACCAGAGCTCTTTTCACTGAAGTATAAAAGATTTGGGACCATTGTCAGTCATCTTGACTCATATCTTGCCACTGGACCCTTATGACTCTGGACTTTGTGCAACTCTGCCTCACTTAAAATCAATTCACTTGCAAGTGAAGACATACATTACCCTCCTGATGTCACTGGGCCTCTTTGAGAAGAAGGACGAACAACAGCATAAGGAATTTGGGAGTGGAAGACAGAAGATGGATAGCTCAGCAAGCAGAAGAGGCCAGTGAGGTAACTTTGTCCAATTTCTCATTTTACAGTCGAAAAAACTGAGTTAAGTGATTGACCCAAGGTCACACAGATAATAAATGTTAGAGCCAAGATTCGAATCCAGGTCCTATGATTTCAGATTCATTGTTCTTTCCACTATGCCATACTGCCAGAGACATCTATGCTCCTTTAAAATACTAACAACTAAATTAACTTTCTGGATACCACACAATCACCAGCCATCTCATGACACTTCCGTCATTTAACAATATCTAAACATCTTGGCTTTCAGACAGCAATCTAGACAAGTTTAACCTTTGAATCTCCATCAAAACTATTCTCCAAGTGAATTAAGTACATGATAAATTTATAGGGTACAAGTGGATGTCGATGCCTTCCACCCACATGGTTAATGACAATAAATGCTGCAAAGTCTCGAGCAGCACCACATTTCCACAACACTGAGATTTCTCCATCCTATGGAATCCTGGGACAATTTTCCAGCTTCTGATTAGGAATAAGAAAAACTGATGATATTTTCATTTTGGGAAATTATACTGAATTAACCACAGACTCTCTGGAGTTGTCAGGTTAGCCTAATAACTCAGGAAAACCTCAACTGTTGGTTTCAGCACAGAGCATCACCCAAAGCAGCAAGAACAAAAGACAACCTGCAGATGGCAAAATCATCCTTTATAGAGGGGGCCATGAGGACCACTCCATAACATTAGATCTTTTGTTCCATACAATAAATGAGTTACCTTAGGATCAGCAGTGAGCAGTTTAAAAGCTTGATACACTTGGGACTCCTTTACTCCACCACCAAGATCAAGGAAGTTGGCAGGCTTCCCACCATTAAGAGAGATGATGTCACAGGTTGCCATGGCAAGCCCAGCACCATTCACTGTAAAGTGAATCCAAGTGACATAGTGTTTTACACTTAGCAAAAATACTAGAAAATTTCTTGGGAAAAAACCCCCAAGATATTATATTAAACTTGAGGAGAGAGGAGATGAAATCCCAGGTAATGACAACAGCACAAACAAAACAAAACAAAAAACAACAATTAAATAAAATGTGACCTTAACGCCTTTCTTTTTCAACAGTTGAAATAATCACTCACAGTCTGGTGACTACTCCTCAAATGAAGGCACGGGGAAATTTTCTTTGATAGAATTGTAATTATAATGACCAAGTATTCTCTAAAGAAGAGATGCAAAAATGTATTTACCATGCCATTTTTTTATAGAGGTAGAGGACCAAAGGTGTGAAACTGGACATACCCCATCAGACTTGGTATCATAAGGTTTTAGATTTAGGGCAACAAGAGCCCTTTGAGACCATCCTGTCTCTCATTTTATAGATGCAGAAACTAAACCCCATTAGAATTAAGTGACTTGCCCAACATCCTGCAGCTAGTAAGTGTTTGAGGAAGAATTTAAATCCAGGTCTTTTTAAGTTCTTGCTGATATTCACTATAAAATACTTCCTCTCACTTGGTTGATATGTGCTTGATTACTAAACTGTTTTCCCCCCTTCACTACATATATATACACATACATACACACATATATAATATTATATCATATATAATATAATATATATAATATTATACTATGTATAATAATAATATATAATATTATATATATAATTACTTTGTTATAAGAAATGACTTGCTGGAGAAGGGCAAATGAAGGACCTATTAAGAATTAGTGCTGATTCAAAACCAAGAGAAAATCATTAAACTTAATTTTGTAAAAAAAAGACAGAAAAAACAAAGTACAGAATTTCTATCCTTCTCCTTGCTTAGGAAAAAATAATTGAAATTCACATTTTTATAGCCCCTTAAGGTTTGCAGAGTACTTTTATTTCAGCAACCTTATCAGAGCTAGTATCAATCTACTCACTTTTCAGATGAGGAAACTGAGGCTGAGACAAGTTAAAGATGAGTCATCCAAGGCCACAAAACTATAGAGTGGCTGAGGCTATATTCAAACTCAGGTTTTACTTGATTCCAATTTTATCACTATATATTCTGCCACACTGATCCCTAGGTAAGTTTCATCAATGAATTTCCCCTTCTTTTGACCCTGCAAACTCAGTCATGTGTGATTATTTTTCCTTATATTTGAAAGGAAAAATTCTCTTTCACATAGGAGAGCCTCTCAAAGTAAAGTATCCTTCACTTTTTCCTGACCCTTGATGCCTCATGGAAGCTTCTGAACTGTGACTAATTTAATTAACTCTGACATAGCTAATCACGCTAGTATTTCCAAGTACCTTACAAAAGAGCAGGAAGTATGTTAATTTCAGTACTTTGAGGCTTCAAATTTATTCAAAACATGGAAATCTCTGCACCTCTCTAAGCAAGCTTTCTTGACTTTATTCTAAATGTGCCAATTTTTCCTTTATTCTTTTAAATGGTAAAAGATCACGAGTACATTAGTTTATTATCCTGAGAAAGATGTGAGGACTCTGCTCCATTAAAGTTATTGTCCCTTGCACAAAATAAGGCCTTTTATATCACATGTAAGTCTATGTCATTTTCTATTGTAGACAACAGCAAGGTACGAGAATGAGGTCTCAGAGGTTCTGGGTATAATGATATGGTTGATTTAATGAGCTACAAATCTTATTTAATATTAATTCCGTTAAGATTAAGACTTCAGAACCAATGCAATGAATGGGCACTACTAGAATCTACAGCCTTTAGCAATTAAGCAGCTAGAGTATAAATTTCAGCACTATATTCTGTGGACAGTTACAAAAATGATTTTTTTTTCTCCATATACCCTTTCTTATCTCAACTGAATAAGCCATTTTCACAAATTCAGATCAAAATGATGAAATCAATTTTTTCTGTTAATAAAATGGAATAGCGGATTAAACACATTATTGTTCTGCTATCACTGAATCTAAAGAAGTTTAGGATAATGATTAAACTATAGGCCCTCTCTTACTTCCATTGAGAAAACAATTCCATTTTATACCTATGTCCCAGAGCAGCTGTTGTCTTAATAACTCTGGCTTGTGAGGGAAAACATGTTGAATTTTTAGAAAGTAAAGTTAGACTATCATGTGTGGAACTTTAAGCCAGTAAATTATTTCCAATTATACTAAACATTTCAGAGAAAACTCTAGACCACATCTTAGGATTTTTATTGAGATGGCATGTGGTAGTGGCTAGAGAGAGCTTAGCAACTTGGAGTCAACAAAACCTGGGTTCAAATCCTGCCTTGGATACTTACTAGTTCTATGACCCCTGAGCAAGTCACTTCTCTCAGTCTCAGTGTCCTCAACTGTAAAATGGAAATAATCATATCTATGCACTTGCTTCAAAGGACTGTTGTCAGGATCAAATGAGGAAAAAATATATGAAGTGCTTTGAAAACTATTTATGTGGTAATTACTGTTTTTTATTGTTGTTTTACTCATCACATCTAGTTCAATGGAGTTCAGATAGTAATGGTCCTGGGACACCTCACTATCCTATTATTTTTCAATGTTTAATATTCAGTGGCCTTTTGCATAGGTAAATAAAATGTCTGCTTCTTGTAATTGAGTAAAATATTGGGAAATTAAGTTCATCTTGGGCAGTGGATGGAGTACCCAGCCTGGAATCAGGAAGATGAGTCTTCCTGAGTTCAACTCTGGCCTCAGACACTTACCAGCCGTGTGACCCCGGACAAGTCACTTAACCTTGTTTGCCTCAGTTTCCTCATCTGTAAAATGAGTTGGAGAAGGAATTGGCAAATGATTCCAGTATCTCTGCCCAAGAAAACCCCAAATGGGGTCACAAAGAGTTGGAGATGACTGAAAATGACTGAACAACAAAGTTGATGTTAGGGAGTCTCACTGAAACTATCTTTGAGTCAACTCTAGATTGGATGGGATACCAGGAATGTTATGTCCTTCATTCTGTTCTCATATTGTTTTTATTTTTTTTTCCACTAGGTCTCTATGAATGTTCAATATGGTAACATATTGAAAATATTGTTTTTAAATGTTTATGAATTGATGTTATATTCTGGTGATTATAGGTCATCACCAGTATCATTATTATCACTAGCTATAAAACTTCATATGTTTTCCTGAGTTTTGAGATGTATTTCACAAAATAAGGATAATGAAGCAATTGCAAACCATCTTGCCATATGCTCAGTCAAGATCTTTGTTTTCTTACCAAAGCAAGCAATGTTTCCATCCAGGCCAATGTACTTCAGATCATGTTTGGCAGCTTCGTTTTCGATAGGCTCATTTTCTGATTTGTCATCCATGGCAAATATGTCTTTTTGTCTAAATTCTGCATTATCATCAAAGTTTATCTTGGCATCAAAACACACAACTACAAAAATAGGAGAAAATTAATAATGAATATCTATGAAGAATATTTAAGTTAAGTGTTTTTAGTAAACAGGCATAGATGGATATTTAACTGTAGATCAGGACACAGGAGGGAAAGATGAGCATTCTTCTGCTATTTTGAGATAGATAGATACAAGTAATGTACATATAAACATAAGTTAAGCTATACTGACCTTTTAGGTTTGGCTATTCTGGAAAGTCATATATTTGTATGGACTATATGTATTTAGGTGAAAACATATTTCTAGTTCATATTCTTTAAAATAAAACATAAGTCAATGAGAAGGTTATAAGTAACTTTCATAGTTACAAGTGGAGAAAGGTTTCAAAGGTTGCCACTCTATTCTGACTTCTTCTAAAGTTAAACTTTGTTATTACTACATGTTGCAGTCATAAACACTTTTTTCTTTTCTTTTCAATTTGACCAATATTTATTAAGTGCCTACAGTGTGTCAGTTACTGTATGTAGTAGGTGCTAGAAATACCAAGAAAAATATCCCCTGCCCTCAAGGAGTTTACAATCTACTGGAGGGATACAACATTTACACATACAAGTAAACACAAAATATCTACAAAGTGATACAAAGTAACTTTCAGAAGGAATGAGGAATGTTGTTTTTTTTTGGGGAGGGGTGAACTGTGCATTAACAGATGTTACAGATTCCAAGAAGTGTGTGTGGGTCGGGGGGAACAGAATTCAGCGCAGATAGGAAAGAAGTCCAGGCAAAGGCACATAGGCAGGAGATGTAATGCTGTTTATGTGAGGCATAAGTATATTTCTTAATCACTGTATATGTAATATATCTTTATTTCACACATAACATATAATAACATGCTCTCAAGAATTTGAGAGTTTAATGGGAGAGACCACAGGCTAACATTTTTTGTACAAACTAGGTAAAGAAAAAAGGCATCAAGTTTAAAGAGGATTGGGAAAAGCTTTTTGTAGAAGGTAGTATTTTAGCAGAGACTTGAGGGAGGCCAGGGAAACCAGAAGGCAGAGACAAGGAGGGATAGTATTATCAGCATAGGGAACAGCCAATGAAAATGCCTGGAGTCAAGAGTGTTCTGACTGATAAACAGCAAGAAGCCCAGGCTTACTGGAAGCCAGAGTTCATGGAGGAGTATAAGGTGTAGGGTGACTGGAAAGGTAAGAAAGGGGCTACGGTATTGTCTAGCTCATCATTTATGAACCTCTGATCTCTAAGATCCTCTAAAAGGTCCTCTAAATCTATGGTCCCATGATCACTGACTCTGTTAGGTGATTCATATATCACATACATTCATGGTCCCATAAGCCTTTGACAAATGAGTCCATTAAGTTATTATGTAAAAATGTTGACTGTGTATACACATACATGCACATGCACACATACACATATACATTCACATAAGAGGAATTACAAATGACTGAATGTTGCAATGGCTGACAAGGAGAAACATTTCTTAGCAGTAAATGATGCTTTAAGTCTGTAAGCCATACCATTAAATGTCTAACTTACTAGCTCACAGAACTGTGAATATATCCAGAAAATAAAGTGGTAATTACCTTCTGCATTTTATAATCTTAAAAGTGTACTGTTGCCATCACTAAAGGCATTTTCTACCATTCTCCTTGTTATAATAATATTTTCCCAGTAGTTAATCACTATTATAATGATCAATAGAAAAGAAACTTCTTTCTAGGTATATAATATGTTTTAATTAACTTATTAGTAAATTTAGCCCCTCAGTTACTCATGTGTTAGACAGCTGAAACCCACATGTTCAAAGTAAATATGCAAATACTATCAAGTTGACTTTCTGACTGATGAGTTTCCAATCAAAGAATTTTTGGTCACAATCAATAAACCAGTAAATCAAAAAAGTTCAGACTGGTTTTTGCCCTTCAAGAAAATTGTCATTAGTAACTGCCTAAAATAACTCATGATGAATGAGTGAAATGCAAATTTCCATATCTAGACCCAGAACTCAGTGCTTGCAAGACCAGATTTTCAAAACGGGTTCTTTTACCAAGTGGGACGGCAAGAACATTGTTGAGAGGGAAAAACCACTAAGAAAAAAAAATAAAGTTAACCTAAAAAACTGAAGATAATAGCTATTGGTTAAGATAGGGAGTTAGTAGGCAAAATATTTTCTAGTCCTTTCTCACTCAGTTCAAGGAAACCTTATTATGTAAGAATAATAAGAGTTCAGTGATTATTCCTGAATCTCAAAAATCCTTGAATCTCAACAAAATCAATATCCTTTATAGTCTTTGTGGAGAGGGGAAAGGGGCAGAGAATCTACTCCAGTATAAATAAAAAGTCATGGCTGTGCGTTTGATTGGTTGTATGCATGAAACTTAGACTAAATGTTAATTATATACATTTATCAATTGTAGAGCTACAAAGGGGTTCAGAGAGACCATCTGGTCCAAGCTGCTCATTTTATAGACGAGGAAACTGAGGTCCAAGGCCTTTTTGAAGCCTTCTCTGATTATCCTACTCAATAGACTCATATATTGTCCCAAAGACTTAATCTTCCTTGCCTTGAAAACTCTAGAGATATCTCAAACCTAATATTTCAAAAAGTAAAATTAGTATCCTTCCCCCAAAAGACACCCTTCTTCCAAATTTCCTTCCTGATTTCTGTTGCCCAGAACTCCTTCAACAGCACCATGTATCCCTCTAAGTCACTTAAGGGTAGGGACTATGCCTTTTTTTTTTTGGCAGAATCCTCTTTACCTACCACTATGCACCCACCTCAGGCGAATACACGCTTCTTGGGGGCAGGAAATGTTTCGTTTTGTCTTTGTCGACCCAGCTCCTCGCAGAGTGCCTGGCATACAGTAGGTGCTTAACAATTGCTTGTTGAGTGAATGATGAATGGGGTAAACTACAAACTACTTAATTATCCCCACAGTGGCAGGTTGATGGGAGAACTGTATTTGGACAAGGAAGAGAGAAGCTTAAGTATCCTTCAAATCACATCATTTGGGCAATTACCTACCTGTGGTTTTGTATAGTAATAATAATGATATTAATAGCTAGCATTTACTTTGCAATTTACAAATATATCATTTAATACTCACAACAACCATAGGAGATAGTAGCTATTAATATCCCCATTCTACAGATAAGGAAATGAAGACGTGACTTTCCCAGTGTCACACCCCTCGTCTGAGACCTGATTTGCCTCTTCAGATTATTCATAATTCTAGGCCCAGTATTGTACCTATAGCACTACCTACTTGGATAGGGCCAGTCCTGGCCAAGGAACAGAAAGAAAGTAAGCTGCTCAATCACTGGGGATTTTAGCCCCTGACCCCAGACTGATCAGTGCCATTCTAGCTAGGTGAACAAACCAATGCTTTCAGAAATATATACTCTACTAGCCTGAAAAAAAATAAATACAGCTCAAAAAGGTGTTTAACTTCCTCCTAAGAAGTGGACTAGATATGTATTATGTCACTTTTATGTGACCCTTTCCTTTTAAGATAAGTTAAGCATCCTTCAAATATCCTGCTTAAAAAAATACAATTAAAAATGTATCATTTCATATTTAAGAGAGCATGCAGGGGAAGCTAGATGGTGTGGTAGATAGAGCACTGGCCCTGGATTTGAGAACCTAAGTTCAAATCTGGCCTCAGACACATAACACTTACTAGCTGTGTGACCCTGGGCAAGTCATTTAACCCCCACTGCCCAACCAAAAAAAAAAAAAAAAAAAAAAAAGAGAGCATGCAAAAATCTACTTTTTAGTGACAATGTAAAGGTGCATACCTATGGGTATGGAAAGTAGAATACACACAAACAGTTGAAGTCATTCATCAAAAAGTTTTGCTTAGGGATTTTTCCTTGTTATAAATTTCAATGTCAGGGGTGGTATTGTTAAGAATTTTAAATAGAAAAAAATGAAAGAATTTTATTTTGAAAGAAAATTTATCCATTCCTGTGTCAAGGCAAGTGTAGTCAATGGAGTGCTAGAAGACCTTGGTTCAAGTATTGCCAAGAGAGCTTGGGAGTCTACGGCCTTTAAGTTCTCTTCTGGCTCTAAATTTTTGATCCTATGGTTAACAGGGACAGCAAGGCAGTGCAATGGATAGAGTGCTGGCCCCGGAATAAGGAGGACCTGAGTTTCAACCCTGCCTCACACACTTAGTAGCTATGTGACACTGGGTAAGTAATTTCATCCTGTTTGCTTCTGTTCCTCATCCATAAAATGAACCATAGTAGGAAATTGCAAACTACTCCAGTTTTTTTTGCCAAGAAAACCCCAAATGGGGTCATGGAGAGTCGGACATGACTCATCGACCGAACAACATATAGTCGACAATGCACCAATCAAATACAGTCACTCATTCAAGTTTTCTCATTGAATAAGACAACCGGCAACTGTCATTGAATGTATTTGGGAGGTATGGAGCTCAGCTCAGACATGCAAATGTTCACTTTCACATTAATGGAATCTTAGTTCTACAGAAAATTCATCTTTCGCAAAGGCCATGTCTAGTACAAAGTACTAAGGGAAAAAAACATCCATTAATATTTATAAAACAATTTTCACCATCAAAAGGGTATTGTTACATGCTTCATAGATTGTACAAATGAATTTTCCTTCTGAACAAATATCAAAGAAAGCCTGTACTTATGTTCATGGGGTGTTTTGTAGTTTTTGGTTAGTGGCATGCTGATTCAACTGCCTTGATAGGGAACATGACTGACAGCTGGCGGCCTTTGACCTGCAAGGCTTAATTGAACGTGCTTCAGAATTAAGCTAAGCAAAAATACATTTAAGAAAACAAACTCATACAAAAATGAAACCTTTAAAAGAAACACGATGATGTAGACCTGTCACAATCAGTTTGAAAAAAAAGTCTTCAAGCTGAATACCACATTTGATTTGTGATAAATAATTATAATACGCTATTCAAAGGTACACTGCCAAAAAAAAAAAAAAAGGGAAATCTGGACACTCAAATGAATCTTTCCCTCCTCCTATCCTCCTTCCAATGCCACTGTTCCAGTATTTGTGTAATTTTCTGAATATCCTCTTAGTAGATGTGAAAATAGACAGACACAGGAGGGAGCTGAAAATATTCTTGGAAATTTGGTTTTTACGTAAGAAGAAAAAAAAGCAAACACCCACCAAAAACATGGCTTCCCACAAACATCAAGCAACAGTGCAGTTATTTAGAGAAATGAATTTTAAGGAGTTGAAACTGATTTGCTGATTAACTTTGTATCAGCCAGGGTTCGTTTCCAAAGAAGCTTGGCCAAAGGCCCACTGTTTGAAATTGGGTCTTCGCTATCAAACACATTGGAGGAGTCTGCGCTCCAATTGATGAAGAGAGTCTTAGATATTAAGAAAAAAAGAGCCAAGCTGTGAAAACCACTGGCTAGAGAGAGAACGAAATGGAACAGAATCCAACATCACCCTCCAGATTCCAGGAACTTTGTGACAGCAAGAAAGGCCTTGTTCCATGTTCTATCCAAGATTAATGCTACCCTTCTGAAGTTCCGCTCTATAATCAGACTTACTTCTTGTGAGAGGCAGCATAGCCTAGTGGGTAGAGAGCTGACCACAGAACCAGGAAGATCCTGGTTTAAACCCTGCCTCTTAATTCATATTGACAATGCAACCCTGGGCAAATAACTTAAGGTCACTGCCCACAGGTAACTCTAAGACCCAGGTGCAGCCAAGATTTAGACACATTGGCAGAGGAAGCGTATCACCAAGATATCCATTAGACTGTGAGCTCCCTGAGGGCTGGGGACTGTTTTCATTTTTCTTTGTATCCTTAGCCCTCAAAATGGAACCAGGCACACAGTAGGTGCTTAATAAATGCTTGTTGAATTAACTAAAATGTTCCTGTATTGATGAACTCATGAGTTCAATCCCCATTCCTCCTATTAAGAATGTGTGACACAGAAATACTAAAAAATAATCCAAAAATGTGGAAGTGCATGATTTCTTAGATATCCTCAATGACTTCAATATTTCATCTGATTCCTGTTTGTATCTGTAGTATTCCTTTATAGGTAGAAATTCCTTCATAGATGAAGATCATATCCCATCCAATGGGATGGTTTTCAATAGTTGTCATGCATAGAGATGAATGTTGAATGAATGAATGAGTGAATGAATGAATGAATGAATGATAAATTTTGCCAAACTGAGCTAGTCTGTTTTTCAGTTGAGATTATCAGGCTGTTATCAGCCTTGTACTCAGATTTAATAGGTCAGAGCTTACACTTATATACACTTAACTCATGTAACTCAGAGTCAGCTCTGTGCCACGGCAAGGCTTTGGAATGTGACAGAAGGGGAAGAGAAGGTAATAATGCTGTTGTATCATCTATTATGTTCCAGGCACTGTGGTAAGCACTTTGCAAATATTATCTCATCTGAGCCTCACAATAATCCTGCCAGGCAGATGCTATTATCACTCCCATTTTACAGCTGAGGAAACTGAGGCTAAGTGATTTGCCCAGGGTCACACTGCTCATAAATGTCTGAGACTGGATTTGAACTCAGGTCTTTCTGACTCCAGGCCCAATGGTCTAGCCACTAGCTGCACAAATCTGTAATATGCATTTTAGATGGTAATGTCTCATTGTAAGCATTGGGTCTGGATAGGAAAGGGCATACATAATAATAATAATAATGATCATAATCGCTAACATTTATAGAGTGCTTAAAGGTTTACAAAACAAATGCTACCTCATTTTACCTTCACAATAAATACAAAAAGTAGATGCTATTATTACCCTTTTTTATGGATGAGGCAGACGGAAGTTAAAAGACTTGCCAAAAGTCACATAGCTAATAAGTATCTGAAGGTATATTTGAACCCAGATCTTCTTCTTCTTTTTTTTTTTGGTGAGGCAATTGGGGTTAAGTGACTTGCCCAGAGTCACACAGCTAGTAAGTCCCAGATCTTCTTGATACCAAGTCCAGCCCTTTATCCACTGCTCCACTTAGTTCACTTAAAGTCAGAAGACATAAGAAGGTTAAACAACACCGTGGACTGAGCAGCGGCTCTGGGTCCAGAGGACCTGGTTCAAATCCTTTTATTGACATTTACTTGAGTTACTTTGGGCCTCTCACTTCCCATCCCTGATCCTGAGTTTCCTTATCTATAAAATGAGGTCACATTAGAGATGCTCTCTGATCATGACCTGTCTAATGGGGTGTTGAAGAGATCTCCTGAGAGCATATATGTGATAAGTTGTATAGTTGTAAGACCTATGTAACGACTTATTATTTATAACGTTGTACCTCATTTTACAGATAAGGATGCTCAGGGTCAGGGATGGGAAGTGAGTGACCCGAGCCAGCACAGATGAATGATAGTGGGAGGATTTGGACATAGTGCTTGGAAGTGCAATTCTCCCGGCATGCCAGAAGCATCGTCTTCAGTCAGGCAAGTGGCCTGGTATCTTAGCTGTTCAGAAGATCAGAGGCCTAGAGCTAGATTAGTTCTTGGAGGTCATCTAGCCCATTAACCCCCCCCCATTTTACAGATCAGAACCCTGAGGTCATAAAGCTGAAGTCATTTGCCAAAGGTGACACAAGTCATCAACATCAGAAGCAATCTTTGAACCTGGATCCTCCGATGCCAGTCAGGACTCTTTCTGATATACTCTGTCGCTGGCCCTAACACATTCAGCTATATTCATTAGTTTACATTTGTACAACCTGAACAACTAATCAAAAGAAAAGGGTGGCAGTGTGGGGGGATGCTCTCCAGAAACTGGCAAGTGCTAGATAGCTTCAAGATTTGCCCAGTGATTTTCCAGGAATTACATATTTTTCTACAAATATAATTCACATACAAAGCAAGGGGCTGAGCAAGATGACCTCTTAGATCCATTCCAAATCAGAGAGTCTGTGATTCTAAAAAAAGAATCAACATAACCTTTCCTCTAAATAGGTTCTGTGCCAACGCAGTTGTGTCTACTGAAGATGGATGGAGGTGCTAGTGGGGTGATGGAGGAGCATGGGCAGAGAGAACCAGAGGGGGATTATATATATCTTCAAATATTTTTCCTTAAAAAACAATTCCCAAATCAACTAGCTCAAACATGAGCTGCCAAAGGTCACATGCTTCCTAATTACTGATATATATGGACACACTCCCTGGGAAACTAATATTATCAACTGGTACTACTCACTTTGCTAAGTTGAAATGGATGTTTGTTGCAGTTACTAAGTAAAATGTTTCACTGACAATGGTTAGTGCCCTGAAGACGATGACAACTTTATATATTCAGTCATTAATCACTTCTTTCCTAATTTGGTTTGACTTCACTATTGTTCATTAGAGTTATAAACCAACACGTTCATTTAATTGTGATTATAATTCAATAGCTGGACTTTTATGGTACAATGAGCAAATTAATAGCTACAGATAATTTTATTTTTTTAAAAAAATCACAATAGAGTTGTTTTTTTGATACATTATGCCCTAACATACTCATGATAGGGACAGAGAATTTTGCTCTTAATACTTTAAAATGGTGAATCATTAGAAAGTTAATGTAGCCATTGGAAGTTTGCTTTTTTCCCTATTTTCCTAAGATGGGTTTTGTTGAATTGCTCAGAATCTGAATAAAGAGCATCACAGCCTTCAATTCAATTAAACGAATATTTTTCATCACCTCCTATGTGCCAGGCATACTGCTAGATGCAGGAATAACAAGACACAAACAAATCAGGCCCTGTCTTCAAGGGGCTTTTATTTTCCTGGGGAGAAATGACACGCACAAAGATAAGTAAATATAAAATCTATAGGGATAGAAATTGCATCTGTGAGTTGATTGGCATAAACTCCCAGAGAGAAATTCTCTCCACCAAGGCAGAAGAACAGCACTATTCTCTGCAAGTTAAAGTCTCAGAGAGTTATCTAGAGCTCTTCAAATGCTAAGTAGCCTGTCCAGGGTCACAGGTGTCACAGGCAGGGTTCTGAGGGCAGTTTTCTATCTCATGAAATGTATGCAGAATAGAGAAATTGGAGGGAAAAAAACAGGACTTTATCCAGTTCAACAAATCTATGAAGCATTTATAGGTCCTTCCCTCAGGAAGCTTACAATTTAGCAGGGGAAGAAGAGTGGAATAGGACATGTACATAATTCTCTTTGATGCGGATTCTCCAATTTTGAGGTTAAAAAATTGCATGGGGCTTGTTAATTTTTTATAACGTTAATTTGATTCCTTTAAAGGGGATTGGGCATGTATATACAAGGATTTGTCTAAATTGTAATATTGAACTTCTTTCCTTTTTTTGTTTAGATTTAATTAGCATTCAGATAATGAATATTTACCCAAAATAAAAAATAAATAGAAATCACCACAAAGTGTTATTGGCTTCTGCTGTCAAGAGATCATAAACACAACTTTACTGGAAGCCACTTCCCCAGAACCATTACGAGCACAGCAACTGTTACAAATAATGAACTTCTATGAATGATGCTTGTGAAAGGAAGAGGGATGGTTTATGATGTACTAGGTGCAAGGTTTTGTGGACACTTTTCTGTGCAACCAAATATGAAAACTATTATTCTTGGGCTTTTCCAAACATGAATTCCATTAATCCAAACTTTTTTAGTTGAATTCAAAACCTTCCACAATCTATGTCCCACAAGTCTTTTCTCATGTTACTCCCCACTTCCTACATTGTTTGTTACAGCCATATACATATTATACATTTCAATCTCTTTGCCTTTACCTATGTAATCTTCTATGCCTCAAGTCTTCTCTCCCTGCCATTTCTAGTTGTCATAACTTATGCATTCTTTAATATCTATATCAGGTACCACCTCCTCTAGGAAACCCATCTTTCTGTACCTTGCCCATATACTTATCATAGGCTAATTAATATTGTAATTATTTGGATACATCTTATCTCCCCTCAAATACTAGCTCCTTTAGGGGAGTATGGGGTTCCAATTAGGGAAAAGCCATAAAATATAGTAAAAAGGGAAAAGCCAAAGAAACTTAAACTCTGTCAAAGGTGGAAGCCCCAACACAGTGAGCTGCTAAACAATCATAACTTAGTGGAGGGAAAAAAATTATATGCATATGATATAGATATAGATAGATGATAGATAGATAGATAGATAGATAGATAGATAGATAGATAGATAGATAGATAGATAGATGGCACAGGGTGAGTTGAAGATGAAGGGGTCATATTTGGAGAATAAAATTAAGGGGTGAGAGAGGATTATACTGGGAGAAGGAGAAAGGGAGAGGTAGAATGGGGTAAATTATCTCACAAAAAACAGAAAAGAAAAGGTTCTTACAGTGGAGGGGAAACAGGAGAGGGTGAGAGGGAATGAGTGAATCTTATTCTCATAGGACTTGGCTTAAGGAGGGAATACCATACAAACTCAATTGGGTATGGAAATCTGTCTTACCCTGCAGGAAAATAGGGGGAGAAGGGGAGAAGAGAGCAGGGGAATGATAGAGAGGAGGGCAGATTGGGAAAGGGGCTAATCAGAAGCAAACACTTCTGAGGAGGGACAGGGTCAAAAGAAAGAATAGAATAAATGTGAGGGGTGGGATAGGATTAAGGGACATAGAGTCAGTTTTTCACAACATGACTACTATGGACGTGTTTTGCATAACTGCACATGTATAACCTATATTGAGTTGCTTGCCTTTTCAATGAGGATGTGTGGGGAGGGAGGAAGGGAGAAAATTTGGAACTCAAAGTTTTAAAAACACATGTTTAAAAAAATGTTTTCACATGCAACTGGGAAATGAGAAATACAGGAAATGGGTTACAGAAATCTATCCTGCCCTACAGGAAAATAGAAGGGGAAGGGGATAAGAGAAGGGGAAAGAGATAGAAGATTGGGCAGACTAGGGGAAGGGATATTCAGAATGCATGCCATCTTGGGGTGGGGGAAGGGGCGAGGTGGGGTGAAAATTTGAAACTCAAAATCTTGTGGAAGTAAATATAGAAAACTAAAAATAAATAAATTTAAAAAATTAAAATAATAAAAAAATACAAAACAATCACAACTTAGACACCAAATCATAATTTAGACACTGAGTCAAAACTTAGATACTATGATCTATGAAAATCATAACAGGAATATTGTAACCCATATGTGATGGGTACATGATCAATACACAAACTTAGGTTTGGGTGTAACACTGACAACATCCAAGCTCATTATTAAGCAGAAAACCAAAAATATCTGCTAATCATTAGTGATGCATTCTTTTACTCCTCCTCCTTTTGTATGTTTTCTGTAATTACCATGGGGATCTTTGGAGTTCTTTTGCGAGGATCTACTGAAGTATCTGGCTGCCACACTAGGCCAAAGATTGCCCTGTTTTGTAATTATTTATAATGATTGATTAAACTACTATCTATAATCAATCTGGACATCTTTGGCCTTTTACTTTGGTATCAAGAACACTCTACAGTAATAGGGGAGGTCCAGGGTTCCCCAGCCATGGGAATTCTGGACCTTACAGGGAAGTACTGTGTTTATCCTTCTGTGAATCTTCAGTCCTTTACTGACAATGCATACTTATTTTTTTTCTAAATATAATTGAATTAGCTCCTTACTTGACACCATTTTTTATCCAACTATACTTGAATATCCAAGTTGGGGCATAGCCACCCTTGCCATAGTCCTCCCTTAAAGGGCAGTAGTAAAAGACACTAGTAATAACACTGCTGATTAGCCTCATTTTTTTGTTTGTTTCAGGTTCAGAAAATCCAAAAAAATCATCCTTGCATCTGGTCATGCCACAGGTAACTCAAAAATGTTTTGTTTTGTTTTATCTTTTATTTTTATAATACTTTTTCAATATACATATACCAACAAAATTGATTTCAAATTATCCATTTTGTCAAAGGCCCTGCCTATCCCTTCCTTCTTTAGCAGGAAAGAGTAAAAATTCATGGTATCATTGAAGAACCATTTTTTCTTATGATGGAATATGCTTAGTTTAACAAAATAGAAAATTTTGGAGTGAAAGCTATTTCCCATGCTTTTAAATATATACAAATATAACTCTCTCTGTATAGATAGATATTACATACACAATATTATATATGTATATATATACACACACTATATATTTACCTTTTTAATAATTCTTATGGAATACCTAAAGCACTCGATGGGCTCTTGTTCTAATTGTATTTTTCTTCTTGGTGGCCTAGTTGTTGTTTTTGAAGTTTTATTCCTCCCTCTTGGTTTCTAACTTACTTTTACTCCATAAATATTCATTGTATTCGGGTTTCTTTTTTTATTATTATTCATTTATTTATTGTCTCTGACCCTCAGAGGAATTTACCACTGAAATGGGAGCGTATTTTTCCTTTCTTAAATTTTTTGGGGGACTGTTGTTCTCTTGTTTTGACGTTATTATTATAGTTTGTTCTCTTGTTATTATTCATTTGAAATGATGAAGGAGAAAGGTTTCCTCATTTAGCCACACTGCCAGGACTCTCTCCAGTTCACCATCTCTGATTAATAGCCAGCTTCTACCAATCGACCCAGACATCTTGTTACAAATTAGAGTGGGACAAAAGTTGCAAACAATAAGTACTCATTACCAGACAGTATGTTAGGTATTTAAGGAACATAAAGACTCAATCAAGGAACATTTATTAAATACCTGGGATACGCTAGACACTGTTGTAGGCACTGGGGATACAAGAATAAATGCAAAATAGTCCCTGCCCTAAAAGACATTTCATTCTAACACAGGAAAAACATGCACATACGGGAACATATGTAAGACACAAACAGAAAGAAACTTAAGAGAAAGAGTAAAAGTATAAAATGGTCCTGTCTGTGAGAAATTTATCATCCAAAGATGCCTAAAAATGTGAAAGAAAAACATTTATATTTGGTCTAAGTCATGGTAACCTTGGTATAGTGTGTGACACATAAAATACACTTAATGAACGGTGATTAACTGATCAAGAGGAAGCAGAGGAGTATAACAAGGAAAATAAAGTAATGAACTTGGAATCATAGGATCTGAATTTGAATTCCAATTGCTCCCATTTATAACCTGTGTGACTTTCAGCAAGTCACTTAACCTCTCTTGGTCCTGACTTATTCATCTATGCAATAAAGAGTTAGACCATATGACTTTAAAAGTACCTTTTCCAAGTCTACATCTATGATCACATGAAGAAAATATTCTGGCTAATATATTGGACCTAGAGGTGTCACCCTTGATGCCCCAGAGACTGTAAGACAAAATCTTGACTGAGGTCAATTAAGAATGTTTGGATAAGCTGGGCATGGTAGCACATGTGAGCAATCCTTCTTATCAAGGAAGCTAGTGCTGGTAGATCATGAGAGCCAGGGAATTCTGAAATGAAATGGGCTAAGCCAATTACAGCTCTTCACTAAGTCTGGAATCAATATGGTGATCTCTCAGGCACTGAGGATCACTTTGATGACTAATAAGGAGCAAAATCACCTAGGTTAGAATCTCAGGTCAAGGCTCCCATACTACAGTGGTGGGATTAGGCCCATGGGTGACCACTGCCTTTCCAGCCTGGATAAGATTAGAGAGACTTAGTTCCAAAACCAAAAATATTAGACAAACTAAGTTTGATAGTGCAGCCCTTCCTGGTTCTGAAATACATTTGTGTCATAACAAACAAATGTCTGGAGGAAGGGAGAAAGGATGATGTGTCTAAGCAATTCAAGCAATTGATCCAATGCTTAGTATTTGGATGCTAACAAACCAAAAGTATTGAAATGTTAAATTCCATCACGGGAGTATTTGTGACTACGGCAGAAATTAAATTACAAAATTAAATTAATGCAAAGCTGTTGCTACAGTGTTCCATGCAATTTAATTTATAGTTTGCATAAATAAAGCATTTGAATGTATTCATTTGTTTTCTCTAATTTTTTACCTTGTCCTTCTGGAGTTTCACCAAAGGGATTCACTTCAACCTGAGTAGCATCAATTTTCAGGAAGAGATTATACAGCTTCTTAATTTGATCTGCAGCCTAAATGTGATCAAGTGAGATGGAATTAGCCCACAAAAAGTGAAAGAAAATGCATTTTGCTATGGTAATGAAACATTAAAAATAGAAAGTTACATCTCTGTTCTGTGTAAGGCTATCTGCAGGGACACAAACCAGAATAACAATTTGAATATCAACTGCTATTCATTAAGAGGAATTATCAAAACTTCCTTCAGACACAAGCCCAGAGCATTATAAAAAAAAATACATTATTTTCACACTAGTCTAAGAGTGCTATTAAGCTTTGTGTAAATTATCATGTCCTATTAACTGGATTATGCCACAGCATGAGCTGTAATCACTAATGCAAACAAGTTCCATTTCAGCAAAGGTAAACATGATTTTCAGAGTTTATAATGCCTGTATTTTCTCTAGTATGCTAGAATCAAAATAATTTTTATATAAAAAGCCATAGTGATTAAGCTCATCAATCCAAGCCCATAATCTGTGAAGACAAAATAAAATCAATTATCTAATGTTTATTAGAAGCTGTTGGGGCAGCTAGGTGGTGCAGTGAATAGAGCTCTGGCCTTGGAGTCAGAAGGACCTGAGTTCAAATTCAGCCTCAGACACTTAACACTTACTAGCTGTGTGACCTTGGGCAAGTCACTTAACCCCATTGCCTCACCAAAAAGCAAAAAAAGAAAAAAAAAGAAAGGGATCTCATTTGGGGAAGCTAGGTGGCACAGTGGATAGAGCACCAGCCCTGAAGTCAGGAGGACCTGAGTTCAAATCCGGCCTCAGACCAAACACTTGACACTTACTAGCTGTGTGACCCTGGGCAAGTCACTTAACCCCAATTGCCTAAAAGCAAAAAAAAAAAAAAAAGACGCTGTTACCAGGAAGGAAAGTAAGAGCCCTGGGAATTTTTCTGTTTTATCCAAATGAAGCTGAAAAAGCAGCTCTTCAGTGACATCTATACAGAAGTCCATCCAAAGGCTACTGTGAGCAGCTTTCCCCTTCCAATACTGTTACCCTCAACTATGCTAACGTGTTCAAAGCCTATGATGAAACATAACAAGGTGCATGGCTTGCACAGCTTTGGCTGTGACATTTTTTCATACTGTCTATTAGAGTACCATCTTTGCCTCCCTTCTTCCCTTACAGTCTTCTCTTGGTTCTTAGAGATGATCACAGCTAGTTGTAAGGACTGAGCATCCCGACTTCCCAACTGGCAGCTTTGATGTGAAAGCAGGAAGGAAGGGAAGTCATTGGAGTTTGTTGCTAGCTATGTCCCTGGCCCTGGGCAAACATTCCTTTCCTGCAAGGTAAAGGATTAGATGGTTGAACTGCTAAGCCATTCATTTAGTGAGTTCTGATTTTGTTGTTAAGAGAGTTGAGACCTCACTGTCATGCTTAATTCTTTTTCCTCCTCATGACCCATGAGTATTAGTTAAAGGAAGGGGTTTTCATCTTAGAAAAGAGAAGACTTGGAACATGGCAGGTTGGGGAGGGGCCCAGCTGGCTTCAAACAGCTGAAGAACTCATCAAGGGAGATTCTGACTTTTCTGCTTGGCCCCAGAGGGCACAACAGTGGGTGGAAACTTCAGAGGTAGGCAAATTTAGGCTCACCTGTAAGGAAGAACTACCTTCACAATGAGAGCCATCAAAAAGTCAAATACTCTGCCCCAGGAGGTAGAGATTTTCAAGCAAAAGTTGGATGACCACACATTGACTGTGGTGTAGTGTAGAGTGGATTCTTGGGAGGGCACTCATTGGCTACCAAGGTCCCTTCCAACCCTGGGCATTTGTGATTAGAGACTCTGCTAGAGACAGCATTTAGAACATGCATTTGTAAGGCCTAGGAAACTGTAGGAAAATATTCAGAAATTTAATCCCATTTAATATCATTAGGTCTTTTTTATTTGTTTCACAAAAGAGGCCATATATTTTGTTTAAATTGCTGTCTTGTTGTCAATAGAGCTTATTATTTAAATTTTCAAGCCTGAAAACTTGGTGCAAAGTACTGGCAGAAGATCAGAGGAGAATAGAGCTGGGTGAGAGCGGCTTTACAGGCCATTAGTCCAAAGCACTCATTTTAGAGATCAGATGATCATAGTTTTAGAGTGGGAAGGGATATTCAATGCCATCTATTTCAATTCATTGATTTTTCTCAGGAAATGGAGGTGCAGGGAGGAGGGGGGGAACTCACCCACGATCACACAAGTAACAAGCATTCAAAGTGGGATTTGAACTCTGACTTTAGGGACAGTGACTTCTACACTGGAATATTTTCATATGCTAACTTCACTACATATGCTACTAGATTGTAAGCTTCGTGAGAAAAGGGGGTGGCTGAGACTCATTGAGCTTTTTACCTTCTGAGGCATCTTTTTACTCTGAAAATCATAGGTACTTAATAAATGTTTATTGGATTGAATTGTATTCACACATCACTTTAACAAGGCATTTTGTGATTTTGGGAAGCTCATCAAATAAAAAACAATACTGTAGCAGTGACTATCACCATGCTTTACATGTATATTGACACAGAGATGTGTAGACAGACAGACAAATAGACAGATAGACAGACAGACAGACAGACAGACAGACAGACAGACAGATAGATAGATAGATAGATAGATAGATAGATAGATAGATAGATAGATAGATACATAGATACATAGATGGATATACAGACAAATAGATGGATAGATGGTTGGATAGATGAATAGAGAGAAAAAAGAGGGGAGAGAGAGAGATTTTTTCACAGCATTTTTGGGGTCAAACATAGAAACAACACTTTTGGGGTTGACAAAATTGCTTCTGAGTGGGGAAGTTTCTTCAACACTCCACAAGATCACTCTTAAAAAGAGACCACAAACCCTATGATACAGCATGTTTGTACCCCACTGAACGAGAGGCTCTTTCAAAGATAACCATATGTATGAACAGCCCTCAGGGGAGTTGGGTGGTCTTACATTGCTTTGACCCCTCAGATCCTTCATTGGACTAAATTCTGCAGGCACATGTTGCTAATTTATTGAAGCATATGTTTTTGGAAATTAGTAATGTAGCTGATAATTGAGAAGTCAGTACAGAAGGCCAAAACACCAGTTCTACCAGAGCTTTTCCTGACTTTTACTTTTTTCTTAACAAATATTTATGGCATTGAATCTAAATCTGGGAAACATATTGAGTAATTTTCCATTAAAAATGGCATGGTTTTTTTTGTTTAGGAAGGTTAAAAAGTCAAATTAGAGTCATGAAAAAATTTAAAAGCTAATATACATATATTACATATGTATATGTGTGTGTGTGTGTGTGTGTGTGTGTGTGTGTACATGTATGCAAATGTGCATGTGTGAAGGAGGGAAGAGGAAAAGAGGCAGCTAGGTGTCCCAGTCAGGAAGACACAAATTCAAATATCATTTCCACCATTTTGTATTAGAGGAAACGGAGATTCAGTGAGGAGAAATTACTTGTCTAAGGTCACACAGCTAAGTAAATGACCAAGCTGGTGTAAACTGAGGTCTTCTGATCCCATCTTCAGTTGATTGTGTGTGCTTGACTCAGGGGATGTCAGCTGTACATGTGAGGTGAAGACAGCTTTCAACTGCCTGTAATTGGTAATTACTCCCCATGCTACATAGGAGCTTCAAGACATTTGCTTAATTCCGATGATTCCTATTTGGTGTGGCAATGGGAGACACCGCCATGAGGTGCCTGTGTCAAAGCACATGTCCAATAAGAATACTCGTTGGCTGGCTGATTGATTGATTGATGATGCAAAGAGCGGGAGACTAAAGAGGAAAAAGAATCATAGCACGAGACTAGGACAAGAGGGAAAGAGCAATGGAGTGCAACACAACTATGTGGAAATCGTGAGAGTGTGTAGTAGTACCCAGGGGGATTTGTCTAGGAACAGATTCCTGGTGCAGGGGGGTTGTCCCTAGAGTGGAATTTCATTGCGTAAATTTGGCAAAAGCGGATACTAGAGATTAGTGAAAGCTCGCATGAGGTAGCTAGGTGGAGTCAGGAAGAATTGAGCTCAAATTTGACTGATGGCATTTACTGGTTGTGTGATCTTGCATAAGCCACTGGGAAAATCACTTAGCCTTTGTTTGCCTTAGTTAACTTGACTTTAAAATGAGGATAGTAATGGCACGTGCCTCATAGAGTGGCTGTGAGGATCAAATGAGAGATTTGGAAAGCTCTTAGCGTGGCACCTGGCCCAGAGAAGCTGCTTAATAAATGCTTTGTTCACCTTTTGCCCTCTTGATATGGCCTCCTGGGCAGCAAGGTGTCACAGTGAAGAGGGTGTTGGGAGTCAGGAAGGCCCGAGTTCAAATCTTGCCTTAAGTACTTACTATCTTTAAATTGCTGGCAAGGCATGAGTCCTCTCAGAGCCCCAATTTCCTCAGCTATGGGGATAATAATAGCATCTACATCATGGGATCAAATAAGATAACATATGTAAAGTCCTTTTAAATCTATAGATCTATTAGATCTGTAAAAATGCTATTATCACTGGCAGCAGCAGCAGTAGTACACGTTTCTCTAACGCTTCCAGGTCAGAGGTCATATGGTACCAGCCCCCCAGTGCCTTTTGCTCTAGAATTTTTGGTTAGAGCCATTTTTTTACAGGTATTTGAAGGGGTTGGGGAGAGAGCTCAAGCAAGTCATTGCTTTTACTCTGCCATCTTCCCCCCAGTGCCTTTCGACAGCAGGTGAGCTCTCAGATCATATGAATGGAACGGTGGTTCCCACATCAGGAAAAAACACTCAGGCTGAGAGGAGGCTGAGCATCAGGGTATCCACCAGAGTCTGGACAAGGCCTAGATTGCTCTGCTATTCTCCTAGCTCAGCGTCCCTGTTTTCCATGTCATAGCTTACTCATTCCTACCTTCTTACCTTGATACATGTTCTATACTTGGCCTGAAACACCTTCCCTCCTCCTTTTCTGGTTCCTTTCATCTGTCAGATCCCTATTCCTGGCCTCCCTCTTCCTCAGTGACCTTGGAGCCAGAGGAGTTACGATCAAACCCCAGCTCTGACACATGTTAGCTTTGTGACCATTTCTGGCAAATCATCTACCACCGTTGAACCTCAGTTTCTTCATCTGTAAAATGGAGATGATAATGCCTGTACTACCTACCTTGATGAGTTGTGAGAAAAATGCTTAGAAAAGTACTATTTAGATGTGAGCTATTATTAACATCATTAGTCACATATCTCTGGCAACTACTTTACCTCACACCAATCTCTGATCATCAGTCAGGGACTTAATTGTTTTCTAATTTTTCCATGTCATCATTTTGCAACTAGAGTGTAAGGACTTTGGGGACAGATAACTATTTTTCTACAGCATTACCCATACAGTACCTAACACAGTGCTGGACATCATATATATACTAATTGACAAGGGCATAACTGAAAGAAATTGTATTTCTTTCCCACTAAATTAGCAGAATGCAGGAGGTTTTAAAAAAGAAATATAACTTTGGTACATAACATAAATGCTGATCTAAAATGTCCATTAGTTATGTAAATTAACAAATTATGTAAATTTCCTATGTTCCAAATGAACTTATCTACCAGAGATAGACAATTGCTCCCTACCTTCTAAGAACAACAGGGGGAGAGTGCTTAATAACATCATTTTTTAAAACCTATGTAGATATTATAGATTTGTTATATCAACTCAAATCAATCATCATTTATTAAGCACTTTCTTCACAAGAAGAAGATAAATGTTTGTCTTCATCATATCCAATTCAAATGAGTCTAAAACACCATGCATTCTTTAGGCCTGGTTGTGTTGGACAATTCAAGTTCAAGTGAATTAATTAACTGAAACCGACCAACTAATTATCAGTGTTATCAGAAATAAAGTGTATACATCGTGACCATATTGCTTTACCATACCTGAGTTTTCAGGGCGCCATGGAAGCCTAAATTTTCTGCCATCCGCTGTGCTTGGCTCTCCTTCAGTCCTTCAAATATATCAATTTCCTCCTATTAGAATGGAATGAATAAATAGAATTAAGTTATTCAGTTGGAAAGATTTACAACTTCAAAAGAAAAGCACTCAGTATATATTTGCAAATTAGTAATTAAAGCCTGGCCATTTGCCAAAATTCTCTGAGTGGTGCTATTGGAGTTGCCTATAGGGTATGTTTTAATTACCATACCATCTAGGAAGCAGTCCTCCCCAAAACTATATAATTCTTCAGGGTGGCATGCTGACAAGACACTATGACACCCGTTTTCACTTTTAATTACCATACAGATGGCATTGACGAATATTTAGTCAGTTAATTTTTATGACATCTCTTGGAAGGCTTCCAAATCATAGTTCTCCTGCCCAATGTTGCTGCTAAGTTTAGCACTTCTCCTACATAGGTTAAACATTACTTTAATATTTAAACATAATAATTATCATCATCATGGACTGTTAATGTGATCTTAGATTTATATGGTGCTATTCTTCCAAAGAACCTAAGCCACCTTTCTCCTCCATTATTCCACTCATTCCTATAGTAAATGAGCAGCTTAAATTGTGATCCCTGATTAACTGCAAAGGTATAATGGATGTCAGCTTATTAAGTCTTTATTTTTTTTTCTGAGGTTGCTAGGTTCAATGGGAAATATTTGTGAAACTACTTTTGCCTCAATTCTTACAGATCTGATCATGAAAGGCATACACTGAAAAAGGAAGGACAAGGGGGAAAACTGCCTCTGTGCATCCATCAACCTAAGTACCATAATGAAAAGCAGCTACAGCATAAGGAGAAAAATCGTAATAGAAATGTCCAAGCAAACACAGGAGTTAGAATCCAAGAAAGACAGGCAGCTAATTGGCATAGGGGCTAATACTTTGGACCTGGAGTGGGGAAGAAGTGAGACCATATGACCCTGGACGAGTCAATAAGCTATCACAGATTCAGTTTCCCCATTTTACAAATGGGGAAAATAGCAGGACCTACTTAACCAGGTTGTAGTGAGGATCAAATTAGTTTTGCAAACTCTTTTGCAAATTAGTTTTGCAAATATTTTGCAAACCTTAAAGTACTAAATAAATATAATGAAGAAAAAAAAGGAGGAAGAAGAAGAATCCAAGAAAGAATTCAACAATAAAACCCATGGCCTTATGTCTATATGCACATGCCCAAAGCATAAGGTCTGCTAACAAAGAGAATGAACTAGAGATGCTAATGCACAGAGGCAAATTTACCTTTGTGAATATCATTGAGAAATGGTGCAATGAAATTCATAAATGGCTTTGGAAATGGACCAGTTTTCCAGAATGAAAATCTTTTTTTGTGAAAGATGCAAGATTTACAAATTAAAAACTGTGTATGTGTGTGTGTGTGTGTGTGTGTGTGTGTGTGTGTGTGTGTGTGTGTGTGTATACACACATACATGGCAGGGATGTTACAGAGTAAAAATTACATTACAAATGAAAAAAATTACTTTTAAGAAATCTAGAAATAAAAAGGGGAGTATGATGGAGAATATGTTGGTGAAGATCAATGCAGGGAAAAGCAGAAGCAGTACCACTGTAGGAGTAAACTATAGGATATCTGAAACGAAAAAAAGTGAAATAGATGAAGACTTTTTGAATCAAATCGTAAGTGAGATAATATTATATAATAATGATAGAGGACCTACATTATCCAGACATCTCCTGGAATACTCTTTCTTCATGAAAAGCAGAAGAGCTAACAAATTCTTCATTTGTCTTCATGTGTATTTTCAACATTCAAAGATTCAAAATGTTCAACAAGAAGGACCTAGCTGATGAAGTGAAATGTCTGATGTGCCACCCCTAGACTTTGCGAGAGCGTGTTACAAAAGTTTCAGTAAAAATAAAGAGAGAATTGTATTGCCTGAAATTCCACAGTGGAAGCCATCCCTATAAAAAGGAGATGTTCTCAAGAATTAAATTCTGTGGCACTTCTAGGCTTATATCCCAAAGACATCATACAACTGGGAAAAGGACCCATATGTACAAAAATATTCATAGCAGCTCTTTTTGTGGTGGCAAAGAATTGGAAATTGAGAGGATGCCCATCAATTGGGGAATGGCTGAGCAAGTTGTGGTATATGAATGTAATGAAACACTATTGTGCTATAAGAAATGATGAACAGGCTGACTTCAGAAAAACCTGGAAAGACTTGTATGGTCTGATGCTTAGTGAAGTGAGCAGAACCAAGAGAACACTGTACACAATAACAGTCACATCGTGAGATGACTAATATTGATAAACTTAACCTTCTCAGCAATACAAGGATCTAAGACATCTCCAGAGGCCTTGTGATGGAAAATGCTATCCACATCCAAATAAAGAACTATGGAAGTTGAATTGCTATTTTTTTTTCTTCTGTTGAGTTTTGTTTCCTCTTTCTGACGGTTCCTCCTACTGGTTTTAATTTTTACTTACAACATCACTAATGTGAAAATGTTTAATAGGAATGTAAATGTATAGCCTATATCAGATTTGTGCTGTCTTGGGGAGGGTGGTGGGGAGGAAGGGGGAGAAAAATTTTAAACTCAAAATCACATGGAAGTGATTGTTGATAAATCAAAATAAAATAATAAAATAAATTTTTAAAAATTAAAAAATAATTAAATTCTGAAGATAGAAGGAAATTATTCTGAAGAAGACAAAAAGGGAAGGAAAGAAGCTGGAAGATAAAAGAAATGATAGGACTGCTAGCCTAGGAAGATAGAACAATCATAATGGATAATGATGGGAAAACAGTGCGACGCAATTCTAATGTAGCTTCTATTTTCTCTGGAAAGGAGAATGATTTCTCGACTGCAAAGAATGGAGAAAAGTAGCCAACAGAAAACTGAAGCCCAAGATAAGTGTCAAGCTGAGACACTTATCTGCCCTGGATGAGATCAAGTCACCTATTCCAGATGAAGCACAACCGAAGGTTGTAAAAGAATTAGCATGTGGAATTGCTGAGCTATGGTCACCCATTCTTGACAGAGGTGGAGATTGCAAGAGGTGGCATGAGAATGGAAAAGGTGGACAATATCCTGATCTTTTTAATTATTACAACAGAAGCCTGCAAGCTATAGGCTAATGTGCTTGTCTGTAATTTCTGGCAGAATCCTGTAACACATTACTAAAGGGATGGTTGTTGAACATCTAAAAAGGGAGACAATGACCACAAGTGTTCTTCAAAATATTTGACTTCATTCATTTTTTTGTCTTATAGCTATTAGATAGAGAGGAATGGCTGTCAAATTTGTAGAAACAAAATTAGAAGGAATAGCTAACATGGGCACAATGGTCAGGATTGAAAAAAATATATTGCAATAGGTGAGAGGGGCACCCTGAATAGAGGAAGGTGAAATATAATCAAGGTGAATATCAAGTCTTACACTTTGGTAGACACTGACGTCAGCAAAGGATGGGCCAAGGTCCCTCATCTTCTAGTTAGGGAGAAGAATGAGAAACATGGGCTAGATAACAAGACAGATAGTTTGAGAAGATTAAACAATGTGATGGGAAGAGTGGTAATTCCTCCACTGGAGGAAGATCTCTAGTAAGTGGCATGAACACTCACAGTCCTTCCTTGGCCTGATTCTGTTCAACAATTTTATCAATGACTGGGACAAAGGCATTTATCAAATCTATAGACAGCAGATGGACAGCTGACATGTTGGTTGACAAAACTGGGACCCAAAAATATTGCAGTGATTTAGAACAATGTGTTGAAGATAAGATAAAATTAAAGAGAGAAAGAGAGGGAGAGAGAGAGAGAGAGAGAGAGATCTACTGAAGGATTTTTATACCACCATTATTTTTAATTCAAAAAAACTGAAAGATAACAAGAAAAGAAAGTTTAAATAAATTTAATTTTAATATTAGAAAATACCATAACGTAATTAAGATTGACAATGATAAAGAACATTAAAAAAAACCTTGAAAAATCTTTATGAAAACAGATTTAAAAAAAAAAGCAGGGAGCAAAATATTACCTTGGAGGAGGAAAAGGGAATGGAAATGGATAAAGGAAGAATCATGATGGAAACTTCAAAGGAAGGAATAAAAAATTCTGATCATTTAATACAGTGAAATTTGTTCAATTAAATGTAATTTTAATGCATATTTAACTGGCTTCATTTGATGTCTGACATATTAAAGTTATTTTTTTAAAGGCATGGAGTCTAGAAGTGGAGATGTGATAAGTCCACTGCACTCTGCCCTATTCACATACACCTAGAATAGTGTGTTTAGTTGTGGAAACTATATTTTAGGATGAATATGAAAAGAAAGAAGGAAGCAGCGAGCAAGGAAGGAATGGAGGGAGGGATGAAGAAGGAAAGGAAGGAAGGAAGGAAGGAAGGAAGGAAGGAAGGAAGGAAGGAAGGAAGGAAGGAAGGAAGGAAGGATCATTTATTAAGCACCTGCTATGTGTGAGGCACTGCACCAAATGCTTGACCAATATTTCATTGTAGCAATATGAATTGACAGGCTATAAAGCTTCAGGGTGCAGGTGATCAGAAAGGGAAGAGGTCTTCAGATCCTTTCAGATAAAGATCCATTGACCAATTTAAGAAAAGAATGAGAGGGGTAACAGTAACTATAGCAAAAGAAAAAAAAATTTAAATGGATTTAGAGAAATTGGAAAAAAAAAGAGGTTTAGAAGGGTGTGACAGAAAGAGGAAGCAGTAAATTGATATACTGACATTAAAGTTCACTTAGTAATACTAGTCATTCCCAATATATATGTAATCAGGTTTGTATTTAAATTGTAAAGCAAGCTTATCTTTTGAAAATAAACTTAAGGGGGAAAAAAGCCTGCATCTACCTATCTCAAGCAGGCTTACAGCCTAGGATTACTCTTGGGCCTGGTCCTACTTTAAACTTGGACTTGCTTCATTTCTTTTTTTTTAATAATATTTACTTTTCCCAATTACATGTAAAAACAATTTTTGACATTTAAGATTTTTTTAATGTTTTGAGTTCCAAATTCACATTCCCTCTTTCCCCTCCTCCCTCCCTGAAATAGTAAGAAATTTGATACAGGGTATACATGTGCAATCATGTAAAACCTATTTCCATATTAGTCATTTTGTAAAGAAAACTCAAAACAAAAACCTGAAAGAAGGAAAGAAATCGAAGATATTATGACTCAGTCTGCATTCAGACTCCATCAGTTCTTTCTTTGCAGGCAGACAGCATTTTTCATCATGAGTCCTTTGGGACTGTCTTGGGTCACTGTAGTACTGAAAATGGCTAAGTTACTCACAGCTGTTCCTCATAAAATATTGTTGTTACTGTATACACTGTTCTCCCGGTTCTGCTCACTTCACTCTGCATCAGTTCATGTAAATCTTTCCGGGTTTTTCTCAAATCATGCTGCTTGCCATTTCTTATAGCATAATAATATTCCACTACAATCATATACCACAATTTGGTCAGCCATTCACCCATTAATGGACATCCCTTCAAATTCCAATTCTTGATCAACACAAAATGAACAGCTATAAATATTTTTCTACACATAAGGATTTTCTGCTTTTAAAAATCTCTTTGGGATATGGACCTAGTATTGCTGGATCAAAAGGTATGCAGAGATTTATAGTTTTTTTGGACATAGTTCCAAAGAGCTATCCAGAATGGCTGGATC
Organism: Phascolarctos cinereus; assembly: GCF_003287225.1. Taxonomy (NCBI): domain Eukaryota; kingdom Metazoa; phylum Chordata; class Mammalia; order Diprotodontia; family Phascolarctidae; genus Phascolarctos; species Phascolarctos cinereus. The sequence goes on from NW_027555847.1 coordinate 32,341,803, forward strand.
AGTTCACAATGCCACCAATGGTGTATTAGTGTCCCAGTTGTCCCACACCTCCTCCCACATTTATCATTTTCCTTTTCTGTCCTATTAGCCAATCTGATTGGTTGTGAAGTGGTACATCAGAGTTGTTTTAATTTTCATTCTTCTAATCAACAGTGATTTAGAGCAAATTTTCATATGACTATCTATGTAGCTTTAATTTCTTTGTCTAAAACTGCTTGTTCATATCTTTTGACCATTTGTCAATTGGGGAATGACTTGTATTCTTATAAATTTGACTCAGTTCTCTATATATTTGAGAAATGAGGACTTTATGAGAGATACTCGCTAAAAACATTTTCCCCCAGTTTTCTGCTTTCCTTCTAATACTGGTTGCATTATTTTTGTTTGTGCAAAATCTTTTTACATTTTATGTAATCAAAATTAATTTTGTATTTTGTAGTGCACTCTATTTCTTGTTTGGTCTTAAATTCTTCCCTGATCCATAGATGACAGGTAAACTATCCTATGATCCCCTAATTTGCTTTTGGTATCACCTTTTATGTCTAAATCATGTACCTATTTTGACCTTATCTTGGTATATGTTGTGAGATGTTGATCTATACGTAGTTTCTGCCATACTGTTTTCCAATTTTCCCATCAGTTTTTGTGAAATAGTAAATTTGTGTCCCCAAATCTTGGGTCTTTGGGTTTATAAAACACTAAATTACTACATTCATTTACTACTGAGTCTGGTGCACTGATAATACCACTTGGCTAGTACCAGATAGTTTTGATAATTTTATAACACAGTTTGAGATCTGGTATAGCTAGGCTACCTTCCTTCACATTTTTTTCCCATGAATTCTCTTTATATTCTTGATTTTTTGTTCTGCCAGATGAATTTTGCTATCATTTTTTCTAGCTCTGTGTAATAATTTTTTGGTAGTTTGATTGGCATGGTTCTGAATAAATTCATTAATTTAGATAGAACTGTCATTTTTATTGTATTGGCTTAGCCCACCCAAGAGCAATTAATATTTGTTTCCAGTTGTTATTTGTGTGAAAAATGTTTTGTAATTATGTTTACGTAGTTCCTGGATTTGTCTTGGCAGTCAGATTCCCAAGTATTTTATATTGTCAGTTATTTTAAATGGAATTTCTCTTTCTATCTCTTGCTGCTGGACTTTTTTGGTAATATATAGAAATGCTGACGATTTTTGTGGTTTTACTTTATGTCCTGCAACTTAGTTAAAGTTATTAATCATTTCAACTAGTTTTTTTTTTTAGTTGATTCTCTGGGATTCCCTAAGTATACCACTGTTATGGTTATGGTTGTTGTCTTCAGTTCTCAGAGAGGGCCAAAATGACACCACTATGTTAGAGTCAAGTTACAAAACATCGGATTGTGGCTGATTAGACTAATATGAGCTCAGAATGCTCTATCACAGGTGGGGCATAAATAGTCCATGAGAACATTTGAGGTGGATTCTCTAAATTTGTGCATCTTGCATTTCTTTTGAGTTACTTCAATTCTGCTTTGCTCATAGAGCACAGCACCTTCTCTGATGAAGATATGTAATGCTGGGCAGTCCTGTTCCAGTATCTCCCATGTCACACAATCAATTATGAAGGCCTTAAGAGAAACTTTGAGAGTGTCCTTGTATAGTTTCTTCTGACCACCACATGAGATCTTGCCTTATGTGAGTTCTCCATAAAATAGTCTTTTAGGCAAGGATATGTTCATTTCATCTGCAAAGAGTCATAGTTTTACCTCCTCTACTTTTTTCATTTCTGACCAGGTCTAATTTACCTGTCCTTAAGCAACCTAGTGACCACCTACTTCTCTAAATGCACCATATATAATGTTGAATGTAATGCTACAATCATGTTGGCTTAGCTCACTATACCTCAGAGCTCTTGGCCTCAAGTAATTGCTTCTGCTATAAGCTGGGATTTTAGGTATGCTTAACCATGGCCAACAAGAAACATTTTTCAATGAAAAAAACACATTTTCCCATATAGCTTTTATGTGCTCCTATTTAAATAAGGTTATATATTTTGAAACAATTAATAAGGGCAATGACATACAGAGCTGATCTCACATCCACAAAGACCTAAGTTCAAGTCTTGTCTCTGTCATATTCTGATTATGTGACCCTGGATAAGTCATTTGCCCTTTCATCCCTGTAGGAAACTCTAAGACTCTAGGCTGCAGACAAGGTGCCAACCTCCATGAGCCATGAGAGCTTCCTCACTTGGGAATACACACACACACACACACACACACACACACACACACACACACACACACATACACACACACACAGAGAACAGGGTTTGAGGTTTAAACATCCTTAACTTACATTGCCACAGCACACCCTGGTGGAGATGGCATCTTGTCTCATTTTAGCTAACTCATTTGGAAGGATTACATTAGACAATGTGTACAAGCCTGTGAAATCCTCACAACACAACATAAATCTGGCTCTGTAGTCTTGGAAGCAATAAGAATAAAAAGCAAGTGGTTCATTTTGAATTCTACACAGAAATAGTCAACTTAAGTTTTTATAATAGCTTTTTAAAAATTGAGATGGAAACAAAATATGTGATTTTCCCAGTGATAATACCAAGTGAGGAAGCCTCCTCTTTCAATGATGGTTAGCATCTCTCCTATGAGTCTTAGGAAATCACTTGGGCACTGAGAGGTTGACTGCCTGCACAAGGTCCCACAGCCAGAATGGGGCAGAGGAGAGACCTGGGTTTTCTTGGTTTCAAGGCCAGCCCTCTGTCCACTCTGACATACTTCTTCCCTGGTATATTCAATTAGCTCAGGCAATCTAAATATATCTCTATGTAGAGAAAAGGAGAGGGGATTAAAAAAAATAGTTTAATTGGAGGAGGTAATTAAATGGAAATTACTAAAATGTAAAGGTAAGAGACAGCAAAAAAAGAAAAAACTGTCATTTCACATTTTTTTTCATGCCTGGGTAAGGCATCTGTGCTTTAACATAAAGGAAAGGGAGAGCCACTGAAGATACCTGAGTAGGTGAGGTGACAAGAAGATTCTTTTTTTGGGGGGGGGTAAGCAATGGGGTTAAGTGACTTGCCCCGAATCACACAGCTAGTGAATGTTATGTTTCTGAGGCTGGATTTGAACTCAGGTCCTCCTGAATCCAGGGCCGGTGCTCTATCCACTGCACCACCTCATTACCCCGACAAGCAGATTCTGTGCTTTTATTTTTTCATATTTTCACCAGTATAATCAAAGAAACAAATTTTCTTTAATTTAAATATACCTTAAAAATTAGTTCTGGAGTGGTGGCTGCCACCTCTTCAATGTCAACTCCTCCCTGGGGGCTGCCAACCAGCACTGGACCATTACAGGATCTGTCCATCAAAATAGCCAAATAGGTTTCTCTGGAAATATCCAAGGCTTCTGCGACCATCACCTGCCAAATTAGCAAGAGAAGAACATTGATTCAGCATGGGATCTCTACCCCCCCCATTTTTTCCCACTCAGAAAATAGATCTAGACAAATGTGCTTCAAAGCCAAGAACAGTTTCATTCTGAGACTCAACATACTGTTGCCTGAGCTCCTGGGGATCTGAGAAGCTCCATTCTTACAGTGCATAATGCCCATTTTCACCTCCCTAATTGATCCTGCTAACTTGCTAAAGTGACAGTTATTTGGTTTGCCTGGAGGAACCTTCCCACTTTAATCATTTCTTTTTTCCTTCCTTGAGAAACTGTTACTTAAGCAAAAAGTCCTATCAAGCAGCTGTTATTTTAATTCCAGAGTTTAGCACCAAAGATATATTAGTAGAATCTTTTTTCTTTTCCTACCTCATATCTGACTGGTAGGAAACCCAGTTAACTTGCCAAATGAAGGATTATTTTATAGAGAGCTGCTCGATCTTGCTGGTTTTGGTCAGTGTCCAGAACGTACTTCCTCTTTAGCCCCCACCCCCCAGAGGATGCCTCTTTTGCATCAAGATGCAACTCCAGGATTACCTTCCACATGAAGCCTTTCCTGACCACCAATGCCCCATTACTAATGTCCTCCCTCTCAAACTATACCATGTTTGACTACTTTATATTTATTGATATTTGGTCCCTTCATTTTTATTCTATTTACAATTATATATTCTTCTTGTGTCCTCTGTTAGACTATAAATTCCTTGAGAACAGGGATCATTATTTCATTAATTTTATTTGCATTCCCATCATCTAGACAGAGACATGAAGCTCATCAGCAAAATTCTAGGAAGAACCAGATTAAAATGTATTTGGGAAATGTTTAAAAAAATAAATAAAAATGCAATATAACATAGGTAATGTGAATTTGTGGTTTTCTAAGTCAACATATGGCCAGCAGGGATCCCAAGTCTACTTGAATTTGATACCACAATATCTGGTATATACAGTAGGCATTTAACAAGTGATTAATTAATTGGCTGATGAACTCTTCTGGAACTTGTCTTAAAATTCAAGACAAAGAAGGCTCCTAGCAATTATCAAACTAGTTACTATAGTAATTCTAAACCAACAGAAACTTTTCATTTCACAGTAACATCTCTCTTTCCTGGGTTAGCTGTCATGCTAGACTAACTAGCATAACATTTTTAATAGCAAAATACCATAAAATCCAGCAAGTTTAAGTGATGCAAAATGGATTCTATAATTAATGAACATATGTAGTGGGCAGAGGGCCAGCCTCTGAGCCAAGAAGACCTCATTCTAAATTCCACCTCAGTATTGTGTGAAACTGGGCATTACTCTATCATTCTTTGCCTCAGTATTCTCACGTGTCAAATGGAAATAATAATAACAGCAATACCTACTTCTCAAGGCTGTTGTAAGGCTCAGATGAGATGACTTCTATGATTTACAAGCTTTAAAGAGCTACGTAATTTTCAGTCATAATTACTGGATCACAAGATCATAGATTTTAATCTGAAATGGACATCATAGGCCATTGAGTACAACTTCTTCATTTTATAGATACAGGAACTGACAGCAGCCCATAGTAAGTGCTTAAAGAATGCTAGTTGACATGATCTAGGAAGGTCATGTAATTTGCCTAGGTTCATGAAGTGTGTAAGAGTCAGAGTGGGACTTTAGTTAATCAAGGCCTTTGACTTTAGCCTCAGTGCTCTTTCCACTGTCCCATGCTAACCCCCTCCAAATTAGCAATGATATTTTCAAAGATAAGATTATTCATCACATAAATACCAGAAGTATCGGTGATACTTATAGAAGAGGAAATTCCCATGTGGAAACCTCCTTATCCACACAGATCTGAACTGGTATATGACTGAGGAGTATAAGGTTAAGAGCTAGAAAGGAAGCTCAAAAACCATCTAGCATTACCCTCCTGTTGTGCAAAGGAGTAAACAGACGTCTAGAAAGATGGTGAATTTAGAAAAAACATAGGTGGCATACTGTTAGACCTGCCAGAAGCACATGGAAGGTGTTACTTGTCCAGGGTCACAGCTCTATATTCCAACTCCCTCATTTTCTAGGTAAGAAAACTGAGGCCCAAGAAGGTGAAATTGCTTTGCCCTACTTGTGACATCTTCAATATGGGGGATTCCCATGTGGAATCCCTTTCCATTACACATGTAATCAGCATCAGAGGCAGGCTTTGAACACAGGTCCTCTGACTCCATAGTCATGGTACTGATTTTTCCATGGTATTGAGCAGCTGATAAGTCTCAGAGGGAAAATCTGAACCTAAGCTATCCTGACTTCAAGTCTGGTTTATACATGAAGTCTGCAATTACATCAGTGTAAAGACATCCTTCTCAGTGTAGTGAATCCTTCCCTACCTACCCTGTAACTTGGAGTGACCAGGGACTCAAAGACCTGAAGTGATGTGTTCATAATTCCACAGCTATTCCATGTGAATGGCAGGCCCCCAGTCCAAGTCTTTCTGACTCCATAGCCAACCTTGACACCACCTGCCCATTATCACGTTGCTTCCTTTGGCCTAGTTATTCATAGCCAACTGAATTCCACACTCCTCCACTAAAATGCTACTCAAATGCCTAATGCCGGCATGAAAGTGACCCTGGGATTTTAAAAGTCCATGCCAACAGAGTGGAAGATCTGCCAGGTCTGACCAAACTAGAAAGGCCTCAGCTACAGGCCTGCCAGCAGACAATGTGCATCTGTTATCCAAAAGGCAACTTCAGTAAGTACAAGGAGGCTTAGGAACATCAAAGGACCTAGAGTCAGGAGGGACGTTCACCTAGCCATTGAGATGCAGCATGGTGTGGTGGAAAGACATTGAACATGACATCACAAAACTGGAGCTCCAACTGGCCTCTTTTTGCCACTTACTCCCAGGGGCAGCTATGCGGTGCAGTGGATAGGGTGCCAGACCTGGAGTGAATTCAAATCTGGCCTCAGACAGGTACTGGCTGTGTGACCCTGAGCAAGACATTTAACTTTTGTTTGCCTCAGTTTCCTCATCTGTAAAATTGGTATGATAATAGCAACCTCCTAAGGATTGTTGGGAGGATCAAAGGACGTAATATTTCTACCGTCCTTAGCACAGAAACTAGCACATAGTGGCCAATATTTGAATTCTAGTTAATATTATTCTTAACTATGTGTGTCCTATGTTCTTAAGCAACTCACTGGAACTCTTAAGGCCGCAACTTCCTCCTCTATAAAATGAGAGTATTCAACTAGATGACCTCTAATGTCCTTTCCTGCTCCAAAGCAACAATCCTATTATGAGCCGAGGAAAGTCACTCATTTTTTGTCATGATCACTTATGAAGCCCCTCTAGTGGCATGGGCTTCTCTATCAGTAGAAGGAAGAAGGACCTAGTCAGTCAATAAACATTTGTTAAGCACCTACTATGTGCCAGGCACTGTGCTAAGTGCTGGGGATAAAAAGAAAGGCAAAAGACAATCCCTGCCCTCAAGGAGCTCATAGTCTAATGGGGGAAACAATGGTAAATGGCCCTGTCCAAATGAGCTACATACAGGAAAAATTGAAAACAACTGAAGGAAGGCTGTACAACCAAAGGGGATCAGGAAAGGCTTCTTGTGCTCACACCAATATATTCAAGAATCATTAGAAATTCTGAGCAAGTTTTTTAAAGTAATTTTATTTAGAATGCAATGACATTTTAGAATGTCAGCTCCTTGAGAACAGGGATTATTTCATATGACAATAGGAGAGACCTCAGAGACCATCTAACCCAACCCTCTCATTTGACAAATGAAGAAAGCGGCACAAGAGGTGAAATGACTTGGCCAAGGTCACAAGTTAGTAAGCATTAGAGGTAGTTGGTTTTGTGCCCTGGGCCTAGGCCTCCAAAGCCACTTTCATTTTTATATTTATATAGCCAGAGCTCTACATGGCCCATAGTAGGCACTTAATCCAATTCACTTGAACAAGCATTTATCTCTTATCAACTACCAACCTAATGGAGAGAGAGAGGGAGAGATAGAGAGAGAGAGAGAGAGAGAGAGAGAGAGAGAGAGAGAGAGAGAGAGAGAGCGCTAATTCATTGAACTGACTATCTTAATTATAGGGTTATTTTCTTTGAAGAAAAAAATATGGACACAAATCACCTAGCTCTTAGGTGATGCCTTACAAATAGTAGATATTTAATAAATATTGGTGGTGTTTAATTTGCTGAACTGCCTAAGACCAAAATAAACCAAGTGAGAGTGATGCTACATGACTCTGGTGCACATAGAAATTGATTCAGTATGTAAAAGGGTGCTGTATCCATGACATTTCAGGAGCATGTCTCCAGGCAAAATGAAAGTAAAATGATACACAAAAGGTTTCCAGATCCCAGGCTTGTTATTTAATGGTACCCCAAGTTCTGCTTTTAAAAGGAGTGAGACAGCATAGCGAGGCAAGTGTTCAATGTTTAGAATCTTGAGGTGTTTCACAGCTATGCGACTTTGGCCAAACCACTTTAATGTCTCTGACCCTCAGTTTCATCATTTGTAAACTGGGCATTAGGGCAGCTAGGTTACACAGTGGATAGAGTGCTGGGCCAGGAGTCAGGAGGAATCATCTTCCTGTGCTCAAATCCAGCCTCTGCTACTTACTAGCTGTGTGACTCTGGGCAAATCACTTAACCTTGTTTGCCTCAGTCTCCTAACCTGTAGATTAAGCTGGAGAAGGAAATGGCAAACCACCTCAGTATCTTTGCCAAGAAAACCCCAAAATGGGTCATGAAGAGCTGGACTCCACCAAAAAATGACTCAACAACAACAAATAGTCATCACAAGGCTTGCACCAACTAGTACATAGGGTTATCTTGCAGAAACTGCTTTGTAAACTGGAAAGTAATATATTTAGAGTCAGTCTGGTACAATGCACAGACCATCAGACTCAAAAGTCTAAGAGACATCAGGTCAAGTCTCACCTATGATAACACTGGAACTCTGACCACTGACAAATGGCTTAACCTCTCAGTTACTAGGCAACTCTGTAAAACTTGACATTTCTGAACAATTGCATCGGTAAAGAAAGGTTCTCCACTAGGAATCCTCTATGCCAATGAATTGGTAAAGGAACAGTTCTCACTAGGAATTCTCTGTGCTACATCTGATTTTTTTTTTTAATGAAGAGCATGATATAAATGTTAGCTTTGAGCTAGGGAGAAGAGATCTGTTTATATATATGTAAAACCCAGCATGAATTGTTACAGTTTTTAAAAAGTACTCTCTCAAATGCCATCCTTTTCAGTAAAGAAATTGTGAAACATTTTTTGAAAAGGGTGCAGAGAAGTTGCCAACTTGTACTGGTAGAGAGAAATTCCTCATCAGGAAATCTCACGTGTGGTCTCTCTCTCCCTCAAAAGGGAGCCAGGCTGAGTTTCATAGGGCAGTAAAAAGTTAGGCCAAGACCACCAAAAGAGCAACTTTCAAATTGTCAGTTGAATATCGCTGCCAGGCAGAGCTGCAGGAAAAGACGGTGAGTGGCTTTCTTTGTTTGTTGCATCCACTGCTTGGCACAGGCTATGTGTGCATCCTTAGCCTGATGGGGCTAATGAGGCATCATTATTAAAACTTCCTTCCAGTGAGAGGCCTTCTCTCCGGGCCAACGCCAAGGCGCTCTCATGGTACATTAGTCAACAGTTGGTGATTGTTGGGCCATGTCAAGAACCTTCTACAACACTGTCTGTGAAAAATGAAAATAAAAAGTAACAAAGCTGCTGTCTCCAGGTACTAGAGATGGGCCCAGAGCTTCACTCTGGGAGGATGCATGGAAGGAAGAGACAAACATCTCAACAATACTGGAGAAAAAACTTGAAGACTGCCAATTCAGCTTTAGGGACTATACCCTCTAAAGTAAGGCTTCTTAAGCTCAGGCTGGAGAATGTGTTTTTCTTTAATATATTAAATACTCGATTCTAACAGGCAGCCAGTTGGTGCAGTGGATAGAGTGCTGGGCCTGGAGTCAGGAAAACCTGAGTTCAAATCCGGCCTCAGATATTTACTAATTGTGTGATCCCAGGCAAGTCGCTTAACCTCTACCTCAGTTTCCCCAACTGTAAAATGGGGGTTATAATAGCCTCTACCTCACAAGGCTGTTGCGAGAATCAAATGAGAAAATAATCATAAAGCACTGAGCAGAGTGCCTGGCACATAGTAGGCGCTTGCTAAATGTTTCTTCCATTCTCTCCTTTAAAGATAATTGGTTTCCTTTGTGATGTCAAGTATGTATTTATGCATTTAAGAACATTATTCTGGGTAGAAGTACCTAAGCTTCCCAGACCACAAAAGGGGTCCATGATACAATGAAATTTAAGACCTCACTTACAAGACTTTATCTATTGATACACAATCATAGACACTTCCAGGCCCTTGACTGAGAAGCATCATTGATAGAGTGAGTGCTGCACAGGGAGACATGAAGATGAGTATAATTCTGCCTCTGTCCCTTATTAGCTGTGTGACCTTAAGCAATTGCTTCACCTTTCTGATCCTCAGTTTCCTCATCTGTAAAATGGTGGACTTATTGGTACTAGTAATGCTTCCCTTGGTTGTTGTGAAATACAAATGAGAAAATGTATTGTGAAGGGCTTGGCAAATTATAAAGCATGGCGTAAATGCCAGTTATTGTTGTCCTTGGAATTTATTATTGTCAAAATTGTGTTGTTGTTGTTGTGATTACTAAGAGTTGTGTGGAAAGGCACCCCCATACAGGAGATCAGGGTAAGGAGCTGGCCTTGCAATCCCGCAAACCTGCATTGACGTCTTTCCTCTGACATATACTTGTTGTGTGATCCTGGGCAAGTCATTGAACCTCAGGATTCTAGGTTTCTTTCTGAGACTCCAACTTGAAAAACTGTAATTGATCTGTACTGGCAGACAGAGAGTTTCCACATATGGAAGCTCCCTATATCTATAAAATCACAAGTCTGGAAGGAAAAAAAAAACATTTTTAAACTATTATGCTATTTGCAATTTGAATTTTAATTGTCTCATGAAGGATGTCAAATGTGAACTTCTCATATGTTACATAAGGATCCATTGTTTCATTAGTCTCAATTAAAAAAAGTCTCCCGTTTCAGACATAATTTAGAAAGGGCATTGGTTAGATGGAAAGAGGGCGGAGAAGGGAAACCAGATGGATCATGGGATCATAATTTTAGAGTTTGAAGGGCTTGTAGAGGCCATCAAGTCCTCTTTTTACAGATGAAGAAACTGAGATCTAGAGGTGACTTATCCAAGATAATATACAATAAGGCAAGACTTGAATCCAGATCTTTCTGACTCCAACTTTAATATTCTAATCATTACATTAAGGTACCTTTGGTGATGAGTCTGAAGTCTATGTCATATGAGCATCACTTAAAGAAATTAGGTATATTTGGCCTAGATAACAGAAGCTTTTGGAGGCATGATAGTTGTTTTCAAGTATCTGAAAGTCTCTCATGAAGAACAGATATTAGGTCTACTCTTTCTGGTTCCAGAAGGAAGGACTATCAGGGATGGGAAATTGTCAAGATGCAAATTTAAGCCCAATGTAAGGGGAACATTCAGAACTCTAAGAGCTATCTCAAAGGGTGATGGCTGCCTCCAAATGTAACAGGGCATTAGAGTTCTTCAAGCAAAGACTAGATAACCACTTATACCAGGTGTGTTCTCAAAGGGATTGCTTTTCTAAGCCAGGTTGAATGAGACTTCAGGGAAGGCACCTTTTAACTCCACAATTCTCTGATTCCTTGTTGCTTCTGTTCTTATATTTTTATAGAAAATAATACCCACAAAAAATCCATACTACCTTGTTGACTTTCACACCATCCTTCGGCGTTTGCTTTGTCGCCAGATTATAACCAATCATCTGTTTAGCCAGCTGTCCCACAACTTTAGGACTAAGAGAAGAAAAAAAGATATTAATAACAGAGTTGTTGTTTTCTCATTTCACCACTACAGAGCTCCATTTCTCCCCTCTTGAATTGGGAGTTTACTGCTCCTGTGCTGTGTGGGCAAGAATAAAATCATAACAAGCAACCTTTGCCCTCAAAAAGTTTAAAATCTTTTTGAGGCACCAAAACTAATGGTGAAATTCAGGAGTAAAAACCATCACAAGGGAATGCCATGTGGAAGGATGCATGAGCTTGCTCTCAACTAGCTGAAAAAGGATCAAATAAACTAAGAAAAGATGGGAAGGGCATCCTTTCAGGCCCGGGTACAGAGAGATCAAGCGACATGCAGAAGACAATGAGAAGACAGACATGGCCAGAAGAGAGCTCAGACTACACTGGGATGTAGGATGACTTAGAGCTGACTGGGGAGAGCAGGGTCAGATTAGGTAGCCCCAGATTCCCTATATCAGAAGAAGAAGTTAGGGCATGATGTCTTTGATCATCAATGTAGAGTCATTGATAACTATTCATGTGATAAAGGGGACATTTGGGGGAACGCTAATGGCAGAGGATGTAAGCCATACCAGCATAGCCATTGCCGTAGAAAGTCAAACCTCCTTCCCTTGGCCAACAATCCGTACCCCTTCATGACCCATCTATGTCAGCCCCATCCTTTATGTCAAGAGAGAATACGTGGAATGTACTTATGTTCTTCCCTGATTGGCAGGGGGATCTCACAGGTTTATATATTTAGAGCATCAAGACTTTAGAGGTCATAAAGTTCAACCCCCTCATTTTACAGATGGGGAAACTGAGACCCAGAGAGGAGGAAGTTATTTGCCCAAGGTCACAGGGTATTCCAAAGCACATGGCTTTTGGGAGGCCAAGGTAAGAAGAAGTATATTATGTATGCCCTCTTCAACCCTTAGCTCCTGTTGCTTGGTTCCCCTCCCCCACCTCTTGGCCCTCAATGCCCTCCTCTCTTTACCCAACCCCTAGACAAGTGACATTTTTGACTAACAGACAAAGACAAAAAATTCCCAAACTTACTCTTTGGTTAAATGAACTCCTCCTTTCAATCCACTATTGAAAGTGCCTTTTCCTCTCCCTCCAGCTAATATCTGAGCCTTTAAAACAATTTCTTTTGCATCTGTTAAAAAAAAAAACCACGTAGGTTTAGGGTAAGGAAAAAAAACTCCACGGGGAGAAAAGCGATTGGAAATAACTTCTAAAAGTGCCTAGTAAAATCTCTGTCGAAACAGCTTTCAAAATAAAGGTACTACAGAGCTTCACAGACATCTTTTTGTCTAGGAGGCCCACCCACAAGCAACAGTCAAACACTTCGAATGTGTTTATTAATGACAATTTCGATCGAGAGCACTGAAGAGGGAAGGAAAGGTGGGCTTGCCTTTGAATTTTGCAGAAAAAACACATTGTAGAAATCTGAGGTCACATAACATTTTAGAGACTTACCAAGGAGCCAGGGGAGTGGGGTGTGTGTGTGTGTGTGTGTGTGTGTGTGTGTGTGTGTGTGTGTGTTGGGGAAGGTTGTGACCTTTCAGGAATAGAGCTAAGATGTCACGTGGGGAGGAGACTGTGGTAAATGAGGAAAGCTTAAAAAGACTGGAGACAAGAAGCTTAGGGGCAATCTATTTGGAATTGCTGAATTGAGAAACAGAAGAGACCTTGGCAACAGTTGACTCTGAACTCACTTTACGGATGGGGACACTAAGGCCTATTGATGGGAAATGATTTCCAGGTTGAACAGGGAGTAGTCACAATTTGAACTCAAGTGCTCTCACCCCAAATGCAGTGCTCTTTCCATTATCCTACACTGCCTCTTGTGACCATTTCCTAGGTCACCAAAGTGGCTCAGTGAAGAGAGTGCTAGGTCTGAAGTCAGGAAGACTCAGCTTCCTGAGTTCAAATCTGTCCACTGATATTAGTTGTATGACCTTGGGCAAGTCATTTAACCCTATTTACCTCAGTTTCATCATCTGTAAAACTAGCAAGAGGAGAAAATGGCAAACCATTCTGGTATCTTCATCGAGAAAACCCCAAATGGGGTCACAAAGAGTCACACACGACTGAAAAACAACTGAAGTCATTTCCTACATATACAGATGGTTGAACCAAGAGGACTAGATTAAAATTAAAATAGGTGATTTTTAATGTGAACATTTAAAAAAATCTTGACTCATAGGGCAGCAAACCAATTAACACAGATTTGGGAAAGAGTCTTACAGAGTGTTGGACAGGACCTCTTAGGGCATCCGGTGCAACCAGCCCATTTTATAGATGATGAAATTGAGGCCAAGAGAGGTTGTGAGTTGACTAAATCACATCAGCGTAAGTGTCAGAGCTGGAGTTTGAAAACCAAGTCCTCTGATTCCAAATCCAGTGTTCCTCCTACTATACTGACTAGAAATGGAAAGGAGATAAGCAAAGGGAGAGGGGCCAAACTGGGGAAAGAAATGATAGTGACGGTGATAATTATGAATAAAAATGTTATTGGGCATTGATAAGATTATAGATGTAGAGTGGGAATGGAGCTCAGAAGTCAACTGGATAGAGTGTTTTATTTTTACATACAATAAAACTTTAACACTGGCAAGACACTTTACATATATCATCAAATGTAAGTTTCCCAACAACCCTGGGAGGTGAACCCTGAAGGTTTTATAATCCCAATTTTTTTTTTAGGCAATTGGGTTTAAGTGACTTTCCCAGGGTCACACAGCTAGTAAGCATCAAATGTTTGGTCTAAGGCTGGATTTGAACGCAGGTCATCCTGACTTCAGGGCCAGTACTGTATCCACTGTGCCATCTACCTGCCCCTTATAATCCCAATTTTAGAGATGAAGATAGTGTATGTATGGGGCAGCTAGGTGGCACAGTGGATAGAGTACTGGGCTGGAAATCAGGAAGACTCAGTTTCATGAGTTCAAATCTGGTCTCAGACACTTAGCAGTTGTATGACCTTGGGCAAGTCACTTAACCTTGTTTGCCTCAATTGCCTCATCTGTAAAATGAGCTGGAGAAGGTAATGGTAAACCACTCCAGTATCTTTGCCAAGAAAACTCCAAATGAAGTCACATAGAGTCAGACACAACTGAAATAACTAAACAACATAATGAATATGTATGTATGTATATGTGTGGGTATACATGTATTATACATATGTTTACATATGTACACACATGCACATACGTGTGTCCCTCCTTTATTCTTCTTTTTGGTTCCAATATCATTATCTGTTAAATAAAAAGGGTTATATATCTATTATGTGTATGCATGTATATATATATATGTATATATGTGTGTGTATGCATGTACACATATATGTATGTATATATCTGTTAAATAAAGAGGGTTATATATTTATTACATATGTATGTGTATATGTATATATCTGTTAAATTACGAGGGTTATAACCTCTAGGGTTCCTTGTATCTCCCAAATCATGATTCTGTTATCTTATATAGAAAGATATAAGTATAGCTAATTAGAAAGAAAAAATAAATAAAAACCTAAGGAATCAAGAAATGTTTCCAGTAGAAAGTGGCATAGCACAGGTGCTGAGCAAAAACTTCTAAGAGATGGAGGTGAGGAGAGAGTATTCGGGGGTTGTGTAACTAGAATTAAATTATTTAGAACTGAATTAGAATTAGATATTAGAATTAAATATTTAGCCTGCTACCCTCTTTTATCCGAATTAGTTCAATTGCTGTTGTTCATTTTTAACACAACCATCAAGCATGAGGAAACATCAAACACTTGTTTATCCACACTGGTTTAAGACACACATTGTTTTAAACTGTAAAAATAGTTGCTGGCCAAATGCTGAATTCCCTTGGAGCCATTCTTTCTGAATTAGATTTTTCCTACCTTATTACATTACAAATGATGCTCTTACCACTCCCTCCAAGCCTGATAGCAGCAAAACCTCAAAACCACAAGGAATACTCTGACAGAATACGTAATTTGTTGTTGTTAATGGACACGTGCCCACTTGATTAAATTAGGCTTAGTTACTAACCAACAAGACGAGGAAACAGTCATGTTTTCAATGAAGTACTGTCACTTACCCTGGTGCTCATTTTACTACCAGCCATAGAACTTTAAACCACTTCATCTACAGACCACACAGGCTGAGGATGATCAAGGGAGGGTGGACTGTATTTGACAACAACGGCAAAGATAAAGAATGCAAGCAGTCACATCGATAACAGTATATTTTCACAACTGCACTCAAGACCAGAAGCAAGGGGGCTAAAAGTGAGCATAACTAGGGAAGGTTGGCCCTGGAGCGCTAATCAATACAGAGGAGTTCAGTTACACATAGCAAAGCAGGCTCTTCTCACCCTAGAGAAAACCAACACAAAGTAATTTAATTCTTTAGCTATTTACCCAAGCTCTTGAAAATTAAGTAAACCAGCCAAATCTTATTTCACAGTAAGTAGGCCTGATCAGTCATCATTTACCAAGTTGATGCACTACCTAATGTCCCCATTTCTATTGTATACAAAGATCTGATTTTTCTAAAAGCTCAAAAAATTTCTGTTTTGTTTTTGTTATCTCCTGCCTAAATTCCCAAAATAAATTAAGAAAGAATATCCCATACAAGAAATGCAATTTTTGTCTGAATATATAAAGTGATTTAACTGTGCACTAAAGATAACAGGTTTTTGTTTTGCTTTACCCCCAAAACACACACACACACACACACACACACACACACACACACACACACACACTTAAATAGATTTTGCATTGAAATATATTAAACCCTTATCCTAAACAAGTTAGAAAGGCATTATTTGTTTAGCATCTATTCAACCTATTTCAATATGAGGAAAAGTAGGACCAATCAAAGTTATATTTCGTAGGCTTGATAGATTTTCAGGTGTTCAAATAGCTCTTTTTAAGTCACAATATTCACAACCATACACCACTCCACCAAAAAAAGAAAAGAAAAAGAAACTGTCCGTTCCACAGATTTGCTATTCTATAACTATCAGAAACTTTAAAATAACTTGAGTTTTATGTTCATTTCTTCCTGCTCACCATAAAAGCAACAGCAATTATTACAATTATAATAATGTGGCTATTCCATTTTTTTTCATCCCCAAACAATTCCACGGTGAACAAGAAATCCCTCTGGTAGCATGTAAATTGTAATAATTTAAATTCATCACAAGTGACATGGTACAAGTAGAACAAGTGGGAAATACTTTATTTTTAAATTAGGCAAACTTTGTACAATTGATCCATTTCCGCTTTAATACATTCATGTATGTGGTACACTAAAATGATTGATGCAAAGTTATCTTCTGTTATCTATCTTTGAGTTGAGCATTCTAACACCATAGATGAACTATAAATACATTTGGAAGAAGGTTGATGGGGGAAAAAATGAGTAAAATAAGTTGTTGGAACTATGTTTTTTTTAAAAAAAAAATTGGAAATAGACCATGAATATAAATTAACAATATTTAATTAAGAAAAAAACCCAGCAGACTTGCTATTTTCAACTACAGTACTATTCAGAATAGAAAACAGTGTTATTTGGGGTAAGGAAGACATAGATTCAGTTCTCACCTCTGACATACTGGCTATATGACCCTGAGTAAATTTTTTTTGTTAGTGCCCCTAGAAATTCTCTAAGACCAAGATTTGCAGAACAGGTACAGATCCTCATTTGTAGAGGGGGATTTTCTCCTTAGGATTTCCCTATACCTGGGAGATCACATCTTGTTAAACAAATTAAATTCTATGTCTTTCAACTGTAGGAAGACCCACTTTCTTATCAGACCTAACAAAGATCTACTTGACTACTTACCAGGAAGTCCTGTAATTGAAACTTGAGTACAACCAGTCTAACTGAATATAAATGAAAATCAAATGTTTACACATATTGCAAAAGAGAAATAAATATATGTCCCTTGCCTTTTCTCCTTTCTTGTCTTCAGAAGACCTTCTTGTGTAAGTGGCAATTTGCTTTTTCTAATCTAGAAATTATTCTATCTTTTCATTTATCTAGTTCAACTATTCAAAACCAAAGGCCTCTTCAACACATAAAACTTTGCCATTCCGATTAAAAATACTAGAGAGTATAGGAATAAATGACTCTTTCCTTAAAATGATGAATAGCATTTATCAAAAAAAAAAGCATCAGCAAGCATTATCTGTAATAGGGATAAGTTAAAACCCATACCCAATAAGATCAGGGGTGAAGCAGGGATGCCCATTATCACCACTGTTATTCAATACTGTATTAAAAATGCTAGCTATAGCAATGAGAGAAGAAAAAGAAATTGAAGGAATTAGAACAGGCAATGAGGAAACAAAACTATCACTCTTGAAGATGATATGATGGCATACTTAGAGAATCCTAGAGAATAAATTAAAAAACTAGTTGGAATACTTAACAATTTTAGCAAAGTTGTAGGATGTATGAAAAATGCACATAAATCATCAGTACTTCCATATATTACCAACAAAGTCCAGCAGCATGATGTAGAAGGAGAAATTCTTTTTAAAAATATTCTTTTTCAAAATAACTGTAGACAATATAAAATACTCAGGAATCTAGCTGCTAAGGCAAACCCAGGTAGTATATATGAACACAATTGTGTTCATATACAAAACACTTTTCACACAAATAAAGTCAGATCTGAACAATTGAAAATTATTAATTGATTAGATAAGCTGAGCCAATAAATACATATGAGAAATCTACCTAAATTAATTTACTTATTCAGTACCATACCAATGAAACTACCAAAAAGAATGTATACAGCTAGGAAAAAAAATTATAACAAAATTTATCTGGGGGAACAAAAGGTCGAGAATATCAAGGGAATTAATGAAAACAAATGTGAACGAAGTTGTCTTAGCCATACCAGATCTCAAACTGCAATATAAAGTATAATATAAAGTATTATAAACTATCTGGTACTAACTAAGAAATAGAGTGGTAGATCAGTGGAATAGAACAGGTATACAAGTCTCAGCAGTAAATGTCTATAGTAATCTAGCGTTTGACAAACCCCCAAAACTCCAGCTTTTTGGACAAGAATTCACTATTTGACAAAAACTGCTAGGAAAGCTGGAAAGCAGTATGGCAGAAAGCAGATACAGACCAAAATTTTATACCACATACCAAGATAAAGTCAAAATGGGTACATGAATTAAACATAAAGGGCAGTACCATAAGCAAATTAGGAGAACAAAGAATAATTTACCTGTAAGATCTATGGGAAGAATTCATGACCAAAGAAGAAAGAGAGTATTACTAGATGTAAAATAAACAATTTTGATTATCTTAAATTTTAAAAGTTTTGCAAAAAGAAAACCAATGCAACCAAAATTAGATGAAAAGTAGAAAGTTGGGAAATAATTTTTACAGCGTGTTTCTGATAAAGGCCTCATTTTTCAAATATATAGAGAACTGAGGTAAATTTATAAGAATATAAGTAATTCTCCAGTTGATAAATGGTTAACTGATATGAACAGGCAATTTTCAGGGAAAAAAAATCAAAGCTATCTATAGTCACATAAAAAAAATGCCTAAATCACTACTGATTAGAGAAATGTAAGTTAAAACAAATTTGAGTCACCACTTTACAACTATAAGGTTGGCTAATATGACAGAAAAGGAAAGTAATCAATGTTGAAGGGTATGAGGGACAATTAGGCATTAATGCACTTTTGGTGGAGTTGTGAACTGATCCAAACATTCTGGAGAACAATTTGGAACTATACTCAAAGGGCTATAAAACTGTGCATACTCTTTCACACGACGATACCACTACTAGTTCTGTATCCCAAAGACATAAAAAAGGTGAGGAGAGGATCAGGAAGATCTCTCTGTACAAAAATATTTATAGTAGCTTTTTTTTTATAGTGACAAAGAATTGGAAATTGAGGAGACACCTATTAATTTGGGAATGGCTGAACAAGTTATAGTATATGATTGTAATGGAATATTACTGTGCTATAAGAAATGATAAGCAGAATGATTTCAGAAAAACCTGGAAAGATTTACATGAACTGATGCAAAATGAAATGAACAGAACCAGGAGAACATTGTACATAGTA
Organism: Phascolarctos cinereus; assembly: GCF_003287225.1. Taxonomy (NCBI): domain Eukaryota; kingdom Metazoa; phylum Chordata; class Mammalia; order Diprotodontia; family Phascolarctidae; genus Phascolarctos; species Phascolarctos cinereus. The sequence continues at coordinate 32,361,240 of NW_027555847.1, forward strand.
ACAGTAATACTGTACAAGATAAACTGTGAATGACCCATTGCTATTCTTACCAATACATTAATCCATGACAGTTCCAAAGGACTCATGAAGAAAAATGCTGTCCTCCTTCAGAGAAAGAACTGACGAAATCTGAGTGCAAATTGAAACATACTATTTTTCACTTTCTGTATTTTTTCACATTTTTTCCCCCTTTGGATCTGTGTCTTCTTCAGAAGATGACTAATAAGGTAATATGTTTTGCAAGAATGAACATATATAACATACCTCAAATTGCTTACCGTCTCAGGGAAGGGGGAGGTAAGAGAGGGAGAGAGAAAATTTGGAACTGAATTTTTTTTAAAATGTTAAAAACTATCTTTACCTAGAACAGGGGAAAAATAAAATATTATTTTAAAAAACTGTCAGATTTTGTTTCTTGAGGCTAGAACACTGAAGATAAAGTCAGGAATATGAGCTCAAATCTTGCCTCAAACTTACATTCAGTGTGACACTGTGTAAGTCACTTAACCTCTATGATCTATGAAAAGGAGATACATCTCATCTGTTTGAGCAGTATTGCTTCATATAGAGAGAATTCCGAAGTAAAATCACTCCAAAGAAAGATTGGCAGCATATCCCACTAGGGAAAGCCATCCTCAGGGCATTTGAGAATGACAATAGAAAACAAAAAGACTACAAACAGAAGAAAAAGGAAAAAATTTGCAAAAACTGTCATTAAAAACTTTTCTTCATAAAGGATAATGGAAACATCTGGACTAGGACCCTGATATCACAGTCCATGAAGTGCTTATCAAAGAATTATAAATGGTACAACAGAGAAAAAAATGATAGAAGCAGCTAGATTGGATCAAATAGATATAGAGGAGATGCCTGTTGGAGATGATGCAGACTTGACACATTACTGCCCCCAAAGAGTTAAAGGTGAAGATCACAAAGGCCAAAGCAAAGATGCAGACTGTAACACATAAATGCTGAGAAAATCTGAAGAACAGGAGTAAAGGATATCATCAAAGAATTGCATGAGAGAAAGAGAAGATGGCCTGGTCATGATGGGGAGCCTGAGTGTCACCTCAGGTACTCTCAAAAAGCTGTAAGAATATGAAGAAGGTTCCAGAGTGTTAGGGGGACCCCCTCACAGAGAATTTTTGGGAGAACATAGATGAGAATCACTCAGGATGGACAAGTATGGTTTGGTTGCCATCTACAGAGTAGAGGAAACTTCCAAATTGATGAGATCACAAAACCACTTTGAATACTTGAGAGTAAAATGCAGAAAATGACAACTGCATAGCTGAACTTAGTGTTAATGCAAGGTGCAGAAAAGCTAAAATAAGAAAAGTGCTTTATACTTTTAAATCATTTTAAAATTTGAATAAGAGTTATTCCTGTTGTTACTTCAAATTCATGGTTGATACTCCATCTTAAGGGTTCCTTTCTTCCTTCCTTCCTTCATTTCTTCCTTCCTTCCTTCCTTCCTTCCTTCCTTCCTTCCTTCCTTCCTTCCTTCCTTCCTTCCTTTCCATATATAGCCTATTTAAGCTGTAAAGATCACTATCTGCAGTCCCACCCTGAATCCCAGAACTTGGCAAACTTAATCTTCCTTACTCAGGAATCTAAGTATCCCTGAGGATACCATCAGCTTAATGCCATCAAAGTACGATACTTCTCCCCACTTTGTGCACCACTGTTAGCTGCCAGTCCATTTAACCAATACATGAAATCAACCAAGGAACAAGCACATTTTCACATCAGGATATTTATGAGAAGATATACTAAGAACAGAAGTATAAACATTGTCCCCCAACACCTGGAGAAGGGAAAGACTTTCCCCCTTCAACTTCCTGCCTTCTCCACTTCCCCTGTCTTCCTCTATTACTTCCTTCTTCTCTCTCTGTCTCTCTGTCTCTCTCTCTCTCTCTCTCTCTCTCTCTCTCTCTCTCTCTCTCTCTCTCTCCCTCTCTCCCTCCCTCCCTGCCTTCCTCCCTTCCTCCCTCCCTCCCTTTGTTACAGAGACAAAAAATCTGGTCATTCAGAATATTCAAGTCTCATTTAAAGAGAAGGGCCTATTAGGAAGAAAAGGAAGACTTTTAGTTTATTGAGAGGAAAACTGTTAGATGAGGGGTCAGCTTTTAATTTCCAACTAAAATGTCCATTCATTCAAAGAAAAGAAAACTACTTGTACATTAAGACACTAGTGTCTGACAAGTGTGCGCTGCTTCCCCAATTTAACTCATTGTCAGGAAGATTCAAATGTTGGCACGTCCCCAGCACTAAACACACCTGTCTTTTCATATGAGCAATTTCTCTTTTGCTCTCCATACAAGTTTCTGTATTAAAATCAGATAAATCATCCCTTTTATAACACTATACTCTTGAATATATTGTATATTTATTACTAAATTATAAGCCTCATTAAAATCTATAATGATAAATTAGCCACTCTCTTGATTCTGTCACTGACGTTATTAATTGCTTTCATAACCATTACTACACCCTTCAATGGTGATAAAATTTTTAAAGCTAGATAAAATAATTTTGGCCAAGGCTCAGACAAGGTCCACTGCTAAAAATTTTTAAAGAAATGGAACAAAAGACACACATTTCATGTATTTCATAGTTTTCAATTCACTTCATGTTAATGATGTCCTAAATTAAAAAGTATCTCTTTCTACTTAAAAAAAAAATAGGAGCTTAATGGCATAACAGATAACTTACTTTTCCAAAGATTCAGGAGACCTGGGTTCAAACCCACATTTCAACACATACTACCTACAAGACAACTGGAAAGGTCTGATTCTCATTTTCCCCACTTGTAAAATGGGGATAATAATGCAATGAAGGTAAGATTTTTTTATTTAACTCAATTCAGTAAACATTTATTGAGTTTTCCTATGTGTCAAGCATTTGGATAGGAATATATAAATAAAAGAGTCCCTCCATGTAAAGAACATATAGTCAGGGGAAGGCTGAGAGAAGGCAACATACACACAATCATATTATATATAGGTATGTATACATATAACATATAATATATAGGTATATATAATATAATAATATTTATTCTATATAGGCATATATATATACACATATATATAAAATGTTACAGAGTAAATTCAAAATAATTTCAATGGATGGTGCACTCACAACTGGAGAATTCAGAAAGGGCATTTTGTAGCATGTGACATCTAAGATTTGCTCTGAAGGAATCTAGGGATGCCATGGGGCAGGTGAAATAGAGAAGTAGAGAGCCTGGATTGATGACAGAGACTGTTTTCTGTTTTACCTCTGTGTCCTTCTACCATGTAGCAGAGTGCCATACACATTATAAGTATATAAGTATATATATATATGTGTGTGTGTGTGTGTGTGTGTGTGTGTGTATGTAAATGTGCACTAAATAAATTTAATATACATATACTATTTCTATCACAGGGTCATTATAAGGAACAAGCTTTGTCAACCTTGAAGCATGGGGGTGGGGGTAGAAAGGCAAAGTTTCTGGATTACCTTATTCATGTTTGTAGAGATAATTAGAGTTGGCCTAAATGATCTCTTAGTTCCATGCGGTTCTAAAATCTACGGTTCTATGAATTTTAATATTATTGCATTGCAACAACTCGTTTCAAGTTTCCTTTGCAAATAAGCAGTCTGCAAATGAGAATTACAATTTTGCACCAGAAATTGATGCTGACATTTCCTATTCTCTTTTTCGCATTATAGGAGGTCTTTAGGGAGAAACATTAATAGATTATAAAACTTCTGAAAACATTTTGATATTTTAAAAAATAAATTTAACCAACATGTCCCTGAGAAAATTGGATAGCTATTTAATGAAGAACAAAAAAATGTGCTACTATCAGTAGGGTTATATTTGGGGGAAGAGGAGAAGAATAGGGAAGTAGTTATAAAACTGTTATTCCTTTTCCCATTTTCAAATGCAACTTAATACTAAAGGCATCTGAGCAGGCTCGCAAAGATATAGGAAACCTTACTGAAGACCAGACTTGGGATCTGTAGTTAGCAAAATTTTAAGAAAGCCTTCTACATCTCTTCCCCGGTGCTATTTTCGATCCAGTTCCTGTCCCAGGTCTGTCCTTCTCTATACAAAGGCGGATTAGCACTTAATGCAGAAATCTAGAGAACAGAAAGAGCATGCACAAGCATATACTTGGCTGTTATTTTTTGTATCCAAAAAATCCCTCTTGGTAGCTAAGTAATTATTATTGATAAGATAGATTGTTCACATATTTCGCTATTTAAGGGGATCTCTGGAACATAGCTTCAATGAAAAATACATTACTAAATATGAATGGAAATGGGCTGATAAAGTTTGGTGTTGTTTTTTTTCTAATGAACACGAATCCAATTTTTAGTTGGATTTGAATTTGATTAGCTTTAAGTTACCTTGGATTTATATCATCCTTATCATCATCTAAGGTATTTTTCAAAGGATCTTAAAATGAGAAGCTTGGATGAGAAAAATGCACAAATAAAGTCCGTGATCCAAATTGATAAGACATTTATAGTGATAAAGGTAAAGTCCTGTACTTGGGTTCAAAAAAATCAAATTCACAGGCACACTATGGGGAATATATGGCTAGAAAAGATATGGTTTTAGTGAATGAATGAGCGAATGAGTGGATGAAGGTGTGGATAAAAAAACATTTGTTAAGCATTTACTATGTGCAAATCACTGGTGCTAAGTTGTGGAGACAAATAAAAATACAAGATAAAGACTCTGTCAAGGAGCTCACATTCTAATGGGGTGGGGGTTGGAGGGGGAGAAGAAATATAGGTGGTTTCTACACCAAGTCAGAAAGGATAGAAGCTAAAATCAGGTAGAAGTTGGCTGAATTTAATGAAATACATGCTAAGAATCAGAGTTTTTCAAAAGCTGAATGGACTGCCTCAACACACAGTAAGTTCCTCATCATTATAAGTTCAGAAAGAAGGTTACCTCCAGTTTGAGGCTATTCCATAAAGGACCGGATGCCCTAGGATGTTCTTTCCAACTCTTGAGGCTATGACCACATAAAATGAACTAAACCTTCATTGTATTTGTGTGGTTGCTTATTTGGTATCCTGCTTGTTTCTCTGTCAGCATTTGTTTACCTTGATTAATTTCTTGTTTCATTGAGAAAGTGTTCTACTATCCCTTTGAATGAATTAATTTAACAGGTAAATAGTTCAGAGTCCTAAACTAGAAATTATTCATGCATATGCAGGCCTGCTGTATCTTGGGGGGAATATTTAGATCTTCAAAGAACTCTAAGCCATCAAGTCAATGACCCTGTCTTTTAGGATGACACCCACAAATTTTGCTATTACTGAAAGACACACTTTTCATTTGTGTTATTTCTAGACATGTCTCCTTGCTCAGAATGTCTCACTGTCTCTGGCTTGCCGGATGGACTTGGAGTTCAAGGAGTGTTTATCTTGCTTATCTGTATGGCACTTCCATGGCAAAAAAAAAAAAAAGAGACATGAGAAGACACACCCCCCACCTCCCACACAGAGGTGAGGCATCCACACGTACAGATATGTTATCATTCCTTCAATGTATTCATTAGTTTTTCTTGTTTCCTTCTCTTCCTCTTTTTCTTTAAAAAAATTCCTCCTTATATGGGATGTCTCTCTGGGAGAAGGAAAAGGGAGGCATAAAAGGGGAAATTTTGATAATTTAAAATAAAAGATATCAATACAATTTCATTTTAAAAATCACTGATATCACTTTAAAAGAATTTGAGAGAAGACAGGCCGTTGGTGTAAAGGAATCAAATAAGCCACAGACATATCCTAACTCATGAAGGTAACAGGACAAAAGATGCTTGAGAATCCTTGTCCTCGAATGAACATATCTACAAGGTTTCCATGTAATTTATCACATCTCTTTCAAACTGCCTGAGTTTAAAATGACTGTCTTGTGCTTTTATAGCTCTTCCTGATCTATTCATTGTGTTTGAAATCTAAGTCTGTCACTGGAATTTTAAACACAGGTCGGGGGTAGGGCTTTTAATGGTCTTCTGTAGAAGGGAACTTTGCAGTTTCTGAAAACTGGAATGACCATAACATTGGGTTGACTTTTGAAGTGCTATATGGACCACAGAACAGGCAGTTTTACCTTTTCCCTTTCTTTACAGAGAAGCAAATGGATAGACTTCTGACCTTGAAGGCAGGAAGACCTGGGTTCAAGTCTCATCTGTGACTTGGCTGTGTGATCCTAGGCAAGTCATTTAGCCTCAGTTAAATGTACTTTTGGCAGCTCTCTAAGACTGAGTTACAGAGAATGTTTGGACCTGCATTGGAAGAGGAGGTCTCCTCCCCAGGGAGTTCTTAACCACTAAAATAATAGGGCCAGTCTCTAGCCCTATCCCTTATTGCTCCATTTCACCAGTTTTTTTTTTAATCTGCCCTTATCTTTTTTTCCCTAGTGCTTCCAACATAATTGATTATTCAATGTAACAGGGATATATGTATGTTTGGGTGAGGGGGAGGAGAAATGTAGGAAGCAGGGAGAATTTAAATATCCAAAGAAGTCAGCACTGGTCTCAAAGTCAGCCCTCCCATCATCAGCAAACATCCAAATCCTCTAATTCTGAAGCCTGGCTTCATGCTCTCATTAAGAATCTGCTCTAGACCAACTCTCAGCATCAACAAGATGTCCACCTGTTTTCCTGGACTGCTTTCAAAACCACATCCTTCCTGATTAGCCTCCTTTTGGACCACCGCTACATCTTTTTGGAATGTTTTGCTGAGCTGCAGAGTTGATGGGAGGAGAGGGGAGGACAGGGCCAAGGATTGCAAATAAGAAATTGGAGAATTAACAATGTGGTATAAATTTTGCTTTTGGGAGAAAGTTGGATATACAAGGAAAGAAGGAAAAGAAGTCACCTTGACACGAACCAACGCTGGAAAATGTAAATTGCTACTTCAGGGAAGCACAGTCCAGCCTCCATATGTAATAAAAGAAAAAGAAAATTTACGGCCATTTTTATGCAGTTGTACTAGCGTATTTAAGTGTAGCAGTTAGAGAGAATCATGCTTCTTACTCGGTGAGTCGAGCAATACTACATCTGAATGCTCTTTAGGCCGAAAATCATTCCATTTGCCCCCAAAACAATTAAATCATTAACTATCAAATTTATTGTGAAACTTAAGTTTTGCAATCAGAAGAAACAAGTCAAGATAGTGAAAAATGTTTACTGAATGACATAAAAATCCTTTAAAAATTTGATTAGTTTTGTGTGTTTTTAGATCATGGTGATTTCTTGATATCTGCCACCTCACTCCCATTATAACAGAGAAAAATAATTCAGTAAAACCTACTTGGCACACACATCTGACAGCATATGCAACATTACACACGCATAGCCCCCCCCACACCCACTTCACAATCAAGAAGCTAAATGGGCATTTCATTCCTTGTTCCCCAGAGCCAAGATGGCTCATTGCAGTTATTCTGAGGTCAACTGTCTTTCAGTTAATGAATAAATAAATTTAAAAAAAAAACATTTATTGTTTACTGTGTCCAAAGCCCTTCGGTGTGTACACTGGACATAAGAACAGAAAAGACTGCCCTTGAGGAGCTTAATTCCAATTAGGGAGACATCACCTATATAAGTCAGATGTGAAAACCCTGTGGTCTCTAGGGTGCAGGAGCATAACACTAATAAGTATTGATGTGATGTCTGTTATGTGTCAGGCACTGTGCTAAATGATGTACAAGGATCTCATTTACTAGAAGAAGGAAATGCCTTTACTCTAATGACATTTCCATGAGTAAAATCCTATCAGCTTCTCACGTTGAACCATTTGACGGTGCTAGGAACTTTGGTGCCAAAAACTTTCTTTTCTATGTCTTCAGGGACTGTTATGGTAACATATGCCTGAGCAGTTGCCAGGCTATACCTCCTCCTCAGGGGTTGCTTCCTAGAATAATGTCTCAAGGGGCAGCTAAATGGTGCAGTGGATAGAGCACTGGCGTTACAGTCAGGAGGACCTGAGTTCAAATCCGGCCTCAGACGCTGAACCCCAATTGCCTCACAAAAAGAAAAGAATAATGTCTCAGAGCATTGGACTGGTGGAAGAATTACTATTCGCAAGGCTCTTAAAGTCAGAGGTCTTTGCTGTCTCCATCAGGATCTGAGGAGACAGAGTGTTCAGGATGGAGGTGGGTGTTGGGTTTCCCTGCCATATGCTACCTCCTGTCTCTCCCTCAGGAGTCTCACTCAGCACGTTTTGCTGAATCAGCTAGGCTGGCTTGCCTGCCTGTGTGTGACAAACGGTTGGTGGTATAAGGGAATGGCTGACCCCTTCTTCACAGGAGTGACTCCTTCCAGTTGATGGCTATGAGGAGGGATGGCCAGGAAGCAGGATCGGTGTCCCTGCTGCTTCCAGGGCTCCTATATATGAAGTCTGCATTTACATTAATTCAGTCATTCTATAAAATGCCCTTTGGATTCTGCCTTATTCCTTCTGCATCATTTCATAGAATCTTTCCATATTTTTTCAAATTTCTCACATTCTTAATACCTAATAGTATTTCTTTATATTCATAGTCTATAATCTGCTTAGCCATTCCCTTGTCAACGGTAGCCTAATTTGTTTCCAGTTTTTGTATCACAGAAAGCGCTGCTATAACAACCTTCTTTTCAGAATAGAAACAAACATCTGTGCCCCTGTGATTTTTAACCAGCCCTCATCAACCTGGTCTTCAAGGCCCAGGTCTACATGACATTAAAAAGCCAGACGAGTAAATAAACCTGCCAGAAATGTTAGCTTTTCATTCCAGGATGGTGGTGTCCTTTAGAAACATCCAGAGCCTCATATGTGCCATTGACCTGGCATGGTAGCCTCCCAGCATGAGCCTGTCACAATACATGCACAAGGTGATTTAAGCTGAAGAAGGAGGCAAGGCGCCAAATTGCCAATCTGGAAGGCTTTCCTGGGACACCTGTCAGGAAGTTCTAAAAACAGTATCACCCTGAAAAATGGGATGCCCTTGGTTCATCCAAGGGAAGTAATTTTTAAAAGTCAGCTAAATTAACAGAGACTTATGTGGGTGAGGGGTGCCGGAGGAGCTAAAAAGTTTGCAAGGACAGATGTCATCCCTCCCTAAAGGTCTTTGTAGGCCAAAGGAAACAGTATGAGGATGCACAGAGACAGGAAATTATTCTATCAAAGTTAATAAAACCATTTTCAAGTTGTATTCTCACCTCTCATGCTCCTCAACAGTCTACATCTTTTGCATAAAGGAAGAAAACATGAGGCAGGTTGGGATCTTGGTCCTAGCTTGGAAAACAACATCCATAATAATGCTGCATAAATGAATAAATGAATGAATGAATAGATAAATAAATGAATCAATGAATAAACAAATAAGTAAATAACCTTTAGCTTTGTGTTTAATTTTGAATCAGACATCTTGGGTTCAAATCTCAATCACTGCTCACTACCTTTGTGACCTTGAACAAAGCATTAGATATCTCTGGGCTTCAATTCCCTCAACCATAAAACTAAGTTGTTTGACTAAATAGCACGAAGAATCCCTTCCATCTCTAGATGGAGGATCCTATGGTGATGATGATGATGACAGTCATGATGAAGATGAGAAGCATTAGCTTGTATATGTATGTGTGTGTATGTGTGTGTGTACACACATATATGCACAGACACATAGCCTTGAAAAGCATTTCACACGTTATATCACTGTAATCTTACAATGGCGCTGTGCTCTAGGTGCTGTTCATATCTCTATTTTACAAAAGAAGAAACTGAAGCTACTTTCCTAGGCAGGATTTGAGCTCAAGCCTTGTTGCCTCCAAGTCCAATACTTTATACATTGGGCCACTTAGCTGCCAAATTTTATCTAATTTTGTTAACATGGATTAAAATTGTAGCATTTTAATTTTTAAAAGTCAGCTGAATTAAGAGGCTAATAAACTGAACGGTGGGGAAGAGGAGGAACTTCCAGAGAGGCTACAAGGTCAGACACCATCCCTCTCTGAAAGTCCTTCTAGTTCAAAGGAGATGACACACAAACGAAAGACACAAAGAGTGATGGTCTGTCAAACTTAATAAAAACCATTGTGGAATTGTCCTCTCACCCTCGTGCTCCTCCACAGGCCACACTCCTTTTTCATAAAAGAAGAAAGTATGAATTGAGATGGGATTTGGTCCTAACCTAAAAAAGCATGTCCACCATAGCCTTTAATCCTATTCAACACACATTTATTAAGTACCTAGCTTATGTCAAGTACTATGTCCAAGGAAAAAACAAGGAATCAGTCCCTGTCTGCAGGAGTTTACAATCTCCTGGGATCTTACATTTTATATAGTACTCTTAAAGGGTATTCTTAAAAGGGAAGGTGGGGGGCAGAACAAGGGGAAGGGAAAAAAAAAGATTTATTTAGTGCCTACTATGTGTCAGGCATTGTGCTAAACTCTCACTCCTTTTTTAACATAACTCCTTTGATCCTCACAATAACCCTAGGAAGTATGTGTTATTATTATTTCCATTTTATAGATAAGGAAACTGAGGCAAACCAGTTAAATGAGTTGTCCAGGGTCGCACAGGTAGTAAGTGTCTGAGGCTGGATTTGAACTCAGGTCTTCCTGATTCCATGCCTGGGACTCTATCCATAGTACCAGCAGCTACCTCTAACACAATATGTAATTAAAGTCAACCTTTACATGGGGAATGTACAATCATTCACTGGTATATTATACATTTGGGATGAAGCAAGGGAGACCTAGGATTAACCTTCCTTCTCACATCTGAAAGACAAGCACCCCTCAGTACAAAATTGGGCTGGGAGATGATTCATTTTCTTCAGAACCCTCAAGCAATCACTTGCCATGAAGGTAGCAATTGAATGGGGAGATGTGATGACTATGCAGGATGCTGCCTTCAACAGGAATTTTCAAAATTGGCATGTTTGGTGTAAGTATGGGTAAGCAATCAAAATGCAATTGAAATTGTATCAAAGGTACATAGCTTCCTCTTCTTTGCCCCACCTACCCCAAGAAAGCAGCATCCCACAAGCAAACCTGCTGCCCAAGGCAGAGGCAGACTTAGACTTCAGTGCCTCAGTCACATGCTTATGTGATCAGGAGGCAAAGGATGCAATCTTTTAACCAAAAGCTTGTCTTCTATCCGAAGTTTTGACATCAGACTTCAGACAGTAGATGCCTGCAAGATTTGTGAAACAAAGCTACCTGGAAACCAAAACTGTGTCTTAAGAAATAAAGCCTAACGCCTCCCCTCCGCTATTCCTCCACCAACATGTCTATGTAAGTTTTAGACACAATTAAACTCCTGAAGGGTAGCATTTTATGCAAAAGTTCACTTTTGTTATCCTTGCCACCACTAATGTGCTTTGGAAAAGGTATCACTCTAAAACATTTATCTTGTGTTTTTACCAAATGAGATGCAAAATTTGAAAATATCTTAATTTGGGACTGAATCCCTTGGTTCAAACAAAATTCAACTGATGTAATTCTATCCAATTCAATTTATTAAATCCCTACTAAATGCTAAAGGATTGTGCTAAAAATCTAGAAAAAACACCCCCCCCAAAAAAAGGGGTTTTTTTGTTTATTTTTTTTAATGAAAAGAACTCACATTCTACTAAGAAGAAACAGTATGTACATGAAAAGGCAGTTTCAAAATAAAAAGCAAGGATTTTTTTTAATTGTTAAGGAGAGAAGAATCCGTAAGAATCAGCACAAAAGCCTCTTGTAGGCACCTGAGTTGAGCCTTGAAGAGAACAGCAAGGGCCTTGGCCCTGTGCCCCAACAGGGGACATACATTAAGTTCCACTTCAGATGTTCACTAGATGTGTGAACCTGGCCAAGTCACTTAACCCTGATTGCCTCAGTTTTCTCATCAATAAAATGAGCTAGAGAAGGAAATGACAAACCATCCCAGTATCTTTGCCAAGAAACCCCAAATGGGGTTATGAAGAATGGGACACAACTGAAAAAGACTGAACAAAAAAAGGACCTAATGTCTTCTCCAGTATCTTCCAGCTCTGAAATTCTATAATCTCTAGGGGAAGCTAGGTGGTGCAGTGGATGGAGCTCTGGCCTTGGAGTCAGGAGTTCAAATCTAGCCTCAGACACTTGACACCTACTAGTTGTGTGACCCTGGGCAAGGCATTTAAACCCAACTGCCACACACACAGACACACACATACACACACACACACACACACACACACATACACACACACAATCTATAATCTCTGGTCTATACCTTTTGAGATAAGCAGCTTCTAGTATATAATGAAGTTATAAAGGCTACTTTCTAAGAGTGATTTATGATGGGAATTCCCCCTCCCCATCCCTGCCTTCCTTTCTTCCATTCCCTCACATAATTTTCTATGTCTTACGTCAATCAGTAATAACTTATATTCAGTTTGGGGCTCTCTAAAAGAAGTCATTATCTTGGGTATATAGCAAGGGTAGTTGCTATAGGCTCTCTGATTAATGGCCAGGAAAAGGAGAAGGGAGAAATAGAGTCAGCAAATAGACAGAGAAGGAGTGGCCAGAGAGGTAGGAGGAGAGGGGAGAGAGGATAAAGGAGAAAAGGCATCAGTAAAGGAAACAGAAAGATAACTAGAGAGGTAAGAGAGGGGAAAGAGGAGACAGGAAAGGGAGAAGGAAGCAAGAAGAAGGGGGAGAGGGAACAGGCAAGAAAAGAGAAGAGAAGTCAGCAAAGGGAAAAGAAACAGGGAGATAAGAAAGCAGAGATTAGAGGAAGAGGAAAGGAAGAAGAAGAGGGAAGGGAAGAGGGGAGTGAAAAGAGGAAGGAGTAAAAGATGAGATAAGAAGGGGAGGTGATGAGGTGGAAGGAGAGAGAATGAGCAAAGAGGGAAAAGGGGGAAGGGGAAGGGAAAAAGAGAGGAGGAAAGAAAGATGGAAGAAGAGGAGGGGGCAAGAGAAAACAGGAGAGAGTCCCTGCAGGATGCAAAGGAACTGGTGGGATCTGGGAATCATGCTAGTGGAGTACTCCGCCATGTTCATACAACTCTCAGCCTGCTAATGAGGACTAAAGTTAACCAGCTCCAGATGGAGCCAAATTATGTTTGCTCCACCAGGAAATGTGAAGACGGTGCCAGGGACATTTGTGCCAGATGACAGCTATGGATATCGGAAGCGAATGGGCTAAGAGTGAAGAAAACACAGGCCTCATAACTAAACGAACTATCAAAATATAAATAAAAACATGGCACACGGTGGGGGGCGGCTGTAGGGGAGTCGAAAGATACTTCTACAAATGCTTCTCGTTTGCCTACTCGGTATGAAGAACAGTGCTGGGAGCTCAGGATCATACAATGACAAGTAAAACAAGGTCCCCTACCATCATGGAGAAGGGATAAGTCACATACAAGGGTCACTGCCACGTTCAAAGAGGATTTCAGATGGAGGATGTCCAGAAGAGTATTTAGAGAAGAGAGAGATTGCTTTCCCTGGTGACACCATGAAAGGCTTCGTGTGGGGTAAAACACTGAACTAGGCATTAAGGGATTCAACTGTATTTGGTTTTTTGTGTTCATAGAGAGAGAAGAGGACACTCTAAGCACAGAGAGGAAGTTGAACAGAGGTACAAAAGGGCAGGGCTTATATGCGGAACGGTGAGCCGCTTCATTTGGCTGCAACACACAGTGAAGAATCAGTGTGTTGTCATCCTTGGCACACAGTAAGGACTTGATAAATGCTTTTTCATTCAGAAAGTCAGTCAGGTACCAAGAATTTATTAAGTGCCTACTATGAACCAGAAACTTTTGAGCTCTGGGAATTCATTCATGGAATCAGAGATTTAGAACTAGAATAGGTTTAAAAACCATCTAATCTAGATGGGGATCATATTTTGGTTGAATATGAATAATTTAAGACTTAACTTTGTAGATAATGGGAAACCACTGGCTGGCTTTGAGCATTGGAGCACCATGATGAGAGCACTGCTCTGAAATCATGTATGTGGCAATGGTACACAAAATGAGATGAGCAAGGAAGGCCATGTAGAGAAAGAAGAAGACGAATGAGAACTGAGCCTTGGGACACCTGTAGGTTAGGGTGGGAGTGGGGAGAACACAGAAAAGAAGTGAGAAGAGTAGTCAAGAGAGGTAGGGGAACCAAAATGGTATAATGCTCCAGACTCCAAAAGTAGGAAAACTCATTTTTTTGAATTTTTTTTTTTGGTGAGGCATTTGGGGTTAAGTGACTTGCCCCGAATCACACAGCTAGTGAATGTTATGTATCTGAGTCCGGATTTGAACTCAGGTTCTCCTGAGTCCAGGGCCATTGTTCTACTATGCCACCTAGCTGCCCTCAAGCTCATATTTTTCTTCAATATCTATAGTTCTTTTAAAAAGAGTCCCTGAAAACTACAAGAAAAAAAAACTTTTAAGTTTACATTAAAAGATTTTTTTTAGTGTAGAAATTTCACTACTTCTTTTCTCCTCAGCTATAAAATACTATTATAGTTCTATAATAATGATGATGGCAAACATTTACATAGCACTTTAAAGTTTGCAAAGTGCTTGACATGTGTGATGTCACTTGATCCTCACAATAATACTTTGCAGCAGAGGCCATTATGGTCTCCATTTTATAGATGTAGAAACTGAGGCTAAAGACAAATGACTTGTCCAGTGCCACACAACCAAAATGTGTCTGAGGAGTATTTGACCTTTGCAGGTCTTCTTGATTCCAAGTCATGGGCTACACATAAGATACCAAGGACTGCTTTTTCTGACTCCTTTGTATTCTTAGTCCAGTGCTTGGCACCTAGGAAGGAGCTTTTTCAGTACTGCTTGACTCTAAGACTAGTGTCCTTCCTACTAAACCCCTCCACCTCATGCAATTAAAAAAAAAGTCAAATAAATAATAGTGCAGAAAAGATATGAGTTCTCCCCTGCTCTTGACTTTCAACACTTGCAGACTGGTATGCACCAGTGAATGTAAATGTACTGTCAAGATTGTTTCAGTTCTGTTTGTGCTATTCTAATCTCTACTTACCACATAGATGGTAAGCTCCCAAATGAAGGTTCTAACACAAGACAATATGAAAAAGAGAAAACAGACAACATTAGAACCATCCAAGATTCCTGCTTCCTACATTAATAATCGAGGCAAAAATTTAAAATCTCCTGCAGGGAATTGAAAGGATTAGGACAGGAAGTGGTCAATTGTGGAAACTGAGTGAACCACACTGATTCCATATTTTGACTAAATTCTGGAGCTAGCTTAGTTTCTAGTCAATAATGGGTCTAGTCCAACTTCTGTCCTGTGAGAAAACTTTGTTCATTTGCGAGGAATGGGAGAAAACCTTATTGCATTGTTTGAACTTACCCATGTGGCTCAGAAACTGTCCCACCTCTCTCTGCTGCTTAGAGACCTTTAACCAAGGATGGAGGTCATGCTGACCAGAAACCCAGTCAGATCTAAAGATTGATGCAAGGAGTTTTCTCGCAATTACTCATCCCAAGTAACCCATATGTCTTATCTAAAAAGGAGCCCCATACTGCTCAATCATTTATTGTTTCCATGTTCTTTTGATCCTTTACAGACACTTGGCAGGAGGGAGTGGGACACCTCTTTTGATGAATTCAGAGAATTATACCTGTTCACTCTCCTTCTCCCAACTTGGAAAGTCCCTAATCTTTCATTCAATTAGAAATCAGATTACTTAATGTTGTGTTGTTTCCCTTTTAATTAATCGGCCTTATTTGATTAACTGTTTTTTAATATATAAAAGTTTGCTCCTCACTCCCATATTCAGGGTCTAAGCTGAGGAAAAGGCCTGGTGTTGATTTGTTAGACACTTGGTATGCATTGCTTAATAAGTCAATATGCTTGGAAGATCAAACCTTTGCTTCCTCAGTCATTCATCTTTCACCTGCCACAGCCCTGCTCTAAGGACATGTAACTTTAGTGACAGATTGATACTCCAATATTCCTAAATTGAATCTAAAGCTACTCTATCAACTTATTTCCTTTACTACTTTTATTATGAATGCACAGCAAGACCATGTTTCAAATCGTCCTGGTGAAGCAATCAACGAAGCAATCAGTAAAAAGCATTCATTAACACTTACTATGCTTCACACACTGCACTGGCCATTAGGGATGCAAATACAACAGTGAACCAGTCCCTACCCTCAAAGAGAATATATTATTATAGGAGGTTACCACCAATATAGGGAGAAGAATAGAGGCCAAGGAAGGAATGTTTGTTCTGGACCGTCCCAGGGATTGTGAATAGAGGTACAGGACAATCTTGACTCTTCTCGTGGTAATGATAGTATTGATTTGATGACAGTTCTTACACCAACATCAAGAGGGAGACAGCTGAGGCAGATAGGAAATGTGTGTGGATGATGGCAAAGGAAGGGGCAATATGTCTTCACTGGTTAGGCATTGGTGTCCTAGTAGATGATGGGCTGGGCTGGGAAGCAAGGTGTAGGACAGGGCTCTAGGAACCTGTGGCCTCAAGACCACGTGTGGCTCACAAGGCTCTCAAGTGTGGCCCTTTGACTGAATCTAAACTTCACAGAACAAATCACTTTAATAAAAGGATTTGTTCTGTAAAACTTGGACTCAGTTAAAAAGCTGCACCCAAGGACCCAGAAGGCAAAACACGGCCTCGAGGCTGCAGGTTTCCCACCCCTGGTCTAGGACCTCTAGATGGAGTGGATTGAGGGGGACTTTCATCTACTTGTCCACCAATAAAGAGAACTTAAATCCAGAATGGAGTTCTAAAAACTGAGTGGATTCACACTCACCTGTGTGAGAGGTGAAGGAAAGAAAAAAGAGGCATAATCTCTGGAGGTTCAGGTCTGGGTAGAGAGAAGGGGGCAGCAAAGAATGACAAAATGTCCCAGCTAGGACATTTTAGGATATTTGGGGTCTGGTGCTTTGGTAAGAAATAGATTCTTCAATCAAAGGTAATTATGGACACTTTGAGGATTCCAATTTTAGCCCCCAAACAGTGTTAATTCATGTACAGATGAAAAGACATTGTTAATGGACAGATGAGAAATATTCCACTCTGAAGGTCAAATGGAAAAGATGGGGGCAAGCAGAAAAGTCTACTTGCTCTTTTAAGTGACAATCTTTCATATATTTGAAGGCAGTTATGATGTCTTCCACAGTCTTTTCCTTCCAGGAATAAACATCTCCTATTATGTCAACCCATTATCTTGTCATATGAATTCCAGGACCTTGACAGAGCTGTTTATCCTTTGAATGTGCTCCAATTTATCAATGCACTTCCTAAAATGTGGCTCTCAGAACCATACTCCAGATGTGATCCAACCAGGACAGAGGACGTAGGGACTCTAAATTCCTTAATTCTGGATAAGATGAGTCTTTTAATTCAGCCTAAGACTAATCAACATTTTTGGTTGCCACATCACATTATTGACTCATATTGAGTTTTCAGTAATGTGAAACCCACAGGTCAGGAGTTCTTCACCTTTTTGTATGTCTTGGATCTTTTGGGAAGTGTTTAGTGAGAGGCCTGTAGACTCCTCAGAATAATGTTCTTGAGTACATAAAATAAAATATGTAGAATTATAAGGAAACAAACGATTTTAAAATATAGTTATCCTTAATAACAAAAAAAAAAACCTTCATGGACTTCAGGTTAAGAACCCCTGCCTTCTATCTTGTTCAGATAAACTACTACTCTTAGCTATACCTCTTTCACTTTGTATTTGTGAGGAAGATTCTCTTGAAAGAAACCAATGAATCAATAGTCATTTATTAGACTTTTATTATGTACTAAGCCTGGCAATACAAAGAAAAAGCAATATAAGACTTGATGTTCATTAAGATGTTAAATTCAACCCAACATTCTAACCTATCAGAAATTTTTTGGGTACTAATTCTCTTAACCAACATTTTAGCTATGCTTCCTCAATTCATGTCATCCGTAAAATATATGAACATGTTTTGTACGCTTTTCTTAAAGTCGTTGATGAAAATACTAAATACTGCAAGACCAAGACCAGTTCCCTGGGACGTTCCACTAGACACATCCTTCCAAGATGACTTTGAGCCATTAATGATCAACTATTCTTAGGGTCTTGTCATTCAGCCAGGTCATAATCCATTATATTACTATCCAGGCAGCCACATCTCTCTATCATCATCGTCATCACCATCATCATCATCATCATCATCATCATCATCTTGGCTAACATTATTTAGTACTTTAAGGTTTGCAAAGAGCTTTACAAACATTATCTCATTTTAGCTGCAGGCATTATTGTTTTTCCAATCTTTCATATAAAGAAACTGATACAGACAAAGGTTAAGTGAATTGTCCAGGATCACAAAACTGAGTGTGAGGTCAAATTTGAACTCAATCTTCCTGATTCTGGACCCAGTGCTCTATCTACTGTGTCACAGACATGCCTCCTAACCCTTTGATAAAATGTAATGAATCTATGTCTACAGTATTCCTCTGATCTAACAGTCTAATAACTACATAAAAAAAGTTAAAGTTGAGATGGAACTTAGCTTTGTCTGCTTTGCTATATGCTATCTGTGTTTCCTTGGGCAAATATATAAACACTGTAAAATGAGGGAATTGGACTAGAAGACCTCTAAGGTCACTACTACATCTACAATCCTGTGATTCTACAATATAAAGCTAAACTAATTTAAAAATTATCAAGACTAGAAAAAATTGAAAATGAAACAAGGGCTGAAGTTTTTAGCATATGTGTATAAATATATATTTATATATACACACATACACACACACATACATACATACATACATTCATACATAAAATGAAGTTAATAATAAATGCATCTGCTACCTCATAGGAACTGGAAGTGGTTTGAAATCAAGAAAATGTGTAATTATGAGCTGTTTTAATTATTGGAGAAAGGAACATGGTCTGTGCTTGTGATTCCATCTGGGCAAGAACTCCTCATCAATTGCTTCTATCAATGAAATTGACAATTTTACTGAAACTTTTAGGATTACAAAATAAAGGAAAGGACTGAGAGCTGAAATGCTTTATTCTGGGTCACGGAAGACTTAGATATCAGGAGCAGGCCTTGAATTGTCATCTTCCTTACTCTGGGAACGTGGTGTTCAGGTCTCTATCTGCTACTCCATATTGCTTATCATTTTGTGTACCATAAAGAAAACCTTACCTGGTCCTCCCTAACTTGAGCCTCACCTAATTGGCTGCCAAACTGATTATTTTCCTAAAATATCCACCTCTTTTCTGCTGCTGTAGTACCACCACACACACACACACACACACACACACACACACACATACACACACACACACCCACCCCACCCCCCACATATACATACATACACCACATAGATACAACCACAGTATAAACACACATTCCAAACACACACACACACACACACACACACACATACATACACACCCTTCCTGGAATTCATTCCTGTTCTACATTTTACTGTTAGAAATATTAATGGATTAAAGGAGAGAGGTTGACTTTTGAGTTGCAGAGCTCAGCAAATTTTTGGAAAAAAGAGAAGGCTTTCCTTTAACTGAAAAGAAGCCCAGAAGTGATACCACACACAAGGTTAACACACCTGTTACTACTAATAGCTGACCTCTAGAGAGTGCTTTAAACTTGCAAAACTGTAGTGACCATAATCTCGTTTGAGCATGCCAACACCCTTATGAGTAGGGGTAATATCATAAGATCGTCAAATTAAGATCTGAAAGGCTCCATTTGTAAACCCCTCCCCCATTTTACCAATGAGAAAATGAAGTATCAGTGAGGTATTATGACTTGTCAATGGTCATACAACTAGTCATGGTCACATGTCTCAAAGTATCACTACCTACATAAGGCTTTGCCTTGTCATATTTTGTATGTAACTATATATGTGTGCAGGTTGTGTTCTATAGAATGTATGGTTCTTAAAGGTGGGAGAAAAAAATATATATGTATATACATATGGGTTTATATATGTGTGTATATGTGTGATGTGTGTGTGTGTGTGTGTGTGTGTGTGTGTGTGTAGTACCTACTATGTGCCAAGCATTGTGCTAAGCCCTGAGGACAGCAAAAGACAATCCCTGCCCTCAAGGATCTCATGATATAACACTATGCGCAAATCACTATGTACAAACATACTACATACAGAATAAATAAGAAATAAATAAGAGAAAGGGCAGCCAGGTGGTACAGTGGATAGAACACTGAATTTGGAACCAGGAAGACTCATCTTCCTGAGTTTAAATATGACTTCAGACACTACCAGCTGTATGACCCTGGGCAAGTCACTTAACCCTATCTGTCTTAGGTTCTCATCTGTAAAATGAGCTGGAGAAGGAAATGGCAAACTGCTCCAGAATCTTTGGCAAGAAAACCCCAAATGGAGTCACCAAGAGTCAGATGTGACTGAAACGCTGGAACAACAAAAACAAATACAAGAGAGCAGGCAGTATAAGAAAAGTTAGGAAAGGCTTCCTGCAGAGGAGATTTTGGTTGGGATTTAAAGGAAATCAGTGGATGGAAATGAGGAAAATATTTCCAGTCCTGAGGCCCAGCCAGAGAAAATGTCCAGAGCTAGGAAGTCGACTTTAATTTAATTTAATTTTATTTTATTTTATTCATTCTCAGTTCTTAGCACAATGTCTGACATACAGTAGGCATTTAATGAATGTTTGCTGATTGGTTAATAGTAAGTATCAGAGGCATGATTTGAACCCAGGTCTTCAGTGAGTCAGTTAACAAGTATTTATTAAGTGCCTTCTACATGGCAAGTGTTGAGGTTTAGATGTTTAGGGGTCCTGGGACCCCAAAATAGCGACATGTGGGTCCTGCCTGAATGAATTTGACCCAAGCATTCTTTCAACCAAAGATAAGATTTATTAAAGATTCGCCATACTGGTCAGACTCTTCAGGAATCTGAACATTTCTGATGCACATATTCACTAGTGGGCTAGGGTAAATCTCAGCCATTAGCTAGATTTTAAGGATCTGAGCACCTTAATGGAGACAAGATGGACCTTATATACAGAAAGACTGTGGGAGGGATCTAGGACCAAGTAGTTTGGGGTGACTATTGAGGAGGAGTCTGGGAGAAGGGGTCTAGAATGGCAGTGGCCAGCAGGTTGGGGTGACTGAAGGAGGGGTCTAGGAAGGATCTTGATAGGAATGCCTGGCAGGTAGAATGGGGTCTAGAAAAGATCAAGGGTGGGAAGTGGCTAGGGCAATAGGGAGGTAACAGACAAGGAAAGTTGGGCTGGGTCAAAGGTAACAGAATTGAGAGATTGGGCATAGCCACAGTGAAAGGTCAGTTGACGGGATTACTGTGATGATGCCTCTGGTAAACAACAAAGACTTGGCCAGATGGAAAAAGGAGAAAACTCAGGGAGAGTGGGGGAGGGGGAGTTTCCCAGGGCCCATACCCATCAAAAGCACAGTGGATCCAAAGAAGTAAAAAAAATGTCCCCTGCCCTCAAGGTGCTCCCACTCTAATACAGGCAACAACATATAAACGTGTCCATATAGAATACATACAGTATAAAGGAGAGGGAATAAGGATTAGAGGAGTAAGAAGGGGCTTTGGGTACTTAATCCTAAATACAAACCCAGCACTCCAGGAATCTATCCCTTAAGCCACATGACCTCTCTATGCAATACTGTGAAAAATTCTGCCATTTAGCACAAAGACTAGCTCCTAATAGTTTAAACAGCATGGTGTGTGTTCTACCCAAAGTGACCTTAACTCACTGCAACTTTATTCTGCAAAATTAAAAAAAAAACACTTGGCTGTGTATCTCAAAAAGGCCTGTGGACAAATCCTTTTAAATATGATTAAATTTCTTTGCCTCAATGTGTTTACCCAGTGAGATGGACTCCAATGGTAGATGAAGTAGCTTCCGTCCAGGACATTCCTTTGTGAAGCTGATCCACCTGACCTCTCTTTATCCCTGTGAGTGTCCTAGAACGGTTTATAGTTACTCATTATTGTGTGCAATTGCATCATGCTGTGGATGAGGACACCCCACAAGCTGTTAGCTATATTAACTTAATAATAGATTTCAGGGTGTGATTTCCAATTAATTTCATTTTCCATATGCACATGCCTCTCCATGGGAAGCCAAAATTACAGAGTAGCCATATGGTGTCTCATAAGTAACAATTAAAACTAATTTTCTATTCTTTAACACTAAAAAAAAAAAATCATGTGGCTTAAATGCCACAGAGAGAATTGGAACTTCAATAGCATCTGTAGCTTTTTACTAAGAAACAGCACCCCCCCACACACTTCCCTCATTTTCTTCATCAAGAAGAAATTTTCTTCCTTTGCAGGCTTTGATGGCAAATTTGGGAAATTTGCTGGATCCTTGGCCTATGAACTATTATCAAGTCAATTCAAGACAACAAACATTTATTAATTATATACAATGTTGCAGAGTCTTCAACATGAGCCTCAGACTCAGACCTCAGACACAAGTAAAGATAAAAACAGTCCCTGCCTTCAAGGAGCTCATAATCTAATGGGAGAGACAATACGGATACAACTATGTAGAAATAAGATGCATCTAAGATGTAGTGTAGATAATTTCAGAGGGAAAGCATTGGCATTAAGGAAGATAAGGAAAGACTTTTTGCAGAAAGTGGTATTTTAGCTGAGAAGCTGAAAGAAGCTACAGAAGCCAGAAGGGAGAGACAAAGAGCGAAAGAATACCATTCTTTTTTTTTTCAATTTTTTAAAAATTTTATTAATTTGTTTTGATTTATCAACAATCACTTCCATATGCTTTTGAGTTGAAAATTTTTCTCCCCCTTCCTCCCCCTGACTCCCCAAGACAGCACACAATCTGCTATAGGCTTTACATTTACATACCCATTAAACATATTTTCACATTAGTGAAGTTGTAAGTAAAAATTAAAACCAATAGGAGGAACCATCAGAAAGATGAAACAAAACTCAACAGAAGGTAAAAATAAGTGATAGCGATTCGACTTCTATAGTTCTTTCTTTGGATGTGGACAGCATTTTCCATCCCCAGGCCTCTGGAGATGTCTTAGATCCTCGTAATGCTAAGAATGGTTCAGTTTAACAATATTTGTCATCATATAACATGGCTGTTATTGTGTACAAAGTCCTCTTGGTTCTGCTCACTTCACTCAGCATCAGACCATATAAGTCTTTCCAGGTTTTTCTGAAGTCAGCCAGTTCATCATTTCTTATAGCACAATAGTATTCCACTACACTCATATACCACAACTTGCTCAACCATTCCCCAATTGATGGGCATCCTCTCAATTTCAAGTTCTTTGCTACCACAAAAAGAGCTGCTATGAATATTTTGTACATGTGGGTCCTTTTCTCATTTGTTTGATCTCTTTGGGATACAGCCCTAGAAGTGCTATTGCCGGATCAAAGGCTATGCACATTTTTGTAGCCCTTTGGGCAGAGTTCTAAATTGTTCTCCAAAATGGTTGGATCATTTCACAACTCCACCAACAATGTATTAGTGTTCCAATTTTCCCACATCTTCTGAAAGAATACCATTCTAATGGCTTGGCAGGTGTCATGTCCACTGGCAAGGATGGTTCTAATCTTAATCCACAGAGCCCTGGTAATGTGTCCTTTACCAAAAGGGAAATCTCTGGATGTTTTACTCTTATTTATATTTCTAGTGATCAGTGATATAACTGTCCCATTTCCCAATCTCTTAACTGCAATTAGTCAAAGACAATTAAGGTTAATAATAATGCAAAATAAAGTTAATAACAATAATAATGCAAAGGACAATTAAAGTTAATGATAATAGTTGATACTGATGTAGCCCTTTACGATTTATAAAGCACTTTACATACATTATTTTTCATCCTCATATCCACCCTGTGAGGTAGCAAACTAAAGCTCAGAGAGGGTCAATGTAAAGGATCAGACATCTTATTTAAGTATCTAAGATAGACATTTCTAATAATGAGAGAAATCCAAATTAAAACAAGTCTGGGTGAGTTCACAACCAGCAAACTGGCAAAGATGACAAAGATGGCATGAGAATAGTCCATATTTAAGAGGCTGTGGAAAAGACTGATATGTTAAGATACAGTTGGTGGAGCTTATGATTTAGTTCAACTAATCTAGTCCAGGAATATTTGGAATTATACTAAGAAAGTGACTAAACTATGCATATCAGTTGACCCAGAGATCCCAATGTGAGACATATGTCTCAAGCGGGTGAAAGACAAAAACAAAGGTACCATATACAGCAAAATGTTTATAGCAGCAATTTTTGTAGTAGCAAAAAAAATGTGGAAACAACATCTATACCTACTGCTTGAAGAATAACTAAAGAAATTATAGTATGTTAATGTAATTGGATATTATTACATTGTAAGAAATGAAATATGAAATATTCAGAAGCATGGACAAACATATATACAAATGCAGAGTGAACCAAGTCAAACCAGGAAAACAATATACATAATTAATAATGAAAATGGAAGGCCTAACAAAAAATAGCAACAGAAATAGATGTTGTATAATTATAATAACACAGACCAGCCTCAAAGATATGAGAAAATGAATCTCCTTCCCTTCTTTATAGAAGTCAGAAATTATGGGTGCAGAATATTTTGATACTACTAGACTAAGGTGATGGATGAGGTAGTTTTGCTGAACTTTCTTTCCCTCTCTTTTTAATTCTTGTGACATAGGATGGCTCAGGGGGAAGGGCAAAGAAGCAGGATTTATTTGGAAATGAAGATGACTTCAAAATGATGTGGTGCTTGGGTGCTTGTGCTTGGGTGCTTGTGCTTGGACTCCAATTTCTCCCTAGCCTCAGAAACACTATCCCTTACAATTTCTCCTTAGCCCAAGGACCCTGTGCCTAGCAATTACTCATGAGTGGGCCCCAGCAAGACCCTTATCTCTCTCCCTGGTGCAGTTCCAAACAGCACCTGAAGGATTTATTAGTTTGAACTGGCTTTGCACTGGGTCATAAAGACATTCTTACCCACTACTATACTATCCTACCTCCCTACCTTATTATCTATATCCTGGGCTCCTCATTAACTGTATTCTAGACTTAAGACATATGTATACTCCCTTCATCTATCTTGTGAAACAAGACATTGATTGGTGGCAGACTAGATAACTCTCAGTTACCCTGAACTCTAGTTGACTTAGTGATGTAGCAGGCCTAAAACCACACCTCCATGTGGGCCCCCTTGTGGGCTTTTCCTAGTGATCTCTGGGTAAACCGCCTGCACAGTAGGTACAAGAAGCGCATGTTCTTTTAAGAATTGACCACTCCTTAACCACTCCCTAATTCCACCCTGAATCACCTAGTTAGCATATTTGGCACATGTTTTATTGTATTTTATCCTATATAAACTTTATCTGTACCTCTCTAAGGTTGCAGGATCCTTTAAGAATCCTTGCCCGCTGAAAAGCATAACAATAAACTTTGCCACCTTGGCTTAAAGAATGTTGAGTCTGTGAATTCATTCCAGATGACCCATGTACTTCAGTCTTTGAGGGGTCACAACCTCTCAACCTCTCAGCCCGCAACAAAAAGAAATCAAAAGACATACACTGAAGTTAAAAAAAAAATTATCTGGAACATATTCAAACTCATGTATTCCTTATTCCAAGTTCAAGACTGTCTCTTTGCCACCAACTAGCTAGTTTTTCAAGCAGGGGAAAGAATTGCACAAGCCAAGAGTGACAGAGAGAGAGAAAACTACTACTTTGGAAAGCTAAGCCAATTTGCAAATTGGATGGATGGACTCTCTCATTTATAATTTTCTCAATTCTCAAGCCTGCAATTTCATTAAATTTTTCAACATTGATGTGAGAGGTAAGAAACTATTATATTTCCACATAAGGAAATTGAGAGAAAAGGTAACTCTAGGTCAGAGGTTCTAGAACCAGCTAAAAGTGGATGAAATTGGTTGTTTGGTTAAAGAGGCTGGAAGTAGGACAAAGATTAAGCTTTACTTAGAGTGTGCATGCATAATGGACTCATTAATACTAACTTCTTTGCCCACAGGGGAGCAATAGCACAAAACTAGACACATTTCATATGTTAAGGGAGCTGGGGAGGGGGACATGTAATGAAGTGGGAGTATCAGGAATATTGTAACCTGGAAGAGCAGGGACCAATCCTGTCTCTGAAAGGAGGGACAAGAAGGAACTAACTACATAAAAGGCTTGCTCTGGCATCTGTGGGCGTGTGTCTTTTTCTGGGGTGGGGGGGAGGGCCCCCCCCCACACACACCCTCTTGCAAGAACCATAAATAAATGTCTCCTTTGTTCACTTCAGTTTAAATTTTGTTTCTTGAGAGAGGACAGAACTCCGCATGGTATGTTTCTAGGGGAGCAGTGAGTTGCAGTTGCATGCTTGGGCTAAACCCCTAACCCTACCAAGGGGTGACTGAAACCTGTTTTTCACACTGAGAAGGAAAAAATATTTGGGGGGCCTCATTCAAATTAACAGTGTGGCAGAAAAAAAGATACCTTATTTGGGGAGAGGGGTTCGAATCCCAGATCTTCTTCCTATTAACCTTAGGCAAATCACTTACCACCTTGGGCTCTGGTTTCCTCATCTGAAAAATGAGGAGTGACCTCCGAGATTTTTTCAAGTTCTAAATCCAGGATCCTACTTTAGTTACTATTTTTTACCATTTAAACAGCTTTCTATCCTCTGGACCTGAATGCCGTTGTTGAAATTTTTTCAATAGCACTGGAAGCAGGTACTCTCCACAGAACAACTAGGAGATTTGTTGAAAAAGCCACTAATAACAAGAACAACTATTATTATAAAATACTCTTATGATCAATAATTGGAGTTAATGGAGTAATTTATAATTTCTTATGAAAAATGAACATTTCTTCATTTCAGATTTCTTTATTATACAAACCTAACAATTCAGATACATTTCTCAAATCTATGACAGATCAAGCCCAGAATCCATCTTTTATCTAATTAAAAATCTGGAGTTACTCATCCTTCAAAGTTGGTTCCTTGAAAGTAATTCCAGACAATCATATGGCATAGGCATATGAGCATATGGTCTAAGAGAAACATCAGTATTTGGAGGGGACTGTCAAACAATCAATAAGCCCTTATTGATTGCCAGCTGTAGCCAAGCCCCTTGCTAAGTACTGGAGATAAAAACACACAAATTCCTGCCCTCAAGGTGTTTGCTTTGTACTTAAGGAAAACCTACAGCTATGTGCAATCATCAGATGTTACTTCATTTCCTCCATTTGAGGGGAAATTAATTTCACCTCTTCCTTCAAGATATTTTTCTTCATGAATATCCTTCAATGACAAAATGGAGTTGACCACCATGCCAAATGGCAATTCCATTCTAAAATGGAACTTTGTCCTCTTTTGCTGCTTTTTGAATGCTGTATTTGGCAATGAACCCTGGGAACAGCCGCTGAAGTGCTCCTGGTTTCTTGTTCGGCCCTCAACTTTCAATATTTTGTACAAAGTAAAGGAAGATCATCGTTTCGTTTTTCCGCTCACTTCACCTATACCCATTGGCAACACTGGGATACAGTGCCCAAAGCAAATATGCTCAGCTGTGGTAAATATTAACATAGTTGTGCCCTTTCTCATCCAGAATGCAAGATGCTAAGAAACAAAATTACTCCCTAGAAACAACACGTTTCCCATAAGGGGCATCCCTGCAACCCACAGGCATTTTAGGATTTGAGTACAAGTCAACAAGTACCCTTTAATAACAATCAGGCTAACATTTACAAAGCAAAAGAAGCATAATAATTCAATGTCTTTGTTAACTGCCTGTGTGTAAAGAGTTCATAGACACTAAGAAAAGCAATCATTTACTCCAAACCCATATTCCTAGACAACCAAGAAGAAATTAATGTAGATCTTTGGTTATCTTATTATCTCTCATTCACTGTTAATTAGCAATCTCCAACCCATAGATAGCACTTCACACTAGGCAAGCCTGAAAAATCCGTGATTGAAAAGAAAAGCCACTTTATTCCAACAAAGGAATAGCCCTTCCTCTCATTCCCCATTACACCTTTTTACCTGTTTCACTAAGAAATGAAACAAAGATAAGCTCCAAGCTTAAGGGCTCCGACATATTCTGGTAAAAATAAATATTCGGACAAATGGTCTCTCAAATTAGAGTGAATCTCATTCTCTTTGGAAAGACAAAATCAAGCCTTCTGGTGGCCCTATGTTTCTTCACTGGGACAGATGTAAAATCAAGGCAAAAATGTGATTTGGGACAAAACTTTTCCATTTATTATCATGTGTTAGTAATTTGAAAAAATCTACACGTATGTTCAATCCATGCATCTTAATTTGTCAGGGATTCTCTAAGTGGAGCATCTCTAAACAACTTTTACTCCTGTCCTCCAGGCATTAGGAGATGCCCTGAAGTGGCTATCACATCTTCTAGTGTTACCATCTACTAAGAGGTACCAGAAAAGAAGATAAGTCATGATTTGTTGGGCCTAATTGCTATGGCTTTCCAAATAGACAACGCTCATAAACAGAGTATCTAAACACGAAATTATCCAGATTTGTGTGTTTTTATTCTTCCTTCTAAAAAATCCCCATGTATTTTTGGGAGCAGCTGAATTTTACCAACTTAACAATCTCTTACATTCTGTAAACAGACCATATTGCCAAAAGTAGAAGGAAACATACCCTGCATTTATATGACTTTGCCCTGGTGTGTTGCATAAGATGTACTGGGTCCCAGGCATGTATGCATGGGAAATGTGTGTATATATCCATATGCATGTGTATGTGTATCTTTCACATAGCTGATTTACATGTTTCACTGACTTTTTTTCCAGGCTGGCATAAGTTTAGAATCTAAGCCTTAGATCTTTATTTTAAACTTGGTTTTGATTTAGAGTTTTAGCAAACTGGAAAGCGGTCTGTAGAACACAGGGAAAGAAATATATCGGGCATGACGTGGTACATTAGCAAAATTGGACTGAAGCCAGGAACCACAATGACAAGGCTGAGATTCATTATAAAGGAAGGACAGGATAAAAATGGCTAAATAAGAGTCATCTTATGCAGGCACTCCTCCATCCTCCTCTAACCATCTGGATTTGGAGAGAAATATACTCAGAGTCATTATAGCTTAAGAGGCTCCTACTACAGTAAGGTATCTTTTAAATGATAGTAATTTAAATAATTAACACAAGCATATTACTCCTTTTGTAGTATTCTTAAAACTGTATTTTCTCTCCTTACTTTCTTCAATATTTCACTGGCTTCATGGTCTCATTGATGGGGGCACTCTGTCATCCTTGATGGTACAGATTACCACTCACCCATGCCTTCTCATCCTGTGGCCATGGTTTCCCATAAATCCTTCTAATGTGTTGGAGGCTTTCTTCTGGGGCAGAGATTCTTAACTTGGGGTCTATGAACTTTTTTAAAAAAAAATTTGATAACTACATTTCAATATAATTGGCTTTCTTTCTCTGTCCTTGCTATTATTCCTTAAAAAACAATTCTAAGAAAGAATTCATAGACTTAACCAGACTGCCAAATTATAGGTCTATGACAAAAAAAAATTGAGAATCTCTTTTCTAAGTTATTTGGATATTCATTGATACCAGTGTAGTTATAACCATCAGTCTCTCTTCATGAGAGGTTCATTATTTCCTTTTCTGATTATATATTTCCTGGAAAACAGGATCAAAGTTTGAAAGATATAAGGGCTTAGAGAGGTCATCTTTCTAGTCAATATACTACTTCTCATGTGCAAATCATCATTGTCAATATGCTGCAGCCTATGGATTTGTATCATATGTCTCTCCATCAGCTTTTGAATGGCCTGGCTTTGATTATTAACTCTTTGAAAACATTACAAAGAAGCAAGGTTATGAGGAATATTACTTTACAAACCAGAAAAGAGAGAAGGAAAGGAAGAGGAATTTTCAGGAAAATCAATATGACTTCCACTGAGCTAGTTCATCTCAAAGTAAAAATGGCATTCATATTCCAAAAAGGGAATGTCATTCAATTATTTTTCAGTTATATCTGACTCTTCATGAACCCTTTTGGGGTTTTCTTGGCAAAGATACTGGAATGGTTTGCCATTTCCTTTTCCAGCTCATTTTACAAATGAGGAAACTGAGCCCAACAGGGTTAATTGACTTGGCCAGGGTCATACACCTAGTAAGTGTTTGAGGTCAGATTTGAGCTCAAGAAGATGAGTCTTCCTGACTCCAGGCCTGGTACTCTATCTACTGTGCCACCTAGCTGCCCACATTGGGTCCAAACACCTCATTTTATAGATACAGAAACAGACACTTCTCAACTGTCACCTCAAATATGCCAGCAAAAACTGATTTTCTCAACATTCTATTTGGCTCTTAAAGCTACAGAAACAACATTTATAGACTCTGTGAAAAAAAAAACACATTTGAAATAAGCGTTACATTTACAAACATCTCCATTTACCATGAACAAAATCTAAAATAATAGCTAGCATTCATATAGTGTTTTAAGGGCTGTTGTGAGCATTAAATGAGATAGCATATGTAAAGCACTTAGAAGACATTAAAAGCACTATATAAATGCTAGCTGTTATGGGTGTCAAAATTATATAGACTCCATAATGGATAAGGTAACAGAGATAACTCTCAACCGTCACCTGGTGAGCAGAGATTTTAGAAAAATGTTCAACAAGAACATATATACTTGAAAGTGAAAGAAGATATCTTGTGTAAGGCCCAAGTGAAAGAAATCTCATTGACAAAAAAGACCTTTTAAATATCTTTCTATTTGTAGCATGACAGAGTGGAGAGATAAATGACCTTGGAATCACTGAAGACTCTAATTTAAATCTTGACTCTGACATAAGCTAGCTGATTGACCATGAGCTAGTCATTTAGCTTGGATAACTTAGGATGCGCCTCAGTGTTGAGCTTTAGAGTTGGGAGAGCTGGCTCAGGTATGAAAGAATTCACTTAGATCTCTGTAACCATAGAGAGTTTTATTGATGCAAAAGCAGTGGGCTAGCTCTGGAAAGAGGACTAGTAGCTTAAAGAGGGACAGGGACAGTTTTATAAGGACAGGATGAGGAAGATGGTTGCTTACAAGATAGATTTAGAAGTTTTATGGGGGTTAAAGATTAGAGACAGGTTAAGAAAGGATTTTATGACATAGGATGAGGGAGACAAAGGGAATTCTTCATGGTTTACAGGGCATGAGGGCACAGGTTCAAAATTAAAGGACAGGGGGAACATAGGCTAATGAACACAAAAACAATTCTTTTGGTACCGGTTCAAGATAAGGGGGAAAGGACTTTAGGATGCCTTTTAAGTTACAGAATAAACTGGGGTTTCACAAAGTACTGGAAAAGCAACATTAATATTCTCTTAACCCTTAGGGCGCTGTATGTCTTCTGCTTCATCAGGTACTCTCTAAGATGATAAGTTATATGCCAGACACTGTGCTAAGAACTTTACAGTTATCTCATTTGATCCTCAAAACAACCCTGGGAGGTTGCTGTTCTCTCCTTTCAGTCCTGTCTGACTCTTCATGACCCTACCAGGGTTTTCTTTGGTAGAGATACTACAATGGTTTGCCATTTCCTTCTCTAGATCAATTTATAGAGGAAGAAACTGAAGCAGAGCTAAGTGATTTGCCCAGGGTCACATAGCTACTGTCTGAGGCCAGATCTGAACTCAGGAAAATTAATTTTCTTTATTCCAGGCTCAGCACTCTATATACTGTGACACTTAGCTGCCCCTTGGGAGGTAAGGGTGTTGATGTTTAGAGGTTTAGGGGGGCTGGTATCCCAAAATCATGACTTGCCGATCCTGCCCAAATGAATTCGACCCAAGCCTTCTTTCAGCCAAAGAAAAAGTTTATTAGAACATTGAACACTGATTGGGGGTGGGCCAGATTTAAAGAATACGCTATATTGTCCTGACTCTTAAGGAATCTAAGCATTTGTATCACTCATGCAAGTGGGCCAGATCTTAAGAATCTGAGCCCCTTAATGGAGGCCAGATGGACCTTATATACAGAAAGACTGTGGGAGGGATCTAGGAGTGGCCAAATAGTCTGGGGTAAATGGAGAAGGGGTTTAAGAAGGATCTGGATGGGAGTAGCCAGTAAGCTGGGGTAACTGTGAAGTAACAGAAGGCCAGAAACCTGTACCACTTGGCCAAAGGAGAATGGAACCTAGATAGGAATAAGGGTGAGAAGTGGCCAGGTGCCATAGGGAGGTAAGACAATGGAGGGCTAGGCTAGGTTAAGGGTCACAGAAAATTGGGAGATTGGATTTAGGTGATAATGAAAGGCCAGTTGATAGGATTATAGCCTCAGGTAAATGCCAGAGATTTGGTGATGTAGGAAAGCCCAGGGTTTTTCCTTTTTGGGGTCTAGATCCCAAAGACATAGTATTTTCCTTTTAGGGATTCAGATCTCATCCCCATCGGGGGCTCTTATTATCATCCATCTTACCTATCTTACAGATGAAGAAACTGAAGCAAATAGAGGTTAAGTGACTTGTCCAGAGTCACAAAGCTAGTGACTGAGTCTGGATTTGAACTCAGGTCTTCCTTGAGTCTGGATTTGAACTCAGGTCTTCCTGATTCCAGACCCAGAAAGATCCACTGAGTCACCTAGTACATAGGCAACCCTGGAGGGAATTTTCTCTGTGGGAATTACCACACCAATGAAATCAAAGGTCTGGGAACTCCTCCCCACCAAAAAAAAAAAAATTACTGATAACATATTAATTGGATTAAGCCTTGGAAAATTATAAACAAGTGTAACACGAAAGTAACTGATCAAACCACCCGCACACACAAAAAAAGAAAAAGACATATTGTCGAGATTAGTAGACACATTTGAACAGTCAACCTGTCAAATTGATTTTATCCATATGTGAATTTTGCATATAGGCTACAGATTAATAATGAACTTGGCCAAGGAATTAAGTAAGGGGAGGGGAATGAGAAGAATTGTATTGGGGAAAATTCAGCTCTCCTTTTCACAATATCAAAGTGCTCACAATATCAAAGTGGTGATTTTTCACAATACAAAAGTGATGATTTTCTCCACTTAGAATGCAGAAGAATTGTAAAGGTAACACTCAAAAGTCAAAAGGCAATGAAAAGATGAGCTGGGTGTAAACATCTAGCATACAGGAAATGCAATTAAGATTTCATGGGTGGATAGAGCACCTGCCCTGGATTCAGGAGGACCTGAGTTCAAATCCGGCCTCAGACACATAACCCTTACTAGCTGTGTGACCCTGGGCAAGTCACTTAACCCCATTGCCTAGCCAAAAAAAAAAAAAGATTTCATGGCATTGTTTCAATGGAAAGTAAGGTGAGAGGAGTCAGTCACAGAGTGTGAATCAGAGACTACCAATTGCTCAATGCTTGGGATAAGTCAATTAATCAACAAACCAATAAGTGCCAATGAAACAATAGGCAATCATTGTCTATAAAGTATAGGTACTAGTTCAGATTCTGAGGATAGCATGACAAAAAGAAAACAGCCACTGCTCTCAAGGTATTTCTCTAAATCTGTTTACTCAACAACCCCAAGTTTGTTGTTGTTTTTTAAATGAACCTTACATTGCTTTTTTAATGGTCGAAAAATAACAACTTTAGAAAATTTTACAAGGGTTCCACCAAAATTTTGTTTAAATTGAAAGGTTCTACCATCACGGAAAAATGTGAGAATGAGTGACCTAGGTGAATTATAATAATTGACATCTTTATAACACTTCATGGCTTTCAACTTGTCGGCATTATTTTATCTGATTCTTACAATAGCCTTGTATGCTAATATTTTCATGTCCATTTTGCAGATGAGAAAACAAAGGAAATGTTATATTCACTGTAGTAACTGGAAGAACCAGGATTCCCTGTCTTCAAGGATCTTATATTCTTATAATGTGAGACAACATCTAAAGCTGATTGGAATGAGGTTCACTCATTTTTGATGGAGAAGAAAGCATTGTCCTACATGAGGGGATGGGGGAGAAAGTACCATATCATTGTGCTTTAGAGCAGGTGCATATATACACACACACATACATACATACATACATACATACATACATACAAACAAAATAAATACAAGGTACCTTGGTTGGGGAGAGGCACTATTATTGGTGAGATGGTGAAAGAAATCATGTAGAAGACAGAATTTGAATTTAGCTTTGAAAGAAATTAGGGATTTAAGGTAGAAATGAAAAGAATGTCACAGAGGATGAGAAACTGAAGGACCTGAGATTTGCCTCCATGGAAATGGGGCCCACACAAATGGTCAATGCAACAAAGTGTTTGGTTGCCCCAATAACATTTAAAGTCATAACATAAATCTGAAGTAGATTAATGTTATCAAAATGAAAATTGTCATTTGTTATTTTCATTTTCGAAGCAAGACAAGAGTTGAACTGGAGGCTTCCTAGGGTAATGCAGACACATCTGTAAAGTTCAAATACAACCCAAGGTTTAAAGGGTGTTCTTTGTCCTTCATTTTCAAAGAGGACCAGGGACATCATGGAGTGATGTCTTGACTCACATGTGAAATTAGAGCCTCGTTCTGTTTCCAGAGTCATCAAAGTCCAATGGCAAGACAAAAGTCAAGATGATGCCCTGGGATGAACCTTGACCTCTTCAACATCTGACCAAGCTCTAAACATTCCACAGCACTGCTTCAGCCACTTTCACAGCCTTAGAATAAATTGTTCTTATCCACCCATTCCACCAGGGGAAGTCTTCACATGCTTGGAGTGGGCATCCCTCTAACTCACAGAGGGGCTTGAGGCCTCTTGGTTACCTTTAACCTGGTTTAAGATGGTTTTACTGAGATGTGGCTGCTGTGCATGCTATGTATGCCTTCTAGAGCCACAGGTGAGAGTTGAAAAGGTAAATTGTTATTGATCCAAAGATACCTTCAAACACCTTAGTACCAGAAGGCTTTCGTCTACATATCATGGCCTGCCTCAACTATGGATACATTTAAGAAAATTCTCACCCAAAGAAAAACCTTGAAGGAGGATGCTTAGGGGACAGAGTTGGTATATGTAGCCCTCAAGGCAAAGGTCCACACTTCCAAAAAGAATAATGCCACTGAATATAGAAGAGAAGAGAATTTTACCAGAGAGGACTCTCTCTTTTGTGAGATGGCTCTGTCAATTTTTGTAAAAGTGTGCAGTTTGCTGATGTATAGGCTTAGTAAGTTTTAAAAGAAATTAAGTTCAGCCCATGAACAACTGGGTAAGGAAGAGGGTAAAAAAAAAGTCCCTTCCTCCTCATCTGTTTAGTGGAAATTTCTGCACAGAAAAAAAATCTATGCTTTTACTGCAAGCATATGCTTAAGGTACTCTTAGCCCAATGAAAATGTAATATTAGAGAGTACTGGCATACCTCGGGTGAGGTAGATGAGAAAAAGGACAGCTTCTCAAGTTTTTAAAAAATGGTTTTAGGTCTCCACAGCTTTCAGTGGCTTGAGAGTCATTGAATTTTATAGAACTATGAATCTTTTAAGAACTCACCAAAAAGCATCTCTCATTCAAATGTAAGATATGATGGACTGATCCACTGAGAAGTTATTTGCTTATAATGTGTCTTTGTATGCAAAAAGACAAGTGACTTCAGTAATAACCTGCAGAACAGAAACTAAAATCTCCATAGAACTAAACTACCAGATAGGTGGTGTGTACCTATGCTGGCTGTGGAGTCAGGAAGACCTGAATTCAAATCTCGTCTCAGATATTAGTAGCTCTGTGACACGAAGTCACTTGACACTGTTTGCTTCAGTTTCCTCATCTGTAAAATGAGCTGGAGAAACAAATGGCAAACCACTCCCACATTTCTACCAAGAAAGCCCCAAACGGCATCCTGAAGAGTCTAACACAATTGAAATGACTAAACAAAATGAGGATAGTAATACCACCTATCCCCCAGAGTTATTGTGAGAATCAAGTGAGATACACTTATTAGCAGCATGACCCTGGACAAGTCACTTGACTTCTGTTTGCCTTAATACGCTGGAGAAGGAAATGGCGAACCACTACAGTATCTTTGCCAAGAAAACCCCATTGACATTATGGTCTAAGGGATCACAAAGAGTTGGACGTTGCTGAATGACAACAAATAGTGTCTGCCACATAGTAGGTGCTTAATATGTTTGTATTTCCTTCCTTTAACATCCCACTGTTTCTTAAAATTATAATTTATTGAATATTTGCTCTTAACCTTAAAGTGTGGAGCTTCTCACAATTTAAAGCACCTCTCCTCATGAGTTTTGTACTAGTGTTTCCTATTTTAAATGGATATATATTAAATCACATTTTACTAATGGAGTGCAAAACATTTTGGAAAAATAGAGGAAGGAATATTTTACAAATATTACCACATTTGAGCCTTACTACAACCCTAGGTGGTGTAATGATAGAGTGCTGGACCTAGAGTCGGAAAGACTCATCTTCCTTAGTTCAAATCTGGCCTCAGACACTACTAGCTAGGTAATCCTAGGCAAGTCACTTAATCCTATTTTCTTCAGTTTCCTCATCTGTAAAATAAACTAGAGAAAAAAATAGGAAATCACTCCATCTATGCCAAGAATGCCCAAATGGAGCCACAGAGAGTCAGACATGACTGAAAAAGGACTCAACAACAAAAACCACCAGCTCATGAGGTAGGTGCTAGTATTATCCCCATTCTGACAACTGAGCAAACTGAACTTAAGTGACTTGCCCAGGGTGACACAGCCAGTGAGTATCCGAAGCCACATTACAACTCAGGTCTTCTTGACTTCAGTCTCAGCACTATACTCAGTACACCACTATCTGCCTCTGCTACACAGATCTGACAATCTGATAAATAGAAGAGCAGAAAAGTTTCCCTCCAAGGTAAATATATTGGATTTCTTCAAATTTCTCATACTTTATGTTGAATTGAGTTGTTAGTAACAAGTTCAAAATGTTGACCATTGACAGATGTCCCAAAGAGCCAATGAGCTTTTCTGAAGATAAGTATTATGTCTTTGTAATATATTCAAATAAAATAATGCCAGAATTTACCAGAAATTGGATTAAAGAGGTATCATTATTTACCATATTAGAAATTAAAACATCTTAGTATTATAATCGAACTAGGTAAAAACCTTCTGAAACACTGAAAGGGTTTCAGGGATCTCACTTTGAGAATCACTAGGTTAAGATCTTTCCCTACTGAAACAAACTCAAAAACATCAGAAACAACATTTCAACCTGGATTTTCCCAATTCTACAAACAGACAAGACCATTTTGTTCTTTGAATTAATGCAATATAATTTGATTTATCATATTTTTACTAAGCACCTACTATGTGCACAGCACTGTACTAGGCAAGGAAATAAAAAGACAAAAATCAAAACCAAAATAGTTCCTGCCTTCAAGGAGCCCAAGTTTTTCTGAGTTAAAAATAAGCTGGATAAGTAAATGTGAAATTGCTTCAATGAGAGATATTCAGACTTCATGTAATTAATGTTGTCTGAGTCATGCTTTGACATAAGTTACAGAGATTTGACATATAGGCCTTGGTCATAGGAAATTTCACTTCTGCCTATTTTGATACTATATAAATACCACACATTTCAATACTACATTAGTATTACAAATATTAATCTGAAAATTGTTTGCTGACATACATTCTATT
This sequence comes from Phascolarctos cinereus, assembly GCF_003287225.1. Lineage (NCBI taxonomy): Eukaryota > Metazoa > Chordata > Mammalia > Diprotodontia > Phascolarctidae > Phascolarctos > Phascolarctos cinereus. Next base: position 32,398,925 of record NW_027555847.1, read on the forward strand.
GCTTTATTTTCCATGTGAATGATTTAGAGGAACATTTTCTTCATTTCTAAATGTATTGTGCTTGGAAAGGCACCAATTTAAAGGGCACTTGGGAATACTAGCACAAGAGGCATGTCACACTGTGCCCTCTGTTTAGATTGTCAGTTTTTCCCTTTGATCTTTCTTTGCACTTGAAGAATCCAAAATTGGTTTTTCCCAATTGAACTAATGTAGAAAAGGGACAATGCTTTATTAAAGATGTTTCAGTCCCCTAGCATAAGCCTACTCCTTTATTTATATACAAAGAAAATCTGCCTTTTTGTTCTTGTGAAAATGTTTTCAGAAAGGACCGTTCTCTAAAGTTAATTCAATTGTACAGAACACCAAAAAAAGAAAGGGAGAAGAGAAAAGATGGTGATGGAAACCCTATTAACTGCCTCGGCACAGAATGAAGATATGTGTTGATCAGCTCTCTCAAGATTAGGAGCACAGATTAAATTCCACCAAAATGTAAAACAAGGACCTTGGAGATAAGTCTTTCATGAATTTTGTTGTCCTTGAGAGAGGAACCATGACGGGAAAAGATCTGAGGATTCAGAGGCATTGAATTTGTTACAATTTAAGAAACTAATTTGTGAAGTCTACATGTAAAGAAGGATATTTTTTAAATAGGAAATGATGACACAAAAGAAAATAGAATAAGGGATTTCCGAAAGGACACAAGATGGGGAAAAAAAATGAGAAGATGGCATAGCTTTCGGACAAATGATAATTCAGCCTTGAAAAATGACAATAATTTAAACTTAAGTCACCAATAAGACATAACAGTAGAAATGAAGGAAAGACTGAAAAAAAGGAGTTGATGAGTGATGCAATCCCTTGAGTCTGCATAATTCCTCTGACTCCGTGATAACACAAAGGTAGCATGTAAGAAAGGAAAATACAAAGAATTACTATGCCCTAACTATTCATTAGTTAAATACAAAGAAGAAAAACTCCATCACATATATGGAAACAAAGCTTCTCTACACTTCAGTGGGGTCAAAATATCAAAATAGATCAAATATAGATCAAAAAGCATCAAATGAATACTATCAAAAAGTAAACTTTCAATCAATAAAACCATCATTGTTCCTTCTGCTTCACTGTAAAAAAACCTATTTCCTAAAATAGGAACAAGATTTAGGATGTTTTCTACATTCAATTGGGTATGGAAATCCGTCTTACCCTACAGGAAAATAGGGGGAGATGGGGACAAGAGAGCAGGGGGATGATAGAGAGGAGGGCAGATTGGGAAAGGGGGTAATCAGAAGCAAACACTTCTGAGGAGGGACAGGGTCAAAAGAAAGAATAGAATAAATGGGAGGGCAGGATAGGATTAAGGGAAACAGAGTTAGTTTTTCACAACATGTCTACTATGGGTGTGTTTTGCATAACTGCACATGTACAACCTATATTGAGTTGCTTGCCTTTTCAATGAGGGTGGGTGGGGAAAGGAGGAAGACAGAAAATTTGAAATCTAAAATTTTAAAAACATGTGTTTAAAAAAATGTTTTCACATACTACTGGGAAATAAGAAATATAGGAAATGGGGTACAGAAGTCTATCCTGCCCTACAGGAAAATAGAAGCAGAAGTGGACAAGAGAAGGGGAGAGAGATAGAAGTGAGGACAGACTAGGGGAAGGGATATTCAGAATGCATGCCATCTTGGGGTGGGGGTAGGAGGGAGATGGGGTGAAAATTTGGAACTCAAAACCTTGTGGAAGTGAATGTTGAAAACTAAAAATAAATAAATTTATATTAAAAAAAGATTTAGGATGTTTTCAAACATATTTGGAAACATACTTAACTATATTCATATAAGGCACTACAGTAAGTCAAAACAAGATTAGAAACATTTCAGCAAACAGCAAATTATCCATGTCTGGGGGATTTCCACAAGGCAACCACCCAATGTACTGGGTGGGGGTGGCAGCAGTTCTTGCTTTCTTCTTCACAAGAACACCAGGAGTCTATGCACCTATCATCCCCCATATTGTCACATGATCGGTCTTTCTTTTCTTCTGACCAAACATTTCCATGATACATTGTTGATCCTGTTCTTCTTTGGTGTTTTGCATTGGTTGGATGTGACGGCCTGCTTACACCCACCATGTGCCTTTCCATTATCCTTTGGGAGATACACAATTTCAATTCTTCAAGGACTGTCGTATTCCCATGCGTCACAGGAAATCCCCACAGAATGCTATTTCAAAAAATGAGCCTTTATTTACAGGAAAAGTGTGGAGCCATTATAGTAGCTTTGCTTTATTAAGAAGAAAATTAGGAATGTTAATTGATTCTTTATAATTAGTGGAATGAACACTCAGCTTGAAGTAAGAAAATCTGGTCCCATCTCTCACTGGCTAAGCACTCCTCAGCAAGTTGGAATGGGATCCGGTCTTAATATAAGGTTGGAAATTGAAATGAGGCCACAGGAGATGGATAAGAGTGAAGTGAGGGATCAGATTATACATACATACATACATACATACATACATACATACATACATGTGTATGTATGTATGTATGTATATGCATACACACATATATACATATATGCATTTTTTCATGAAGTTTAGCAGTAAAGGGAAGGAGAGATATGAAATGTCAGTTGTATGGCATAAGATTTCATAGGTTCCGAAGAGGCATGTTTATGGGCAGAAAATAAAAAGCTCACTGGTAAGAAAGAGGATGAAGGCACCTGATATTGAAGAAAATTAATGAATGATGAATGTGCTGATAATCAGCTTGCAGTAACCCCAATGGCTTTCCTTCAAATTGAAGTCCCCCCAATATGCAAACAGCATAGTTGTTTCAAGATACAAATGATGGCATCCCTACCCAACAGTAAGGACATTCACAGGAGAGACAGAAAGAAAGTTCTGAACACCACACTAAATCATGCTCTGGGTAATGAAAAATATAAACTCCCAACCCCTATTAATAATATAACTAAACGCACCACAAATACTCAAGGTTGTATTTAAAAAAAAAAGCTGTCATCAATTGTTAACAGTCTAGTAATTCATACCATATTTCATTATACCCCATACCTTCAAAGTTATTATGGTTAAAATGACAATATTAAATCCAGGCATATTAACTCTCAACTGCACTGCCTTAGATATGTTTTAAGAAATGAGCATAAATAATTATAAAATTCTACAATATTGTATTAAAAAAATTCTCCCAAATTGAGTTCAAACTTGTAAACAAGCACAAACTTGTAAAACAATAGAAACTGATGAACCAGTGGCTGATCTTTGGGCTTTTAGAACTACAGCTGACTGGAAGTTAGCATCATAAATTTAGAAGTGAAAGGGATTAAAGGTCATCCATCCCAGCTGCCTTCATTCTGTCATTGAAGAAACAGAAACACAGAAAGAAAAAGCTTAAACCCTACATCATAAAGGTAGTAAACGGCAGCCTAGGATCTGAATCCAGGTTCTCTAATTTCATATACAGCACTCCTTCCATTACATAACATTATCTGTCTCACAAAAAAAAGGTTTCTAAAAGATTTTTCTTTCATTCAAAAGTATAGACACAAGAGGGTGTAGCGTCAACAGAAGAGAGAGTCATACGCTGACCTTTTCATCCTCAACTGTGCATCCAAATCACAATTCCCCCACATATATCATCATTGGGTAAAACATATGAGACTAGGTCACAGAAGTCACTGGATTACTCCATAGTGGAATGAAAAGAGAAAAATGGAGGGCATGCTATGTCCGGTTTTATAAGAAATCCACAAAATAAACATTAATGGAACTGGAAAGTTTTCTGAGTTTATTTAGAAAAACAGTGTAGGACAATTGCTTATTACCTAATTAAATAAAAAGGGGCTTTAAAGAGATATTTCTCATTCACAAACATGTACTGAAACATTTTACATTTTAAACAGCAAATAGATGAATTTAGATAAATATATTTTAAATCCACTATACTCTCCCTTTAAGCTGCAATGATTCATGTAAATGCCAAAAAAAAAAAGAAAAAAGAAAAACCTTCAGCTTCAGAAAACTGTTCTACCCTCTTAGGTAGGGATCATCTCAAAGAAAATAAAAACCTACCCACCAAATCCTATCGCTGGTCACACTTCCCAATTGTGGATTTTAGAGACAATCAGGCTGAGGATTGTTTTCATTTTGCCAACTAAATAAAAATAGCTTAGACATTACAACCTTTGAAAGAAAGGGACAAGATTCAGGTTAGAAGAACTCTAGCCAATGGTACATGGCACATGTTGTCAGAGAGACTGTAACACTAATGGCTCATTTGACTCATGAGTCTAAAACTTCAAATGATCATTTCAGAAGGGTCACTGCATTTTATTTTCTTCGAAAGAAAGTTGGCTGTCAGTGATAAAATAGTGATGAAACCAGAGGGTAGAAAGGGTCCCTAGAGATCATCTGGAGTGTAGATGCTAGGACAACACATACTTAAAGCAAGAGGTCACCTAATATTTTCACCAAGTGGTCATCAAAACTCTTCTTTTTGCCAAAAAACTCACCACCTACTTTGGCATAGCCTTCATTTCTGGGAAATTCTTCCTTATCTTAACCTGAACCCAGGCATGTACCAGTTTACCTCAGGATGATCTGTCTAGAATTAAACAGAAAAGGTCTAATTTTTCATCCACATCATAGTCTCATAATTATTTGAAGAGAACACTCTTGCCCCATCCACCCACCTTTAACCCTTTTTTTCTCTAGGCTAAATATCCTTAGTTCTTCCAATCCTCATATAAAAGTTTCAGGACTCTTCATCATGGTTGCATGCTCTAGGCATGTTTCAATTTGCCATTATCCTGCCCAACATGTGGCATATAGAAAGGGATTTTATGGTGAAGACATGATCTATGCAGCACCTCGCCCCCATCCCGATGTGGTCAGATCCTAGAAACATACCATAAAAGTACCACTTCCTTTGTTCTGGACATCATATTTTTATTTAATGCAGCCTAATATGCCATTCCTTTTCTAGATACGATGTCTCACTGCTGACTCATTGAATCATAGATTCTCAGAGTTGGAAAAGCTCTCAGAAGTAACCCATACGTAGTCTAAAAACATGCTGTAGCACCCACTGTCTGCTCTTAAAACTTCCAATGACATGGAACTTATTACCTACCAAGAAATCAACTCTATTTTTCAATAGCTCTAATTGTTAGGAAGGTTTTCCTTAGATTAGGCCTCAATCTATCTCTCAGCAACTTCCACAAGCATTTAAAACATGCACTGATTTAGTATCTACGATATACAATGTGCAAAGGTCTTATACTACACATAGTGCCAGATAAAAAGATGGATAAAACACAGATATTCTCTCACCTCCAGGAAGCTACAATCTATTATCAAGATTAGACACAGACATGAAGAAGACAGGAGAATAAAAGCTCACCTATCTATCTCACTTTATGGTTCACAAAATTATAAAAAAAAAAAAACCAGAAAAAAAAACTTTTTCTCAGAATTAACCCAGACAAGTTGATACAGCGAATATTACTATCTCCATTTTACATAAACTGAGGCTCAGAGAGCTTAAGTGACTTGTCTTGGACCACATAATTATTAAGTATCAAAGAATGGATTTGATCCCAGATCTTCTGAATCTAAGGTCAGTGTTCTTGCCACTATCCCATTATGTGTGAAGTCTTTATTAGAGAACTTTTAGTCACTGTCCTCCAAAATCAGGAAACTGAGAGAAAGAAAACAAAAGCAAAGGCAAAATCTGACAGGAAGAATAGAAGCAACAGTTTTTCATCTTGCTTAGACTTTGGTCTGGAAATCATGCCTGAGGATGGAAAGCCAGGAGCAGAAAAAGTACAATCTCAATTTTGGTATACTGAGCTGTGCAGTACAAACATACACCAGACATTAGCAACCTCCGCTGAGACATTATATCCAACATTTCTTGCCCTTCCTTTTGTAACTTTTAGTTGGCTTCCACTCAAGAAAATATCCTTTTCTCCTTTTCAATGCTTCCATTCTCCTTCCTGAATGATGGGAATAGCTTAAATGCTTTCCGATGACATGAAGATTTATAAAACCTTGGGCTTTCTTTCAACAGCCCTATAATTCACATGGATCTCAGAATGAATGAACACCTAGGGATGAGGCCCCTCTAATTAAAGATAGATTCTCCTCACCAACATTGCCCAAATTCCTGGTTAATGTCATGTAAAGGAAAAGAGGAAAAAAATATCACCCAGGGACCATGGACAGCACTGAGGCTGGCTCCCAATCTCCACTACCCTCTTCTATCTACATACTCCTCAGATGGAAAGCCACTCATTTTCCAATCTTTTTACCTGTAAAAGGTAACCTACTGCTGTTCTCAAAGTTTGCATTCTCTATTAAGCTAGATGTTCATTCTCAACATTTTAACTAATTTTGCTATTATAACTACATTTTGGAGGTGAGTAAGCAGTGTTCATTCAGTGTGATTAGCCCCAGGCACTGTAATTTTATTATCATCTCCATGAAAGTAACCTGCTTGTCCAGACCAAACCTCTCTCCTAACCTCCAGTTTCACATCTCCAACTGTCCATTAAGTATCTCAAAGTGGATGTGTTTTAGACATCTTTAAACTTGTCATGTCCAAAACTGAACTCAATATATTTTCCCCCAAACCCTCTCTCTTTCAAATGTCTTCATTGCTGTTGAGGGTACCAGCATCTTCCCTATCTCCTAGACTTGAAATCTAAGTATCATGCTCTTAATGTAACTCTCTTTTGTCCCCCCTCCCCCAGCCATATCCACTCACACTGAGTCTTGTCATTTTTGCCTTCATAATATCTTTCACGTATGCCTCCTTCTCTTCCTCTGACCCTACAAGCATCCCAATGTGGATTCTCTTCATCTCTCACTGAGACTACCACAATAGCCTGATCATTCATCTCCCTGCCTCAAGCCTCTCCATCCACTCCAATCCATTTTCTATTCTGCTGCCAAAATGATCTTTCTAGAGGTTAGGCCTGACCATGTCATCCTCCTATTCAATAAAATTTAGTGTCTCCCTATTGCCTCCAGGATCAAACATGCCTCCATGGCTTTTAAAGCCCTGCATAATCTGACTCCAATCTGCTTATACTTTAGCTAGTCTTCAATTCAGTAACAATGGCCCACTTGCTGTTCCTTGCACATGACTCTCATTTCACTCATTATCCCTGGTGCCCAGAATGTTCTCCCTCATATTCATCTCTTGGCTTCCTTGAGGTATCAACTTAAATCTTCTTCAAGAAGCCTTTCCCAGTCCTCTTTAATCTTAGTGTCTTCCATCTGAGACTGCTTCCATTTATTCTCTTGGTAGCTTGTTTACACACAGTTGCCTGCATATTATCTCCTCCATTAGACTGTGAGCTCCTCAAGAGTGCAGCCTGCTTTGGTTTTTTTTTTTTTGTCTTTCATTCTTTGTAACCTCAGCACTTAGCACAGGGTCTAGCACATAGTAGGTGCTTAATAAATACTACCTGACTTGATACCTGCCACTGGCTGGGCTAGCTCTGCTTTACTGTAATAAAGTTTATGATGTATAAAAATAACATCAGGGGCAGCTAGGTGGCGCAGTAGATAGAGCACCGGCCCTGGATTCAGGAGGACCTGAGTTCAAATCTGGCCTCAGACACATAACACTTACTAGCTGTGTGACCCTGGGCAAGTCACTTAACCCCACTGCTTAGCCAAAACAAAACAAAACAAAACAAAACAAAAACATCAGAGAATACTTTCAAGTGATAACCACTTTGGCAGAGTAGATAGAGAGACAACCTTAGAAGGGGGAAGACCAGAGTTCCAATCCTTTCTCTGACATCATGTACTGTGTGCCTCTGGGGAAGTGATGCAGTCTCCATAAGAATCAAAGCTTGATGGGGCAGCTAGGTGGCGCAGTGGATAGAGCTCTGGCCTTGCAATCAGGAGGACCTGAGTTCAAATCCATCTTCAGACACTTAACACTTACTAGCTGTGTGACCTTGGGCAAGTCACTTAACCCCCATTGCCTCACCAAAAAAAAAAAGAATTAAAGCCTAAGAAGAGAGACTTCTCATTACAAATATTAATAATTTAATAGATCAGTAGATCACATAATCCTCTTTTATAAGTCTCACATGCCAAGTGGAAAACGTTGTTCTAACAATGCTTTCTCTGGGTTGGTTTTATACTATTATGGTATTCTCTGGCAATTCTCTAAGACCAAAAGCTGTACAGAAGATGTCAATTTCCATTGGTAGTGTCCACAAGGACATTCCCTATGTTGATAACAATCACAGGTTCATTATTTTTTTTTCCCATGCCCACTTCCTCACAAATGAAAGATTGGTGAACATTTAGGAAAATATATAGTTCTCTAATATGGAATTATGTCTTCTATCTATAATTTGTGGGCAAGCAATGCCACATATTGGTCAAGAAAAAAAACTCATTCTCTTTTATGATGATTTTTCTCTTTTCTTTTGTTAGAAGACAGATTGCCCTCTGGATACATTCCATGCCCTTTTGATTTTGAAATTGAAATCCCTAACATTTAGTTTCACAGAAAGCCCTATATTATACCATCTCAGATCTCCTTATACAAAACTTATTTCTGACCTATACATTAAACATAATCTATACAAATCTGCTTTCCTCTCCCTCTCTATCCCCTATAACTTTCCTGCTTTATCTTTCCTATTCCCTTCTGCTTCCTTGACCACCTCCCCAACACACACATACAGATACACACATTTATCCAAGAAAATAAATTGCATGATAAATAAGGTGGCTGGTTCCTAAATCCTTACAGAGATCCATGTCTTTAATAATGAAAGGTCAACAATCTTTGCCCTAGAGAAAATGGGGAAATGGCTTACCTCTTTTACTTGGGGAAATAGGAGTGTATGGGAAAGGAATATTGCAAGATCTACCCAATGCCTGTTAATTGGTTCCACTGAATTGTGTTTCTTTGTTACAAAAGAAGACTCATTAGATACAGTGTGTTGATGGATATTCAGAGATGACTGTGATGTAAAAAGAAAAGTTTTGAATAAATAGATTTAAGGACTGAAACATCAAAAAAAGATTTTTTTTTAAAAAAAAAGTAAAATTGAGGCTATGATAAATGAGCTTAAGTATCTTTCAGGGAGGAATGCTTCCCCATTAAAAAATCTTTTTAGACTTAAAAATTTGGTAGGCTACAGGGTCCAAGTTTTCAAATTTATGAATTGCCATAAAATGAGGCAATTAGTGAAGCCAGGGATGAGGGATAGGAGGTGTCAAACAGCACTAATTTCAGTGACAAATATCTAAGGTAATGCCAACTGCTCCTTTTTTTTTTCTGATATGGAGCTTGAAATTAGTTGAATGAACACATAACTACATTCTCTCAGTTCCTCTGGATTTCAGACTCTGCTTTCTAACTTTTTTATACACATTACTCACATATTGAGACCTGGTAAAGGATAACAAGAGTAAGGCACAACTCAAACCCAACCAAGGTCCATTTGGTTCCAGGTGATGTTAGGTTGATTTCAAGGCACCTTTAGTTTAGGAAATCCTCCAAACCCATCGTATGCAGCCTGCCCTTCCATCTCTAAGGAAGAGAGTTTTCCAAGAAGAGAATCCTGATAATCAGCCTCACATTCTGCTCCACATAAGACATAAAGGCTTTCACTATCATCAATTGCTTAGCTTGCTTTCTATCTGATATTAAATATTGGACTTAAGAGTCTTCAAAAGTCCAGCAAATAAGGATGTTTGTAAACTAGTCATACTTCCAGTTCAGTCTAGAAAAAGCACCCAAAATAGGAAAACTAGAGTACCAAGATGACCTTGCAATTTTCTTAAAGCAACTCTTGATAATATCCCCATTTCAAGGTTGAGAGTGATAACATCCATTAGGTCACAAAAGTTTGAGCTATTTCACCTTCCTTAGGCCCCCAGTGGTCAATTTCAAGGGCAACTGAGTTGGACATAAGAGTGTCACTCACAATTTCACAACTGAGTTTTCAGGGAAAAAAAATAGCCACTACACTTGGAAATGTCAAGCGCAGCCCCATAAATGTCAAATACAATTCAATTGTTCACACAAGCTTATGATCATGCAAGAGGAAAGTATGGGCAAGACCCTTGGAAAACATGATCCTTTATATTTGACTGAACTTGTGTCTATGACCAAATCTTCTCCTTGGCAATACGCTGGATAGGAATCAATGGTAGCTTTTCTTTGAAATGAATCAGATGATTAAATCAATAGAGATGCCTCACCAATTTTCTGAACAATGTTAATTATCCCAAACAAAAGGTAAAGTACTTTGTTTCAATAGGAAAGAATTATAAAAACACCTGTGCCAGATAACACGTTCCTTTACTGTTTTCTGAATACCCAAATCCAAAGACACAGTCAGATCCAGAAGGCACAAAACTAAAATGTCACGGCACCTGGTTTGCCAGAGCAAGGAATGGATAGGTGGTGCCTTTAAAAAAACAAAACAAAACAAACAGAAAAACAACAACAATGAATGAATCAATTGGCTATCCAAAGAAATATACGGAAAAAAATAATTCTAGCTCTCAAAGAGCTGGCATTGTGTCAACTTAAACAAGAGGTACAAAGCAGATTGAGAATCTGAGTACCCACACTGGAATCCTAGCTCAGTCACATACTCCCTATGTTAACTTGGGTAGAGCATTTTACTTCTGGGGCCCTCAGTTTCTTCATCTACACAAAAGGAGGGGTTGGATTGGCTAACCTCAGAAGTTATTTCCAACTCTAAATCTACGAACACACACATTTATTGACAAATTTACTGTTATCCTAAGAATACGAAGAATGAGAGTATGTTCTCATTTCTGGCATGCTTGTTAGTTAACATAGGTAGGTCCCAGTTTGGATGCAGACCTCCTGGATTACATAATTCCAGGAATCTGTGCTGTATCATTATTGTTGATTCTATCAAAAGGACACTTGGGAGTCTGTAAGGAAAGGCACACAGCAGTATTTTTTCCCTTCCCATAGGGACCAGGGTGTTTAATAAAAAGTGATCACATTATAAAACTAAGTATGAGTTGAACACTTTGGTACCTGGGGAGTAGGCTAGGAATATTCCTCCAGACATTGCCACTCCATCATGTGTCTCTACTTGGTACTCGCTGCTTGGGTAGATGTCAATAAAGGACCCAAACATATTAGCTTACTGGACTAGGAATCTACAAATCATTGTCCACATGGAATTCTTTTCCACTACTTGCCATTCTTGTTCAAAGTCCAGTACAAGCCAGCGCTTATTTCTTTTATTTCCTTGGTCAATTTTCCTTAACATTTTTAGATCAAGCAACAAGCAAGCATCAGCTTTACTTTTCACGGCTAACCTAAATCATCCGTAACTCATTGGAATGCCATTAGCTGGCAAATAAATACAGGGCACATTGGCGAAAAGTTGTTGACCCACTATTTAAGGCAGACAATACTTTGGAACTTTGAAGAAGCTTCCCATTGCCCAGTCTTTCCAGACTACTTACCTCAGAAACATAAGAATGGCAAACTACTGGTACAGGAAATGGTAGCAGTAACTTTCTATCAATTCCTTAAAACGAGACCATCTCTAGTGACCATAGTCATCAGCATCATAATGAAGTATCTGGTATTACAGTACTATGAATACAAATTTCATGGATTAAGAAATATAAACAGTCTCAGCAGCAGATTCTCATTATATAGTCACAGAATCAGAGCTACAGATGTTCAAAGCCATCCAGTCCAACCTATTCTGGTTGAAACAGGTGAGGAAACTGAGGCCCAGAGAGTTTAAGTGACTTGCCCAAAGTAACACTGTTAATAAGTAGCAAAGTGGGATTTGAACTGTTTCCTTTGCCTCTAATCCACTGCCCACTGTCCCAGGCTTTCCTCTATACCTTTTTCAGTCAATGAACAATCAGTTAAATCTACTTTTGTGGCCAAGCAATATTGGAACTGTCATACTAAGTTTGATTTTCTCTTAAAATTAACCAAGTTACATCTAATAGAACAACAACAACAAATTCACACCACAGATCACAGTTTCAAGTACAATACCTTCTTTTTGGCATATTAAAATGTTCGTGTTTATGAAGTTCATAATAAAAAGACAAATTTTTAAAAATTGACTTGTGTGTTCATGAGAGACCACAAATTTCATATAAGACAGATTTATGTGTATGTGTTTGCATCTGTTATTTATCAGGATGAGAACACCTGGTGTGGAAATTCCCTCCATTGTTAAAAACTAGCAATTCACTGGTAACATAGACACCCTGAGAATGGTTTGAGACCCTGAGAAATTAAATCACTTGCTACTGACCAGCATGTGCCAGAGGCAGGACTTGACAATGTCTTCCTGACTTAAAAAATGGCTCACTATCCACTAGGCCACTTGACTTCTCTAAAAGTTCTAGGCTTAATTTTAACTCAATTGAACATACAGTTATTAAGTGCCCACGAAATCCCAGAAATACCATGAAGCATAAAAACTGCACGTATTTAATGTCAAGCTATGAGCTATATATTTTCAAATGTTACAGTCATTTTTCCAGTCATATCCTACTCTTCATGACACCATTTTTTTGTGGGTTTTTTTTTTGTTTGCTTTATTCTGTTTTGTTTTTGTGGTTTTTGGCAGAGATACTGGAATGGTTTGCCATTTCCTTCTCTGGCCTTTGTTTTACAGATGAGGAAACTGAGGCAACCAATGTTAAGTGACTTGCCCAGAGTCATACAAATCTGAGGCCAGATTTGAACCCAGGAAGATGAGTCTTCCTGACTCCAGGCCTGGTACTCTATCCACTGCCATCTTCTAGCTGCCCCATTTTCCAATTTCACCAATATCATGTTAGCAGGAGTAGATAAGTAATTGCATTGGCATAAGGAGCTCCAAACTGAAGAAATTCTCTTGACCAATGAAGACTGGCACTCACTCTACAAGTTACAGTTTTATCAAGTAGAAAACAGGAAATGAAATATGAGATGATTGTGTAGGGTCATAGTGCCAGTATACATCACAGGTGGCACTTGAAACATGGTCTTCTCAGCTTTGAGGTTAGACTTCAGTCTTACTACACTGCTCTGCTTTTACCATTCACTCAAAGAAACATCTTAAAAATTAATAAATCACTCTCCAAATCTCTTTTTTTAAAGTCCCCAAAACAGATGGTCACTTAGAAACTGTATAAGGAATAATTTTTCTCCTTTACACAGCTGTTCAGGCTGGGGGGAAAAATCACTTCATTTTCCATATCTTAGTCACAAGCCTTGTCCAATACTTGTGATTTTATGTGTAAAAATGAAAATTTCATGCAGCTGCTTCTAAATTACACATCTGGTTTTTCTTGCAGCTGCATCCATATCTTTAATGCTTAGAGAAAAAAAACAATTACAATAAATAAAAAAATAAATTGTTCTTTTTTTATGTTGTATCTTAGTAAGCTACTTAGAATTGCTAATCATTCATGCTACTAGAGAATTTTAAATTGCACTCCTTGAACTGTAAATGAAAAAAATCTTTAATATGCTTCAGTACAATTAGGAAATTACAAGTGACCCTCTATATATGTGAAATCAAAGTCAACCCAGTAGCAGATTCTCCATTTCTCTCTTTTTCTGTCACTATTTCCAAAGAAGTATTTTGGTAATTTGATCAGAAACCTCACACATAAAATAATAAGTCAACATAGCATTAGTGTCAAACATCTGAAATGAGATTTTGATTTTGTTAGGTTCCTACATATTACTCAGATTACTATAAATCGACTGAATTTGAAGACATTTTGTACAGAAGAATAGTTTCAAAATAAGCAATGCCCAATGTATTTGAAGAACAATGCTCAGGGTTGCTCCAACTCTACTCCTTTGGCCCATGACATGGTACTGATTTGGGAATATGTACCTCCCCAAAGGCACTGTGATTCTGTCAGCCTAGGAAATTCCTAAGTTGGGATCTTGTTCTAGCAATATGGATTGCAACCAGATTAAGGTAGATATGGGTTAAGGGACTTGCCCAGGGTCATGCCTACAGTTAGTAATAGTCAGACGAAGAATTTGAAGCTAACTCTTCCTGAAAGTAAGGCCAACATTCTATCTTTCTATCTACTATGGCGCATCCTATCTATGAAAGTTGACACCAAATATATAGCCATTTTGAGTACATTATTCTCCATGAACACCAATAAATAGATTTTCCCAAGTTTTCCAAAACACAGGATCATGACACAAGCAGCTAAGGTAACAACTTGTGGGTTAGTAGAGGATAAGAGAAAGATCATCACAACTTATGAACAAGCACTCAGTGTGACAACATCTACAGAAGCCTATAGGCTTATTGTCTGTCCCTTTCGACTCAACTGATGGGTAAACTTAGTTGACCCGGCCATTCAATCATTATCACTTAAAGAATTTACTTAGACATTTTTGCCTGAACTGAAAAGTTATATGATTCAATTAACCAAATGACCCCATTATTTCAATGTTGTATAAACACAAGGGATGATAACTAACATTGAATAAGAAAAAAAGGAAGCTCATCTTTTCCCAGTAACTTTTTCAAAAATAGGTCACATTGACATAATGGCTTGAAAAGCACTTTTCTTACAACATCCCAGGGAGGTTGGCAAGTTTGTTATTGTCTTTTGGGGGAGGAAAGTGATCCAGACATGGAATTTCATTGGTACAGAGAAGTCCCAGGGAGGAAACTCCCTCTACCAATACAGATCTGAAACTATTCTCTAATTTGTTGTTACAGAGAGTTGTCTGGTACACGGAAAGACAAAGGAGCTTATTCAGGGTGATGCAGCCAGTACGTGTCAGAAGCAGAGCTTAAACTAAGATGTACCTGGCTCCAAAGCCAATTCTCTGTTCCCTATGTTATATGCCTCTCATGTCTCCATTTTACAGCTGAGGAAACTAAGGCTCAGAGAGATCAGATGGATTGTCCATAATTAAAATGTTAGTCAGAATCAAAGCTAGGCTTCAACTCCTAGTCTTCAGTACTAACTTCTCAGTGCTCTAAATCGGTGGGGTCAAACTCACAGAGTACTAAGATGTTAAGTGATTTGATCAGGGTCACACAGCCAGAATGTGGCAAAACCTATCCCTTCTTGGCCTGAAGATGAATAGTCTATCCCTGTGCCAAGGCCTCCTCTTTGCAAAATAAATCAATAAAATATAACATTTGGCTTGTGGAAGACACCAGAGGCTAGGAAAGATTAGGAAAGGTCTCGTGTACAGGTGGCCCTTAACCTGAGCTTTGAAGGACACTAGAGATTCTGGGAGGATAGCATTTCTTATAGAAAGGACACAGGAGATAGTGGAAGATATGTCAACATTACCTTTCTTGTGCTGTCGTTTTATTAATTTTGTCAAACATTTGCCAATTATATTTTAATATCTGAGGAGTTTGAGGCCTACTGGCCATGAGTTTGACACTTCTGCTTAGGCACTTCTCTAAGTTGCAAAGAAGGTACGGGCCTTTATTAGTAGTGGTTCTCAAGATCAATAAAATCATAGGTCTATTCTACTTCGATATACATATACATAAATACATACACAGAAAAAAGAGAAATATATATGTGTATATATGCACACATATATATGCGTGCATATATATGTGTATATATGCACACATATATATGCACACACCTAGATAAATAAATATAGATAGACAGACAGACAGACAGATAGACAGACAGATAGATAGATAGATATACACTTGGATCCATCCCACAATAGAATATAGAATATAAATTGTGTGTGTGTGTGTGTGTGTGTGTGTGTGTGTGTGCACACGTGTGCATGCAGCAACTGTTTTATTTTGTCCATACATCTACAGAACCTACCATATCTCTCACATGGTGGGCATTTAATATAATCATATTGTTTAAATTAATGATGTTGATTATTAAAGCACCATCAATTGGGTCAATATCAAAAATTGCAAAGGTTTATGATTCTAGAATCTTCTCATTTAGAACCATTCTGTTTTATTATCTTGCTATGCTATATTATATGCCTACTTTCTCCATTCTTCCAAGCAAATGTAATGCTGTCTTTTGTTTCAGACCAATCATTTTTATTTAACTGTAATTTTGTTTTCAAGGCTCCTGAGAAGATTTCATGGAGTACGTTTTTTTTTGTGAGAGTTCTATACTCGGGATATGTTGATTACTAAAATGTATAAAATATTCTGGAAGTCAAAGGAGATAGGATTACAACCAAGAATCACCTATCCAGCAATATTGAGTATAATCCTTCAAGGGGAAAAAATGGACATTCAGTGAAATAGAGGACTTTCAAGCATTCTTGATGAAAAGACCAGAGCTGAATAGAAAATTTGACTTTCAAATAAAAGACTCAAGAGAAGCATGAAAAGGTAAACAGGAAAGAGAAATCATAAAGGACTTATTAAAGTTGAACTGTTTACATTCCTATGTGGAAAGATGATATTTGTAACTCATGAGACCTTTGTCAGTTTTAGGATACTTGGAGGGAAAAACAATTTTATATATATATATGGATAGATAGATAGATAGATAGATAGATAGATGGACAGACAGACAGACAGATAGAGGACACAAAGTGAGTTGAAGATGAAGGGGTGATATCTAAAAAATAAAATTAAGGAGAGAGGATTTTATTGGGAGAAGGAGAAGGTGAGAGGTAGAATGGGATAAATAATCTCACATAAAACAGACAAGAAAAAGCTTTTATAGTGGAAAGGAAGTGGGGAAGATGAGAGGGAATGAGTGAATCTTATTCTCATATGATTTGGCTTAAGGGGGGAATAACACACACACTCAATTGGGTATGGAAATCTAGGGGATAAGAGAGTAGGGTGATGATAGAAGGGAGGGCAGATTGGGGGAGGAGGTATTCCAAAGCAAACACTTCTGAGGAGGGAGAGAGTTAAAAGAAAGAATAGAATAAATGGGGGTGGAATAGGATGAGAAAATTTGGAACTCAAAATCTTGTGGAAGTGAACATTGAAAATAAATAAATTAACAAATGTTTAATATAAAAAAAGAAGAAAAGAAAAGAAAGATAATGTGTTGTAATGGATAGAAGACTAATCACGATACCAGAAAGACTTGCTTTCCCCCTGTTGGCACATATTGGCTTTGTGACCCTGGGCAAGTCTTTCATACCTTCAGTGATTTCTAAGACCACAAGTTTCAGAGAAGGTGCCAACTACATTGGCAAAGGGAGTTTTCTCATCCCAGACATACTATCCTACAAGGATGATATCACGGGTCCTAAAAAATAAAACAAAAAACTAGTACGGCCTTCCACTGAGAAGGGTCTATACAAAAGAGTTTAGAAATTTAAAAACATAAAACTTGCTCAAAACTTCTGCTCCAGACTATTTATAGTAGAAGTGTTAGGTCAACTGAAAAAAAAATGCCTTTTCTACTATTTAGCCAGCTAAATGAGGTCACACATTCCTGGAAAGATACACAAAACATTCGTCTGCTTTGAATTCATTGATCTCCAGTCACTTGCTGGAAGGAATTGAGCAAGAAATAGACTCCTGGGAGTATTCTAGCTTGCCCAGGCTATCTGGATACAGCCCTTCCTGAAAAAGTAAAGAGATGAGGATGAACTCGCAGACTTGATGCAGAGGACCAACTGAGTACAAAAAGAAGACATGCCATACAACAAGAGGATGTTTAAGAGAACACAAAGGAAAAGCCAACATTCATTGGGAGCAAAGAAACCAACAAACAAGTTTTTTGAATTCTGATGAGTCAAAAGAGAAATTGTAAGATTTTAAAGGATTCAAATTTTAACCAACTTCCATTTAAAGTACCCAAAGTTTTTTTTCTTTTTCTATAATGTTTCAAAGATAGGAAACAGACTTTCATTTGTGAATGAGTTAGGTAATACAGCAGAAAATGTCAAATCAGAGAAAAATAAACTATCAGAATCCTCTCCACCATGCAATGATTTATCATCCTTCAGAGGAAAGATAGTACCTCAAGTACTAGATTCCATCTCCTTCTCCCAACCAAAAAATTGTAGGGCTGTCCTTAACCCAATCCAACCAAAACAAGAGATATGATATCATCTTTGGTAAGTAATTTCCCCATTTTTACAGATGAGACAGAGTTGAGCTACAAAGTTTCTAAGAGCTCTTTCAAGTCAGTGATTCCACGATTACATTCATTTCAACTCAGTACAGATTCATAAAAGTACCTACCATGTTCTAGGACTGGTGACAGTTGCTACTAATGAAAACCAAAAAACAAAATAGTCCCTGCCTGAAAAAGCTTACTGGGGGCTTGGGGTTGGGTGGATTATGGTGGTTCCACTGTGAACAGAAACATGGGGGACAAGGAATGAAACAAGAAACGTGAAACAAATAATCCTTACTCAGGTATGTGCAAGAAACATTGTATGAATGGTCAACCAAACAAGCACAAAAATTATAATGTCATCATTATACAATGCCACCCCAAAGTAGCACAATTCCATAACAAAACGTCTCTTTGTCACACGAGTTAAATCGTAATCTGCTACATGCATATGGCATACTGCTTGCAACATACTGCTTATAAAGTTGGTGTTGCTATTTTTCAGATCATCCCTGCCAGAGGGTTGAATGGTACTCATATATTCAGAACAATGAGAGGCAGCACAGCATAGTAGACAGAAAGCCAATCAGGAAATGTAACTTCACATACTGTCTCTGACACATGTTGGCTTGTGACCTGCACCTGACAACTGTCACAAACTGTAAGCTACAGGAACCAACCTACACTGGGAGAGAGGTTTTCTTCCCTAGGAGCCCTATATATGAAGAAGGAGGAGGAGGAGGAGTTGGAGAATGAGAAGAACAGGAAAAGAAAGAATGAAAGAAAGAAAAGATGAATACAGTCCCATGTTTCACTATCTAGATGCCCTCACATAACCCACATCATTTCATATAGTCCTGAAATGGGAGAGACCACATAGACAATGTTATGTAGATCAGGTGAAAGAATACAGATATTTGCTCTGTAAAACCTACGAATGAATGAATGAATGAAAAAGCACTGATTAAGCACAGTTACTGTGCCAAGTACTGAGGATATACAAGCCAGTCAGAGAATTCAGTGGTACTTATAAATTACTCTGATAATCACAACAGCAAAAAAGCAGAATGTTATACTGAGCACTGGACTAGGGATCAGGAAAACAAACAAAACAGTGAGTTCAGTTTCTGTCTCTGATGTTTATTAATTGTATGACCCTGGACTAGTTATTCAATCTCTCAAAACCTCAGTTTCCTCATCCAAAAATTTTACGGAGCAAATATCTACATCCTTTCACCTGATCTACATAACATTGTCCATGTGGTTCCTCCCATTTCAGGACTGAATGAAATGGTGTGGATTATGGGAGGGTATATAGATAGTGAAACACAGGACTATATTTATCTTTTTCTTTCCTCCTCCTCCACCTCCTCCTTCTTCTTCTTCCAAAAACTACCTCACATGATTGGTATGGGGATTAAGTGTGATAATCATTTTGTAAACCTTAAAGCAATTCATAATGCTAGCTATTATTATATTAAATACTTTGTTATATTGCATCATGTATCTTATTAGATAAAAAAAGAGAAGTCCCTGCCCTCAAGGACCTTACATTCTAATGAGGGAAACAACACATAAAAGGGTCTAGGGACCAGGGAAAGGTAAAATCATAGGGATGTTGAGGCATTAGGCAACAAAGTGATCCAGTAGGCAACTAGTTAGCACAGTGTTCAGGAAGATCTGTATTCAAATCCTGCCTCAGACATTTACTAGCTGAGTGAGCCTGGGTAAGTCACATAACTGCTGTTTGCCTCAGTTTCCTCAACTGTAAAATGTGGATTATGATTGCACCTATCTCACAGGGTTGTTGTATGGATAAAATGAGATAATATTGATAAAGCTCTTAGAACAATAACTGGTGCATAGTAGGTCTCTACTAGCACTCTATAAATGCTTTCTTTTCCTTTTTTTAGACTTCCCTTTCCCTTACGGAGTAGAGCCAAACAGCAATAGAAATGATGTAGAGTTTTCAGAAGCAATGGATAGCATAATAGATGTAGAAAGAGACCCTACGGATCATTTGGTCCAAGCTATCTTCCCCTGAGGAACGGTGGGAGAGAGTTTAAGGGATTTGCTGAGGGACAGAGAGCTAGTAAATATCAGGTTGGGGATGTGACCCATCTCTTTGTGATTCTAAGTGCAGCCCTCTGCCCCCTATACCAGGCTTCCTTTCTTTCCTGGTATTAATTTGATGATTTTTTTTTCTAGAGCAAAAGGTAGAAATGTTTTTTGTGGTTTTTTGTTTGTTTGTTTGTTTGTTTAAGGCGGGGAACCAGGGGACCTTTCTGAAGGATGAGTCTGACACAACCTCCAATTCTACTATGTTCTCTGCCTAGTAGGACTGTAACATCACCTCATAGTTCTCTGGTTTTGGAAAACTCACAAAAACATCACATTTTTTTTTCAAAGAGCATCTTTGAAATCCATAATGAGATTAACAGAATCCACTTCATTAACATCTATGTACGTGGAAGCATGCTGCTGTGTCTATGTGGCATGTATAGACATCCCCATACCAGGAGAGGCAGTATGGTTGAAGATCAAGAATGCTGAATTTGGAATAACCATAGTTGAATCCAAATCCTGTCTCTGCCACTTACTACCAGCATGACCTGGGCCAAAGCATTTCAACCTTCCAGGCCTCAGTTTCCTTATCTCTAAAATGATGGGGTTGAAAAATAAATAAATAAAAATTCAAAAATTTTTAAAAAAGATAATCTCAAACCCCCCTTCTAGCTGTAAGTCTATGATCCTACAGATGTCCATTCCAGAAGGTTCCTCTTAAAGGATCTCACACCAAGAGTATGCATGCTTAGGATGATAATAGGAGCCTGTCACATATAGAGTATATTTATGTTAGTACCATATCTGACATCTCCATCTTCATCAGCAATGATGAATGTGTCTAAAGCACTTTCAGTTTTGCAAAGTACAATGGATGTAGTACAATGGAGAAAGTGCTGGATCTGGAGTCAGGATGACCAGAGTTCAAATACTAGCTGTGTGACCCTGGGCAAGTCACTTAACCTCTGTTTGCTTCAGTTTCTTCAACTATAAAATGAGGATTATAATTGCACCTACCTCATAGGGTTGTTGTGAAGATGAAATAAGCTGATATTTATATTAAATAAGTACTAAACAGAGCACCTGACACATAGCAGGTGTTTTATAAACGTTTATTCTCCACCACTCCCCTTATTTATCATCTCATTGGATCTTCATGAAAATTGAACTATGGCAAATCCCTTAACCTCTCAGTACCCCAAGAGATAAGTTGTTGCCTTGCAGTGGTAAAGGGAGTTTCCACTCCTGGGAGTTCTTCTTATGGAGGACATTACTGTCATTGATGACGAAGACACAGATTGAGTCACTATCCATTTATGTGAAGCTGGTTTTAAGGGTGAGATGGAATACCTGAAACCTCAGAAAGAAGCTTGATTTTTGCATATCAAATACTTTCAGGGCAGCTTTCTCCTCCTATCATCCTCATTCCATCTGCTTTCTTTCCCTAACAGGGAAGGAACTGGTAAGAACACATGAATAAAATCCAAAGACTTAAAAAATAAATCTGTATTCTAATACTTGGCTCATACTTAATTTGAGAGAGACAAGAGTCCCAAACCCCTTAGCTCATTCTATGTTGAATAGAAACAAACAAACAAAAAAAAAACCCCAACTCTAATTGAAGGATCTCGTTGACTCCTGCAGTTCCTTCTTTTCTGATAGTGGCTCAAGCCATACATCTGTAACTTTTTTCCCCAAACATTTTCTCCCCTTTTTAGAAGTAACCCAGAAAGCTCAAAAATGGAGCCTGAGCTCTTATCAGGAATTCTTTGGCAAACAGTGCCTACTCAGTAACAATTACCTTGGGGAATTGTCAGGCGTCTTAAAGCACAATCCCACTGTTAATATTTATTATGTTGCCATGAGAATAAAAACAAATTTTCATTTTCCTTACAGAAGTACAACTGTCTGTCCTATCTTTTCATGTGGCAATTTCCTAGCCCACAAAAGGCACATCCACCAAAAGCATGCTCATTAATATAAGTAGCCTTGGAGCAGCATACTAAATAAGGCATCACTCAAATGTCAGTGAAAACACCCAACAAGCTATTTTCTTAGACAGCAGCTGTTAGATGTGGTGACAGCCTAGGTGTGGAACTTTGGAAAATTTCAGTCAAGAAGTTAAAGGGTTTTAAGTACACAAAGTTGTTATTCTTACCCTTACAAGCATCGATTTCAACCTGAAAGTGACCTTACAGGTCGCCTTGTACAACTGCCTCATTTTGCAGGTGCAGAAACTGAGGGCCATAGGGTTAAGTTTGGCTCTCCCAAGGACACCCAGGGAAGCATATGCCATAGTCCAGCCTCAAACCCAGGCACTCCATTTCCACTACCGCTGTTGCTTCCACTATGCTATTTGCTTCCTTGAATGAAGGCCCCATATTTGAATGTCATACATGAACTGATCAAGCATGGATTTACATCTGCTGTCAAGAAGCAGCATGAAATTTATTTTATGCCTTCAATTCCTCTCTAAGTGTCTATATTAATGGCTATTCATGTACTTTGGCACGGGTGTAAACAAACAAACAAACAAACAAACTCAGTACCTTTGACCAAGAATTAAAAAAAAGAACTATGGTGTAAGGGAGAGAGTAAGGAGGACCTGGGTTTGAATCTGCCCTTTGTCTCTACAACAGAAACATTGGGCAAGAACTCACTTTTCTTGCTCCTTGGTTTCCTTAAACAAAAAATGGCAAGGTTGGATGTGATTGGCCCAAAAGAACCTTGCTGGTGGCCTCAGCAGCACCCATGGTTCATTGAACATCTCTATAACAGATTTGTATCTCTAATCTCAGTGTCACCCCACTCCCCAGCTTGAATCTTGTATTACCAACTTCCTATTGGACATTTCAAACCCAGAAACAACTTAAATTTCATTTATCCAAAACAGAGCTCATTATCTTTTCCTGCAAACCATCCCCATTCCAAGCTTCCACACTTCTGTAGAAGGTACCACCACCCTTCAAGGATCCCAAGTTTGAAACTTCGGTGTTACCCTCAACTCTTCACTCTCCCTCACCACACATATCCAGGCAATTGCCAAATTCCCCTATGTCTCCCTCCCCTACCTTTCTGAAATTCACCTCTCCCCTCACATAGCTACTCCCTTAGTTCAGACCCTCATCAATTCTTGTCTGGATTATGGCAATGGCCTAATTACCTTTAGTCAATACTTTGTACTGCTATTAAAATGAATATCCTTCAATGCCGATCTGACCATGTCACTCCCCTATTCAATAACCTCCCTTGGTTCCCTATTACCTCTAGAATCAAATAAAAACTACTCTATTCAATTTTTAAAGCTCTTCACAACCGCTCACTAACCTACCTTTCTAGACTTATTATACATTACTCCCCCTTCTGCATACTGTGAGCCAGCTAAACTGGCCTCTCTCTGCTCCTCATGCATGAGACGCCATTTCTCATCTCTGCCTTTGCACTAGCTGTTGCACCTCATACCTGGAATGCATTCCCACCTCACCCCCACCTCACAGAATTCCTTTTCCTTTAAGACATAGCTCATGCATTCCAACCGCTGATGCCCTTCTCTCAAGCCACCTTGTATTTGACGGCTGTGCATTTATTTATTGGTATTTATTTTAGGCACACTCATACGTGTCCCTGCTGTCTCCCCCATTAGAAAGTAAGCTCCCTCAAAGCAGAAATTTTCTCATTCTTTTACTTGTATTCCAGAGACCTAGGACATGCTGGTCACATATTAGGTACTAAATAAATTCTTGTTGATTGATTGATATCAGTTCAAATTCCATAATCCTGTGAATATCTCCCCCCCACACCATTCTACTTTCCTTCCTATTATCATTGACAGTCCAATGACTTAAGGAAACTAAAGGATTAGATAAGAAAAGTTATCTCCAGAAAGTTGTAATTAAAATATGGAGCGATTCCTTGAGAGGTCAAATGTTAGCTTCATTTACTCATTAAGTATTTACTGAGTACCTACTATGTGCAAGTCTATGAGATCATGTATAAATAAGATAGAGTTCAAAAAAACATAAGTGACTTTTTACCAAGAAATGATGTTGTTTCATGAGAATCAGGTAAGGCAGAAAGGTGCCAGATTAGAGAGGGCAAGCTTAAAGCCTGAGGCAATCAGGAAGCTGAAAGAAGGAGAGAAAGAGTGGAAAGGCTGGAAAAAGTATATATAATAGGAACTGCTCCTACTAAAGAATTTTGCCTGGGGCCATCCCTGTTGTGCACCATACAAGTTTGAGTCGAGAAGAAAAATCCTCTTGTGAGTTGACAATGTATTCCAAAGAATTCTCACTCTTTAACCCTCTTCAATGCCCCAGACTCCATTTTCCTAAAAATACTTCCTTGAATGATGTCAAAACATCCTGCAGTCAAATCAGATTCTATTGGAAGCTCGGGCATTTAAGATAGAACCCTTCCTTAGTTTGGTGAGAAATTAAACTAAGCCACCAAAAGATTTTTAATTTCAAATCCTAAAGAGACTCTTGCCCATCACTTGGGCCTAAACATACATAGAATAAAAAAAAATCACAGATTAGATGTCACCTAGGACAATTCCCTCATTTTACAGATGAGCAAACTGAGACCCAGATCGGTGAAATAAGTTTGCCAAGGTCACACAGGTAACAAGGGTTAGGAGTAGAATTTGAAGCCAGGTCCCCTGACTTCAATTCCCCTGTACCATTTGGAAAATATAACCAACTTCCAAATATCCATGCCATTCAAGGAGCATAATAATGCAATCAAAAAGTAGCAAATTGTTCTAAAAGCATTTTTATATTTGCCCTTGGAAAGCATTTAATATTTATTGAAAGAATGTTAGATAAAAGGCATTGGAGGAGGTATTCAAGTAATAGCAATACATATTTGTGTAGCACTTTCAAAATGCTTTCATATAGATATATTAATAGAAGCAAGCATTTATATAAGCTTTAAGATTTCCAAAGTGCTTATCTATCTTATCTTACTGGATCCTCCCAACCTTGTGAGATAGGTATGACTGTTGTTATTGTTCAGGCCTGTTTGACTCCTCTTGATCCCAAGGACCACAGCACACAGGCCCTTCTATCCTCTACTACTTCTCAAAGTCGGCCAGGTTCATGTTCATTGTTTCCATAATACTATCTGCCACCCCCCTTTTCCTTTTGCCTTCAAGTTTTCCCTACATCAGAGTCTTTTCCCATGAGTCCTGCCTTCTCATTATGTAGCCAAAGTATTTAAGCTTCAGCTTCAGTATTTGACCTCCCAATGAATAATCTGAATTAATTTCTGTAAGTATTGGCTGATTTGACCTCCTTGCTTTCCAAGGGATTCCCAAAAGTCTTCTGCAGAACCACAATTCAAAAGCATCAATTCTGTGGCGCTTAGCTTTCCTTATAGTCCAACTCTTACAAGCATACATTACTACTGGAAAAATCAGAGCTCTGACTATACAGACCTTTGCTGGCAAGGTGATATCTCTGCTTTTCAGTATGCTGTCCAGATTTGCCATAGCTTTCCTTCCAAGGAGCAAGCATCTTTTGACTCCATGACTGCAGTCACTGTGTGCAGTGATCTTTGAGCCCAAGAATATAAAATCTGACACAGATACTATTGCCATTTTATATATGAAGAAACTGAGACTGAGGGAGGACGTTAAATGACTTGTCCAAGGTGACATAGTTAATGAGTCTAATGCAGGATTCAAATTCAGGACTTCCTGAATTCTAGTCCAGCGGTCCATCTACCATACCACTTACCTGTCTAACCTCACTGGACCTTTATACCAACACTGTGAGGAAAGTGGGGCAGAAATAACCATCCTCAATTTCCAGGTAAGAAAACAGTCTAGGATGGTTTTAGTGACCATGGTTACCCTGCTATTTAGTCTTTATTCAGTCATTGTCTTACCTGGAGAAAGGAATCCTTCTTAAGGGCCCATCATCTGTCTTCAGAGATTTGAGGGGTTTCTCCCCATGGAAAAGAGACTAGGCTTTTTGTGCCTGATCTCCCACTGCAGAACTAGGAAGAAAGACTAAAACCAGGAGCTGCAAAGAGGAAAATGTGGGCCTGATGCCAAAAATCAAAACCCTCCTGATAGACTGGGCCATCTGAGGAGACACTGAGCTCCCTCTCCCTGGAAGTCTTCAAGCAGAGATTGGGAATTCAAGGGGGATTTTTTTTTGACATTAAATGGAAGTTTCTTTAATCCTTTTTTAAGGATCTTCCCCAGTTTCTTTTAATATAAACTTATTTATTTTTCATTTTCAACATTTACTTCCACAAGATTTTGAATTCAATATTTTCACCCCATCTTGCCCCTCCCCCCACCCCAAGATGACATGCATTCTGAATACCCCTTCCCCTAGTCTGCCCTCCCTTCTATCTGTCCCCCCTTCTCTTATCCCTTTTCCCTTCTATTTTCCTGTAGGGCAGGATAGACTTCTGTACCTCATTTCCTATATTTCTTATTTCCCAGTTGCATGTGGAAACTTTTTTTTAAACATCTGTTTTTAAAACTTTGGGTTTCAAATTTTCTCCCTTCCTCCCACCCCACCCACCCTCATTGAAAAGGCAAGCAAGTCAATACAGGCCACACATGTGCAGTTATGCAAAACACTTCCATAGTAGACATGTTGTGCAAAACTAACTATTTCCCTTAATCCTATCCTGCCCCCCCATTTATCCTATTCTTTCTTTTGACCCTGTCCCTCCTCAGAAGTACTTCCTTCTGATTACCCCTTTCCCAATCTGTCCTTCTCTCTATTATCCCCCTGCTCTCTTGTCCCCTTCCTCCCCTATTTTCCTGTAGGCTAAGACAGATTTCCATACCCAATTGAGTGTGTATGGTATTCTCAAGGGGGATTTTGAAAAGGTGATTCATGTACAGGTAAGCTCCTTGAAAAAGGAAATAATTTTATTTTCTGTATTTGTACACCTAGTCTAGCTTTGCCTGACAAACAGTAGACATTTAATAAATGCTGGCCCATGTACAGGTTGAACTAGGGGCCTTCTGCACCCCTAAGATTTCATGCTCCTCTCCCAAATACATACACTGAACCCCTTTTAAATTCTGAACAGTCTGTAGTAGCTAGTAGATGCTTCATAAATGCTTGCTGATTGATTGATTTAACTCTCAACTCACTTTTCCCAGGCTGTCATGAGGAAACATATTCCCTAGACAGAAGCAGAATGTACTCTTTACCCAAATATTAGATCCTGACCCAAACACAGGGCACTCACCTCCTAATGCCCAAACACCAGGGACAGCCAACACCCCCATTTCTGTGCAACCTCTGAACCCACGGCTGCTTCTCCCTTCCCACAGAGGCTCATATCATCTTCAGCAAAAAGATGGGACTAGAATCCAGGTCTTTTGACTCAAGTACAACATTCCTTACATGAAGGATTTTACACTCTGCCCCCAAATTTGTCTTTTTAATTTGCTTAAGCTCATAACAAAATGAGTTTGTATTCCCCAAGCACAAACTGACTGGGCAGCCACTGGAATGTGCCAGTGGCAGGGAAAAAAAATTATCCGCAAGAAGAAAAATGAAAATTGACTTTGCTCAGTAATAATTATGAATGAATAAAAGCTCATTAGTTAACACATTAGCCTTAGAAATAATTAAGATTTCCAATATTATCGGAGGACTATGCATTTCCCAGATGGGAAAAAGGATCTATCAAATCTCTAGGAAGAATACTCTGGATCCTGAGAAGTCCATCACTTCTAAGACAGAAGCCCACCTTAGCCGGAAGATCATAGATCTAGAGATGAAAAAAGCCTAATGGGTCAGCCAGTCCAAATCTCCATTCTAAAGATGAGGAAAATGAGAGCCACAGAGTTTAAGTGACTATACAGGTTGAAAGATTCAGAGGGAAGATTTGAATCCAGGGCCTTTGACTCCAGAGCCAGCAATTTTTCCCTTCTACCACTGATGAGGTTTCCAAAGAACCTCCCGTATTTCTTATCATCCACAGGCAATGATGATTTGTTTGTGTCTCTGCACAGGATGATATTAACTCCCCTTATGGCTCTGAGGATTACAGCATATCGTAAGCACTAAATAAATATTTATTGATTGAATAAGAAATGATGAGTGAAGTCAGAGGGAAGCAGATTTATAGTCTCTTTACAGTAGCAATAAAGTGTTAATTTGATGATAGTTCCAGAACTGGAAAAAGGTGGGAGGGGAGTGAAGCACAAAAGGTCACACTCGGTGTCAAAGCAGCTGGGAAAGAAATGTCTGGGGAGTAAAGTGAAGAGAGCTGGAGGCTGGTGAGATATAGTGAGTGCCAAATGGCACTTACCAATCAAAATAGGTGTTTGCATGCGGGGAATGTTTCCACGTTTAATGTTATTCCCTTTCACATAGTATATTCTAATGTATCCTAACAAGGAGCTGCTCCCCAGTCCCATCATACTCTCCCTGAATCTGCGTAATGTGTCCACCATGCCCACTCATACCAAGAAAGGCTTCCTTCCATACCACACACATGTGTCATTGGAACCCCAGTGACTAGCATAGTGCCCAGCATGGAGTAGGCCCTTTGTGTATGCCTGCTGATTGATTGATCTCCATCCACTGACATCTTTCTCCTGGATGTTTTCCTTGATCCTCCTCACAACAAGTGACTGTAACTCATAAATCTTTGGTCATTCACTCTGCTTGACCTTTGCCATGAATTCAATCATATACTAAATTATTATGTGATATCATATACATGACGTGTTATAGCATATGTAATAAGTGATTAGCAAAGGCTTATTAAATTATACTGAAATAAAATTCTCAAATTATTTTTTAAAACAAGTTCATGGACCCCATATTAGGAATCTCTGAACCAGAAGGAACATAAAAGCAAACATCCACACTCCCATAAATGACCTTGCCTGATAAAAAAAGTAACCATAGGCTCATTAAGATTTATAAAATTCTGTTCTGCCTTTATCTTTTCTTAAGTTTAAAATGCATAGTTACCAAAAAAGTGAAGAGAAGAAAAAAGTATTGGCTCCCATTATAAAAATCACTGAGTTTATTGGGTAAAATTCTGTTTTCACTTCTAAGGAGTTCAGAAAGCTAGACATTATCTGGGCTTTGGAGAAGGATTGGCTGCCTATCCCCTCTCAGCCTCCTCCCTGGATCTATGACACATCTCTTCCCAGGAAACCTTGCTCGTGTCAAGATAGCAGCAAGAAAATGACATCTACAAGGTGGGGCCCGGCAGATCAATCCCCAAAAGAAGTTAAATGGATTAAAACAGTGACATGGTGGCTAACAAAGAAGACTGAAACAAATTATCTTACAGAATAGGAAGAAAGTTGGTGGAAGTAGGGAAAGAGAAATACCTTTGAAGAGCCCAGCAGAGAAAAATAACTAACAAATCACTCATTAGGTTCCTAATTACACATCTGTTGTTAAGGCTACTCATTCCCTTGTTTTAATTGAGAAGTAAGTTGGAAACAAGAGTGCCCTTGACCAAATGAGAATGGGTGTGTATAAAACACAAATGTTTGTACTTCATACTCAGAATTCGATGAATATTTCACACAGAGAATTAGATTCAGCCAATGTTTCTATTGACTGTTATCTACAGACATGTCATTGAGAACATCTCATTTGGGCCAAGAAATGATTAAATGGAATCATATTCAGCTTGCTGTCTGTTCCTTGCTATGGGCACTAACCCACTGGTATTCTTGCTTTAGTCCTAACAGGTGCATCTGGCTCCCTTCTTAAAACATATTGATGTAATTGACTGCTTTTGTAAAAGGCTGAGCAGTGACAATAGAACATCATGGTATTTCCTGTTCTGGAATGAAAAATCTGAGTATTGAGGACACAGAGCTAGGTATAGACCTTTCCAGGTGCTGCTTGGTAACAATGACTACTTTCTACACCAGAACTCAGGATGCTGCTGCAAGATTTCTAACCACATAAGCATAACCATAACAAAGGCTTGATGAGTAAAACAATTAGACACACAGTTAAATACCTAGCTAATTAATGGAGTGCACCAATCATTTTAATGTGCATCCATCACCTTTACACTTAATAGACAGTTCCTTAATAGTGTAGTAATTCATCTGGCTTTAGGATGTGATTATATGAAATGAAAGAGCAAGGTATGTTGATGACTAGAAACATGCTTGAGCTGAAATCCTTCATAAGCAAGTCAAGTTCAATAAAAGCTTCGTATCTCCATTGGGCAATGCTGTGTGATTAGCACAGAGAGAATTAATTTCTGCTTTCTTACTTTAATTTTCTTTCCTATTGAAAAAACAACAACAAAATATAACTATTTAAAACATGATCTTTTCCTTTAATCACATCTCAAGACTTTCTTGTCAACATAAATGGCAAAATCAATTGTCACAGTTCCAAATCAAAAAGAAAAAGAAATAATTCTTGTTCAGTCCATTTTCATATGCAAAAGCTATGTCTCAATAGACTTTTATATTTAGCTAAAAGCCAGACTCCTTTGATTCTCCTTCCTCTAATGATTATTCATGAGAAACAGTATAGTTCATGAGAAACAGCATGGCATAGTGAAGAGAAAGCTGGCCTCTGAGTCACAAAGACCTGAGTCCAAGCCCTTCCTCTGAAATATACTAGTTTTGTGACCCCAGGCAAATAACTCAACCTCTCCATGCTCTTGGCATCTTAGACTGATGAATTACAAGTTTCAGAGAAAGTGCTGACCTGCATTGGTAGGGGGAATCTCCAATATCAATGGAATGATATTCCCAGTCCCTATGCCTAATGGCCACTGGCATAATAAGCATTCAATAAATATTTGATGATCCAGGTGCCATAAGGGATAGAGGGCTGGACTCAGAGTCAGGAAGACCTGAGTTTGAATCCTGCCTTAGACATGACAATCATGTGACCTTGCCTCAGTTTCCTCATCTGTAAAAGGGAGACAATAATAGGGTCATTGTGAGGATAAAAATGAAATAATATTTGTAAAATGTTTTACAAAATTTAAAGTACTACACAAATTTCAACAATGATGATAACTTGTTTTTATTGGCATTGCTGTTATCTATCTGAATTTATCTTAATCTTAAAGGAGAAAATGACTATTCAATAAACAAAGCTCCAGTTATTAGAACCTACTCTTGTAGCAAATTTGGTCAAGGCAGTGGAATCTGAGATTGTCGTCCAAAGAGGGGAAGAATAGGTGCTGTAGGTATGACAGTGGCACAGAGAACAGTCCTGGGGGTGGGGGGTAGACAGTCAATCCCCTACCACAGGAGTGAGGAACCTGAGGACTTGAGGCCACATGTGGCCTCATGTGGCCACAAATGTGAAGTTTGGATTCAGTCAGAGGGCTGCACTTGAGGACCTACAGGGTCACATGGCTGCAAGTTCCCCACCTCTGTTTGGCCTGGGAGTAGGAGACAGGCAGTCCTAGGAAAGAAGTACTATAGCAGCAGGACTATGGCAAGAGGAAAGGGGGGAGGGAAGAGAGGGGAGAGAGAAGGGTAGCTAGCTGGTTGTACAGCTTGGACCCTGTACCTTGAAGGAAAAAAGAAAGCCCTGCACTTCCCTCACCCTGTGTTAAATCCCTATTCACTCACTCTGGTAATCAGGAAATCCCATAGCCAATGGCAGGTAAAGCATGCAATCCTTCCTAAGGACCCAATCACTCAAAGGAGCAGTTAATTGCTGCTAAACTTGAGCAGACTGTCCACACTTTTTAAGTCAAGTCAGTGAATTGTTAAAATCCATCCTCTATAAGAAAATGAGTCTCATCTAAGATCTTGGTCATTACAAATTTTGTTAAAATCCAAAGGTTGTTTGCATTACCAATTTCAATCAACCTCTCCCTTTAAACCATAATGGCCCCACAAATCTTTCTCTGCTATTTAAGAGGCAATAACATGAACCATCAAGACAATGTCAACAGATTACTCAAATTAGACAATAGGAGCCTTGGAACCTGCTGCATCTTCCCCAATTTTATTAACACGCATTCCTTATCATAAAAAAGCTGATGCTGCAGAGAACATCATCGAGTCAAAGAAGTCAGGAAGTAATGGGTGAGGAGATGAAATCTATAAGAAAACATCTGTGTTTTGAAACAAGTTGTGTTTTTAAAGCCACCTTCATAAACAATTTCCAAGTAAATCTTCACCAGGATCATATGACTGATATTTTGCTTAGAATATTGTACAAAATCAAGACATCGGACATCTGGCATCATGTAACAGTACATGTAACTTGATAAAAGCAAGGAGAAATGCTTCTTTGAAACTTCTTTTGGTAATGTTTGCAATAAAAATAGTTTACATAAAAGATGCCTCAACTTGATGAGGTGGGATATATCCCTGCAATCTCATGGCAGAAGGTTTTAGGCATAGGCAATCTTTCATAGTTAAAGTATTAATTTACCTAAACACTTGTCTTTGATTAGAGCCTTGTTTCAATGGTAACCTCAAGGTCCAGGCCAACAAGACCATCTTATAGGTTCCAGGACTTGGAATCAGGTTCAAATCCCATCTGAGATACTTACTAGCAGTGAAATATGAGTCAAGCCACTTCAATAGAAAGGGGTGTGTGTGTGTGTGTGTGTGTGTGTGTGTGTGTGTGTGTGTGTGTGAGTGAGTGTGTGTGTGTGAGTGTGTGTGCAAAAACAAAAGGGGTTCAGGGAATCCCAAGGACCGAAGTAAGGACAGGGTTGTCTAGAATGAATTCATGGACTCAAGCATTCTTTAAGTCAAGTTGTCAAAGATTTGTTACTCTATTTAGCAGGCAAAAGTTCTTATGGAATCTGTGAATTTAGAGGGGGTATAGTTAAAGTTTATATGGGAAAGGCTGAAATGAAACATGTGCCAATTATGCTAACTAGGTGATGAGAGGTGGGGGAGGGGGAGTTAGGGCGTGGTTAAGGAGTGGTCAGTTCTTAAAAGAATATGCACTTTTTGTATCTACTGCTCAGGCATTTTACCTGGAGTTCACCAGAAAAAGCTCGATGGGTGGGGTTGGGGCAGAACAGAAAGGTGGGTTTTTTAGGTTTGCTATGTGACTAAGTTAACTAGAGGTCAGAGCCAACCAAGGATTGCCCAGTCTGCCACCAATCAGTATCTTGACAAGCTAGATGTAGGGAGAGTACATATGTCTAAAATCTAGGATACACATAATGAGGAGTCCAAGATGCATATAATGAGGTAGGGATAGTTCACTGGGTACTGAATATCTTTATGAGCCAGTACAAAGCCAGTTCAAACTAATAATTCCTACAGGTGCAGTTTGTTACTGCCCCAGGAAGACAGATAAGTGTTTTGCTGGGGCTCACTCATGAGTAATTTCTGGGCATAGTGTCCTTA
Organism: Phascolarctos cinereus; assembly: GCF_003287225.1. Classification (NCBI taxonomy): domain Eukaryota; kingdom Metazoa; phylum Chordata; class Mammalia; order Diprotodontia; family Phascolarctidae; genus Phascolarctos; species Phascolarctos cinereus. The sequence continues at coordinate 32,432,397 of NW_027555847.1, forward strand.
CGCTAGGGAGAAACTGCCAGGGATAGTGTTTTTGAGGCCAGGGAAAAATACGGTCTTGGAATTGGGGTCCAAGAACACGTACCCAAATTCTCCATCAGTGGGAGGGATTATTTCTGATTCAGAAATCAGGGAAGGCTACATGGAGGAGGGGGAATTTTATCTGCACCATAAGCCATAGATAGGATTTTAAATATAAGTCCCTCCCCTTTCCTCTGACTTCTAGGAAAATAACTGAAGGTAATTCCTCACAATTTTAGTAATCTCATAAATGATTTCGAATTTTAAGGTCAGAAAGAAAAGGGGTAAGGAAGGCCGAAGAGATGCGAAACAGACTTATTAATGAAATAAGAGAAGTACCAGTTAGTTCTGGCATTTCACATATAATTTCAGGGGAATGACTGATTAATTATCACCATCTATTTGCCTCCACAAAAACACCCAACCTTTTTACCTCTTGCTTTGAGATCCATAATTAAACAATACTTTGTTTCTAAATAGGGCATATCTATTTACCTTTTCTGCAGATTCTCAGACCAAAACACCTTTCCATGGCTTCCACTCCCCTTTATATGTAGGCTCACTCTAGTAGAAAGTAACCTCCTTGAAGGCAAGGACTGTCTCACTTTTATATTTGTATTCCCAGAGCCTAGTAAAGTTCCTGGCACACGTTCAGGTGTGGCCAACTCTTTGTGACCTGTGGACCATAGCACACCAAAACTGTCTATGGGATTTGGTTGGTTAAAAACACTGTAGTGGTTTGCCATTTCCTTCTTCACCCAGGCACATAGGTAGTTGCTCAATAAATGTTTTTGCATTCATTTGCTTAAGAAAATGAGAAAGTTGACTCAGGATAAGCCAAATCAAAAACTAATGATGATGATAACTGATATACGTGTATACACACACACACACACACACACACACACACACACACACACACAAACACACACATATCTTTCAGGTTTGCAGAGTATTTTGCATATAATAATCACTCAATCAACAAGTGTTTATTAAGTGTCTATTATGCACCAGAGACTGTGATAAGGTATCGGTGTAATTATCCTTACAGGCATACCACAGAGATTTGTGGGTTAGATTCTAGGCCACCACAATAAAGTGAAAATTGTAATAAAATGAATCCATCAAATTTTTCCCCAGTTTCCCAGTGCATATCAAAATCATGTTGACACTAAACTGTAGTCTATTATGTGTACAGTGGTGTCATGTCTGAAAAAAGGCATATACTTTAATTAAAAAATATTTTATTACTAAAAATGTCAACGATCATCTGAGCCTTCAGTGAGTCATAATCTTTTTGCTGCTGGAAGGTCTTGCCTTGATGTTGATGGCTGATGACTGATCAGGATGGTGGTTACTGAAGGTAACTGGGGTGGCTGTGACAATTTCCTAAAACAAGACAATGATGAAGGTGGCTGCATCAATTGCCTCTTCCTTTCATCTGAACACTTAGAGACCACTGCAGAGTTATTAATCAGCCTGATTTCAATACTGTTGTGTCTCAGGGAATAGGGAGAGAAATGGGGGCATGGCCAGTTGGTGAAGCAGTTGAACATACCCAACGTTTTCAGTTAATTTCATCCTCTTAGATGGGCCCAGTTTATGGTGCCCCAAAACAATCACAATAGTAATCTCAAAGATCATTGATCCCAAAACACCATAACAGACTTAATAATGAGTAAAAAGTTTGAAATATTGTGAGAATAACCAAAACATGACACAAAGACATGATGCAACCAAATGCTGTTGCAAAAAAAAAATGGCACTGATAGACTTCCTTGATGCAAGATTGCCACAAACCTTCAATTTCCGAAAAATGCAGTATCCATGAAACACCATAAAATGAGGTATGCCTCTGTTTTACAGATGAAGAAACTGATCCTGAGAAAGAGGTTAAGTGACCTGGCCCAGGGTCACACAGCTATGAAATATGGGAAGCTTGATCCTAACCTATATCCTTTTGATTCCAAGTATATTCTAACACTCAGGATTCAAGGCCACCTGAAGGCTTCTGCTGCCATATACATTTTAAGTCAGGAAAACTTCACATTTTGTTCTTCTGATAGCCTCTCATGCACAGATCAAGGAAATAGACCAGTGTTTCTGCAACTCTGTCCTGTTTGGGAAAATGTAGATGCTAACAGTAATGATCTGGGAACTAGAAACAAGATGGAGGGAGGTTTCTCTTCTCTCCCTTCCTCAAACTGAACTGAAGGAAGGTGGGTAGGGTGGGGAAGAAATATACATAAAGCCAGGGACAGGAGTATCACATCAGCCAGTGTTTCTGAGGGTTGCTGAAGGGCCCAGCATAAATAGGACTGAGATAGGGTTGTAGCATAATAATTGCTGGTGAGACAAAGGTCCTCACATAAGTTCAAGATACAGTTTTAGGCAAAATTAGAAGAGACTTGCAGAAACAAGGAAGGGGTGGAAAACAAGGCTACTCTGAGAAAAGAAATGCCTGCCAGATGCAGGAAAGGGAGGATTTTACTACATTTGATTCAGCCTTCTGTGTGATCTGAAGTGAGTAAGTAGTTACAGATCCCAAAAGGCCATGGGATCAGAAGATTTCAGCACCATATAATAAACATTCAGCATAAAAGCAATCTTAACTTCTTCCATTTTGCTCCAAAACGTAATCAAATTTTCTTTATCCTGAGGGGCAATTCCATCTAATCACACCAGCATTTAATATATGGATTCCTTCAGTCTGTTGCAGTCCATTGTAAAGATCTCCATGGACAAGGTTGGAAACTCACTGAAGGATTGTGTAAATAGAATCAAATTTAGAAGGGATTTGACCTAACCCATCATTTTACAGATGAGGAAAATGACACCAAGGGGCAAAGGTCACCCAGGTAAACATCATCAGAGGCACAACTGAACCCAAGTTCTCTAACTCGAGAGCCAATACTCGTTCCACTGGGCTACACTACTTCAAAGCAATCGACAAATTGAGAAAATCCTTTTTGGTATTAAAAGACTTTTACGATCTGGCTCTCACTTTGCCCTGATTTAGCTGACATTGTGTTTCTCATATATTTCATGTTCCAAGACTTAGTTCACATTGTTTTTTTTCTCATGTTCTTCACGTTCCAAGACTGTATCCTATCTTTTTTAACTCATGCATGGCATTCTATCACCCATCTCTGGGCCTTTGCCTGAACTGGACCTCTTTCATGGCACGTACATTTCTAGCTTCCTTTAAGACTCAGTGGTAATGTCACAACCTACAGAAAGTCACCCCACAGGCCCCATCAAAATTACTTTATACTTATTTTTCATGTATTTTGTATACAATTGTCTACATACGTGTTGTTTGTCTCCAACAGAATATAAGCTCCTCATCCTCTAAAGGATCTGATTTTTTCATGTTTTTCATTGTATGCCTGAGCAGCTAGTTGGCACAGTGCATAGAGCAGTGGACTTGGAATTAGGAATGCTCATTTTTGTGAGTTCAAATCTGGACTCAGACCATTACTAGCTGTGTGACCCTGGGCAAGTCACTTAACCCTGTTTGCCACAGTTTCTCATCTGTAAAAGGAGCTGGAGAAAGAAATGACAAACCACTCCAGTGTCCTTGCTAAGAAAACTCCCAAAATGGGGTCCTAGAGAGTTGGACATGACTTAAATGACTGAACAACAACAGCTGTATTCCCAGAAACTAGTAGAGTGTCTTACATACAAGTAGGTATTTAATGAAATTAATCCAATTAAGGATGATTACCAGCAGCTTCCTTCACATGAAAAACAATACAATTTTTTGAACCAGATATTAAATTAGAATCCTAGCCCTTGTAGTTTGTTGACATAACCATCCCAAACACTAAGATTAAACAATGGGCTTTCTATCTGGCAAATTAACTCACTTGGGAAAGCTCATTGCTAAACGTCTATCACCAGCCACCCAACTTACTCAGTCTCTTAGCAGCCTCGAGAGCATCATTGGCTGTGTCAGCCACGAAGAACCTCTGCACCTTCACTCCATTGTCAGACATCAACTTTTTACTCTGGTATTCCTGTAGGTTCAGCCATCTTCTGGAGCTCCACTGAATGCCCTATGGAAGTCAGAAGGAGAAACAAGTAACCCTCATTAAGAACAGTTCCCACAAGGGTTAACTAAGCTGGAGAGTTTGTAGGATCATAGATCAGAGCTGAAGGGGACCTCAGAGACCCCTGAATCTAAACCTCTCTTTTTGCAGTTCCCTGAGACCCAGGGAAGTTAAGTGACTTACCCAAGGTCACACAGGTAAACGTATTAAAGATAGGACTGGAACCATGTTTTTATAACTTCAAAGCCAGTAGTATTTCCACGGTCCCCCACTGCTTCCCAAGTCTCACTACGACTCTCAGTTGCAAAAAAAAAAAATCATAAGAAATTGTGCTTTGACTGGCCAAACATACCAAGCAGTGTGTTATAAATATTATGGCTCTGGGTGGGGACAGGGAGCATGGAGTGCCAGCTTGACCAGTTTGGTTACCAATTACTAATGTAGACAGACTACCTTCAATTAGACCAAGTAAGCATATGTCGAGCATTGAATATGTGTAGGACCTTTGCCCAAGGGTATACAGGTTATATGAATGATGAGACATCCCCGCCTTCATGAGGAGCTACTTTTCAATGATACACAGGACTAGGAAATTAGTCATTAACTACATTTTTTGTTCAGCACAGCAAAACAGACTTTATTATCCTGAAAGGGTAAAACCTCTGCCCTTGGGCTACCATTTTGGTAGGGAAAATATTGGCTTCTCAAACATCAAATGAGGAGACACTTAATAACGAATCTCACCAACTCTTGGTTAGCTGTGCATCCTAGGAGGTGAGGAAGGGGCCAAGAGAATGACATGGATTAATGAATTATAAAGATTTCAGCATCAATGATGAAGTACACCTTTCACATCCTGGCAGAGAGGTGATGGACTAGCGGTACAAAATGACACATGGATTTTCAGTCAGGGCCAAAGTATTGGTCTTTTTTTTTTTTGGTTGATTAAACTTGGAAGAAGAGCTAATGGATTGTGACAAAGATTCAAGAAAAAAAGAGTATAAACATTAAAATACACAAAAGGAAACTAGAAAAAGGTCAGAAGAAGATGCATGTAGCAATGTTGTAATGTTAAATTTAATATACACTTTAAAAACTTGTATGTGACACTAATTCATGGTTTCAATTACCATCCTTTTTTTCTGTTCTTTGTATATGCAAATGTCCATGTTTGGTGACTTCTGTTAAGTTATTAGTAATAGTAATTAAAGTATGAAAAAATGTTAGAATTTCCATTTTGGTTAAAATATCCTATTTTCTTATCTAGAAAAAAAAGGACTGAGTTTAGCTTTATTTCTTTTCCTTTCTCTATTTATTCTTTGGTTAAAGGATGAATAAAGAAAAGGCAAAATAGTCTATAAATTGGATAGCCAGCTCGTGAATGCTTGACCATCACAAAATAAACATGTATTCCTTGACATGGATGACTGACAAAAGCAGATCCCAGCCACTATTTGCTTCTATAGATCATTTCCCAAGTTGCACCTTAATGTAGCTCTGTTTCTCAAACTCTGGCTTTCAAGGCACATATGGAACCATAGTTTTAAATCCACCTATTCCAAACTCCTCATTTTACACACCCAGAGAGATGAAGTGACTTGAAGCAATGTCTCCTAGCCCCTGACTCGAGAGAGAGATCTAGAAAATCTTTAGTATGAGAATACAATCATTCTGGAAAAACCCAAGACTATAGCAAAAGGTGTGTGCTGGGGAAAGAGGAGTTCAGACATATGCAGCACTCTATGACTACCTTCAGAAGTAAAACATGAGTCAATAGATTAAGTCTGTACTGACTTACTAATTTTAAACTTATTAACTGAAATAAAACAGTTTGAAAAGGGCATTTGAGATACACTAAATAACAGGCATAACGTGGTCAGGATCAATTCCTTTTCATTAGGATGCTCACAGTATTAATTTTAAAAATGTTAATGGAACCTGTTATACACACTAATTGTCATCGATCCACACCTCTGCTTCATAGATATATAATATATATTAAATATACATATTGATTGCAACGAAAACCTGAAGTAAAATCTGCTGGGTTTGAGTTTAAAAATGAAGCATTGGTTACAGTCCCAAAGCCACCAGGAGATGGCAGAAGATAATGTCACATAGGAGAGAGGTAGGAGGAGTCATTAACTACCATACTAATCTATCTTCTGGGACAGTAATTTTCCTTATTGGTTCATTCATTCAGACGTGTGTGTGTGTGTGTGTGTGTGTGTGTGTGTGTGTATGTGTGTACATGTATGTATGTGTATACACGTAGACAGACAAAGATAGACCAAAAGAGCTAGATCTAAATCTAGCTCCAGCTTTATATATGTGTATTCAAATACATGACATTTATGGAAGGCTGTATGTTTAGATTGTCTTGTTTTTAAATTATTATTTTTTTTAAGTTTACAAGCATTTATTCCTCTCCCTCATACAAAATCTGTGCAACTCCAATGATGACTGGACTGAAGTTGACTGGTGCTCTCCGTTTATGTGTTTTGCCTTTAAAACTCCTTCCATAGTCTTGATTTTTTTAGTAGTCTATCTTTTATAAGATCAAAGAGATCTCAGAGGTCACCTAGTCTAACCTCATTTTAGAATGACACCAGGGCTCAAAGAATAGAAGTGACTTGTCCGGGTCAGAGATGTAACAAGTGGCGCCCCCTAGATTCCAAGCTAAGCCTCCTGACTCCAAATCCAGATCTCTTTCTACTTCACCATGCTGACTCTAACACCAGAATGGTATAAATAAGACTACAGAGGGAATGTGTCCCTATGAGAAGGGCACTTTTCCAACGCAATAAAAGCATTCAAATACATCCACACCACCAAGATGATATAGAACTAAGAGCTAAATTGTATGATACAAATTTATAGGATCACAAATGTATAGGATCTTAGCAAACGGATGGGGGGGGCATCTATCAAGCTCTACTGCGTGCCTAGCGCTCTGCAGGAAAGTTAATAAAGACTGAGATAGCCATGGAAGGCAAGGAGAAAAAAAACAGGCCTTGAACTGGACCTTGACACACATACACATGAGAACACAAACACAAATACACACAGAGGAAAAGGAGGGGCCAGCTGAATAAGAATGTTCCACCAGCGTTTTGTGATTCAGGATTGCAGGCTGGATGAGTGTAATACTGAACAAAGTCATAGATTAAGAATTGGTTATTGAAGGCATGAGAATGAATGAGCTCAATTTCCCCCAGTATACTCTTCCTTGTTCTCACAAAAAGCCGTCACAAATAACTAAAATGATTTGTAAAGAAAAAAAGAAGAGAAAAAAAATCAGCAAAACCCATCCATATGTCAAAAAGTTTGAAAATATATACAAGGTACCACACCCATTGACCTCTGACCTCTGCAAAAAGTGAAATAGAGTGTTTTCTCACATGTCTTCTCTGAAGCTACATTTGTCTTCAGTAATTTTCCAACATTTCTTTTTGATTATCGTGAAGCTGTTCTTTCCATTTACATTGTAGTCATTCCTTCATTTGTCATCAAATCATGTAAATCTTTCCATGCTCCTTTATATTTTTCATACTTGTCATTTCTTACAACATACTAGTATTTTATTACATTCATGTACCACAATTAGATATTTGGTAATTGATGGGTTAATATTTTGGTTCCAATTCTTTGCTAAAGCGCTATAAATACTTCTGTGTATATGAAAACTTTCTTTTTATCAATCCTTCTTGAAGAATAAGCCTAATAGTACAATCTGGGTCAAAGGGCATGGACATTTTAACAACTTTATTTGCATAATTCCAAATTGCTCATTTTTAGCTCCAACAACAATGTACCAATATACATACATATGCATATGTGTGTATATGTGTATTATGTGTATTTTAATTGTTTATTCATCTTGGATACCAAACTTTTCTGAAAAATTTGATACAAAGATTTTTTTCCTCATTCAACTGCTTCTGTTCTGTTCCTAGATGCACTAATTTTGTTTGTGCAGAAGCTTTTTCAGTTTCACATAATCAGTTATCTATTTTATATTTTGTGATTGCCCCCTCTTTGTTTGGTTAAGAATATATCTCCTACCTATATCTGTGAGAGGCATATGATCTCTTTGTCTTCCAGTTTTTTATAGTATAATTTTTACCATTCGGAACATGTATACATTTAGACTGTTTAACGGAATAACGTAAAACAATGGTCTAAGCCTGATTTCTATCAGGCTGCTTTCTAGTCTTTATTAAATAGGATGCTAAGGGACTGTAGAAGAGCCAATGAAGGAAATATATCCTGGAACCAGGACTTTTAGTAGGCAATATTTGATTACTGTAGTTATATCTATTCAATGTATTTGAAAGTAATCATAGTGAACTTTAAAGACAGCTAGATGATAAAGAGGGAGAGAGATAGATCAATGATATATTAATATTATACTGGAGGGAGAGAGGGAGAGAGAGAGAGAGAGAGAGAGAGAGAGAGAGAGAGAGAGAGAGAGAGAGAGAGAGAGAGAGAGAGAATGAAGGAAGGTGTTTGCCTGTAATTCTGACTACTAAGGATGCCAAGGTTGGTAGGTCACCTATGCTCAGGCAGCCTGACCTATGATGGGTCAAAGCCCATCAAGTGTCTCCACTAAGTCTAGTACCAACATGGTGAGCCCCTGGAGGGGGATGGGGACCAGACTTCATAAGCAGAGTGAACCAGCCCAGGCCAGGAATGGAGAAGGGCAAAGCTTCCCTGTTTTGATGACTAATTAGTGGTGGGGTCAGCCAGTAAGTAGCTGCTGTTCTTCCAGCCTGGATGAAATAAGAAAACTGAAGGAAAAAAAATCTGCCACTCCGGCTTTTTCATTAATCCTTCCCAGTATAATGTTTGGTTACAGGCCACAATCTTTTCTCAGGGTGTAGAGCCACTCACTAATCAATGCCGTTGTGACTAGTTCAAAGTGGACAAACCTTACCCAAGAAAAATGAGGTGAATGTTAAGTAGCATTAGTCTTTTCTAGTGATAGAAAAATTTAGACAAGTCTAAGAGCCTTAGTATCATGTGACCTGTCAAAGAGACAGGTGAAATGTCAAAAAGAAACAAATAAGGATTAATTCTTAAACCCTTGATATCAAGAAACTATTTGTGAACAAATCTTGTTGGAAAAGATAGACCCCATTCATTCTCTGTCTGAAGGCATTTTCTGCCTATATCTTGGTCCATCGTGTACCAACACTATTTTCTTGCTGTGAAGGTGAAGACAGGGATATCCCTGAATACAAGGTGAAAGGATCCAGTATGACGTTAGGGACCCAGATGCAAAGATCTGAACTGCAGGTCTAGCTCTACCATGGCCTAGCTGCATGATCTTCAACAGGCCACTTCTTACCTCAGGATTTAGGGGGCCTTAATTTGTTTCTATGCCATGGACCCATTTGGTAGCACAGTGAACTTTATGGACAGCCTTCCCCCACTCCTCAGGTGAAGAAGTTTTGGTCTGGATGAGCTCTCTGTCTGATATTAGCATTCTGAGATTCTAAGGTCAGCATCAGAACACCTTCCTTCCCTTCTCCCTTCTCCCTCTCTGTCTCTGCCTCTCTCTCTCTCTCTCTCTCTCTCTCTCTCTCTCTCTCTCTCTCTCTCTCTCTCTCTCTCTCTCTCTCTCTTTCTTTCTCTCTCTCTGTCTCTCTCTCTCTCTTTCTCTCTTTCTCTCTCTCTCTCTTTCTCTCTCTCTCTCTCTCTCTCTCTCTCTCTCTCTCTCTCTCTCTCTCACACACACACACACACACACACACACACACACACACACACACACCCCTTTCCAGTCTAATTTCACTATTTCACTATTCTTCTTCACATACTGGGAGTTTGAGTAAGCTGTCCTACTACACATTCCCTAAACACAGTATTTCATCTCCCACTTCAGTATCTTTGTATAACTGGTCTTTCATGTCTGGAATGTGCTCCATCTTTACTCACCTCCTTCTTAGAATACATAGTCACAAGACCTTTCTAATAATCCCTCTTCCACCCTCACCTGTCTTTTTTCCTTTCAGAAATTACTTTGCATTTACTTATCTGTGTACCCTCATCCCATCCCAACCCCAAGGTAGAATATAAATGAACCACCTGAGGTCAGGGGTCATTTTTGGCTTCCCCAGTGCTCAGTATAGTATATTGCATGTGGTAGATGCTTCATTGACACCTACTGAATTTGTCAAATTCTCCCAGCAGATGAAGGTTACATGGACATGTACAAGTGGCATTTAGGGAAGAAACTGAAATTTCAAATTCATGATGCTATCAAATACAGTAGATATTGAACACTAAATAGTACAAAGAATTGTCTTAGAATTTCTTTTTTAATTTCCAGGTAACAGAAGTTTCCCAACTTGATAATTGCACAATGGGATGCCCATTCCAATGCAGAGCTACTGAATAACTCAAGTTTGAAAGAAATGCAGTGGCAGCTAGGTGGCACAGTGGATTGAGTGCTGGTCCTGGAGTCACTTAGTAGCTGGGTGGCTCTGGGAAAGTCACAAACCCTGTTTGCCTCAGTTTCCTCATCTGTAAAATGAGCTGGAGAAGAAAATGGAAAACCACTGCAGTATCTCTGCCAAGAAAACCCCAGACGGGGTCACGAACAGTTGGACATGACTGAAGTGACTGAACAGGAACAAAACTGATGAAATGAGAATGACCCCTGGTGTGGATTGTTTGCTCTTCTCAGAAGTGTTTCCAGCTGTTTAGCCAGTCAGTTGGTCTGATAAGGGAAACCTCAAACTTTTGGGGATGGCATGCTGAATGCTGCTCCAACTGGAGAAACCTAAGGTCACAACTGGGGAACAAAGACTTCCTCTCCACCCAATTGAAATAGATCATTACAGCACACTCAACCCATCCCCAAACTGGTGAAGAGCCAGGCAGATTTGGGGGCAGAAGGGAAGGGGGAATGGGAGCAAAGAAAAGAGAATGTAAGGGGCAGCTAGGTGGCTCAATGGATAGAGCACCAGCCCCGAAGTTAGGAGGACCTGAGTTCAAATCCAGCCTCAGACCAAACACTTGACACTTACTAGCTGTGTGACCCTGGGCAAGTCACTTAACCCCAATTGCCTTTAAAAAAAAAGAGAGACTGGAGGTGGCTGCAATTTTACATCTAGAAGAGAACTTAGACAGCTAATTGAACCCAGTCTTTATGTAGATGTAGAAACTAAGAACCAGAAAAGTTAAATGACTTATGTGTCACATAACAGACAGTCATTAAACATTTATTAAGCACCTACTAGATTTCATTTTGGTGGGACATAGAGCAGGCCAAAACCTGTTAGAGAAAAGGTGGGATTAGAACCCACATCTCCTAGTCTTTAATCAAATGCTCTTTCCACCAGGCCTTTCTAAGGAGCTTTTTTTTTTTCTTCCCCAGCTGGGCCTAGAAGCATGCAAGCAGAAAGTGAGGCCCCCAAGAGCTGATGCCCCAGATTGGAGATCAGTCACCACCTACTAAAGCCACATCCTTGCACACAGGCTGCAGGGCAAGGCTTTTGAAGTTCATTACAAGAAACTTCTCCCCTCCTCAGCAAGTCTGAATGAAAATCAAGACCACTCACCATACAGGCTTTTTTCCCAAGGTTAACTCGACTAGGAAAAACATACTTTCAGAAAACAGTCCCTTGGTTTGACTTTCTAGGAGATGTCTGGTTTCTCTCATCAGAGGGAAGGATAAATTAAATCTCAAGTGCAGGGATTCATTTGGAAATCTACTTATGTAACAAACAGCCACTGTGCGGCATGCTGGGGGAGGAAGGTCAAGCTTGAGATAAAAAGGTTCCCCACTTCTGGGTTAAGGCATGGGTCCTACTCTCAAGGAACTTACATTCTAATGAGAGATTTGTGGCACAGATAAAGATAGGGAGGGGAGAGAGTAAACATTTATAAAGCCCACCATGTGCCAGGAACTGTGCTAAATGCTTTTTATAAGTATTTTATTTGTAAATATTCTTTCACTTAATTCTCACAACCCTAGGAGTTCAGTGCTATTATTATCCCCATTTTACAGCCGAGGAAACGGAGGCAAATGAAGGTTAAGTGATTTACTTAGGGTCACACAGATAGTAAGTGTGTGAAGCCAGATTTGGACCTAGTATTCCTGATTTCACTGAGGCAAAGGGCTCTATCCTGAGCCACCAGCTAGTTCTACCAGCAATGGATCAACTTGCTTGGTCAGTATATAGTGTTTGTAAATTTTGATGATCTCATCTACTTTAGGTACTAAGGAGTTTTGTTTGTTCGTTTGTTTTGTTTGTTTTCCACCTACTGCCTTTGTAATAAATGTGCTTGCCAATAGAGGTAGTCACGGTGTGGTAGATAAAGAACCAGTCTTTGGGATCTGGACGACTTGGGTTCACATCCTGTTTCTGTCGCTTGGCAGGGTGTCCCTGGAGAAGCTTGTGTGACCTCTCAATAGTGTATCATGAATGGCCTCTCAAAAAGTATCTCCGGCTTCTCATTAAGACAGTAACTGGCAGAGCAGGTACCAAATCACATTATTGGAGGAATTTTTCCCTAAGAGGAATTTCCAATCGAGATGAAATCACTTATTCTCCTCCCACCAAAAACAAAAAACAAAATATTTATATATAGATATAGATATAGATATAGATATAGATATAGATATAGATATAGATATAGATATAGATATAGATATAGATATAGAGATATAGATATAGATATAGATATAGATATAGATATAGATATAGATATAGATATAGATATAGATATAGATATCTTTCTTTTTCTTTGGATTATATTGGTTTTATTGCACCTTTTTTATATTTTATTGTAATTGCACATGTCTATGCTGTCCTTCAAAATTTTTCAGTTCCTTTTCCCATCAATAATTAAGATAAAAACATCATTGTATTTTCTCCTATTCCTTTTGAAAGTTCTTTTTCAATAGTGAAGTCAATCACCTAGTTCAAATTCACCGAGGTACCCAGTATGTAATATGGGGGCTTCAATATGTTTTCTGACAAATTACTAAACAATTTTTCCAAGTATAGTTGTTAAATAATAAAATTTCCCATTTTTTAAACCTAGCTTTATAAAAAAATAAACTCAACTTTTTGTACACACTTCCCAGGATCTCTGGTATCTCTGTTCAATTATATTAATCTATTTATCCATATTTTGATCACTATTTGTTTTTGATATTTCCTTTGTAATATGTTTTAAAGTCTGAAAGAGTAAGCATACCTTCATTATTTAAGCATGTACTTTCATATTCTTGTCCACTTTTATCTGCATGTAAATTTTGTCAAGATTTTGTTCAGCTCTAAAAAGAAATCCCTTGTCATTTTGATTCTACTGCATTATATATGTAAATTAATTTTGGAGTATTATCTTTTTTATTTTTTTTCTTTATTTCAGTCATAATCTTATAGCAGTCCTTATAATAATCATATACTCTCACCTGTGGCTCCAAGAAGGTATAGCATGAGCAGCAGCTACATCCCAGTAAAACCATCTTGGTAGACAGGCTAAAGCAAGTTGAGGGTAACTGACAGGCCTCAAATACAATGGTTAGTTAGTGGGATGTCTACCCCCAGTGTAATGGGAGGATGAAAATAATCTGTTCCAAAGACGACGAAGGCAATTGAAACAGCCTCTGTGGAGTGCTTAAGAGCTTAGTCAGACATTGAACATGCCAAGGTTGTCTACTGTATCCAGGGCCATCGCCAGTCATCCTGGCTTTTGTCTTGCCTCTGGATTTTGTTGGTTCTGGAAGGAAGAGTGAGGCTGACAGCTTTACGCAACTCTGCCTCACTTAAATCCAATTCACATGCAAGTCAAGACATTACCTGTGATGCTACTGGTCCTCTTCAAAAACAAAGGACAAACAAGAATAACAATCATGTGTGTTTCGAGGTCAGTTACTTCCAAAAGACAAATCTTAATAATTTTGCGACACCACGTAATTGAAGGTGCTGCTGCTATTGTTCCTATTATTTCTTTTTTTCTTAACACAACTCTTGATTCTCCCTCATTTCGCAAAGCCAATTACTTTCCAAGTCTTGCTAATTCTAAATCGCATCTGTCCCCTTTCTCTCCATTCATTTAGCTCCCTCCTCAATCCAGGCCCTCAATCAATTCTCACCTGGCCCATTGCAATGGCCTCCTAATTGGCATCCCTACCACCAAGTCTTTTCCCTTTCCAATCTACCATCAACAGGGCTGCCAAGAGTCTGGATCTGACCAACCATGTCACTCTTCTCCTGAATAAGCTTTACTGATAGAAGACAGATTACCACATTTGAGAGATAGGAAGAAGACCAGGTTGGCTGGACTGAAGAGTGTAGGAAAGGAAATAATGTACAACAAGGCTAAGAAAGCAAGCTGGTGGCAGATTGCGAAAAACTTTATAATTCAAACAGAAGAGGTTTGATTTGATCATAAAGTCACTAGGAAAGCCATTGGAGTTTATTTCATAGAGGAGTGCCACAGTCTAATTTGTCCTTGAGGAAAATCATTTTTGAAGTGTTTGAAGGAAGGATTGGAGTGGGAAGAGATTTAAGGCATGGAGACCAATTAGAAATTTACTACAAGAGGCCAGGAAAAAGGTAATGAAAGCCTAAACTAGGGTGGTGGCCAGGTGAGCAGAGAGAATGGGACAGGTGCAAGAAATGTTATGGAAGTAAAAACACAACTTGTCAACTTATTGGATATGAGGGGTGAAGGAGAATGAGTCAAGGATAATCTGTGAACCTGGGTAACTGGAAAGAGGGAGGTGTCTTTGACAGAAATAGGGAAAACTGGAGGAGGGCTGGGATTGAGAGTAAAAACAATGATTTTGGTTTTAGATCTTTTGGTCATAGATAAGTTCCACACTCACTGAAGCTCAATTTCACAATCTAAGCATAATAATGGCTATCTTACCTACACTGTAGTATTCCTATGAGGCACAAATGAGGTAATATATTTAAAGTGCTTTGCAAACTTGAAAGCACCATAAAATGAGTTATTTATTTCCACCTTTCCACTCCTTAATATAGGCTTTCAATAATGTAAATATATCTGTATGCAATGTTTTGGCTGTATCTCAAAGATTTTGATATGCAGCATTATTCTCATTTTCTTTTAAATATTTTACTCTAATTTTTATGATTTCATCTCTTAAAATATACAAAGGCAACTTGCAGTGAATAAATATGCCCAAGAGTAAAAAAAAAGACATTTTCCAAGATGAAATACAAATTATACAAAGCTACTTGGAAAAATGCTTAAGCTCCTAATGAAAGATCAGTAAATTAAAACAACTCATGTCCATTAAATTTGGGGGGAAAAGTCTTTAAAATAGCCCAATTCAATGCTAGTGGACTTGGGGAGACACAAGTGTGCTTATTCATTGCTGATATAATTGAAAAGCAGGAGGATCTTTCAGAGTTGGTAAGGACCTCTGAGGTCATCTAGTCAAGCCCATCTCCAAAAAAAATCTTTTTTTTTTTTTTAAGACCAGAGTCTACTCAGTTTCTAGAGCCTTGAAGACCTCCCATGTGAGGTAACCCCCACACTCCCTGTGGTGTCTCATTCCATTTGGGGATAGCTGTAATTGGAAGGAAACTTTTTTTCCCCCTGATATCATCTTGATTTACTTCTGTGCAACTTGCACCCTCAGCCCTACTTCTATCTTCCGGGGCCAAACAGAAGAGTCTAAGTCCTCTTCTTCTTGACAGCCATTCAAATATTTTGACATAGCTATGCTACAGCAGTAAAGAATCCCGAAATCGCAGTTATCAGAACCGAGTTCAAATAAACTCTCTGCTTCTAACTGCACATGTGACCTTAGGAAAGTCATTTAAGCTCCGTTTCCTCATCTGTAAAATGGGGGCACTGAATGAGATGGTCCCTGAGGTCTCTTCCTGCTCTAGGTATCCTATCCTATGATCCTTCATTAAAACCTCACAATCATGAACTCAGAGGACTTCTACTACTCTCCTGCTTTCTCTCTGCTGGCTGCCACTCCCCAGACTACAAATGTCATTTGTAAACTGTGCTGTTCAGAACTAAACACCACGTTCCAGATGTGGCTTTATACCAGCACAGAGAGCAGGGGATGAGAACTTGCATCTTCCTGGAACCTGTGTCTCTCAATGTAATTCAAGATCACATGAGCTTTCAGGTGGCCTTATCACACTGGTGATTCTCCCTAGGAGTTCAACCCACTAGACTGCCCTCCCCCACCCCATCCAGATCTTTATCAACCTGCTATGTTGTCCTTGCAAACTTTTTGTTAAAAACTAATTGCAATACTTTATGTTTATCTTTATGAACTTCCTACTTCTGGCTTCCAAAAAGAAGATTGTGTGTAAGAAGTGCCTAGAGAAGGGGTTGAAATGAATAAGAAAAATGGCAAAGATGATACAGAAGACTCAGGAATTGTCAAAGCCAATGATTTAAAATATAAAAATTAATGTTGCCCCTCTGCCCCATAATTCTCTTTTGGTAAATATGTCCTAAAAGGATTGTCAAAAAACAGGCAAAAAGAGTTATCTGTCCAAAGATTGTTATAACACCATTATATACAATTGAAAAACACTGGGGGGAACCTAAATGTTCAATTGATTTAGTCAGGCAATAAGCATTTATTTAGCACCTACTATATACCAGACACTACTATATACCAGACACTAAGGAATGGTTAAATTATAGCATATTAATTTAATGAAATATTATAGTACAATGAGGAGCTACAAGTATGAGTATATAAATAAATCTGGAAAAATCCTTATGAAATATTATGGTTAAAAAAACCCTCCAGAATCTAAAGAATGGAATGTACTTTAACTGTGAACATATAAAGAAAAGTGAATGAGAAAAAAATCCATGATGTATTGTGCTAAGATAAGAGAAGGATAAAAGGTATATTAGGATACTTTATCCCTTTCTATTAATTATATATATATATATATATATATATATATATATATATATGTAATTGACATTTGATGTTCAGTTTTTAATAAAATACTTCTTTAAAAATATTTAAAGGAGTTTATAAAATAATTCAAAGAGAAAAATCAGAGCTGGAAGAAAAGAACACATACCATGCCACATTAGTGGCAAAACGAAAGGGAGTGAATATAAAAACAATAAATCATGATGCAGATTAAGAACAGGAGATTAAAAAACTGTTGCCACTTTGTGTACTGAAATGAACTTAATTAAATGTATTTAATTGAAAGCCAAATCTAATCAGTTCTATTGATGTTGTACTAAATAATTCTTAAATAAATGATATATTTTCCCTTGATTAAATCATTCTTCAGAGGGCACAATAGAAAAGAAAGCATATTTTGAAATCAGAGGGCCTATCTCTACTGTTCATAGCCTGTGTGACCTTGGGCAGGTCACCAGACCTTTTGGGACTCTGTTTTCTCAATTACAAAATGAGGCAGTTGGCCTAAATTACCTTTCTAAGCTCTGACATCCTATGAACCTCTGATTCTAGACTTGGAAAAACTTAAAAGAGAAACAATGCATGAAGATTTCAGAGCCCATGAGGAAGAATGAAAAGGCATCCAGATAAGAGAAGAACCAGAAGAAAAAGAATGGAAAATGAGGGAGGGGACATAGGGAGACCAGAGATGAAAAGATAATGACTAAAGAGACAAAATACACCCCCAGAAAAAAAATCAAGGCAGAATATTAGACAAGAAAGGGGAAAAGCTGACACGATCGTGAACAATTTTCTACCACATAAGGATCTATAATTAAAAAAAAAAAGAATCTATAGAATATCTAGAGACAAGAGCCAAAGGGGGGTAGAGAGAAGGCCACTGAGGACTGAGAGGTCTAGGGTGGGAAGGACGAAAAGAGCATCTACCTCCCAGGGTGGGAAGTATCAAATGAGATCACATTTGTAAAGCACTGAGCACACTGCCCCGACACACAGAAGGTGCTTAATAAATGCTTATTTCTTTCCTTCCTCCTTCCTTCCTCACAGAGCAACTAGTCCAATGTTCTCATTTAACAGATGAGGAAACTGAAGCCTAGGGAAGAGAAGTCATTTGCCCAAGGTCACAAAGGTAAGCAGTATGAGGCAGGATTTGAACCTAGGACCTCTTATTCCAGAGTCAGTGTTCTTTCTATAGCACTGTGCTGTTTCCTTTTCTATGAATGATTATCAGGGGAAAGATGGAACATCGATTTAGACTGGAAAGCATCCTGAAAGGATAACCTCCTTCATGTTACACACAACACACACACACACACACACACACACACACACACACACACACACACAGAATCTTAGGCCCTCAAAAGTTGAAATGACTTGCCCAGTATCACACAGGTAGTAAGGAACAGGGTCAGCATTTGAACCAACGTCCTTTGACTCCAAATGCTAGCGAAGGGGCAAGCTACAAGATTCAGCAGACATAGCATTAGACTTGGAGTCAGGAAGACCTGAGTTCAAATCCTTCCTCAGGTACTTACTAGCTATGTGACCCTGAGCAAATCACTTAACATGCCTCAGTCTCAGGGTTCTCATCTAATAATGGGGATAATGACAGAATCTACCTCACAGAGTTGTTGTGAGGATCAAATGAGATAGAATTTGTAAAGAACTTTGCAAATCTTAAAGCAACATACAACTGTTAGCTAATATGACTCTTACCTTCCAAACATGGTTCCCATAAAAAAGGTAGAATCAAATGCTTGCAAAGAATCAGAAAATGGGGCTGAGAGAGGGGAGGGGAAAAATCAGAGAAGAGTTCTTGGTTGAACAGACCTCTCAGATACGAACCTAAGCTCCGGCTGCTCAATGTGGAGAGGTACTACAACCTCATTTGTGGCTGTGGTGACGGCAACTGAATACCAACAAGGAATCAGCTGTAAACTCAAGGGAAAATCTATTTCCCTATCTTTGCAGGCTTCTCAGAGAAGGCATAGAAGGCATCTTCTCAGGGGGCTGTAGCAGTCAAAAGACGTCCCTATTTGTTATGGTTTACTCTTTGGCAGTGTTGTTCTGTATGCAACCAGGCACTAATCCACCCATCTTGGTCTGGTTACCTACAAAGTGCTTGGCTCCAAAAGAGCAGACCATTGGTATGGGTAACTTGGATCTCATCCCAATAATAGATCTGTCTATTTAAAGGAGTCCTATTGAAGAAGGCCCTTCGGCTGTGTCCTGTTGCCCTGCAAAGGTTAGTGGGTTCTATACATAAAAGGGCAAGAAAAAGAGAAAGACCCTATGCTTGAGGGGCCTATACTCTTTGGAATTATTTTTTTAATAATTAAAAATTAATTTTTTTCTCTGTCCCATCCCACATCCCACTCCTATTAAAAGAAGAGGAAGAGGAAGAAGATGAAGAAGAAAAGAAGAGAAGAAGAAGAAGAAGAAGAAGAAAAGAAGAAGAAGAAGAAGAAGAAGAAGAAGAAAGAAGAAGAAGAAGAAGAAGAAGAAGAAGAAGAAGAAGAAGAAGAAGAAGAAGAAAAGAAGAAGAAGAAGAAATAACCTTGAAGGGTGTAATTGACAATGAGTAACACAGGATCTCACGTCATAAGATTATAGATTTAGAACAGGAAGGGATCCCAAAGGAAACCTAACACAATAAGGAAACTAAGGCCCAGGGTATTGAAGTGACTTGTTCAAGGTCACACAAGCAATAAGAGTCAGAGGCAGGATTGGAACACAGATCCTGAGTTTGGAGTCAGTGTTCTTTCCAATGTACCAGTGTAAACTTGTTGGCTAGCAGCTGGCATTTTGTAATTAATAATAGCTAGCATTTATATGGAGCTTTAAGGCGTGCAAAGCACTTCACACACAATTTTTTGTGATCCTCTAGTGAATTCAATATTATAATTATTTTCTTCATTTTACCAATAAGGAAACAGAGGCTGAGACAGATTAAATGACTAGTTCATGGTCACAAAGCTGATAGGTATCTGAGGCAGTATTTGAACTCAGATTTTCATGACTCCAAGTTTCGAGCTCCAACCACTGCATTGCTCACTGATTTTCGGGTTACTAAATATTTCTTAGGATCATATTCCTTAAATGAAAACTGGGAAAGTTCTATCTGTCCTGTCTATCGCATAGGACAATTGTGAAGCTCATGTGAGATAGCATGTGAGAAAACATTTGGAAACTTATAAAGTACTCTGTAAATAGGTGAGGGACTATGGGTAGCGAACATTGCATATAATGTAAACCAAGGATGGGGAACCTGTGGCCTTCTAGGTCCTTAAGTGCAGTCTTTTGACTGAATCCAAATTTTACAGAACAAAGGAATTCAGTCAAAAGGCCACACTTAAGGACCCAGAAGGCCACATGTGGCCTTTAGGCCACAGGTTCCCCACCCCTGCTGTAAACCTTTGTTGACATATTGGGAAATTTTGTTTAACTGCTTTGATTCTATGTTCTAAGATATGGGTCTTTTAGAAGGGAAGAGAAAATGATATTATGGAAATTAAAATGATTTTGAAACAAAATATACCAAGTTTTTTAATTAAATAGTTCTACGTTATTTTAAGTTATTATTTGAACATTTCAGCCAATCTCTTGCACACAATGTTCTCAGTAATTTTTTAATTATTTCTAAGACCAAAAATACAAATTTTTTTTAAAGCTTTCAGTGCTTTCCCATTATCAGCATCATTATACCTTTTGAGTAGCATGAATAATTTAGAGTCTGACTTTGCTGTAGAGAGATCATGGGATTTATAATCAGAGCACCTGGGTGCCAATCCAGACTGCCATTTGCTACATGCATGAATGTGGAGTGGTTGTTTTAACTTTTCTGAACTTCAGTCTCCTCACCTGTAAAATAAGGAAGGCAAAACTGGATAACCTCCATGGTCTATGTCTATGATATATTAGACTGATCCATCTAAGAACTGACATATGGTTCCCCTTTATCATCAATGGCAAGCACTTACAGACATAAGAACATGGCATCACAGATATAGAGCTGGAAGGGAGCTCAGAGACTAACTGGGATCCAATCAACAATTAGTCAGCAAGCACTTAATTTCTTAAGCACTCAATGTGTTCTAGGCACTGTGCTAGGCATTAGGGATTCAAGTATAAAACATGGAACAACGCCTCTTTCACGATCCTCCTGCTTTCTCTGGCTTCTTCCCTCAAGTCCCAGCTAAAATCCTACCTTCTATAAAAGACTTTTTCGATGCCCCCTTAATGCCAGTGTCTGCCCTCTTGTGATTAGATCTGATTTATCCTGCCTATACCTCATTTGTACATGGTTTGCCTCTTGTCTCCCTCTTTAGGCTGTGAGCTCCTTAAGGGGAGGGGGACCTGACTTTTGCTTTCTTTCTATGCCCAGGTTGTAGCACAGTGCCTGGCACATAATACATGCTTATTAACTGGCTGGCTGATTGACAGAGGAAGTAAGAAGGGGGGTAGGAACCGAACCCAGGTCTTTTGATTACAGAATCAAAGTGCTGCACTGCATTTCATACAATCTGCAAGAGGGGCTATGCCAACAGCACAAAGACAAGACAGAAGCCAGAACCTTGTGTGCCTGAGGTCTCCATTTGAAGCATCTGATCTCAGGGGCCATAAACACAGTCTATTGTTGTCAAGTCCTTATGTAAGTGAGCAACCAAATAGAGAAGGGTGCCAGGGAATGACTGGCAGGATTCACTTTCTATTTATGTATCCAGAAATGACTCACAGTGAGACCCACTCCCCACGCCCCTGTGCTATGTAAAGTGAATCTCCAAGGACATGGGAAAAGAGCTCCTCAGAGCTTTTGCCTAGAACACAAAGACATAAGCAATCAATCAGTTAGGTACAGTGCATAGAGCACTGGGCTTGGAATTAGGAAGACTCATATTCATGAGCTTAAATCCAGCTTCAGACACTTACCAGCTGTGTGACCCTGACCAAGTCACTTCACTCTGCCTCAGTTTCCTCATCTATGAAATAAGCTGGAGAAGGAAATGGCAAACCACTCCAGTATCTTTACCAAGTAAACCTCAAAATGGGGTCACAAAGAGTCAGAAATGGCTGAAGAACAATAATCCAAAGTGCTTCTAATTTTACTCAAGTTTAGAGTGTACTATGTTATTGTTGTTCAGTTACTCAGTCTTGTCCAACTCTGTGACCACATGGACCACAGCACCCCAGGCTCTTCTATCCCCCACTGTCTCTCAAAGTCTGACCAAGCTCACGTTCATTGCTTCTATGATACTATCTATCCATCTTGTCCTCTGCCATCCTCTTTTGCTTTTGCCTTTAATCTTTGCCAACATCAGGATCTTTTTCAATGAGTCTCATCTCCTCCTTATGTGGCCAATGTATACGTATTTTAAACCAGCTAAACCAGCTTGAGCCCCCATCACCTGAAAAATTCCAAGAACCTGATTGGCCAATCAAGAGAAAGACATTTTTTGCCCACTCTGAGTTAACCTCCCATAATGCTTTGCATGCTCTCTGAGTGAACTCAAAATGCTCCTTTCTGTGTCAACAACCACAAGGCTGGATGAGGAATACTCTTCTATTATGACTGATAAGGACTCCATGCCTTGAATCACATACTCTCTTGATTGACTGGCACTTCCCTTATCTTGATGTTTTATGGACACTATCCTGTTATGACATTCCTGTTTTATGACATGGCTGACAGATAGGGAAACTACAAATTTGGCTGACACAGGCATCCTGAGTCAGGAAGGGAGGGAGAAGGAACCACTTCCTTGCTCTAAGGACATAAAGTCTCCTTGTACTAGCCTTTCTTTGAGCTCATTTTCCCAATGAACTCCCACGCATATCGATACGCATGTTTGCCCACTTGAGAGAAATAAACATGCACATGCAGCCTAATTTTGTTTGTCTTTCTTAGAATGAACTCTGTAGGGTTGACAGTATGTATGCATGTATGCATGTATGTGTGTGTGTGTGTGTGTGTGTGCATGCACATGCTATACTATATAATACAGGCTATTCTATAGATTCAAACTAGTTACCCCAATGGAGAGAGTACTGGACCTGGAGTCAGGAAGATAGGAGTTCAAATCTTGCCAGACTTACCAGTCATGTGTCCTCGAGCAAGTTACTTAACCTCTTAGCCTCAGTTTCCCCATCTATAGAATGGAGATAGCTCTGAACACATGGTTGTTATGCACATCTAATGAGATAATGTAGGTAAATTGCTTTGCAAACTATAAAACACTACATCAGCACTAGCTATTATCTATTACTTAGGTGGCTGATACAGGTAAAGTAACTTGCCCAAGGTCACACAGCTAATAAGTATCTAAGCTAATAAGGCAGATTTGAATTCCTAACTCAAGGCCTCATGCTCTATTCACTGCACCACCAGATTCAGTGGCCTGGGGCCATTTTGCCACCTTGCTCTAGAAAACCACAATCTCTGGACATACTACTGTACTCCTGGGTCTCAGGCCTTCATCAACACGGCCAATGGCAGGTCAAATGCTGCACCTGGAGGCAACTAAAAATTCAACTTTCAGGTTGCACAAAAATGAAGGCCTGGCAGAATCCTTTTTCATGGTTAACTCTTTTCTTACTGCCCTGGGAAATAAGAAGAACCTTCATTCCTTCCTTTTGGGAATGAATGTTTGCCTGTTCCTTGTTACTGCTGTCAGCTAAGGAATGCGCTCTAAAGCAACATCATTTATTTACCCTGGAAAAATGGGTGACAGTCAGCATCGAGAAGCCCAAGTCATGGGGAAATGAGCATGTTCTCACTCTGGCTTTATTATTTTGTCTATTTCAAATGAAAACACTGTTAGTAACAGATCCTCACAGGCTATATATTTCAGTAGGGATAAATGTGATCTCAAAATAACTGAGAAACTTCACTGACATAGGATTTGCCAAACAAAAAACATGCAATGTCCTACTCAGTCAGCTACCCAGCTCTTACCAGATCCCTGCTTTGCTGCAGGTTTCTGCTGCCGAGATGAATGCTTTAAATGAGTCCCTAAATTCTGGATTATTTGCCTTTGTCTTTTTACGATAAGACAAAGACTGCTGTTTATATTACCCAGTCATTTTTCTTTTAGTAAAATGAAGCTAATAGGAAGTTTTTAAGGAAAATGCAGGGGTTGCTGATTCCATTCAAAAAACATTCATTAAGCATCTCCTGTGTGCCATGAACTATGATGCTAAGTGCTAGGGTCCCAGAGACCAAAACAAAAACAAGCTGACATGGTACTAGACAATAGAACGGAGAGGAGAATGTCAAAATAAATACAAATTACATACAAAGGGGTCACTTGTGTGACCTTGCACCAGACATTTTCCTCACTGAGACTGAGCTTCCTCGCCTGTAAAATGAGGTGGCTGGAGTTCATGGCTTCTAAAGGTGCTTCTGGCTAGAAAACCTCTGCTCCTATGACCTCTAACTATCTGTGTGACCTTGGGCAAGTCTCTTAACTTGGCCGGGTCTCATGTTCCTCATCTGTAAGTGAGGAAGTTGGATTAAATTGCCTTGAGGCCCTTTCAAGGTCTAGATCTTTGATTGTTTGACCCAAATACAAAATATTTTAAAGACTGGGAAAAAATGGAAAAACAAACTAGAAAACAGAAGACAAACCTTATTTTAAATATATTACCTGAACTACCCCCAAAAAGTACATACAAGTAAATCATAAAACCGTCATCAGTCAAAATGGCTTATTGACAAGTATTTCCTGTCAAGATTTCATTGAGAAAGGAAAACTACAGAATTTTAAACCTATGGCTCGGAAAAGAGTTTATGTGAAAGGTTTTCAGTGACATGAATTCATCAAGAACTTATTAAGTAACCACTCTGAGCCTGGCACTAGTGGTGCAGACACAAAAAGAAAGTAGTCCTTGCCTGCAAGGCTCTTACTTTTTTTTTGGGGGGGGGGATAACAACATGTACAGAAAACATGTAACAGTTTAACAGAAATTAAATATAACAAATGTACAAAGAAAATAGAAAATATCATTTGGAAGGCAACACTAACAATTAGGTGCAACAGGAAAGATCCTGTATAGAAGGGGACACCTGATCTGAGTCCTGAAGACACCTGGGGATTCCTACAGGTAGTTGGGAGGCATGAAAACATTTTTGATTGGGTGGGATCTGGGGAAGGGGTTATCCTATACAAAGGCATGGGAGTGGCAGATGAACTTTTGTGCTCAGGGCATGGGGATGTGGTAAGAGGCAATTCATTAGGCAACGGAGGGATCTTTCCATACAATGATAAGTGGTCTCAAAATCTAGGTCAAGCAACTGCAAAACTCCAAACATATAGTGACATCTCCCACGAATTGTCCAAATGAACATTTTTAACTAGGTATAGTAGTAAATACCTATAATACCCAATTACCAGAGAAGCTGAGGCTGGCAGATCCCCTGGAGCATGGGAGTTCTGAGCTTCAATGGGTTAAGCCTAGACTTGGCACCTGTACTAAGCTTAGTATCGATATGGTGTGTTGCCAGGAACAAGGACTACACAGTGTTCCTTAAGGTGGGGCCAAACTATCTCCCCACCTACCTACAGTGGAAATCAAGAAAGTCAAAGTTTCCATGCCAATAAGTATTGGGATCTGACCATGAGTACCCTCTGTACTTTCAGCCTGGGCAAATTAGGGAGACCTAGTTTTTTGTTTGTTTGTTTGTTTTTTGTTTAAGTATGCTCCTTTTTTAAAGACAAGGACATTTATTTAGAGGGAAGGGGAGGAACGGATAGAGGATTCCCAGATTCTTCAACCACTGGAGAGAAGGATACAGTCAGTATGGGCTCCTTGACTCATGCCTCCTTCAGGAAGTGGACCAGTCTGCCCACCACTTTGGCCACTTTTCTAAGTGTACTCTTGGTGTTCTTCAATTGTTTCAGTCATGTCAGACTCTTTGTGACCCCATTTGGGGTTTTCTTGGCAAAGATACTGGAGTGGTTTGCCTTTTCCTTCTCCAAACATGAATAGGGAAAGGACGTAAACTTAATTGTCTCAACATTTGAAAAAGGTTGTTTCAACAGTTGTGTGTGTGTGTGTGTGTGTGTGTGTGTGTGTGTGTATGTATTTGAGAGAGACAGACACAGACAGAGAGATACACAGAGAGAGACACAGAGACAGAGAGAGATAGAGACAGAGGGACAGAGAGAATAAAAGAAACAGAAGGACAGAGACAGAGAGACAGGGAGACAGAGAGAGAGAGAGAGAGAGAGAGAGAGAGAGAGAGAGAGAGAGAGAGAGAGAGAGAGAGGGAGAGAGAGAGAGAGAGAGAGAGAGGGAGGGAGGGAGAGAGGGAGAGAGAGAGAGAGAGAGAGAGAGAGAGAGAGAGAGAGAGAGAGAGAGAGACTGATAACCTATCATCAAATGTTTGCTATCCTCAACCTGGCATCATCTACAATCCAACAGACATGTCCTCTATGTCTTCAACCAAGTCATTGATAAAAACTATGAAGCAGCATGGGGACAGATCCATAAGTCTTGTCACTGGAAATCACCTCCAAACAATCAGTCACAATGACACTGTCATTCCACCAAAACTGCTCCTTCCCAAATTACCAATGATTATCTTTCCCCTTAACCCCACCCCCACCTCCATCTTGCCTATTATTGTAGAGGGCAACATCATCCCTTCATTTCCGTCGCTTACAACATAAGAGTCATCCTCGATTCCTCACTATCTTTCCCCCTCCATATCTAATCTATTGCTGAAACTCATCAATTTTACCATTGCAAAAACAAATCTTTCAAACATGTCCTGTCCTCTCCTCAGATGCTGAGGATAGGTCATGACTGCCTGATTCAAGTCTCTTACCACTCCAATCCATCCTCCAGTCACCAAAGTGATTTTCCTAAAGTTCAGGTCTCCTATTCAATACCTCCAATAGCTCTCTACTCTCTCCAGCATCATACACAAGATCCTCTGTTTGGAATTCAAAGCCCTTTATAACCTAGGTCCCCTCTTACCTTCCCAGTTTTCTTACATTTTAATCCCCACTATGTATTGGCCTCTTAAGAGGCTGTTCTATGAACAATATTCATGATCTTTCTGCTCCAGACATTTTCTCTGTTTGTCCTCCATCCTTGGAATGCTATCTCTCCTCATTTCTGCTACCTGGCTTCCCTTAAGATCCAGCTAAAATCTCACCTTATCCAGGAAGCCTTTCCCAGTCCCTCAGGATTCCAGCCTTGCCTTCATTAATTATTTCCTATTTATCTAGTCTACAACTTATTTGCATATATTTGCTCATTGTTTCCCCCATTAGATTGTGAACTCCTGGAGGGCAGGGAGTGTCCTTTGCCTCTTTTTGCATCCTCAGCTCTTAGCACTTAGGTTACCTCCTCTTGAGAGCCAAGAGGGATTAGAAATACAGCACTTCAAAAAAAGCCTTTGGAAGAAAGACTGAGTAATATATTTGGCAACAGCACCACATATTCATTAATTACCTATCAGTAAATTCAACAAAGAGAATCAAGGAATCTTAGAGCTAAAAGAGACCTCAGAGGCCATTTATTCTAACCCATATATGACCCCAAATTCCCTCTACTACAGCCTGAATTAGTAGCCACTCAGCCCCCTCCTTTTTAAAGAACTCAAGGGAGGGGGGCAGCTAGGTGGCGCAGTGGATAGAGCACCTGCCCTGGATTCAGGAGGACCTGAGTTCAAATTCGAAGACACATAACACTTACTAGCTGTGTGATCCTGGGCAAGTCACTTAACCCCATTGCCTAAAAAAAACCAAAACAAAACACCTCAAATGAGAGGAAACCCAATCAGTACCTTCAATAGGCTGCCAAGCCTTTTGATGCACCCAAAGATTATATTAGCTTTTTTTGTTTTCCCTCTCTTAGTATCCTCAGGGCTTAGCACAATACTAAGTACATGGCAGGTACTTAAATGCTGGTGGATTTAATCCACATTTCTCCATTTTTACTACAAGGATAAATTACTGCTTAGTCCTTCGCTAAAATCTATGTAAACAGTGTGTAGGAAAGTGAGCTTGGCCCTGGGGAAATATAAAGTTTAAATGAGGAGTATTACCTACCTTCATGGAATTTACAATCTAGTAAGGGGATAGGAACCATGTGCAAATGACTAGAATACAAAGGAATACAACACCATGATGAGGCTGTCTTACCAAGCCCCATGCCAAGTGGTAGAGGAAGACAAAAGATTGTTAGACAGTAACCAAGCATTTCTTAAGTACCTGTCACGTGCCAGGCACCGAGATAATCACAGAGTGGACAAAGAAAGGCAAAAGCACAGTCACAATCCTCAGGAGCTTAAATTAGAAAGGTGGAAACAACATGCAAGCAACTCATGTTACTCTCAGAGTCACAGAATCTCTTCAGTTGGAAGAGACCTTACTACAAGAGTTCCAACTCATATCTGAATGAGAATCCTGCACTCTGGGGCCAAACTGAATGTCTTATCCCTCCACAAAGCTGGCCCTTTTTCCATTGTTGAGTTTCCATTTTGGGGACAGGCCTGGTTGAGCATGCTTCTTCCTCCGCCCACCCAAATACTGCCTTCCCCCACCCACACCCATGTTTCTGACTCTGGACTTAGCTACCAGGGCTTAACCACCTCCTCAACTGGGAATTTCCCTTAGTGCCTAGGGCCTTCTCATCCTGGAGCATCTCTCAGCCAAGGCCCCCCCCCCATATTTTCACGATTAGAATTAATGGGGTGCTTGGGTGCTTGTGTTTCGGTGCTTGTGCTTGGACCCCAATTTCTCCCTAGCCTCAGAAACACTATCCCTTACAATTTCTCCTCAGCCCAAGGTCACTGTGCCTAGCAATTATTCAAGAGTGGGCCCCAGCAAGACCCTTGTCTCTGTCCCTGGTGCAGTTACAAACAGTACCTGAAGGAATTATTAGTTTGAACTGGCTTTGCACTGGGTCATAAAGACATTCTTACTTACCCACTGGACTAAGTATACTACTGCCCTAACTCATTATCTACATCCTGGACTCCTCATTAACTGTATTCTAGACTTAAGACATATGGATACTCCCTACATCTATCTTGTGAAACAAGACATTGATTGGTGGCAGATTGAACAACTCTCAGTTACCCTGAACTCTAGTTAACTTAGTGATGTAGCAGGCCTAAAACCACACCTCCACGTATTCCCCTTGTGGGCTTTTCCCAGTGAACTCTGGGTAAAATGCCTGCACAGTAGGTACAAGAAGTGCATGTTCTTTTAAGAACTGACCACTCCTTAACCACTCCCTAATCCCACCCTGAATCCCCTAGTTAGCATATTTGGCACATGTTTTATTGTATTTTATCCTATGTGAACTTTAACTGTACCACTCTAAGATTGCAGGAATCTTTAAGAATCCTTGCCCGCTGAAAAGCGTTAACAATAAAGAGGAAGAGAGGAGTGGGGGAGGAGAGAGGAGACAGGGAAAGGGAAGACAGGGATGGGTAGAGGAGGAGACAAGGAGAGGGAAGAAAGGGAGGGGGAGGGAGAAGAGACAGAGAGAGAGAGAGAGAGAGAGAAAAGGGAGGAGGAGGGGGAGTGAAGGGAAAGGAGTAAAGGAGAAACTTCCATCACTTTTGGCAAAAAGTAGTCTTATAATATCACTGTCAGGAGGGAAAACAATGCCAAGAGCTATGATTGCTCTCCATGAGCTCTGGTGGGGGTAAAGCTCCAGAATGTATCTCTACAAGAGAAAAGTAAGAGTCCAGGATCAGGGGTTATGGATTATTTTCCAAGATAGGAACCTTCAAAAAAAGGAAGAAAAAAAAAAACTCATGCCAAAAGATCCCAGTTTGTGGATTTAATTCAAAGAAAGTGCAGAGCTGCAACTAAGTCCCTGTACAGAGATGAAATGGGAAAATTCATCATGATCAGAATGAAAGATCAACCTCAGGATAGGCTGTTCAAAGTCAAAAGAATTAAGATTCACAAAGACTCTGCCACCTACTTTTATCCTCAGTTCAGCAGAAATTTGGCATTAAAAAAAAAAAAACAAAAAGAACAAGGAACTTTAAGCCACTTTGTAGTAAGGACAAATACCCAGAGGAGACTCCAATTCCCTCCTGCTATATATATATACCCTGCAGAAGAAAAAAGGAGGAGAAAAAAATGTCACTTTGGTAAACATTAACATAATTTCAGCAGCAGCTAAAACAAACTTCTTCAGCACTCTAAAACTGCAGATCAGCTTCTGTTATAGATGCGTCTCTACCGAAGAGTTGTAGCTACTGTTGAGCACTGAGGGCTCATCGCCTGCTGCCGACCTTTCCAGGTTTCTGCCAGTCCTTTCCTCTTTCAGTATCTAAAAACAGCTGTTCCTAGTACCTGGACAGCAAGAATAATGATTTAAAACAGGATGTTACCCACTGGCACGCTGGGGGCTCCAATCCGGGTAAGCTCTTCCCTAGTTTTCCAAACACCTGCTGCCCCATCCTACCAACCCCTACTCCAAAAACTTCGAAGGTACACTTTGAGCTGAGTGTCCTAGGTGGACAAATTGTCAAGTTAAGGCTCTGATTGTGTTTTAGTATGAAGTAGCCGCTGCCCAGGGAATACGATGTTGACACATTTGGGAAATGTCTTCAGTTTTACCAACAGACCCCAAAATAACAGAAGGCAGGGGGAATGCCTAGAAACTCACTGATTCAAATGCTATTGATTAAGAATTCAGGATACTTGGATAATTCAAATACAGGCTGAACTTGAGCACAGTCCATGGGTGGGGATGGAAAGCAGGAAGCAATCCAGGACCCAAAGGAGTAGAATAGACAACATTTAAGGAGAAGGGTAGCCTACTTAAAAAGACTTGATTTTCAGCATCCCAGCAGCAAACATTTCCAAAACACAATCTGCTTATTACATATGGGTATAAGTATTTGATTCTTATGTATTCTGTAAAGTCTATTGGCACAATCTCTACTGGGAAACCCTTTAGGAATATGTGTGCGCATGTTCATGTGCGCATGTGTGTATGCACGTTCACGCTAAAAAAAAAATGATGACTATTTCTAAAGAAATACAGTTTCTAATTCAAACTGGACTTTCCACCAATTATTCCAAATTAAGGAGGTTTTCACTGGTCTCTGACTCAGGCATAACAGAGCTGCCAGGCCTTTGATCTTCCAGTCTTCTTCTATTATTTAATAGTCATTCCCAGTGGGTACCAGGCAAAACCATTCCAGCTCCCCAACCTCATCCTTCTACATCTGTAGATCTGTAGCTTCTCTCCAAAGAAAGAACACAAAGCCTTTGCCTTGATTAAAGATGCAGTGAAGAAAATAGGATTGTAAAGTGAAAGGCAGGAGGCTGTTTTGATCCAAGTTATCATAGGATTTTCTCCTGTTGGAGGGGACCTTAAAGATCATCCCTTCCAGCTCTACTGCCTTACAGGTGAGAAAATCAAGTCCTGGAGAAGTGGAATTAGGCTTGCTTAAAGCCTGGCACTCATTCAGCAAGCAGCCCTAGTAGACCCCAGAGTACACGTGTTGTCTTGGCTGCACAGCTAGGCCGTGTTATTCCATTTGAACACAAGGGAGATCAACTACAGGTTGGAACAGTGATGGTCAAAGCAAGGCCAATGGTCTGGGGTTTTAAAAAGGTTCCCTGGTGGGGACCGGGCCTCTTGAAGAAGTAATGTAAGTAAGAAATCAATCTAATATAATGTAAATGTAAAGTAAATATGATATAAATAAGAAGGAAAAATAAGAAAAAATTCCTGGCATGAATTAGTTATTTGAAAATATTTACTATTTTTGTTGTTGTTCAGTCATTTTTCAATCATGTCTGACTCTTCATGACCCCATTTGGGGTTTTCTTGGCAAAGATACAGGAGTGGTTGACCATTGCTTTCTCCAGCTCATTTCACAGATGAGGAAACTGAGGTAAACAGGGTTAAATGACTTGCCCAGAGTCACCCATAAGTTCTTACTATTGTTATCATTATTAATGTTATCTTATGTTAGGGTTTTTTATTCAGATACTGGTCAGGCTAGACAGCACCTGATCAGGCCCTTTCTCACTGCACAATTCAGTGATTCTTTCTACCACTCTTGTGGAGGGCTAGGACAAGGCATGCTTTATTTGAATCATAGCAGCAGTATAGCTTTAGAGATCTGATTGACCCTGGAGGTCATGTGGTCCAACCACCTCATTTTAATAGCAAGAAAAACTAAGTTCCAGAAAAAAGGTGACTTGCCTAAAGTCATACCAGTAGCAAGGAATAAAACTTTGTATTTCCAGATATATTCAAAACTAATGACATTCACTACTTAACAACATTCTTTTCATTGCTTCTTTGTAGATGTATGCCCTAAATACACCAATCACACATTTCTTCTGACCTGTCACTTTGGCCTAAAGAAGAAACAATTCTCCAGTGTCAAGAGTAAGTGGTCCTTACTGTGTAATTTGTGAAAATCTCTCCATGACTTTCTGAATATTTTTTGTGCAGACAGTAATTACCGACTTGGTTATTTTAAAGCCAGTTTGTGGTTAGGATGGTGGTTTGTTTCTGCTTACTGAAGAAACCTTGTCGTAAAATTATTTCATTTGGGAAAATTGACCAGATAAATACATATTTTTTTCCTTTCAATATATGAATTATGAAATACAGTACAATGGAGCATAAGGATCACAGATTTGGAGATAGAAGGAACCTGAGATATCATGTAGTATAAGTTCCTTATTTTATGGATAAGGCAACTGAGGCCCAGAAAAGTGAAGAGACTCACACTCACTCAGGAATCTAATGTAGATTTTTTTTTTTTGGCAACAACATACAGGAATTCATGGAATAATAAATTCAAAAGGGAAACCATTTAGGGGTTTTCTAGTCACTAAATTACAGACACTCAAAGCAGTAAGGGGAATCAGATATCACCTCCTAGCCCAACCTATCACTTCTTGCCTAGATGATTTCAACAACTTATTAATTGGTTTCAATATTTGCAATCTCTACTTTCTCTAATCCACCCTCCATGTAGCTACCAAATTTATATTTCTAAAACACAGGCCTAACTATCATATTCCCCTACTCAAAAATCTGTGAGTCACTATTGCATCTAGGATAAAATCCAAATTTCTCAACCTGACATTGGCAGCCCACCATAATTCAACCCCCACCCACCTCCCTAGGTATTTCATATTACTCTGCTCCATTTGCTCTACATTCCAGCCAAACTGATCCACAAAATGGTCTTCTAAATTTGCCATTTCCTACCCCTATGCCTTTGTCCCTCAAGCCTGTAATACGTTCTTTCCTCTCCACTGCCACCTCAGGCAAGAAACTGTCCTTGATCCCCTTGGTTGTTAGGGCTCACCATCTCTCTCCAAAAATTACTTTGAACTTACTTACCCATGGGAATATTAGACTCGCACTCCAGAATGTAAGTTTCTTGAGAGAAGGGCCTGTCACATTTTTGGCTTTGTATTCTTAGCCCAGTGCAGACCCTGGCATATACTGGGCACTTAACCAATGCTTATAGAACTCAACTGAACTCAAGAGGAAAATCTATATTACAGATAAGAGTCAATCTCAAGTCCTAATTATTTTCTATTCTTTCCCTTCCTCAAAAAACCTCTGCTAATCTTTCTTCTAAAGCATCTAGCTTTTTCTTCTATGTTTTCATTCCAGTTTCTCTAGCCAAAAGGGGAAATAAAACCTCACCAAGTCAGGTTTTTAATCAATATGTCTTGCCCATAGAAACTAAATTCCAGGCAAACGAAATAAAATGAAACTCAAGCTTCAAAATTAATCCAGGCAAAGAGAATTTACAGAGGATGAGCTAGCCGGGGTGGGGAATCTATGGCATGGTGGCTACATGTGGCCTTCTAGGTCCTTGGGTGTAGCCTTTTGACTGAAGTTTTACAGAACAAAGTCTTTTATTAAGGGGACTTATTCTGTGAAGTTGGATTCAGTCAAAGAGCCACACTTGAGGACCTAGAGGGCCACATGTGGCCTGGAGGCCACAGGTTCCCTACCCTGAGCTAGCTAGCCAATGTTCTCCTCCCTCCAGGAAACCTTCCAAGAAAAAGTTGTTACCTTCTTTAAAAAGTACACTGAGATGATTTAGAGTTCTCAAAGGTAAGATGAGATATTACAACAAAATTGTAGAGATCAGAATGAAGGCAGGTTCTGCTTGTGTTACAATATCACATCCAGGTTACAATATTCCAGTCACAGCCCAACTCAGGACTGATAAATGTCAACATATATGTGTGTATGCAGATATACATACTATGTCTATGTAAAAGGGTATGTATGTATACATATATATGTATATATATGTATATATATACATATATATGTATATATATACATATATATATATGTATATATATATATACATATATACTCATAAATGTTTCTATGTAATACACAATAAAAATAAAAAATACATAATAAATGCATTTTATATACTTGACATATTTTGTTGTTCAGTAGTTTCAGTCATATCCAACTCTTTATGACCCCATTTAGGGTTTTCCTACTAGAGGGGTTTACATTTCCTTCTCCAGCTCATTTTACAGATGAGTAAACTGAGGCAAATAGGATTAATAAGCCCAGGGTCACACAGCGGTTCTATCTTTGGCCAGATTTCAAATCACGAAGATGATTGCTCCTGATTTCAGGCCTGGCATTCTAACTGCTAGGCAACCTAGCTGCCCCATATACAGCTACTTAACATACATTCTATATAAAACTTCAGATATAAATGTTTGCAAAAGTCAGAATGATTTAGCAGAAAGCCCACTGGACTTGTAGTCAGAGGACTTCAGTGCAGATCACGGCTCTCCCACATACTCTGAGGGTCACAAGTTCTGTGACCTTGGGCAAGTCATTTCCCCAAGCCTGTTAACTGTAAAATATGAGATGTCTTTGAGAACATCCAAGATGTCTCCTAGGTCTAAATCTATGATTCTTCTTGATATACTCACAGACTTTATATACACATATACAAATACATATAAAAATGAAATGCAATATATAGTACATTTACTATAATTACATGATGCATATACACATGCCTATATATATGTAAAAACATTCAATGTAATGCATTTTACTGTGTACACACGTAAATCTACATTATATATATATATATATATATATATAAAATAAATTTTTAAAAAATATATGTGCTTTCTATACATAGATACACACATATTTACACATGCAGATATTCCAAAGACCTTAAGGCAGTTTCAAGCTTTCCAGCTAAAATGAATGGATGTGTATGATGCATTTTGTTTTTTACCCAAACCTGTGATTTCATAGCGTAACAGACTCTCAATGAAGAAACTGTCTCTACTGAAGGCACTGAAAACTGCTTTGTGATTTACAATCTTGTTGGAGTTGCCTGGGGTACCAAAGAGGTCAAAAGAATTCTTCTGAATCACAGAATCAATATGTATGCATCAGGGGTGGGACTTGGAGCGAGATCAGACTAAATCTTGGAGCTCATTTCCTATACATTGTGCCACTCTGATGCTCTATGTATATACTCTATGGGCATACATTTATCTAGTAGATGGGTGTGCATATATAAATACACAAACACATACATGCATACATACTCTACATACACATATATACATCTCTCACACATATGTGCACACACATGCCCTTGCACAAGCACACACACTCTATTTTCTATTTAACATGTACTTTAGAGCCTGATCAATAAATAAATGCTGAGATTCTAAGATCTAAGAAGAAACACCAAGAAAAATAAATTCAGATGATGATTGCTTGAAGCTTTCTACCTTAATCCCTGGTTTTTTTGTGTCTTTTGCCACAATTTACTAAAGCTTATAAGAAGAGAGCAATGGAATACAAGGATATATGGAATTGTTTCCCAACTTGTGTGTTACACAGCTCTCTATCATATGCCAAGGGAGGCTTGGATTTTTCATTCTCCTTTGCCAATCTCTGATGAAAAGAATGAATGGGAAATGAACACTGCATGCAGGGGATATTTGAGCAAATCACACATGAGATCATTTTTAGCTGAAAGAATGTTAAAGGTTGTCTAGTCCACACATACCCTCTTCCCATTTTACAGATGAGGAAACTAAGGCACAGAGAGCTAAAGCAACCAGCCCAAGGTCACCCAGATAGCATGCAGCCTGCTTTGAAAAACAAGCCCTGAGAATTCAAATACATCTAGTGCTCTGTCCATCTTAGCCTATTTCCTATCATTTTAATTGCAAAATATTTATTTTAGTTGCAATCTTCACAATATTATTCTAGGCAGTTTTTAAATTCATGTCTTTGCATTCCATGTTCAATGCCCATTGTACTACGCCATCATCTAGGCCTTCTCTAAGACACAGAGGAACAGGCCCCAACACTGCAAAAAGTCAAATCAGCCAGGTTAGCCACAAGGAAAGTGCTAGAGTTCCTCCCTGACTGTTCTTCTCCCTCAGGCCTATACTGAAAACAGACCATGCCCACTATTTTTTATAAAAGATCTTTCCAGAGCTGGACTACATAACTTCTAAGGTCTTCCAGTCTTAAATCTATGCTTCCAGAAAACCAGAGCCCCAAAAAGTCCATTAGATTGTGAGCTCCTTGAGGGCAGGGATTATCTTTTTCCACTTTTTGTATCTCCAGGGGTCAGCACTGTGCCTGGCACATAGTAGGCTCTTAATTGATACTGACTAATTAAAATGACTTGCTTAAGGTCACACTGTCCTAAAGGGCAGAATTGGGATTCAAACCCACATGGTTTGACTCCAAAACCAGGGCTCCTTCCATTTCACCACATTGTCCTGACTCCACAATAGATGAAGTACTTACTGGTAAAATGTGTTCATCAAATATTCATTGTATCAATATTCATAAACATCATAGTACACTGCCATTGTTTTCGGTTTTTAATAGAAAAGTCATTTGGTGAGAGGGGAAATCTCTAAAATACAGGAAAAGTCAATGAGCTTTTGCATGTTAATATCCAAAACCAAGTACTAGCCAAAATCTATGTGGTTACGATATTCCTGGATTCCCTCATGAGTTTACTTAATTTGCTCATGCCCTACAACCTGTGAAATGAAACAATCTTCACAATTTGGAATTACAGGAAAGAAAATAAATGTTCTGTAACGACTAGAATGGAAGAGAAAGTGAAAGAGCAAGAGAGAGATATAAACAGAAAGAGAGAGAGAGAGAGAGAGAGAGAGAGAGAGAGAGAGAGAGAGAGAGAGGGAGGGAGAGAGCCAGACAGAGACAGACAGAGAGAGAGATGTGCAGCACATATCAATAAAGTAATCCAACATCCTGGGAATGGTTGATGCACTCAATATATTTACCTGGAAATATTAATGTTAAAGCTTTATGGGAAGAATTGGGGGGAGGAGGGGGATTACTTTTTAACAAACACATCTTAAAGTACAAAAATGCAACTGCTGTAAGCCTTTTAAATATTTTTTTAAATTTGATGTATTTTATATTATACTTAAAAATTCATTTCATGTTAATTATTGATGTTGTCAACATACAGGCTTTATGGTCATGGAAAGGGACTTTCAGAATTCCATTGTGGACCCTAAAAAATTATATTAGATCCATGTTAATATATACACACACATATACACTCACATATATGTATATAGTTTGAGATCTTGTACTGCTAGATCCCATTCATTACTATTTTTCCCATTGATTCCCTTGATATACTTGGCCGTTGTTCCTCCAGATGAATTTTGTTATTATTTTTTCTAGCTATGTACAGTAATAATTTGATTGGTTTGGCAACGCCAATGCTACAAAGTAAGTAAATTAATTTAGATAGTATTGTCATTTTTATTGTATTGGTTCAGCCTACCCATGAGCAATTACTATTTCTCCAATTATTTGGATCTATCTTATTTGTGTAAAGAGTATTTTGTAGTTATGTTCATAGAGTTCCTGTGGATGTTTTATCAGATAGACTCTAAAGTACTTTATATTACCTGTAGTTATCTTAAATCAAATGTCTTTTTCTATCTCAACCTGCTAAATTTTGTTGGTAATATACAGAAATGGTGATAATTTGTCTAAGTTTATTTTATAATCATGCAACTTTACTGAAGTTGTTAATTGTTTCAATTGTTTTTTTAGTTGACTTTCTAGGGTTCTCTAAGTAAAATAGCTTGCCATCTGCAAAAAAAAAAGTCATAATGCTATTTCCTCTTTGCTTATTGCCTCAATTTCTTTTTCTTGTGTTATCATCATAGCTAGAATTTCTAACATTATT
The DNA here is from genome assembly GCF_003287225.1 of Phascolarctos cinereus. Classification (NCBI taxonomy): domain Eukaryota; kingdom Metazoa; phylum Chordata; class Mammalia; order Diprotodontia; family Phascolarctidae; genus Phascolarctos; species Phascolarctos cinereus. The sequence continues at coordinate 32,470,618 of NW_027555847.1, forward strand.
CTGTACTGAATAGTAATGGTGACAATAAACTTCCTTGCTTTACCCCCGATCTTAATGGACAGGCCTCTAGCTTATCTGAATTACAGGCAAGGCTAGCTCTTGGTTTTAGATAGATGCTATTTATCATTTTTAAAGGAAAGTTCCATTTATTCTTATGAATTAACAGGTTCCCAAAGTGGGCAAAAGTGCCCCCCGGGGGGCGCTGGAACAATGCAAGGGGGCAGTAGTAGCCTCCAGTGATGCAAATTTAAATTAAAAAAAGGTTAAAGAAAGCAGATGGGGGGGGTGTTGGCACTGAGTAATTTTTTTTTAAAGGGGGTAATAGGCCAAATATGTTTGGGAACCTCTGAAAAATGTTCTTTTTAACAATAATGGATTTTCTCTATTATCAAAAGCTTATCTACATCTATTGACTTAATCATATTTTGTTGTTTTTATTATTAACATGGTCAGTTATGTTAATATTTTTCCTAATATTGACCTAGGCCTTCATTCTTGGTATACATTCATCCTGGTCATAGTGTATAATCTTTGTGATATACACCTATAGTTTCCCTGTGATTATTTTATTTAAAAATTTTGCATCAATATTAACTGAAATATTGGTGTATAGTTTTCTTTCTTTGTTTTGACTCTCCCTGGTTTAGGTATCAAGACCATATTTGCATCATGTCAGAGAAATTTTTATTTTCTATTACATTAATAATCAATTATTAAATTGGGATCCAGCCTTTTCTTTTTTTATTTCATCATTCAGAGACCAGTCCCTGTAGGTCAGTCTGCCAGTCTCTGAAGGGCATGACTGATAGAGGGATTGCCCTAATCCTCAGGGCCCATGCTCCTACATCTTGGGCAGGACCCCACCAGACCAAAAGACCTTACTTCTGTTTAGAGTATAAACAGAATCTTATCTAGGTAAATTTCTGCCTCAACAATGAACTCATGCCCTTGTACCCCTCCATTGGAGTTTAGAGTGATTCAGCTCATAAAGGAGAAAACCAACCAGAGTGGTGGGCATGAAGATGGATTCCCCTGTCCAGATTGCTGGAGGTGCCCGAGTCTCCTGATCAAGCCCTGTTCTCAGCAGGAGGAGCTGAAGACCTTTAGCCCACCTCATCATTTAAATATCCAACAATCAGTGTTGATTTCTTCTGTGAGGGGCACTCCGTTAAAATAATATATTTAAGGCATTCAATGTCTCCATTAAGAATCTTTGGTTACCACTAACCATCAATTTATTGTTTATTAGCTAGCTTAATTAATAAATTGATTATTAATTACCCAGAAACTCTGTCTCTCAGTTTTGTTTTGTTTTTTAAATTTGTCTCACATAGAAGAAATCTGGTTAAAGCCCTTCTTTTCCTACTTTTTTTTTCAAACAATCATAAAGTATTGGAATTAAGTTTTCATTAAATGTTTGATAGAATTTGCTTGTAAATCCATCTGGTCCCTCCCACCCCCTTTCAGGAGTTCAATCATGGCTTGTTAAATTTCTATTCAACATTTCTATCCTCATGACAGAAATGTACTTTAGCAGTTTTTGAAACCCAATTCTGCACATGAATTTGATGTTATCTACTGGATAACTAGAGGGATACCTACAGGTTGTCTAGAGGAATACCTAATAGGCTTTTGGAATGGATGGGTTCTTTGTCCACCTATTCACCTCTTCCAGATGTGCTTGGCTCACAGGAAGCCATACTGGTTTTGTAACATCAGGATAAGCTGCCCCTTTACTGGAAGTCATCAAGAAAAGGGTGCATGACCACTAGTCATCAGTTATGTGGCAGAGGGAATTATTTTTCAGGCAAAGGTTGAACTAAATGACCTTCTAATTTTGAGGTTCTGTGATTCAGTACATGCTGTATCCAACCTAACAGAATATAACCTCCTACAATGAAGGCAGGGAAGAGAGCCAGTGTAAAGGTTCAGAGATGATAGATGAAGCACAGTGTGTAAAGAATAGAGAGTAGGCAACTAATGCATAGAAGTACAGTGTTGGAAGCCAGAAGTGCAAGAGATTGAGAAGAGAATGTGTTCAGAGGAAGTGGAAGGATCTACTGCAAGGATGCTATACAAAATGAGTTGAGCTGGTACCTGCCAGCAGGGAGACTCAATTTCTGGGAGTCAGGAGACCTGAGTTCCAAACTTGGTTCTGTCACTGAGCAGTTGTGTGGTCTCATCTGGGCTCACTATTCCAGACTTAAGTTATCTCCTCTGTCTGATTCTTTGATTAGACAAAATGCTCTACACCCCTTCAAGCTTTAATCTCTAATTCTATGATGTAAACCAAAGCTCTGCAGGAGGAATGAAGATCCATCATTAGCATTAAGACTTCTTTACTGCCTATTACCTGTGTGACATGGTTTATACCAATTCAAATTTAAATGAAATTTAATAAAGAGATATCCAACAAGCAAAATTCAGAAATGTGAATTTTAACAAAGATGATATGAACTACCTCTAATTGGATTTCTGAACAGGCCTCATTTTGAAACCAACTGAGAGAAAACAGTTATTCTGTAAGTTTCAATGAAAAATTAACAACCACTTGGTTTCATATTATCCTGCACAGATCTCAGTGGTACATTTTAAAATACCAAAGAACACTCTGTTTCAGAGAAATTGCAGTGGGGAGTCCTTCAAGTGCTGGGGAATTTTAAGCACTGAGTGGGAAGGGCAATTTATTGGCTAAACGGAGAGAACAAATATTGCTATTCAGAATCTGAGTGAAGCTTGTCACTGTGTACTCTTGAGGTTGTATAATCATCCTAACTTATAAAGGGGATGTTCAAGGGGCTCAGTGGACAGAGTGCTATGCCTAGAGTCAGCAAGACCTGAGTTCAAATTCAGCCTCAGACACTTACTGGCTATGTGACCTGGAGCATGTCCGTTAACTTCTTTCTACCTCAGTCTCCTCTGTAAAATAGAGATAAATAACAGCACCTGTCTCCCAGGATTGTTATGAGAATCAAATGAGATAAGAATTGTAAAGTGCTTAGTGCAGGGTCCACTAGATAACTGATGCTTAATAAATGCCTATTCCCTTCTCTTCACCCAAAAGAGGATGTGTGGCATGATGGATAAACCCCAGGACTTGGTAAGGAAAACCTGAATTCAAACCCTACCTTACTCTCTACCTCTATAACCACGGAGAAGTCCCTTCACCTCTCTAGGGCTCGGTTTCCCCCTCTGTAAAACGATAAACTTGGATTACATTGCCTCTGATGTCCCTTCTACCCATAAATATTTGCTCTTACAACCATAGGTATGTTCTACAATCATTTCTAACTCTAAAGCTATGATTATGTGATCTAGCAGCCTGCCCACAGCCCTGACACAAAAGCCATCTGATTCTCATACCAAAGCCAGAGCTCATTCTCAAAGTTACAACTTCTTGATCCAATCTAAAGAATATAAAATCTTCTCTTGGCTATAAGCTTTTGATCAAGAGATAGCCTTACAGACAAACCAAGGCCTTGAAGATAGCCTATATGGTGATGGCCAGACATAAGCTGGAATCAATACGCCTTTGAACTTCAGACAACCAGGCAATAAGATAAGGAAGCAGTGGAGAGGATTTATGGAGACTTGGCAAAAACATGCTTACAATGGGTTTTTGGGTGAGAAGAGAGGTAAAAAAAAAAAAACCAATGTCCTTTTGTCTTTTGAATGGTTCAAGCCAATAACCCAGGGCAGTATTTCAATGAATCACAAAATTTTAAAGCTAAAAGGGACTTTAGAGATCATTTTCTAGTACGATCCCCTCATTTAACTGATTAGTAAACTGAGGTAGCTTCTTGTAGAGGAAAAAATGGCCAATTCTTCAGGATAAATGCTATTGGCCGTATGACCTTGCATTTTACTCATCTATGCAAAAAAAAAGGGGGGGTGTTGAACTGTATTCTAAGGTCCTTTTCAACTAAATAAAATCAGTGAGTCTGTAAATATTTCGATCAGTTTTCTTGACATTTTAGCTAAGGAATGTGGTTTGAAACAAAAAGGAAAATCAGTCAGACCAAATAAGTGTTAAATGTAATCCTCCTGATTTATTTGATGCCACTATCAATCTCCCTCATTTCTAGGTATATGATATGCAGTCCTACATATTTTTCCACATGGTTCATGTCATGGGTTCTGTATCTGCAACTGCGTGCACCGGAAACACGACAGAATCTTCTGTAGCCATCCATTGAAAGACCTTTCTCCTCTCAAGTGCCTCCCAGAGCCTTGGTGTAAAGCCAATTGCTACCTGTCAAACTGCAAGACAGCCTATTTTGAGATGCTTAATAGAAACCAGAACAGACTAAAGATATAAAAGCCAGATGCATAGGGCATCTTGGCACAGAACAGCAAGATGACGGCAATGTAAGAGAAATCAGGGCATATGTTTACTGGGAAGAGTGAGGTTTCAATTCCCCCAAATGGAGTATTTTTGAAGACAGAGAAAAGTCTTTGTCTCTTCTCCTTTATTTACCCCCAAAATACTGTACCTTATTAAGAGGAGTAATTACTAGGAATATTAATAAACATAATTTTGTTGATGCCTTTAATTTTTACATGACAATGATTTCTGAATATGCCACCTAAGCCATCACCTACTGAGCCCACCCCTGTAACACAGAAAAACAGCTAAGCAAACTCAAGTGACACATGGACTCCATCTGACCATGTATATGACATTCCATACCCATAGTACCCCACTGCTCTACCAAATGGGTTAAGAGTTTATTTTCCTGTCTCTTTTCTGGTGGTCATTACGGTTGTTCAGTATCAAGCTTCTCTTTGGTGCCCTTCTCATCTACGTCACTCTAGGCCCAATGCAGATTTTTCTCCTGATTCTGTTCATTTCATTTTACAGCAGTTCACAAAGACAGAGAAGATTTGGGTAAAGGACAGGGGGGTAACTTTTGTGAAAATTGCAACCAGCCACAGTAAGACCACAAGAACCAAACAAAGTTAATGACTAGACACCACATTCAAAGGTAAGAGAGGAGAGAAAAGGGGCAGCTAGTTGTGCAGTGGATAGAGCACTGGCCCTGGATTCAGGAGGACCTGAGTTCAAATCCCACCTCAGACACATAACACTTACTAGCTGTGTGACCCTGGGTAAGTCACTTAACCCCATTGCCTAACCAAAAAAGAGAGAGAGAGAGAGAGAGAGAGAGAGAGAGAGAGAGAGAGAGAGAGAGAGAGAGAGAGAGAAGAGAGAAAAGTATTAGATTGAATAATATCCAGTGCTATATGTAGTAATCATCCCATCAGAACCAACAAAGATACTCCTTAAACGCCTCTGCTTATTTTTATATAGCTATTTACTGGGCAATTAATCCTATTGTACCCAGAGATGGGCTAATAAAAAGAAAATAAAGCCAGGTTGATTACCAAGTCCATGGCCAAAACGTAGGAGCAGTTGGTAACTTTCAACTTAGCTTCTCTATTTTAATCTCCTCTGGATCTCACACACTTAAGTAACTCCTAAGGGAAAGAATGAAATCATGAGTTTTCCACGTATGGAGGGAAGGGAAGTAATATCTATATGATTCTTGCAATTACATTTTTATCACTTATCCACAGCCACTTTCATTAAAACAAGAAATACAAATTGTTCTCTCCATTTACAATGATGCAATGCAAGGGAGCCAAACAAGTCCTTAGTACTTTTAAGTTACTCATTAATCAAATGCAGCGAATCTCATTCCCCAGTATCCTATTAACTATAACTCTTTACTAACCTATACTTCTGCATACCACAGAAGAGTATGGACCTGACGATCCTTCAGCAGTCAGAGGACAGAAGAAGATTCCCCAGTGCCTTCCGAGCCACAGACACTTAGGACTGTGATTCTGAGCTGGAAAAGGCCTTAAGAGATCATTCACACCAGCCTCCTCTTTCTCCCCCCACCCCACTTCTACAGATGAGAAAACTCCATCTCAAAGAGGTCAAATACCTCACACAAAGTCACAGAGGTTACAAGGCATTGTCAGAATTTGAACTGAGGTCCTCTGACTCAAAATTCAGCACTCTTTCCAGTGCCTCAAAAAATAAATTTGCTCAGTATAATTTTAGGGTCAAGTGAATGGTATTGTATTCTCATTCTGTGAGCTGGTAATTGCTCTATAATAACAGGTGCTAACTTTCCACTGTAGCTGCCCATTGGCGCTAAGATCCAAGTAGATTCAATTCAACAAAGAAGTGCCAACTACATACAAAGGAACTATGCTAAGTGGTGAGGGTACAATGAAGATGGGAAGAATAATCCCACCCTGCAACAAGCCGACTTGCTATTGAGAGGCTGCAAGATGGAAACATATACCTGCAGACATGGTAATTTGAGGAGGAAGAGAATTATGCAATAGTAAGAGTTAATACAAGGCCTGGAGCCTTTCTTATGCAATGGTCCCCTTTGGCAGTCTGATAAAGCCACGTGTGTGGGATGCCACTCAAATTAAAAAACACGCTTACAGGGTTTTCAAGGAGAAACAGAAAGTTAATTTATTTGCTATTCTCAAGAATACAGAGTCCCTCCACCAGTATGCTCTGATGAGGAGAGACAGAGTACAGGAGCTAAGAACCAGATTAAATAGCCCTAATGGGCAAATCTCCCCACCCAACAACTGGCCAATGTTTGGCTCACAATCTATGGAAACAGAAAACAAAACAAAGAGAACAATATACATATCTATATTTAGCCCCTTAGTTTGCTGAAGTAATGCCAAAGAAGCAATTAAAGATGTGCAGTCAAGCTACACACTGTACTGTATAGCCAGGTCACCATGACCGAAATATAGCAACAGGTACAACAAGACACAGGGGTGTTCTTCAGGAGTTTAGGCTTGGCAAACTTTAACTACTGATATAACAACGGCCTAAAAGGGGGGGATGGGTACTTAGGACTGGACTCCTGTAACTCAGGTGATTTCTAGTAAACCAAAACTTAGGCCTGCCAGGCTGATATGCCTGCCTTGAGTCTAATACAATATCTATTTACTCTTCTAAGAAGTCTTAACGGGACCCCTCATCCCAGTCAGTCTTATTCCAAACCTTAATTACACTGAGGAGTCTTCACTGGGACATCCTATTCACATGGACCCCTCCTCAGAGAAATGCTTTAAAATACATGAAACAAAATACATAGGATTGCAAAGGAAACCAATTATATTAAAATATCTATCTATCTATCTATCTGTCTAATATCATAGACATCATATTAAGTACTACTGTGCTAATAAAAAGCATATACAGCACATCCAAAAGTCTTAGTGCCCTGTTTTATACAAAGCACTTTACATACATGATATCATTTGATTCTCAAAATCACTCTGTGGAGTTAGTGGTATTATTACTACCACTTTACAGAGGAAGTTGAAGCACAGAAGCAGGAAGTAATTTGCCTAAGGTCATCGAGCTAGGTCATTCCATCTGAAGTGGAACTTGAAGGAGATGTCCCCAATGTGAAGTGTAGCCTCAATTCCCAGGGTTGGTAGGAGTCAGGAGATACATAAAGGCAAGAGGGTGAGGAATAAGGCTTGTGATAAGGAGGTAAAGAGGAAACCAGCTCAGGAATGCAATGAATGATGTGAACATGGCTGAGGCCCCATATGGAGTGGTGGAGTGGGTCAGGGATGCATTGACCAGGAGAGCAAGCCTCAGTATGCTCTCTGATGAGGAACTTCAGGCAGGTTCATTGCTGAAGACATTAGAGGTTCCCATGAGAATTGAAAACCAACCAAAAGTTTTAGGGAGAAATAAAACCAACCTTTTAATTTGTCTTATTTTTTCTAGGTCAACAACATGACCAACATAATGAATGTACCTTTAAGTTGCCAGGAATCGGTGTAATTTTGACAACCACCCACTACTAGGTTTGCTGGAAAGTGGAGAATTCCTCCCAGATCCTCTATTTAAGGAGGTCACATAGGTGGGCCATCTCTTCCTTTCCCACCTGCTACAATCCTTTTTCCTCCAGACCTCTCCATCATGGCCCAAGCCAGGTACCTTCTTATGCTCCTAACTCCACTTTTCAGCTTCTTTTTGTATAATATCCTCCTTCATTACATTGTAAGCTCCTCAAGGGCAAGGGCTGTCTTTTGATTTTCTTTGCATCCTTAGCTCTTAGGACTTTGCTGGAACACAGGAGGCACTTAATAAATGTTTATTGACAGACTGACTGCTAGGGTGCTTTTGATCACTAAGAAATGCACTTGCTGAAGATAATAGTTACTTGTAGATTTCCATAGGATCATAGTTTTAAGAGCTAAAAGTGACCTCTGGAGGTCAACTAGTCCAACATTTTACAGAAGCCAAAAGCATTAAAGTGACATCCCCAAGGTGACACAGGGAGTAAGTAGGAGAACCAGAACTCAAATCCAGATCCTTGAACAGCAAATCGAGCCCTCCACTGCAATGATATTTTGAGCTGAAAGGAATTTTTGAGGTCTCTTCCAAACCCTCCATTTTCCCAAAACCTTGAGAAAAGTAGTGATTTTCCCAAGTCTCTGTTTATATTATTGCTACATAAATCTGTACCTGAGGAAGGATAAACTCTCCAGTCCAGTCCAAAGACTCTATGAGCGAACACTGGCCTAGCCTAGCACACACAGATATGCAGATCAAAGCAGCTGCACTTCCAAGTTGGGCCATCCCAGTCTTTAAATCAGTTTGGAAGAGAGTTTTCCAACAAGTTGGGGGAAAGTGATTTAGGAAGCAGATCACAAATGAAGTGGTCAAGACGGAAGAATACAATATTGAAGATAAGAGGTAATCCTTTCCTTGCTGTTGAGGGCACACATAGACACACACACACACACACACACACATACAAACACATGCCATTTCAGCAACTGGACACTGTGCCTACAGAATTGGGTCTTGAGAATATAAAGATTTAAAGGACATTAAGCCCAACCTTTTTATTTTGTTTGATATTACAACTGTGTTTAACTGTAATAAGACAATGTTTGTGAGTATGTCTGTATCTGTGTGAATATGTCTCTGTAAGTGTGTGTGTGTGTGGGGTGTGTGTGTGTGGGTGTGGGTGTGGCCTTAGACCACTAAAGTCAAGTACAGGAGCTCTGCATTATACCAATAAAATCACTGGTATGACAAATAGAGGGAGGGAGAAGGAGAGAGATGGATGGAGAGAGGGAAGAGAGAGAGAGAGATTGCAGGCATATATATATATGTATATACACACACACACACACACACACACACACACAAACATATATTAGTGCACATGTGTGCATGTATACACATATGTATAGGTTGCATATGTGCCCACATTATGCATAATTTTCTTCTCCCCCTACCCTCCATCATTAAGCAGCTGGATACTCACTGGGAACACTTGTGAAAGGACTTTTCATGCCATAGGCTTTCAGTCTTGGCATAAAAAAACCCAGGGAGAGAGGCAGCTAGGTAATGCACTGAATAGAGCACTGGTCCTGGAGTCAGGAGGCCCTGAGTTCAAAGCTGGCCTTAGACACTTATAAACTGTGTGACCCTGGGCAAGTTACTTAACCCCAGTTGCCTCAAAAACAAAACAAAACAAAACAAAGAAACTCAGGGAGCAAATGAGGTTCTGTAGATCCAAAAGGTTCACTGCAGAGATCCATTTGGGAAATAGTCTAATCCTATCCCATAAAGAACAGGCTCTGCATCTTTCCTGCAAGGTAGGCTCTTTGGGACACATGGTCCCATAATGCCCATGATAGCTTCCCACATTACCTAGCGTTTCATAATTAAACAAAGTCCTGTCCACTCCATTATCTCATTCCAGGACCCTTATCACTATCCTCATTGAAGAGAGACCCTTATCACTGTCCCCAGTGAAGAGACTGAGATTATGGTCAGGATGAGAATTTTCAAGTATATGGGAACTCCCAGATCAGAAAATTCCCCTCTTCCAATTCAGGTGGGCAACTTCTCTGAACTGGAGATCTGCCTGAGGACACTATGAGATTAAGTGACTTGCCCAAAGTCACATATCTAGGATGTGTCAGAAGCAGGATTTGAACCCAGGTCACTCTGGCCCTGACAGCTTCTCACTATCTGCTACATCAAACTATTTTTATTAAGGCATATAGTTCATTTATTACCCATATTGATCACCCTTATACATTCTATGTTTCAGTCAAATTAATATACAAGCTGTGCTTCCAAATCCACATTTCATCTTCATCTGTATATTTTTCCATACTTAAAGAAACATTCCAATAAATAAGAATTTATTAAACACCTACTGCATCTTGGACACTTTGCTGAGTATCCCATCTCCCCTTCTCTGGAATGTGCATCCTCTTCATCTCTACCTCTGAGAAATCCCACCTTCCTTCAAGGTGACACGGTGACTAATTATGGACTTGGAATAGGAAAGAACTGAATTCTAATCCTGCCTCAGGCATTCAATAACTGTGTGACCCTGGGCAAAATGCTTAACCCCTTTCCAACTCAGATTAGCTCATTTGTAAAATGGGGATAATAACAGCACCAGCCTCACAGGGTTTCTGTGAAGATTAAATGAAAGAATATTTGTAAAACACTTTGCAAACCTGAAAGTACTATGTAATGCTAGCTATTATTACTGTATCTAGAATTAGAAAAGACTTCAAAAGTTTATGTTATCTATGTATGTATACATGTATATGTGTACGCATGTATACGTATACATACACATTTGTAATGCAGAACATTATTTTACCATTTAGGTAGTAGGGCCCTTTAAGCCACGGAAAGCAAAAGTTGGTGCTTAATCTTGCCCCAGACATCTTTCCTCCTAAATCTAAACAATAGAGAAATGTACTCTTGCATAGCTCAGCATAGCCCCTACCTCCAACTCAAATGGATAAGACAGCTTGCAATATAATTGCTTGAGATAATTATGTTTATACCAGAGACCAGGACACCTGGTCTGGTTTGAGTGATCTCTGACCCGTAATGATGGGGTGCTCGGGTGCTTGTGCTTGTACTTGTGCCCCAATTTCTCCCTAGTCTCAGAAACAGTCTCTAACAACCACTCCCCAGCCCAAGGATACTGTGCCTAGCAGTTATTCATGCATGGGCCTCAGCATGACCCTTATCTCTCTCCCTGGTACAGCTACACAGAGCTGGGCTGCTCAGGCCCCAGCCCTCAGATCATGTCTCTGGCAGCCTCCCAATTCCTTAGTAAATTCCTGTGTTGTGAGAAAGCTTTCCCTTGTTGCAGAGCATTCTCTCATCAAGACAGAGGGAGAAGGGTGTCCTTGACCAGCCCAAGGACTCTTCCTCCTGCCAGACTCCAAAGATCCATCCCCCTCCCTGTCTGGTATACTCCCTGTATTTTCCCATCCATAGCCCCCAAAGACACCTGCATCTTTGGATTACCTCACCAGTGTTCCTGGCATTTCTTTCCCATGCTCTTTTCCATATAAACCCTAGCTCGACCCCTGATCGGGGCTGCTTGATTTGGATGTGCATACCCCTTGCAGCCGCGTGCTAATAAATCCACATTTTAAATTACATCTGGGTCTCGCTCACTGATTTCTCGGTACAACACATTCATATATATACCTTTTACACACACATACACACAAAATTCCCCCAGAAGTGCTGTAGTCTAAAATTTTCATTTTGCAGTTGTAGAAATTGAGGTCCAAGGAACTGAGTTATCTAAGGCCAAAAGCTTGGTTTTCTTCAGAGTCGAGAATGAAGCCAGGCTCTCTGACTCCTAAGCCAGTGTTCTTTCCCGTACACCATGCTGCTTTGAGGAGAGTCCCAAGATGGCTGGGAAAGACCATACCTTTGGAGAAATTCTGGAAGGTCTGTGTGTTATTTCATTAATCAGTCTAGTTGCTTTGTAGTTAAAGCTTTTGTCTTTGTACTGCTTTAATTAAGAAAGCATGTCTAAGGTTAAATCAGAAAGTAAAATGTTAATACTGAGTTCCAAGCCTTTTGAAAAAATACAGCTCATTGTTGAATCCAGCTGATTTCCTAATCAGAATCATAACACTGAGTTCTGTTTTTCTCTGGGAGTACAAAGTTGAGATTTAGGAATAATCAGCATGTAATCAAGGACTGATTATAAATGAACAATAAAGAACATGGGAGTAAGACCAGTTTTGAGGGTTTATAATAAAAGAACAAGGTACCATGAGGATGGTAGGATAGGGGGAGGAGGGCATTGTGCATGATGAAAGGCAGCTGAGCAGGCCCTTATAGAAAAGGTTGTGCTGTTGGCAGCAGGAGGTGGGGGTGGGGACACACTCCTGGCATACATGGGGAAAAGGGCAATCATATATTGGCTTTCATAGATTCATAGTTCTGAGCAGGACCCACAGAAGCACTTTTAGGACAGGAACCAAGTCATATTTATCTTGGGGACTAGTGCAGGGGTGTGTGTGTGTGTGTGTGTGTGTGTGTGTGTGTGTGTGTGTGTGTGTGTGTGTGTTTTATCAGGCCTAAGATTTTAGTGGTATAGAGATTGCCAGAAGAGTAAACTCCTACCCTCAGTGTAAATCGGCATCTGCTATACAACTTATCAGGCCAGGAGTTTGTCAGGGGCAGTGAAAGGCTATTGGAATACCCAGGGATACACAGGCAGAACTCCTCATAAGGAATTCGAATTCAGGTCTACTATACCACATTGGTACATACCATGAGAAAGAAAGACAGAGACACAAAGATACAGAGACACACAAAGAGAGACAGAGAGATACAGCCATAGAGAGAGACAGAAAGAGAGGGAGGAAGGGGAAGGAAGGGAGGGAGGAAGGAAGGAAGAAAGGAAGGAAGGAAGGAAGGAAACAAGGAAGGAAGGAAGGAAAGAAGAAGAGAGAAAAAGGAAGACAGAAAGACAGAAAGAAAAAGAAAGAAAGAGAGTTAGTTGCCTAAGACACTAACAGGTTAATCACTTGTCCAGGATTCCACAGTCAGAGGGGTATACTTGGGGCAGGGGTGGAATTTTGAACCCAGATCTTTCTGGTTCCAAAGCCAGATCACTATACTCTTTGTAAGAAAAAGTAACAAAATCAACAAACAAACAAGGTATCCTTGGGGATACCTTCAGGACAAATATATGAAAGATAACAGTGAGGCTTAGTAGTTACAATCTTGTATAACTTCTTTGAAGGCTCAGCTCATGTACCATCCCTAACAAGAAGACTAGCCTGATTTCCAACTCCCCCACCCACCTACCCCTAGTTAAGTGTTCTCTCATTCCACAAATGCCTCCCTGTGATTATCTAGAGACCTGTTGTATCCCTCCCACACTCAATAGAATGTAAGTTCTTTGGGGTGAAGGGTCGTGTTTTGTCTTATCCCCTTTCCCCCAATGCCTAATATAGTACTTTGCATACAGCTGAGATTTAACAAATACTGATTACATTGCACACATACATATCGGCTATTTTTTTAAGAGAAAAGATATTCCCTTAAACATACACCTCCAAATTTTAGAATTTAAATGATAAAGCTTAATAAATTACTAATCAATGCAAAATTAACTCTAAAATGGTCAGGAAATACCCTAAAATTCTAATTCAAGTAGTAGTATTCACCAAAGTGGCTTTTAGCTGTACTGTATATTTTTAGAGATAAAGGGAAAAAAATTTTCTTTCAAAGTTTTGGATCTGATGCAAAGTTTTGGATCTGATGCAAAGTTTCATTCTATTTATAAAAAAAATAGCCTAATGCTACATTTTCTTTCAGGGAGGAAGCCTACATTTATTATTTATTTTAATGGCACAAATACAATTTTAAAGTTTATTTCTTTTTTCAGTTCATTAGATTTACTCATTTTAATGATTTTCAAATCAGAATGCCTCTGTGTGAATGCTCCATAAAGAAGAGCTCACCACTAATAGCTTCCTTCCTGAAGTGAAAACAATTTAAAGATTTCATTTTTAAAACATTCTTCTGGGTTGCTTATTAGCTAATATTTGATTGGGATGAGTCTTGCACTCCTTTCCCCAATGGGGGAGGGTGACCTGAATAAACCTTTCAAAATCCAGAAATCCAACAGCCTCTGCAACATCACAATCAGAAGGCGTTGGTTTCACTAAGGAAATGGACAAATAAACTTGTCTATGACAGATAAAAAAGCCCCTAACAATACCTGGGAAAAATCCATCTGTAGATCCAGGAGTATTGGCAGTGAAGAAGAGAGCCACTGAAGGGTTTCTTTTCAGGACTTTTATTCTGGTAACTACTTCTGAAGATGGCCATCCCATGGAACCTGACCTTCCTCCCTTTCCCACCTCTCAAATTTACATATACTCTTTCATTTCCTCTAAGCCTCAATCTCTCCTAGCAACTTTGCTCTAAGTAGCAGAGCTAGCATCTTGGGGTAGGAGAAAGACAAAGGCACAACTTTGAGGAATAAAGGCTTTTGACCCCCATTCAATCTATCAACCAAGTGGCATTAAGTGCCTGCTATGTGCTAGGTGTTAGGGATACAAAGACAAAGAATCACACAGCCCTAACCTCAAGAACCTCACCTTGAAATGAGACTATCAGGGGAAACCACAGGTTTCCAATGGCCATCAACACAAGAAATGGAAAAGGACTAACTGCGATCTTCAGCATTTGATACCAGGCAGGTAGAGACGGAGGGCATTAGCTATTGGAAGGGGTATGGGAAATCCTCATATAAATGAGAGTGCCTCAACTGCGTGACTTGAAGCAGTGCAGGATACTCAAAGGTGGCCAGGAATGAGGCATTGCCAGGCTAATGTATGAATGTTGGACAAACTGGGTGCTTCTCCTGATCTTTCACATTGGAGGTTACTCATTAACAGTCCTGCTGACCTAAGAATGATTAAATCCAAAGACAATACTATATTTAGGCTTCTGAAATGAAGGAAGAGGAAAGAAAAGGATGGCACAGGGCTCCAAATCAAAGAAGAGAAGGACAACAAGCAGCAGTTATGAGGGACTGGGGAGGATCTTAATGCTAAGAATGGAGAAACAGACTTTTGTACCCAGTAAAGAGGTCCAGGACATGCAAACTGGTTTAAAATTCTAGGATGAGATGGTCTCTAACAGTTGCATTCAGCCTTTTATCTATGCCCCTAAAACAATCCATATGACACAGTAACTGAAAGAAGAAGAAATTACTATTTTGCTATTATACTAATAATTGATTATTAAATTAAGAGTCAGGTTTTTCTCCTTTTATTTCCTCATTTAGGGCTCAGCCCCGGTAGAAGGTCAATCAGTCTCTGAAAGATATGTCTGACTGATAACCCTGGGAGAATGTCCTCCTTGATCTTGTGCAGGACCTCACCCAACTAGGAGACCTTACTTCTGTTTAGAGTGCAAACAGAATCCAGTCTGAGCAAGTTCTTGCCCAAGGAAATGAACCCCTATCCCTCTAATTCTCCATTAGAGTTTGGAGTGATCCAGCTCAGGAAGGTAAAAACCAACCCTAGAGTTCTGGATGGAGGTGGATTCCCCTGTCCAGATTGCTGGAGGCAGCTGAGTCTCATGATTAAGCTACATTCTCAGCAGGAGGAGCTGAAGACTTCTAACCCATCTCCTCATTAAATTTCCATCAATCAGGGTTGATTTTCATTTGTCAGAGGCCTCCTCTTTTCCAAAAAAAAAAAAAGTATATTAAGGCTTTCAGCCTCTCCATGGTTTTGTCTTTAGTTTCCTGAGAGAAACCACTGACCATCAATTTATTGATTATTAGCTAGCCCTGGATGGGGGACCTGCAGCCTTGAGGCCACATGCAGTCTTCTAGGTCCTTGAGTGTGGCCTTATGACTGAGTCCCAAGTTTTATAGAACAAATCCTTTTATTAGGCAGATTTGTTCTGTGAAGTCTGGATTCAGTCAAAGGGCCAGACTTGAGGACCTAGAGGGTCACAAGTGGCCTCGAGGCTGCAGGTTCCCCAACCCTGAGGTAGCCCAATTAATAACTTGATCACCAATTACCCAAAACTTTGTCTCTGGAGGTTTTTCACTCATCACATAATAAAGCATTTCTATAGCATTTCAGGTTTGCAAATCACCTTATGTATGTTATACCACTTGTTCTTCACAAGTCTGGAAGGTAGAGACAACTAGATGGTAAAGAAGCAGCAGGTAGAGCATTAGGCCTGGAGTCAGGAAGATTGAGTTCAAATCCAGCCTTAGGCATTTACTAGCTGTGTGAAGCTGGGCAAGTCACTTAACCATGATCTGCCTCAGTATCCTCAACTATAATACTGGAGATAATAGTAGTACCTACTTCACAGGGTTGTCATAAGGATTAAATGAGAAAATTTTTGTAAAGTACTTAGCACAGTGCTTGGCACATAGTAGGTGCTTCAAAAATGCTGGTTGCTCCCCTTTATTCTTCTTATTTTATAGATGAGAAAAGTGAGACTAAGAGAGATGAAGTAACCTGCCCAGGGTCACACAAGTGAATGTCAAAAGCAGAATTCAGACTCAGGTCTTCTGGACTCCAGGCCTACACTCTATCCAATGTGCCATCTAACTGCCACAAACAATTCAATGAATTTGATGAATGTGGATAGCAAACCAGAATAGTCCATATTTACACAGGACTTAGGGGTAGGGAACTAAAACCATCATCCAGAAAGTTGCTTCAGTTTTCCATCTCATTTGCCCTCAGTAAAAATCAAATATTAGTAGATTCTCCTTAGACTCAGTGTCTTTTTTTCTGAGGTCCTTATAAATTAGACAGATCGTTTGCTTGTTTGTTTGCTTAAGTCCAAACCAGATCATTCAGTGGATTTCTCCACATCTGTCCTGGAGCTTCCCAAGGTTTTTCGTTAGACTATACTTACAATTCAAATGAAGCAAAGAAAACTAGATTCTGACAAAGGGTGGTCGAGACCCACTCATGCAAATAGGATAGGGAAAGAAAGCAGGAAGAAAGAAGACAAGAATGGGGAGAAAAAAAATAAAGTCAGACCTCTAAAAAGAAGGGAGAGAGGACAGGGAAAAAAAAAAAGATGGAACAAACCGGGAGTGTCCCATCTCTGCTACTTCAGCAAAGATTAGATAAGGAGTCAGAATCTGCTTGCTGGCTGGCAGTTCTAAATTCAGTTCTAAATCAGGAGAGTCAAGTAGGGCTGAGGATTGATGGGTAAGATGTGTGAAGCATGGAATAAAAATGGAGGACTCCCTGCTTCAACACAGAGGTTCACAGACCTTGAGCTGAATGAGCCATCAGAGGTCCCCTCATCTAATCCCCTCAAATGTAGGTAGGCTTCCCAGTACAAGGGAGAAAAGCATTGGATTTAGAGTCCTAAAACTTGGTTGAAAGGATATCCTGAGTCTGCAGCTGATTATCTTGGCTACCATCACCAAGTTATTTAACTCTTCTTGGCATCAGTTACTTCATTTGTAATACAAGAGAATTGGCCTAGATGTCCTCTAAGGTCCCTTCAGCTCAATATCTATAATCCTACAGATTCACTAGGGCAATTAGATGCCTCAGTGGGTAGAGTTCTGGGCCTGGAGTTAGGAAGACCTGAGTTCAAATCCACTCTCACTCACTTACTAGCTGTGTGACCTTAGGCAAGTCACTTAACCCTGTTTGCCTCAGTTTCCTCATCTGTAAACTGAGCTCGAGAAGGAAATGGCAAACCATTCCAGTATCTTTGCCAAGGAAAACCAAGGATCATGCCAAGGATCATGCCAAGGATTTTCCAAGGGTCATGAAGAGTTGTACTCAACTGAAATGAATGAACACCACAGAATCACTAAGAAATGAAATGTACTTTCCAAAATCTTGTTGATTATACCTCTGAGTATTCTTGATGCATTACTGGGACATGAAACCCTAGCTGGGAAAGGATGAACTCTGCAATCATCTTTCTGAGGACAGTGGAAGGAAGTACACACCAGTCTATGCCCTCATGAATCAATCAAAGCATTTACTGAACACCTACTGTGCTTTAGGCTCTATTACAGACATTGGAGACACAAAGAAAAAGAAAAAGAAAATGAAGCAGTCCCTGACCCCAAAGAACTTACATTCTTATCAGAGGAAATGATACATACTGACATAAGTAATATACAAAATTCAAGCACAATATACCCAAATAATTTGGGATGGGAGGCAGTGGTGCCTGGATGGAAATCAGGAATGACCTCATGGAGGAGGTGATATTTGAGCTGAGCTTTCTTGAGATTCTAAGGGGTGAGGATGGAGGGAATGTTTTGCTGGCACAGTCTAGAAAGGGGAAATAAATGTCTTGTTCGAGCACCAACAAGATGGTCCTCATGTTGGCTGGACCTCAGAGCACATGAAATGGAGGAATGTACCTTAGTAAGTCTGGAAAGTTAGTTTGAAGCCAGGTTCAAAAGGGCTTTAAATAAAAGTATATCCACATTAAGCTTTAGCTGCACTTATCTTGGAAATCCTTCTGAGCAGAGCTTCCCATCAAGAGCCAGAAGATGACTTATAGGGCAGCTCACCACAAAATGAGGTGTAAACACAGGACAAATTAGCTGAGATAGCTGATAAACTTTTCTCTAATGTTAGTACTTCTTTCACTGCATTAATGGAAACTGTTTCCAGAATCTGGACAAGGTTATAAAATTGTAGACTTAAAACTATGAGAGAAGGTAAAATGTATCTAGTTCAACTCCCTCATTTTATATATAAGAAAACTGAGCCCCAACAAGGCAAAGTGATTGACCCAAAGTCAGAGAATAAGGAAGTGTCAGAGACAGGATTCAAATCCAGCTCTACTGACTCCAAATCCAGTGTGCTCTCTGCACTAGCCCACCTCGTAGGAGAGAACACAAATCATGAGATATAAAGTGCTTTGCAAATCTTGAGCACTAGTTAAATAGGAGTTGCCAACATTACAGAGACACTCTTGGAATCATGGCACCTAAGAGCTGGAAGGGAAGTCAAAAGTCAAAGAATCATAAAATGAAAGATTTAGAAGCTAGGAACCTTGAATCAAGCAATCATCAAGAATTTCTTGAGTACATGCTAAGTGCCAGGCACTGTGATACAAAGAAAGGCAAAAAACATGGTCCTTGCCTTTAAGGAGTTCACATTCCAATGAATAGACAACTTGCAGATAATTATGCACATACAAGAGAAAAGATAAAGATAGAGGTAAAGGTATAAACAGATAAGAGAGAGAGAGAGAGAGAGAGAGAGAGAGAGAGAGAGAGAGAGAGAGAGAGAGAGAGTGAGTGTTGGATGGCCCAGTAAATAGTGAACCTCAAGTCCAGAAGACCTGAGGACACATTTGAACTCGGACTCCAGGCCCACTGCTGTTTGCCTCAATTTCCTCATTTGTAAAATGGGGATAAGAGTACCTATCTCACAGAGTTGTTGAGGGGAATCAAATGAGATAATAATTGTAAAGCCTTAATACAGTGCCTGGAATGTAATAAGCATTTTATAAATGCCAGTTATTACTATTACTATTAGAGAAAGAGGTAGAGATACATGAGATAGAGAAAACTGATAGAGATATAGGTCAGTTGGTCTATAGATGACTATACAAACATATATACATACATATATATACACACACACACACACACACACACACACACACACACACACACACACACGTGTGTGTGTGCGTGTATGTCTGTTAATAAAATCATATTGATAAAATGAGGTTGGCCTTGATGTCCTTGTGGGAAGTAATCCCAGAGGGTCAATCAGTCAACAGAAATTTACTAAGTACCTGCTACATACCAATAAGTGTGCCAAACATGAAGGATCCCATGAAAGATCCTTGAAGGAATCCAATCCAACCTCACTTTGCAAATGTGGGAATTGAGGCCTTAGAGAGTTTGAGTGACTTGAACAGAGTCATCAGCTAGTAAATCATTGCATCCAGTCCAACACTCCTACCTGACCAAAAACACCTTCTATAACACCCTTGGAGATAATCTCATCACCCCCTGAATCCCTCCAGTGATTAAGAATTTACTATCTACCAGGGTAGTTCCGAGTGTTGGGAAATTTTTCTTCAATTAAACCAAAATCTGCCTTTCTATTAATTCTACAATCATGTACTCAGTATGCACTTATGAAGTACTTACTGCATGCAAAGTACAGGGAGTTTGTGTAACTAAGGTAGATACAAAGACAGAAGACACAGGTGTTTTCTACCCTCCCTACCCCTCCATCCCTGAGCTTCCAATGAGGGGAATTCTATATCAGGTCTCAAACACAAAAGGTCAACAGTTTTCCTCCTAAATCATGGCCGATGAATCGCCTGCTCAAATAGCTGAAATTGCTGTTACACTTCATTTAAAAAGGGGGAAAAAGAAGTATTTATTCATCTGGGCAAGAAACCTGCTAGGAGGTTGCAGCATTACAATGCAGTTTGTATAACCTCATTTAGCTGATAAGAACTCGAACATAACCTTTGGTCCTTCACTCCTATAAGGCAAGCATCCATCCTCGCCTCCTCCTCCCCCCCTCCTCTAAAAGAGGGCTGAAAATTAAGGGAGAGTCAGCAGTTTGAAAGTCTACAACATCAAGGGGCAAAGGTTTAACCTGTTTTCTAATATTTGTTTTTCTCACTATTGTTTCATGAATCTTTACTGAATAAAGAACTGGATACATTAGAGAATACAAAATACCACTGTATGTAAGTATCAAGAGAAGGCCTCTATTCCATTGGGTTAGGCCCATGTGGAAGATTTATGGGAGGCCATAGACGAGATGAGGACAGAAAGAAATGCAGAGCAAGTATTGCAAACTCTGGGGGGGGGTACCCACATTAATGAGATCATTGCTACATCCCAAAGTATTTAATGTGTATACAATACATTATAGAAATGAAGGGGTCCCACATTTCACCAAATAGAAAATTAGTGCCATTATTACTCCTGTGCCTTTGAAAAGATGGTTCTTCCCTGTATTGGCCATGACCTTCCTCTCAGCTCAGCCTCTTGGAATTCCTCACTGCTTTCCAAATCCAACTCAAATGCCAGTCAGCAAACCAATAAACATTTATTAATTATTTACTGTGTGCTAGCTCCTGTGCATCCCCAGCACTAGTCCTTTATACTAGTTGTTAGCTCTCTCCTCCTAAATAATTTTTATTTACTCATCTTGGTATATGCTGTATAGAGAGATTAAGAAACTTTAGCAAGGGTCTCGCAGCTAGTATATGTCAGAGGTGAGAGCTGAGCCCAGGTCTTCCTAATTTCAATAACTGACTCCACTACATCACTATTTCTGACTTCCTTTCCCACACTTACTTCTATCCCTTCTTTCCTTGTTTTGGCAATATTAGGGATAAAAGGATGATCAGGAAAGAGTTGGGACTATTCAGACATTGGAGCAGAGACAAAAGGATTCAATTCCTTGAGCACACTCAGTCAAACCACTGCTTTTCTTCTCCTTTTCATCATTAAATTCCTTGGAGGTGATCTACAATTGATGCCTTCATCTCCTTTCCTCCCATTCTCTTCTTAAATCCCTGCAGTCTGGTTTCTGACCCTATCTTCCAACTGAAACTGCTCTTTCCAAAGTTATTGATGCTTTCTTAATTGACAGATTGAATGGCCTTTTCTCAGTCCTCATTCTCCTTGACCTCTCTTCAGCTTCTGACATGGTCACTCACCCTTTTCTTGATATTCTCTTTCTGGTGGATTTTCATGACACTGTCCTTTCCTAGCTCCCTTCTTACCTCAATGACCACTTTGTCTCAGTCTCTTTTTCCAGCTCTTCATTCACATCATTTCTCACCTGGTTGCACTACTCTAGGACTTCTCTAAAATGTCCCAGGTTCTTCATTATTGGGAAAACCTCATCATTCTGCAAGATCCCATCTGCCTTGGTACTCTAGCTTACCATCACCTGCAGTTCCTCTGTTTGAAGGTTGGAGATGTGAACTCAAATGTGCCCTTTGAAGATGGAGCTCATCTCAGGGGTCTCATTTCCCAAATGTGGGACTTTTCTGATTTCTCCACTTCATCTCCACTCCATCATCACATCTGAGAATTTTGAGTACCTTCTCCCTCTTTATTTTTCACATTTTTATCACCAGAGCTTAGAACAGTGCCTATACATGGTAGGTCTCCATCATGGGCCCTTTTCTTTTACATTGTGTTTGGAACATAGGTGTCCTCTCAGACACTACCTAGCTATGTGACACTGGGCAAGTCACTTAACTTCTTTGCCTCAATTTGCTCACCTATAAAAATGAGTTAGAGAAGGAAATGGCAAACTACTCTAGTATCTTTGCCAAGAAAGCCCTAAATGTGATCATGAAAAGTCAGATACAAGTGAAAAATGACTGAACGACAAGGTGCTTAATAAATGCTTACTGACTGACAGATTGAATACTCTTTTAAGTGAATTTCTGAATGCTCTTCATTCAGAATTCCTCTTATCTTTCTTCAGAACTTTCCTTCTAGGCCTATAGGGTAACAATCAATCATCATGATGGACATAAATCAGAGTAATGAGATGGAGACGGTGTATCAGTCTTGTGTTTCTACAATAGAATCCTCTTAACCTTGAGCCCAGGATCACTTTAATCATTTCCAACATTAAACTTTACCCAACTTTGGCTGAACATAACTCTCCACAATTCAATTCAAATGAACAACACCTTATTGATCAATTCCGAGTTAGTTTATATACTGAACACTAAAAGGGGCATTTCATCCCCCCTTCCTGAAAGGAGCTTACGATTGAAAGTTTACAGTCTCATAAACAAGTACACCAATAGCTTTGCACATTTCTCAGAAAAATTTTCACATGCCTCAGCTTTGCGTTTTATATCACCCACTCAAATCTATTTTAACCATTAGAAATGCAATTGTTAATTTTTGTAAAGCTTAAATAATGAATAGGATTTGATCACCTGAAGGTATTCGTCTTATTTTATTACAATAGTTACCAGCAATTTTGATTAGATGAGAAACTCTGTCCTTTTATTGTATCCCACCTTACTGTCATACATCACAGTAATAAGTATTATCACTTTTAAAATTTATATTAATAAAAAAAAAGAAAAGAAAAGTGGGGGAGCTGCTTGCAGATGTCATAATCAGCTAAAACTAAGAGCAACTCAAAAATCATTAGCAGTTACTTTTTAATTTTCTTAAAAACCATAATGCCATATCCTGGTTAAAATTGCATGAGTACTAATTCTGCACTCATTAATTAGCAATGAGAGACTGGACAAGGCCATTTCTCTGATCTGCTTGAGTCACCGGCTGTCCTGCCTTTAAAATAAAGACGAAGCAAAAAAAAAAATCTTACTTTTCTTCCCTCTTCATCAATCAATAAGTGAACTCTGAAATCACAACCCTTCCTGCTTGTACCCACAAACTTCTAAAGTCTTTGTAAACTATGCGGCCTGAGGAAAGTGAAACTACCTAGAAGTCAGACTCGGAGCGGCACTAGCGTCCGCTGCTGTCTCCTTTTATGCAGGCTTTTCTCAGCACTTCCTGGATCCCCCAGTCAAGGGAAGTTTAGTGGCAGTAGCAGGAGCTCAGGACTAAAGC
This sequence comes from Phascolarctos cinereus, assembly GCF_003287225.1. NCBI lineage: Eukaryota > Metazoa > Chordata > Mammalia > Diprotodontia > Phascolarctidae > Phascolarctos > Phascolarctos cinereus. The sequence continues at coordinate 32,494,059 of NW_027555847.1, forward strand.
CCCAAGGAGTCGGGACAGGAATCCCATCCCTTTCCCCGTTTTAACCAGAGCATCTTTCCTTAAGATCAAAGATTCAGAGCTTCAGGGTAGTCCTATGCCAGTAGAGTCGAACCCCGTCATTTTACAGGGAAGAAAGTGACTCCAGGACTTGCCCCCAGTTCCAGGGCAAGTGAGTGACAAAACCAGGGTGCGAACTAGGTCCGGAGATGAGCAGTTCTGGCCCCGGTGTCTCCAGGATCAGTTTTAAGAACACGTGTCTGCTAAGTGGAAAGCTCGCCGCGGGTGCCCGCCCGCCCCGGTGGCAGCAGGTCCCTTCCGGGCCAGCCCAAGTGCGGGTCTGAGCTGGAGCGCCCAGCAGTGGGGATGGGGCGCAGGGGGTGGGGACTGGAAGGGGTGCTGGGTACCCAGGTATCCTGAGCCCCGGGCACCCCCACGGCGGCCGGCAGAGGGAAAGAAGAGGTGCCACGGGGCGGGAGCTTAGGGTCAGAGGACAAGGGGAGGGGGGGCCGGGGCAACCCCACAGCCGGAGGCTGGAGAATCGGGGGAGCTGCGAGGCCCCGGCCGACCCGGCTCGGCCCGATCTCCACTCACCTGGGACTGGCCCAAGGGGAGGCATGGTCGGAGAGCCCACGCTGCCCGCAGAAGTTTCCCGGCCTGAGCTGCCATGGGGGACGCCATCTTAGACAGGAAAGTAGGCGGAGGGCCACTGGACTAGGGCTGGTCCCCTGGGGCAGGAGGAGGAGGAGGAGGAGGAGGGGAAAGTGGGAGGAGAGGAGGGGAGAGGAAAGAGGGAGGAGGATGCAAAAGGAGGGGAAGGAAGAGGAAAAGGGAGGAAAGGAGGAGGAAAAAGGCAGAAGAGAAGGAGGAAAAAAGGGGAGGAGGAAGGAAAGAGGAAAGAGAAGGGGAAAGAGGGAGAAGGGAAAGGAGAAAAAGGAGGAGGGAATGGGGGAAGGGAGAGGAGGTAGGAAAGGAAAAGAAGAAGGGAAAGTCCATCATGTAGAATCACTAGCATTCTTCAAGACACAGCTCAGCCACCACAATACGTGGCCTCACTTGATCTCCACTAGTATTAGTACTCTGTCTCTCTTGAAATTACTTTATATTACTTTGTATTTTTCCCCCCTTGGCTCCTGTTGTATCCCTCCAGGAGAAGAGAAATTATTTGATGTTCAGGAGGATTTCCTTTTTGTCTTTGAATTCCCAGGACCTAGCACACAGCTTTTGCCTACAAATGCCCTGTTTGATTCCAAAGAATGAATGAGCATTCAGAATGCTCTTAGCTTAGTATCCCATACCAGACTGCTATATCATCCCTACCTCAAGATTCTAGGGAACCAGAGGGGCTTGGTTCTCTTTTCTGTAGTCTTATCGGCTCAAGACACCATTTCGTGTATTAAACTACGTTGTAAACCACCAGCGAAGCGTACTTCAGTTCTATTTTACTAAGTAATATCAATTAGCTTTTAAAATGGAGTATTTACTTTAAAACCATAGCAAGAACAGATGTGCAAATATTTCCAATCTTCCCCAATACTTTTAGGGCATATTCTCTATACCTCGATCTCTGGGGAAAAGAGGCTCAGATTTTGCATAGTTTCTACATATCATTGACCGCACCAAGTTTATATCCAAATTCAGCATAACCACCTGTGGATGAAGCCTAATCTCAGCTACCTGCTGTGCTGAGTCCCTAAGGTCCCTGCTCCTGAGGTCATTGATTCTGGGCTGACCACAAAACCTGGTAGGAAATTGACTCCTGCACACCTACATCTTCAGATGCTTGGAGTGTTCGCTCTCCTGCCCTTTCAAAACCACAAGGTCAGAGCCTCTAGATTAACCTTCTACATCTAAAACAAAAGTATAAACGGTGAGGCAAAGGAGAGGTCCCTTTGCTGAGGGTCACACGTCAGGTTCAGATAGGTGGAGTGCCCAAGGTATTTCCCCTTTCATAATCATCTCTCACTGAAATATCAGGCTAAAAGAAGAGGCCCAAACAATATAGAGAAACAGTGATTGAGCCATTTTGAAATGTCTATTTCAATTCATTTCTAATTCCAGTTCTGTGGCTACAGGCAATCATAGAGGCTACCATTTGCCATATGGTTAGCGGCCTGGACACTTTTACATGTCTACACATTCTCCAAAGTCACTTCAAAGCACTTCCATTAGACATCATCACAACTCTACTGGAAGCAGGCTCCCAGTCTCTCCCCTGTGGGGAGTCACAACAATCAGGCACATTGATGCACTCTATCTGAGATCTTAGGGACTGGGCTTATTCACTGATCCCCCATGTATTGTCCTCCCTATTTCAAAGACCTTCCCTTTCACCGCATGATTAGCCAGCCAGAACCAGTTATAGAATGTCTGTATATGCTCTGAGGTTCTTCCTTTAGTCATCATCACAACTTCCCCAGAAGCAGGGTCTACAGTCTCTTGCATATGGAGGACTTCCTGACTAACTCTCTGATCTTACTTAGAGGGACTGAACTTAATGAATGAACAAGGATTTATTAAGCACTTATTATACGCCAAGCACTGTGTTAAGCACTGAAGACACAAAGAAAAAGAGTACCTGTCCTCTGGGATTATACATTCACATAGAGGGAGACAGCATATATAGGGAGTAGTGGCTAGATAATATATTTTGGTCTAGAAGTCATGAGTTCTTCAGTGAAGCAGTAGGGTAGTTGACTGACAAGTTCTTTTCAAAATTAATGGAAATGTTGGTTTGATTATTGTTCCCAGAGCAAAATGTAAAGGGTGGAGGTGGGGCGTATCTTGACAGGAAGATGACTGGTGCAAAGCATGGAGGGCTGCCACCACCTTAGATATAATGGATTCTCAGGGATTAAGAAAGCATGTCCATTGGACTCACCAAGACTTCTTGCATACTGTACCTATGCCCATTCTTGGTTTGAGACCACTCTTGCCAGTTAAGGCAACCAGCTTTCTCTCTGGCTATGGCTCTCCTCTGTCTGTAAGTTAGGTCATTTTTTTCCCCTTTTGGCTCCTCCCTGTTGCCAGGATTCTTTCAACTTTCTAGGCATTCCTTTCCTTTTGTTTTCCTTATGCTCAGGAGCATCTCAATTTTCTCTTTGTCCTCTTCCCTGTCAGAGTTCTGTAGTGTTTTACCTTTTCCCATGTTCGCCTTTTGGATCCAAGGTCCATCCTTTGCATGTTGGCATCCCTGGTCTCTGTTTCAAGAGGGTTTTAAAACATGGCAACATTTAATTTGTATATAATGCATGGCTCAAAGAGACCCATGTGGAGGTAGGTGAGTCAATATATAGCACCTGTTACACATAGCTCACAATCTGATAATTGTTTTGGGAATACAAGGGATTGTTCCATTCATTGTATTTGTATCCTCAGTGCCTGGCACACAGTAGGTGCTTAAGATATAATTGTGGACTAAGTGTTTTTATGGACAAGATTTTGACATACCTCCACCTATTGCTGATATAATCCATGAAGATTTTGCACATGACATATGTAGTTCCTCCCACCCCCATAATTTATATGGACTACATGTTGAAATTAATGCTAAGAAAATATACGGATGATTTTTAAATAGAGGGGAGGAACCAAAACGACTTAGTTTTACTAACTCAAATAACAGTAAATGAAATTCTTCATATGGGCTATCACACATAATAACAATGAATCAGAGCTTGATTATCTATGAGAAGAGAACAGAAGAGTAGATTTTCATGAGGATGGTTGAGATTAATGCTGATTATGTAAATATTGGGCTCATTGCTGGGCCTGAACAAGAGCAGAGGTTGCTAGGACAGAAGTACCCCTTTTTTGTATTGGGCAAAATCACGAAGCAAGCAATTTGCTCAGTGTTCGATCATAAGCTCGTGGATGCAGGGGATGTTTTGTTTTTGGCTTTGGATTCCCAATATCTCCTTCCTCTACAACCCATCTCTGATGTCTGATTCTTAGTGTAACGGGATTGCCCAGGGCTTGAGACTGGTGGAACAGTAGCTCCAGCATCTTCTACCATGCAGGAATGGCTTCCAATTCCTGCAGCTCAGTGTGTCTGCTTTTTGAGGACAAGTAAAGAAAGGCACATTGCCGGGATGCTGACCTTTTGATATTGAATTCTTGTCTGTGGAAACCCATGAAGCAAAGAAAAATTTTAAAAATAGTTTTCATCTTGTGTGGCCTCTTTCCTCTCCTGTGTTACCAGTGGTAAATGAAAGAAAAGGGAATATGAAGTACTAAAAAAAAATACAAGTTTTATACAGCTTACAAACCTGAACTTAGCTTTTAACACTCTAAATGTGATCCAATGATCAATTGGATTTAATCCTGGAGGATTTTTTCTCATATTAATCTTGATATTTTCATTATAACTAAAATCAGAAGAAAGAATGAGGTGGCAACTAATGGAAGGATGACTTATGTGTACTCATTGGAGAGAAAAAAAAAAAGAATGTTTCCAAATCACGCACTCAAGCAAAAAGAAACAGTATTTCATGGATACCTGGGCACCTTGGATTTTAGTGCTCATTATTGGTATTTACGAAAGGCCACTATGAAAATAATTGAAGCTTATCCACCAACATCTGATAGAGTCAGAGTCAGGGGGCATTTAGGGTTAGAGTTGCAGAGGATGGAGAGGTAGAATATTTTTCAAAGAATTTGATGATGAACTCTAAATTAAATCAACATCTACTTTGGTAATTAGTGATTTTGATAGAAAAGTTGCAATAGGTGAGGGAAATATGACATAGGAACAAGAGAGATAAAATTCTAGTAAACCACACCAAAACATCATTAGTACTTTCTATGAGAAAAGACTTGGCAGGTTCTATATCAATACCAATAATATCACAAAAAAATGAATCTGATTATCTTTTTCCAGAGAGGAAATGACTTCTTGTCATGTGAGAGTCATTCTTGAATCAGCTTTTTAGGAAAAGGATCAAAATCAGTACAAAGGTAGAAAAAAGAATAAAAATGAGAAAAATGTGACTTTTGATTGAAAACTTAATATTGACTTATTTAAACAATGGTAAAAAAAAAGTGAGATGAATGGAGAAAAGGATGTAGGTAGACTCCATAACTCCATAAAGAAATTTAACCATAGTAAATGATTTCTGATATAAAATAGACTAAAAAATCAAAAAACAGCTACTTCATTCAGCAACCACTTGAGTTTTGGCTTGAGCCCAGCAGAAAGACCTGCAAGACAAAAGCAATGCCAATTTGAAATAAAGCTCATTTGTAAAATCTTATGAAAAAGGGTAATGGAAGGTTGTGAACAACATTGCATGGAGAGGAGCAGTAGAGGGTAAACCAAGTATAAAGAAAGCAACAGAGCAAAACAATCAGGGATCATCTAAAGATGACAATAGAAGGACAAAAGGTAGAAGAAAAATGGAAAAGATCTGCAAAGATTTATATCACATACTTGCCTTACCATTGAGGAAATTAGAGTTTCCAGTCCAATGCCAAAGCCTTGGATGTGCTTTTTAAGGAGGTAGGAACTTCATTCAATGGGGAGAGCAGCTGGACTATACTGCATGAATGTACAAAAGAGATCTGAACAGGAGGCAACACAAGTGTGAGGGTCTTGAAGGCTTGATTCACAAGGTATCTGAAGAAAATGAATTTAAAAAAAAGTATGAGAAAAATCTCTGACCTTACTAATGCCCCCTCTCTTCCAAAAGCAACCAGGAAATCATCAATAATTACTGACCTATATGCCAAATTTGTCATAACAGTTCTGATAATTAACTACACCCATATCAACATAGTAAGGTTCCATCATAATATTGCGCGACTGAAAAATGGAGAAAATTGTCACGTTGTGTGTTAACTCTTGGCTTGCTTGGTTTAGACTTCACACAGTGTAAGCTGATCATCTGAAATCATCATCACTGTTGATTGATTCAGTTTGGATATGCAACACCTGAACTTCCTCCACCTCCTCTCCCCTCTGATTGGAGGCTAGAAGGTAGAGCACCCAACTCCTTCCAAATCTTTGCTGCATAGAGAAATGGCTGAGATCTGAACTTTCCAGGTAATTGTCTCCTTTCAATCAACAGGTCTGTATGATTTGGACTCCAGATATCCTTAGTAGCTCTCTTGGATTAGGACTGCAGGTACCCCTTGGTGGTCCTCTGTTTCCCCACTGCTTTTAAGCTTCCTTTTGGGTGTTGTCTTTCCCCATTAGGTCCTAAGTTCCTTGAGGACAGAGACTGTATTTCATTTTCTTATTTGTATCAGTCTGGCACATAATCAGTACTTAATAAATGTATATTGAATTGAATCATTGACCATAGGAAAATATTTGATTCAACAGAGCAAAACACCACCTTAAAGGCTCTCTTCTGACCAGGTACCACCTATTTACCCATTAGTTAATTTGAGATTTCAGGAAAGATATAACAGAGATTACAGGGATATCACAAGAATCATGAAACAGGGAAATGTACACTTGCCAATGGTGGTCACCATTGTCATGGAGGAAATTTAGATCAGACTACAAATTAAAAAGGGCTTCTCTATAGATGGTGACACCCTTTAGACTCTCCAATATGTGAATTGTATTATGATGATTACAAGCCATGGAATACTGCAAAAATACCTAGAAGAGATTCATAACTATTCAACATTTTCCCTAACCATCTGTATAGGAAAAATCCAGAAATGAAGAATGCCAATTATCCAGTTTATGTTGTGTAATTAGATGAACAAGTTTTAAATCTATTCCACCTGTACATGTATTTTGGAGTGATTGAAGAGAGGAGGGAAATAAGTATTTATGTAATGCCTACTAGTGCCAAACACTGTGCTAAGTGATTTTCACAAATCCTTGCAACAATCCTGTGAGGTAGGTGCTTTTATTATTCCCATTTTACAGTTGAGGAAACTGGGACAAACTGAAGTTAAAGGAAACCAAAGTCCCACAGCTGGAAAGCATCTGAGCCATTATTCAAACACAAGCCTTCTTGATTCCAGGCCCAGCCCTCTATTCACTGCACCATCAGCTGCCAATAGTAGAAATAGTAGTACAGAGTAGAAATGGACAGTGAGTTAGGCCCAGAATTATACAGGAAGAGAAGGCCTTGATTGCCTTTGGGGAATTGGAAAGCTCCTCTCTTTATGCCAGAGATCTCTCTGAAATAAAGACTCATCTTTCAAATAGTAATATTCTATAAGGATTGTCATAGATTTGTGAATCATGAAACACTGCCATTTTCAAAGAATTAAAGTTTAATATCACGCAGAAGACAATGGGCAGGTGTGTAGTGAGCTTTGAGCAGGCAGCAATACATATGAAATAATTATCTTTGAAGAAGATCTGGAATAATTGATTCTAATCAACAAAGCAAGCTAACAACATACATGTCATCAAAGAAATGTATACATGAAAAAGAAGATATACTGGTTATGTGAGAGGAGCAATGGATATCCAATGGTGAGATTGTGTCCCAGAAATATCCTTGTGATGCGAGGAGAAAGTGAGGAAGACTCCCTATACATTCAGTGAATCCTCTGTGACAATCTTACAGGAAAACATCAACAAGAATCCTGAAAGATAGACAGGCATGGATGAATTTTGTTCCACCTTGTTAGAGGGAACATCCACACTGAGGGGATCAGAATCCATTCTTATATCCTCAGGAACAAGGATATTGCCTTATACACATATAATAGATACTTAACAAATGGGTGCATTTATTTGAAATGAAAACATTTAGGATTTTAAAATAAGCCAACTGAGGTTTTGTAATGAAAATCTCTCGAAATGGTAAAGGACTCTTGGATAAAATGTTTATTAGTTGGAAAATTTCGTATAAAGTCATTTTTTACTTGCCTTTCATTTGCCACCAGCAAGAAACCACAATGACAACAATAACATCAAAGCAAAGAAACTGGTTACCATCTGGCCCTGCTCTATGTCTGGAATTCTTTGGATGAACTAATAGTCACTGTGAAATGAATAGCAAGAATTATCAGACTGGGTGTCTTCACTTTCTGAATGTTTCAATATTATGTCTGTATCATATAGTATTTATGCATTATAAATATATAATAACATTGATAATATATAAATATACTTATCATTAAGCATAATTTAGTCATTTGGATTATATTTTACTGTCATTAAAAAAAAGAAATGAGGGCAAAGACATTCTCTCTTGTTATTGAGAAAAAAAAACAATACCAGAAGTTTCTGTTGTTTTTTCTGGCTTGGGTAACTCCTTCCACCAATATCTATCACTTAGTAATTTATTAAGTCCTATAGAGTTGCCAAAGGCATATAGAGGGTAAGTGACTTGGCAAGGGGAACACAGGTGACCTGAAATTCTATTTCAAACCATCCCTTCCTGATTCCAAGTCCTGCACTCTGTCTCCTACATCATATTATACCTCTCTATGAAATATATATACACATATATCATACATGATTTCAGTCATCATGTAGAGTAAATTTTGATATATTACATTTGATATATTTCAGAGTTAAAAATGGGAAAAAATGTCATAGTTTGAAGTTGTTTCATCCAAATGAACTAATATTTCCCTACCTTAACATTTCAACGCACAACATTAAAACTTGAAGGCTTGACTCTCATATCAACGTTGCAACAGAATAATTAGAAAATATGAATACTGTCTTGGTCTATTATAGATTCTTCCTTTCTCTCCTGCCCTGAATACATTTCACACCAAAATATTCATCAGTGGACATTCATGAGAATCGACTTGTTCCAGACTCCCTCTCATGACACATTTACAAATAAAACATTAAGTCCCATAGTATAATGTTAATAGGACCATAATAAATCAATTCTGTATGTGAAAACTCAATGTAGTTTATCTGTTCTATAGCGCACCTATAACCTTGCATAGTTATACCCTTGGACCATATAGTATGGATGCATCATTTCAAATCCATTCCCACAAGTGAAAAAATTAAAAGCACTAGCCCTACTTATGGAAAGTCAAATCATATCAGTTTTGACCTGTGATGACATCTTAATACTTTCTTCAAGGGTCTATGAGTTCTTTGGTATGAGCTTTTGCTACACCAGTGCAGAGTGCAATTTCTCTACAATTTAGCACATGATCTTTGAGAATATCTGTAGCTGAATAATTTGTCACCAAAATAACTCATCCAACAGAGCCTTCCCCAACATAGTAAAGTTTTTCCTTATCAAATAAGAATGTAGTCTATTACTTGACCCATATTCAATCCCTTCCCGGATTAGCAGGATCTGTCCAAGACTATAATATCAAGGCCTTTACAAGCCCAATGCCATCGCTTCCATGCCATGATGAGGTAATAGAGCAGAATTTTAGTGAAGGAGAGTAAAGTCACCATGGCCAACACACTTAATTTCCATGAACTTCAGCTTCTTCAAATGAAAAATGAAATTGGACTAGATTGCTTCTGAAGGCTCATTCAGGTAACTTGTGATCAGATTTTTGAAGGTCTTGATTACACTAGACTCTGAATTTAATTTGATTGGTTGTAAGAAATCATCACATCTGTAACAAGAATGAGTGTAACATAGACTAGACCAAAATGGGAAAGTTGAATCCTGGAAAGTAGATATAGCTCTTGGATCTGGAAGGATTTAGACAATGGGATGGATTTGAAAGGAGAGGAAACCAGAGTGGATGTCCAATTAAGATGTTGTACCAGTTAAAAGGCAATGAGGCCTTGTTAGGTCATTGGTAGTGATCATGGAAAATTCATGGCGATTCATTAGATATGGAGGATGGGAGAGAAAGGAGTAAAGAATATCTTTAAGATTCTGAACCTTGATAACTTAATAGAAAAAGGAAAATCTGAGAGAGAAGTTGGTTTGAGGTAATGATGAGTTAAGTTTTGACATAGTAAGTTTAAAGTGGGTGGCCAAAGTGGTCCACTGGTATTCACATGATGTTGAGAGAAAGCAATAAAGTGCTCCAGCTTGTTAGGTAGATTCCTGGTGGTGTGTTTTTGGGAGTACATGGACAAGAGTTACATAAGACAGGTATGGATGGGATGCAATCTGTATGATGTGAGGGAACTTCAAACCAACAAGATCATAGATCTATTTTAGTATTTAAGTTTAAGCAGATAGTAGGTGCTTAATAAGTGTTTATTGAGTGAGTTACAGACAGATATATCCATATGGAGATGTCTAATAGTAACTGACGATATGGAATGATACCTTAGGAGAGAGAATGAAACTGATGTTTGAGCATTGTTGACATACAAATGATGATTGAAATTGAGGGTAGATAAAGTCACCAAAGGATAATCATAGAAAAATAAGGGAAGGATGAAAACAAAATCTTAAGAAATACCTAAATTTATGTAGTAAAGGATGAAGACAGAAGAGGAATGGTTAAAAAATCAGAAAAGAACAATGAATGCATTGTTGTACGAATGTAAATAGGAATTGAAAGAAGCCAGTGTGATCATCATTATCAAATCCTACAGTGTTAGACCCTGAGGATATCTGCAAGGGATTGGGGGAATGGTAAGAACTGTTTGGTGTCCTAGGCTTTATGGGCATCTGATTGTACACAGCTGTCAAGACTTACTTCGATTTGTTTAGGAAGCAGTGAGAGCAAGCTTAGTTCAGGTGAATCTTGCTGGTGCAACGTGTCACGGTAGAAGCCATATCCTGGATCACGAAATCAGTGGCTAGGACAAAGGAACTTTGGCATTAGTGAATAGTTAAGATATAGGGATGTTAGTGAGAAGTAAAAAGTGCGAATGGGTATCAATGAATATTGTGTTCAGATCTCTTAGGAGCGCAGTTGTGCATACAGAATCAGTCAATAAGAGCGACTGAATGTAGGAGGGGGAGGGAGGAGTACGTAGGATTTTGGATGAGCATACAAGAGAGTTAAGTTTGTATAGTGGGAATTTACACTGCTTAAGGTCTTAGGGATCCTCTCCCATGCAACAGTACTGGTATTGGAAGGCATGATGGGAAAGTCTGATCAGATATTTTATATCTAAATGGCAAATATCTGAAGTCATTTCATGGGAAAACAGTTTGGTTGGGTGAGGAGAGGTGGTCCAGGAGGTAGAGTTGGAACCAGATCTCAAGGGAGTGCATATGATTGAGTCATTGACATATTTATGTCCAGGAGTAGGAAAAGACACATTACGGGATATGCTAATTGGATAGTTATTGTTAAACTTTAAGAAGTTTCAGTGAATTGTAAAGCATAAGACTGAGTAGTTGATGAAATATTTGATTCATTATAAAAAAATTTCAAGAAGTTCAACAGTGGAAAATCATTCTGATCCTTATAATTATGTTTTAAAACATTGGATGTAAATTTCATTTTAGCAAGCAAATGCACCTGTTATGTTCAAGGTTCTATGATATGCATGGATATTCGAAAGACAAAAAAGGAGACAGTCACTGCCCTCAAGGAGTTTACATTCTTATGTAAATTTTAACAAATCTTGTAAGGAGAAAAATTATCTACAAAAATAAGTTTGTTTACATAAATTTTTATCAGGGCTACCTCAGATATGTTTATAAATCATTCTTATTAGGTTTTTTTTTAAGAGAAGGGGGATAGGAATATGTGTTAAATATGTTTTCTTGGTCATGTCATTTTTTAAAAAAAATAATACTATGTTATTCCCTCCTCCCCATTCATTTGTTATCTTCTACCTCTTTGATATCATGTATATAAGAAATAGCATGAAAGATACTATCCAGGAAATATCTGGTTAGAAAAAAAAGTAGGCTGATCATGAAGCAAAAATGAGAGATGACAGAATAGCTGAGTGCTGTATGCAAAATACATACATACATACATATATATGTATACACACACACATACATAAATAAATGTAAACATACATTACATAGTATATGTAATATGTATGAGAGAGAGAGAGAGAGAATATCCTTGACTATCGGGAAGTCAGCAGATTTAGTGAACAGTAAAGTTCATGAGGAGGAAGAGAGTGTGAATGGATATCCACACCTTTTATTGTTGTTCAGTTGAATATGACTCTTCATGACCCCATTGGGGGTTTTCTTGGCAGAAATACTGGAGCGGTTTGCTGTTTTCTTCACCAGTTCATTTTACATATCAGGAACTGAGGCAAACAGGGTTAATTGACTTACTTGCTCAAAGTCACACAGCTAGTAAGTATCTGAGGCCAAATTTGAACTCAAGAGGAGGCTTCTTCCTGACTCCTGGCCTGTACTCAGCACTCTATCCACTGTACTACCTAGCTGCCCCCTGTACACAAATACACATATACATACATGCGCACACACCCATATACATGTATAAAACATATACACATACATACACATACGAATATACACATATCTATATATTTATCTATAGCGTATGTGACAAGCTCACTGGCTACTGCCTACAAGTGGCCTTGTGTTTTGAACCAGAGTAAAATATAATTGGGGAATGTTAAGCAAAATAAATAAAAATAGAATACAGTTTAGATATTAATTTGTGGTTTTCTAAGTCAATATGATGGACACTGTTTCTATTTGAGTTTGACACCAATGCCCTAGAGGAAGGCTTCCAGTGATTTATGGCATTTCTTGGGCAAAATCATAAAGGATATGAAGGCATGGAAAGCTTGTGATCTGCACTGGTGAGGGGAACACCCACATAAAGATGACCTAGTCCTTTAAATAGTGAAGAGTAAAAAATACTGCTTGAGGGGAGAAGTGGCTTACTTGGGTACCAAATATACTAGTCAGCACCTCAGATGGAGGCATTGATTAAACACCATAAGAATTTTTATGTGGGAATGCAGATATGAGGGTTTGTTTCCATTTAATTGAACAATCATTTATTTATTATAGCACATGCCCATCCCAGGACTAGAACAAGTCTTATACTCACTCCTCATGAACAACAATGGCCTTCTCTTCCCATCAATCTTTCTGGTGGTCTAATCTATAGTTACAGAAGCGACTCTCCTTTTGTTGTTGCTGTTGCTTTAAGAAGTCTAGAAGAAAACACAGAAGTGGATAGGTCCAGGGGAATTGAGACAAAGGAAAATTTGACACCTCCCTTTAACTGAAATGGAATCAGTTTCTAAGATGGAGTTACTCAAGTCAAAAAAGGGAAGCATACAGGGCCCCTCTCTTTTTCCTCTGTAGCAGTTAAGATTATAGTTAACTGAATGAGTAGGTATACTAATACCTTGGATGCTTTGTGACCTTATACAAATATTTAAAAAAATCAAGCCTTTGTTTCCCAATCCGGAAAACCAAAATCTCATTTGGATTGGGTGATGATTAAAGGGAACATATATCACTCACTCAATCAGTCAAGCATTTATTAAATACCTAATATTTTTGTAAAATGATAGTTTAATAAATATCTGAAGGATTTCTGTGTACTAACTTAATGATGAAGCATTTGACTTCAAAGACTTTAATAAACTTGTTTTTCAATGGTTAGATATCAACAAAGCTAGAATTAATAATAAGGGCCAGAGAAAACAAACAAAAAAATCAGTTTTTTTCCATGCTTTCTCTGTCATCTTGGCAATTCATGTTAACGGAGAAATAACGTCCTTGTTTTCATATCCACATAGATTCCCTCAGGGGCCATTGTTTGCTAAAGATGGATGTCATGTACCCCAGCACATGGATAGTGGGTGCATTGAGTAGTTCAGAAAGCTTGTTTATCATTAGCTTTTCATCTAACCATAAACCCATTTGACAAATACAAACTCATTATAACCAGCAGCGCAGAATAGAATTTGAAAGAACAACCCTAATTTTCATGAATAACATATTTGAATTCCTGCTGATATATGTCAAGAATGAAATCCCTATTACTTCAATGAAACAAAGGGCATTTATAGCTTTTATGGATAACACAGTTCTCTAATTTACAAGGAAAGTGGCTTGGTCCTTTCATTTTGCTTGTGGGTCATATTCTGGTCCTTGTTTCTTGTAACAGTTTTTAGCCCATGCCTTGACTGTGCTTTTGGGGAACAGAACTCCAATTGTCCTTTAATTACCTCTTTCCCCAATAACACAACAGTAAAAATGATTAATGTCAATAGTATTGCTGGGCATTGATGTCTACATGATACAGTGCAGAGGAGAAAAGAAGAAGACATTCAAAAATCCCTCTAGCAGGCCTGAAGCACACCCTGCAAGGACTCACTCAATCACAGAGAGATTCAAGGGAGGCAAGGTTAGCACAGCAATGACATAGCAGGTCAAAGTCAGGATGAAAAAGTAAGAAGAGGAAGGAGTATCATTAACACAGGGAAGGAGCAGTCAGTAACAAGGGCAGCTGAAAAGGCTGAAAGTGGAAAACAAGATTTCCTGGGAATGGCAGGCATTAAAGATACAAGGACATAGGTATTCTGTCAAGTGGAAACAAGTTGGGTACAGCCAAGGGGAGACAGATAAAGAAAATGGGAGAAGGCAAGGGAAGACCATTTATAATAAGGACAATGGAGGGAAAGGCAATGAAAGGGAAGAAAGATAACTTAGGAGGGATTTGGGGGAAAGGAGATTTTCTTCAAAACACTTGTATAAAATAAAATCAAAATGCCTGTTCCAGTTGAGAACAATGGTACCTATCTAACCAAATATAAACAATATATCTTATGGTTGTCTTCGAGTCAACAGCCAATACTGCTCCAAAATTTTTAAAAATAAAAACAAAGGTTCATGTTGTACTTCTCTCTTCCTCTGTGTATGTGTGTGTGTGTGTGTATGTATGTATGTACATATATACATATATATAGATAGTGTATTATGTATGTATATATGTGTATGTTTGTATGTATGTATGTATGTATGTATGTATGTGTATGTCATTAAATATTTCCTGATCACATTAAAACAATTTAATATTCATTCTTCTAAAAATGTGAGTTTCAAATTACCTTCCTTCCTCTTACCCCTACCCCACCCTTTGAGAAAGCAAACAGGCAGCTAGGTAGCACAGTGGATAGAGTACCAGGCCTGAAGTCAGGAAGACACATCTACTTGAGTTCAAATGTGGCTTCAGACACTTTCTTGTTCTGTGACTCTGGGCAAGTCATTTACACCTGTTTGTCTTCGTTCCTGATCTATGAAATGAGTTGGAGATGGAAATGGCAAACCATTTTAGTATCTGCCAAGAAAACCCCAAATGGAGTCATGGAGAGTTGGACATGACTGAAGCCACTGGACAAATTTCTTTAGAATGAAACATCAGCAGAGGTTTTTAACCTGGGATCTACATCCTTCAAAGTATCTATGGATAGGAGCCTGCTATGAAGCTGGATGGGGGGGGGGAAGCTGTTATCTTTGTATTCACTGACCTCTAATGGAAAATTAGTATTTTAGTCAATTATAATAATAAAAAAATCACATTATTCTGAGAAGAGATCTATAAGTCTTGCCAGACTGCCAAAGGGCTCCATGGAAGAGATATAAATAGATTAAATACATTTGATGTAAAGGGAAGAGAAGGGGACAAGATATTATTATTTATTATTATTTATTATTATTATTATATTATTATTATTATTATTATTATTATTATTATTTCTTGGTGTCAGGAGGAGGAAACAAGGGAACCTAAATTCCATATCCATCACTTTCAAGCAGATACCTATCCAACAACAACAATATTAACTCATCAATAAAATGCTATAATTTAAAAAGCACTCAAATAATAACAGCCTCAGGACAAATGTTATTAGCCCTATGTCACAGGAGAGGACCCTGAGGTATCCTCTCTTGGTAGAGACTTCCTCATGGTCACATGGCCACTAATCAAACTGGGCTATCATTACTCTAAGTCTTCTCTTCCCATATTCTCTTGACCACCCTCTTTGTTGTCTTTGCTTCATGTTTTATCTCCTTCTCTTCCTCTTCCCCTATCCTACCTATGCTTCCTCTCTCCTATTCTAAACTTACAATATCATGTAAGGAGAGATGTGTGTTAAGTGCCAGAGTCAAGAGACAAGAGCAGAAGCAAGTTTGGGGCAAAGGGACATCATTTAATTCCTTTGTTTGGAGCCACTGACCACACCCAACCACTTTACAGCATCTTGCTGAGAGGAGAAAAAAGTGTTGGATTTGATATGAGAAGCTGGGGTCAAATCTTAGCTCTTCAAATGACCTTAGTGTTCTCACACATACAATAACAGGTTTGGACTAAATGAGTTCTGAGGCCCCTTTGGGCTCTGATTTTATCATCTCATTATCTTTCTATATCCAATCAGTAGACATTCAAAAATATTCCTCGATCACGCCACTATCATATAGCAAAGGAATAGCACCAATAATTTATAGGCATAATGAGAAATAAAAAAGAAGTTTTTTATGAAGGAAAATATGAAAAATAGGAAGAGAAAGGAATCAACCTGAGGTCTTCCCTCCTCAACCAGCTACCAATATCTTCTTCTCTAAGCTTGCCTTATATGCTTTCTGTATGCTTCCCATATAAGACTATGCAGGTAGATGTTTAGTAATTCGCTCTCCTAAAAATGTATGCATGATATATGTTTAAGTTTAATCTGCATTATTAACATTTTCTATCATTTTCCATCAACAAAATAATAAATTCATCCCTGCTTTGTAGCATTTGCTGATTTCTCCTACTTAACACTGAAAATTTAACAATTGACTCTTTCCCGTTGGTTCAAGCTGGTTCCAGCATACCTCTAGCTTTAACTACTTATAATGTGTTTTGTTATACTTGTATGCATACATGTGGTCTCTTCTCTTCGAATATAAGCTGATAAGGATGATGACCATTTCACTTTTGCCTTTGTAGTCCTAGAGCTCAGTGCTCTAGGGATCCAGGAACTTAATAAAGAGGAAATAGGCACCTAATAAATCTTTGCTTGTTTGTATGGTTGTTTTAAGATATACTTTAAAAAAAAATAAAGCAGAAAAAGGTCAAAGTAATGATTCCTCACTCCTTCTTATGCTGCTCAGGACTAGGAAAAGCAAACATGGAATTAGGAGAGAACTGACTTGAGTAGAGGTATCAACCACTGATGATACACTTGTTTTAGCAAGGAAACAATAACGAATCAGGGTGAACAGCACTGGCTCCTTGACAGAGATCAGGTGTTGGTATCTATAACCTTGAGTTACAAGAATGTTAAGAAATCTTGATATTGCCAACAGAGAGAAGGTTATCAAACTCCTGAGAGAGACAATAGTAGCCCATGAATGGTATTAAGAGTCTAACTGTTCAAAGGACAATGCCCACAGAAAAGTGAGCTACATTCAAAGTACAAACACCCACAAATTTCCTTTTAATAATAGAAGGGAAAGAACATTCATATAAGGGAAGGAAAGAAATTTTTTCAAAGATAACCCCAAGAAGGGCACTAGGTGAAAAAAGGGAGTCCAAAGGAAAACTATAAGAGTCCATGGATGGATGCATTCATTCACTCATTCATTTTCTCATTCATTCATTCATTCATTCATTCATTCATTCAGTATTTCTTGCATGTGTTACCATGAAGGCATAAGAAGAAGCAGACAACTGGTGAACTGATGCTCTTTACTGTGTTTCCTTGGCCATGACTCCATATAGATTTCTGGGATGTCCCCTTAACCACTGCAAGAGAATAACTACAAGGTTTTCTCTTTGCCCTTTCAATCTATCTCTTGTTCCCTGATAACTCACCAGGAGATTTAAAGGGAATTGGCTATGAAGTATTACAGAGGACCATAGATACAAAGAAGGCACAAGGGGACAGATTTTACAGCAACGACTAAAAGCTATAACAGTTTCAAAAGTTGCAAAGATTGTTAGAATTTATACCTAGTCCTCAGCACCAAGCACTGGACACTTGATCTTATCTTTTTTTAAAAATGTGTACAAAGTTCTACGAAAATTAATATTTTATTAAAAACAAACATGGACATTAATACAAACAACTAAACTTCATAAGGGATTATGTTATTTAAATGAATTAGTTTCCAAACAATACAATTTTTTGAATCACATTCTTTAAATACTCTATAGGATTGTTTGTCCATTGATTCTTTTTTGAATTTTTTTTATTCATTATCAACTTAACAGACATCAAAAAACATAAACATTTCAACATGTAAAGAAAATGAAAAGGTTTCATATTTATTTAAATGAAACTGAATATATGTAATCTTTTAAAATATATAATGAATTTAAGGTGGCTAGGTGGCATGGTAGAGAGAGTACAGCTCGTTTTGTTGATTTGTCCATGAAATGGAAAACCTCCAGCTAATTTTACAGATGAAGAAATGGAGACAAACGGGATTAGGTGACTTATCTGGGATCAAACAGCTAATAGGTTCCTGAGGCCAGATTTGAATTGAGGACCTCCAGCACGATTGCCACCTAGCACCCTTAGAGTGTGACTTCAGTGCTTAGAGTCAATAATACTGGAATTCAAATCCAGCCTCCCTTACAAAGTGTGAAGAACTGGATGTTGGAGTAGGAATGAAGAAAACTTTTTTGGAGAAGTAATTACTTCCTCCTAGAGTTAGTGATAGAGAAAAAGAAGGCATAATTTGGTTTTTATATACCCTAAATTTGGGGAAAGAAGATTTCAAAGGGTTCAGATGAAGGTTAGATAGGATCCCATGGACTAAAATTCTTTGGGAGAAGTCAGGCCAGGAGACAGAAAACTTTATGAAATTCTGAGGAAAACAATTCCAAAGGAAGGGGAAAGTTCTCTGTGGAGACTAATGTGAAGGAACAAATAACTTACCAACCAATATTTTTTAAAGTGGCCTACAGTGTATGAAAGTAATGGAAAATAACAAGTTGAATGCAAAGGGTAACAATTATATAAGGATAATGTCAGGCATGTTAAAGAAGCAAACTACTTAGTTCATTTCTTCATCTTCACCATCACCATCACCAACACCACCATCACCACTATCATCATCATCATCATCATCATCATCTTCTTCTTCTTCTTCTTCTTCTTCTGCTGCTGCTGCTGCTGCTGCTATTTCCATATTGGGGAAAAGCGAATCAAATAAAGGATGGAATTAAAGTATAGGATGGATGGGTCAATGACAGCTGATGAGAGAGAGAAGGAACAAAAGTTCAATTTTTATTTTTTTTTTCTTTCTAGCCATGGAGAATGGCTATTGATTGGACTGGGGGGGGGAAAAACAGAACAAATATGGTTAAGAAGGAGTTAATGCTCAAAGTAATTAAGGAGATTAAAACCACCTGGTTGCACCCAAATTTCTGAATTCAAATCTCCTAATCCAGCTGAACTACTTCCTCAGATACTAAAAGAACTAGCTGATGTGATTGCTTAAATATTGCCCTACCATAGAAAAAAAAAAGTCAATTGGAAAGACATCACAGGACTCGGGAAGGAAGTGAGTTTCATTTTTTGTTCTTTAGAAACAACATCTGTCATTGAGATTAAGTTGAAGATGGCTACTCTTTAGTACTGGTTTTCTTTTCATAAAGCTTTGTAGTCATTGTGTACATGGCTCTGCTCATTCTGCTAACTTAACTTCGAATCAATTCATACAAGTCCTTTTATGTTTCTGTCAATTCCCCCTGTTTAGGTCTAGCAGGTGGCCTTAATAAATTAGTAATTTAATTAAGATAATTAGTAATTACCTAAAATTTTAGAAATTTGGAAGAAATAGCAGTGGCTTGGTGTGTCTGGAAGCTTTCCTTATTGACTCCATATATGAATATCCAAATATATGCATATACATATATATATATATATATATATATGTGTGTGTGTGTGTGTGTGTGTGTGTGTGTGTGTGTGTATGTGTGTGAGTGTGTGTGTGTATGCATAGTCATACTTTATTGCTACCTTTTGTTTTTATATCACATTTCCCCCCTTGTGAAGATATTTTATGAAGAATAAAAACAAAATTTCACCAATTAATAACCATTCATTTCATCTGCTTTCCCTTCCTCCACTGAACAACAAAGAAAAATAAAACCCTCATAACCAATATTCATAGTTAAGCGAATTGAATTCTTTTATTGATTATGCTCCCAGAAATGTATGTCTCATTCTGTATTTTGAGTCCATCATCTCTCAGGGTAGTATACTTCATCTTTGGTCCTCTGAAATTATTGTTTGTTGTTGCCTTGATCACTATCCTGAAGTTTTTGAAAGTAAAAAGTTGCCTTTAAAAAATGTTTTTCTCACATTCAATTGGGTATGGAAATCTGTGTAACCCTACAGGAAAATAGGGGGAGAAGGGGACAAGAGAGCAGGGGGATGATAGAGAGGAGGGAAGATTGGGAAAGGGGCTAATCAGAAGTAAATACTTCTGAGGAGGGACAGGGTCAAAAGAAAGAACAGAATAAATGGGAGGGCAGGATAGGATTAAGCGAAATAGAGTTAGTTTTTCACAACATGTCTACTATGAACGTGTTTTGCATAACTACACATGTACAACCTATATTGAGTTGCTTGCTTTTTCAATGAGGTTGGGTGGGGAGGGAGGAATGGAGAAAATTTGAAACCTAAAGTTTTAAAAACATATGGTTAAAAAAATGTTTTCACATGCTACTGGGAAATAAGAAATACAGGAAATGGGGTACAGAAGTCTATCCTGCCCTACAGGAAAATAGAAGGGGAAGGGGATAAGAGAAGGGGAGAGAGATAGAAGAGAGGACAGACTAGGGGAAGGGATATTCAGAATGCATGCCATCTTGGGGTGGGGGGAGGGGGGAGATGGGGTGAAAATTTGGACCTCAAAAACTTGTGGGAGTGAATGTTGAAAACTAAAAATAAATAAATTTATATAAAAACATGTTGTTCTCATTAGAGAAAATGTTCTGATTTTGCTCACTTCACTCTGCATTATTTCATAGAGGTCAATCAGTCAGTTAATAAACACTTAGTAAATACCTACTACGTACCAGGCAATAAAGTGATGGAAGTATAAATACGAAGAAAGACAGTTTCTACCCTCAAGGAATTTATAATGTAATGAGAGAAGACAGGCACATGAAAGGAAGCTAACAACAACAAAAAAGAATGGTGGAAGGTACCTAGCATAAGGCAGAACAAAGAAATCCAAAAGCAGTGCTGCTCTTGGAAAATGAAGAGCTGGGGCAGCTAGGTGGCACAGTAGATAGAGCACCAGCCCTGAAGTCAGGAGGACCCGAGTTCAAATCCGGATTCAGACCAAACACTTGACACTTCCTAGCAGTGTGACCCTGGGCAAATCACTTAACCCCAGTTGCCTAAAAGGATTAAAAAAAATAAAATAAAATGAGGAGCTAACTGATCTTGCTTCCCCCACCCCCATAAAATGGAAGTTTTGGAGCTCACGGATCTGCCCTTGAATCACAGGTCCTATTAAAGAAGAGGGTTCTAATGAGATGGGAGTACTAAGGTAAATTCATCTTTCAGGATGATGAGATTTCTCAGTGATAAGGTTCCAGGGATAAGATGGCATAACAGAAAAAGTATTAAAAAATAAGAAAAAAGTCTAAAAGCAATGCATCTAATGGTAAATGAGAAGCTTACTGTCTTTGACCCCTTCCTTCCTAATGTCCTCTGAGATTGTCCATTTTGTTATTTTTCCTATCATAATAATTAATGTTCTCAAAGGTTTTTTTTGAAAGTAGAGTAAATCAATCAATCACCCCCACTCCAAAGTAATTAGCAAGATGTTATACCTGATGCCTTTGTCAGGTATCTTCAATGAAACAATTACTCAATGAAAGGTATGACCCACATGTGAACAAGGTCCTTGACATCTCTATTCAATCAATCAAAAACAACTTCAATAGGTTCCACAGAAGGTATTTTAGGATTGGTTGGTTGAAAAGACTTGGCCATATCCTGAAGATCTTCTATAAAACAGCAAGCCAGTTTGGAAGAGATCATCATTACAGTTTCTGACTGATAATGTAGAAGTGATCCCAGTCAAGCTTCTGAGAAGGAACCATTTAGACAGGTAGAGAACATCTCTGTCTCATTCCCACTTTGCCCAAAGGATAACTTTGTGAGCTTTGGAGGGTTGGAGGATTTCAACTTCCCAGGGGCATCCCAGCAGCATCCCTGCAAAAACAATATCTGTATCTAGAGTTGAGGATGAGCTAGAAGCAGATGACAGGCAGTCACCCTGGAGGGTGGAGTGGGAATCTTGAGGACCATAGCAAAAGAATTCTAGGTGCTGTTAGTTACCCCTTTTATTACAAATGCTTTAATATTGAGCCCACTTTTCCTTGGCCTATGCATGTACTTGTGAGAGAAGGTTATAGATTTTCTTTTTGCATCAGCTCTTTTTACTATATAACTTTGGCAAATATCCCTTTATAAAAAGTTAATTCAGATTGAGTGACTGACATCAACTAATAGTCAAATGAAAAGTTTGCTAATGAGGACTTATGAAATATATTACTGGAAAAATCGCTCTTCAAAGCTCCAGATTATCTCTGTAACTCTGAGGTGAAAGATAGCCAGTTACCTTTTAGGAACCTTACTTGCAATTGTGCATAGGAGTTAGGAAAATGGGCCCAGAATATATGTGCTACATAATTATGAACTTGACAAATATCAGCAAACAAGATCTTGCACATATGTATAAGAACAGAAAAAAATGGATTGCATATGAGATTGGAAACCACTATTACATCAAGATTGTTTTTTAAAGTATGCAATAAATTTAGCATAACAGTTCCAGAGTTGTCCTGTTTGTCTCTCTCTCTCTCTGCTCTCCTTTATACTTTTTTTTTTTTTGGTGGGGCAAGGCAGTGGGGTTAAGTGACTTGCTCAGGGTCACATAGCTAGTAAGTGTTATGTGTTTGAGGGCAGATTTGAACTTGGGTCCTCCTGAATCAAGGACTGGTGCTCTGTTCACTGTGCCACCTAGCTTCCCCTCTTTTATACTTTTTAAAAATAGTTCATAGATGCTCTTTTCTTTTTTAACACAACTGTCCATAACTCCTTCCTTTGTAAGTTTCCTGACTCTGAAAAATAAAAGTCCCATTTTTATAACAAATGATTGTCAAGCAAAACAAATCCACACATTGGTGATGTCTGAAATTACATACCTCATTCTGTACCTTTAATCCTTCCCTTCTCTACCAAAAGATAGGAAGCATGGTTAAATATCAGTTTTCTAGAATTGTGTTTTTTTTAAATAAGAGGTATTTTCTGGAGCAAAAAGGATTGCTCAGGTTACTACATTGGGTTTCTCTGATATTTCTTCAGAGGCCCAATGTAGTCGAAAAAAGGAGGGTATCGTTCAGATGAAGAGCAACGTTTCCACATAACAATACTAAGTGACAAAATTGTGTAGCTATTCACAAGGCTAGGAAGAAAGTAGATGCCACTGGTGAACAGTGTTGGTCTATGGCCTCCATTGTTGTCAGTCCACAGCACGCAATTGAGTGCCTTTGAAAGTACAAATGTATTCATACTCCGATCAAAGACCCAAAGTCCTTCAGGACTCAGACTTACCTAGCATTTTAGACAAGAAGCTATAGAACTGATAGGAGATTGACCCATGTGAAGGGGCAAAGGAAAAATCAAGATTACTAAAATTAGAGAGTTTTCTGAATTGTCTAATAAAGAATGAGAAATTAGGGGCAGGCACCCAGGAAATTTAAATCTAATTGAGCTCTGCACTGTAGCAGTTGGGGTTTATAAGCTTTAGTGTACGTGCAGGTTAGGGTTATACCAGACAAGCCGGCATCACAGCTCCAGCAGGTTGTGGGATATTTAAATGTTGATGTCTCACTGTCATACCAAAGTCAACATTCAAATACCAAAATCATTATCCACTCTATCTTCTTCTGGGCCACCCTGTGCAAAAAGACAAAAACAGAAGCCTAACAACAAAGCAGCAACTTCTAAGTTTTGATTTTTTTTCTTAATGGTAGTATCATTCCCTAAGTTACTCACTAGAAAAATGAAAACTTGACTCCCTGCTCTCTTCCATCAGTCATTCACTTTTGAGAATGTTTCTCCAGTGTTGTTTTTTTTTTTGGGGGGGGGAATGTTGCAGAATGACATAGAGTCCTACTCTAGGAAAGCTATGACTTTCATCCAATACTACGCAATGGAACCAGTGCGGTACTATCATGAGTAGTGGTTTTGCAATTAGAGGACCTGGTTTCAAATTACATAATTAATTTTTGGCAAATCACTTTTCCTTTCTGGGCTTCATTTTCCTCATCTGTAATATGAAAACATTGGGTGAGATGGACTCTAAGGTACTGTCTAGCTCTTCATCTATGATTCTATAAATCTGATAACAAAGCAGCAACATAATAGACATTGTATTGGCTTAAAATTTGCAGAGTGATTTTTAATTCTTGGTTGTTTTTTTTTTTTGGTGAGGCTCTAATTTGATCCTCTTGATATCCCTGTGAGCTATGTAGCATTGATATTGTTATCCTCATTTCCCAGATGAGAAAACTGAGATTTGATAAGCTCATGATCACACTAGTGAGTATTCAGTGAAGAATTGGAACCAGGGTCTCTCCTGACTCTATTTTTACCTCTGTCCACAAGACAAGACCACATCAGTTTAAGTATAAATCTACCACATATATAAAATCATAGGATTATAGGTGTTGATCTTAAAGGCCACTTACAAATTTCTCATAGTATAGTTGAGGAAACTGAAGCCAGGAGAATGGAGATGATTTGTCTAAGGTCACAAAGTTCAGAAGTGGCTGAGTTGGGTTTTGAACCTGGGTCTTCTGACTCCAAATTCAAAAGAACTGGCTGTGAAACTTTGAGCTAAAGGGAAAGGATGAGTATACATGAATTCTCTTATCCCATATTCTTAGGAAAAAAACAATACTTGGTTATCTAGGGAAGTTTTTTTTTTATCTCACTAATATAAGACTATAAATATCTTCTACTAGTCTTGAGTAAAGTGAGAAATGATGAGACAGCTGCCTTGGGTACCTTCCTTAAATGGAGACTATGGGAGAAGGTTTCTGATGTCTACTCTCCACCCTCTATAACAAGAAGCTAGAAGGAATCCTTAGGGTAGGAAGTAGTGAAGAGGTGTGAGTTTCAGAGATGATGTGATGTGGTAGGTTGATGAGTTTCTGAAGACCATGAAGAAGTCCAGGAGAACAGATGAGTGGGAAATGAACAAGTGATCCCATTCTAGCATATTTTTACAATTCGATTGATTGCCCTTTATAACATCCCCATTCACTCACCTGTCTTTGATGTCCTGATGTGTCCAGGATGCTTCCCTACTGCCTCACAGCACTCTCAGATATCCCCATCCTCAAAACAACCCTCACAATTCATCTATCTCTGATAGCTATTGTGTTATCATCGTGTTATATCCTTTCTCCAGCTAAACTCCTGTTCAGAAAGGTATCTACAATTGATTTCCTCCATATTCTTTCTTCTCATTCCTTTCTTAACACTGAATTCTGATTTTTGATCTCATCCTTCAACTGAAATTACTTTCTCTAAAATTAACAATCATCTCTTAATTGTTAAATTGAATGGCCTTTTCTCAGTTCTCTTCCTTCTTGACCTCTCTTCAGCTTTTGACACTTGATCATTCTCTTCTCCTTGACTCTCTTCTCCCTAGGTTTTCATGACACTGCCTTCTCATCCCTTACTGTTTGACCATTCCTTTTCAGTCTCATTTGTTGGATTTTCATCCAGGTCATGCCTGTTAACTGCTGCCATCCCCAAAGGCTTTGTATTGGGTTCTTTTCTCTTTTCCTTCTATATTGTTTCATCTGGCAATCTCATCATGGACCATGGATTCAGCTGTTATCTTGGTGGTTTTTTGATTGTTTTTTAGGCAATTGGGGTTAAAGTGACTTGCCCAGGGTCATACAACTAGTATGTGTCAAGCATCTGAGGCTGGATTTGAATTCAAGGGTCCTTCTGACTCCATGGCCAGAGCTCGAAATCCACTGTGCCACCTAGCTGTCACTCTCAACTGTTACCTTTATGCATATGATTCTCAGGTTTATTTATCCAGCCTTAACTTCTCTCCTAAACTCTGATCTCATGTCTCCAATTGTCTGCTAAACATCTAAAATTGGATGTATGTTAGAGATCTTAGCCAAAACTGAACTCATTATCTTTCCTCTCAAACCTCTCCTCTTTCCTTACTTCCCTATTACTGTGAATGGTTCTACCATCTTCCCAGTCACCTTGGATCACAATCTCAGTCTCTTCCTTAATTATTCACCCTCTGTCAGCCCTCAAATCTAATCAGTTGGCAGGCCCTGCCATTTCTATTTTTATAACATCTTAGTCCCCTTATCTCCTGACTTTGCCACCACTTTGATAGAGACCCTCATCAGCTCACACCTAGACAATTGCTATAGTCTGTTGGTTGGCTTGTCTGCTTCAAGTATTTCTCTACTCCAATTGTTTCTTCACTCAGCTATCAAATCATTCTTCCTAAATCAGAAATCTGACCATGTCACCCTTTACCCATTCAATAAAATTCAGTGGCTCTCTATTACAATTAAAACACATATGGAATCACTTGTTTGATTTTTAGAGCTTTCTATAACCATGCCCCATGTTTCTTTTACAATTTTCTTGCACTTCACACTTTTCTATGTATTCTGTGATCCAGTAAAACTGGTCCTCTTGCTGCTCCTCGTACAAGATACTATCTCCCAAATACAAGCATTTTCACTGGCTGTCCACCAAAGTCTATAACTCCCGCACTCCACATCTCCACCTCTTAGTTTTCCTGGTATCCTTCACATCTCAGCTGAAGTCCAAACTTCTGCAAGAATCCTTTCCTGATCCTCCTTAATGCTAATTTGTTCCCTTTGTCGATATATATACTGTTTGTTCATATCCTTTAATCATTTATCTGTTGGAGAATGGCTATTTTGATGTTTAATTATCTCAAACATCAAACTCTTATCAAAGGCATTTGATGCAAAGATTTTTTTTCTCATTCAACTACTTCCCTTCTTACTGTAAGTGAATTTGTTTTGTCTGTTCAGAAGCTTTTCAGTTTCATGGAATCAAAGTTACATGTTTTATCTTTTGCAATAGTCTTTATCCCTTGTTAGCTGACTATAATTCCTACCCATAGCTGTGGGAGGTAGATGCTCTGTTTCTCTTCTTCTTCTTTTTCTTCTTTTTCTTCTTCTTCTTCTTCTTCTTCTTCTTCTTCTTCTTCTTCTTCTTCTTCTTCTTCTTCTTCTTCTTCTTCTTCTTCTTCTGTAATAAGAACTTTAATATTTAAGGTCACATCCATTTAGAACATATTGTGAAACATGGTATAAGGTGTTGGTCCAAGCCTAATTTGTGCCAGACTGCTTTCCAGTTTTCTTAGTATGTTTTTATAAAATAAAGAACTCTTTCATAAATAATTTATGTATCCACTTTATCAATGTGTAATTGAGTAGCATTATTTTTTATTCTTGTGTAGTCTTTCCATTGATTTACCTCCCTGTTTTTTAACCAATACTAGATGATTTTCATCACTGCTGCTTTACAATATAATTTGTAGTCTGGTACTATTATTCTGTCTTCATCTTCTCATTATTTCCTTTGATAGCTTAGTTCTTTTGTCTTTTGTAAAGTGAATTATATTATTTTATCAAGTTTTATAAAGTATCTCATTGATAATTGTGTTGGTATGTAAAAGTATACATTAACTTAGGTAGTACTCTCATTTTTATTATATTGGCATGGCCTAGGCATGAGCAATGAAAATTCTACCAGCTATTTAAGCAGCTCTTACTGTCTGTAAAAAGCACCTTTAAATTGATTATTTTATGAATCTTTTTAGTGCTTTGATAATCTGATCTCTAGATTCTTTATGCATTTTGTAGTTATTTTGGAATGAGATTTCTCTTTCTATTATGGCCACTTGAATTTTGCTATGATTATAAAGAGCTACAACTAATTATTGAGGGTTTATTTTTAGCCAGCAATTTTACTGAAATTATTAATTGTCTCAATTAGTATTTTTGATGATTCTCTAGCATTTTCCAAGTATATATTCATATTATCAGTAAACTAGTAAATTATTTCCTCTTTACATATCTTTATGCCTCTAATCTTTGCTCCTTGTTTTATTGCTGTTATTTGCATTTCCATAACTATATAAAATGTAGTGGGAAGAGTATGTTGAGTCTCAGGTATTTTATGCATTTTGTAGTTATTTGGGATGGAATTTTCCTTTTTATTGTCGTTTATTGTGTTTTATGGTAACTACATATAATGCTGTTAATTTGAGGATTTTATAGCTTACAACTTTGTTAATGCTATTGTATCATATACTATGTTTGCTGAATCCCTAAAATTTTCCAAGTAAATCATCATTTCATTAACAAACAGGGCTAGTTTTATTTTCTCTTTATCTCTCTTTATGCCTTTAATTTCTTTCTTTTGTGTTACTATTGTTGCTAGCATTTTTGGAATTATTGCAAATAATAGAGTGGAGACTAGATGTCCTTACTTCATTTGACGTTTATTGGAAAAGACTCAAATGTATTTCCATTGTCAGTCATACTTGCTTTTGATTTTAGATGCTTTTAAAAATCCATATTAAAAACATTTCTCTTTGCCTATACTTCGTAGGTTTTTTAGTATAAATGAGTGGTATACTTTGCCAGAGACTTTTTCTTCAATTGAAATTATTATGGATATTTTGTTTTTAATTGGATTGATTATGTTGATTATATTCCTAAGTTTGAACTATCCTTGAATCCCTGATATAAATACGACTTGGCAATAATGAATGATTTCTTGGATAAATTACTATAGCTAGTTTGATAAGATTTTGTTTACAATTTTTCACTCAATGTTCATTTCCTTCTGTGTTTTATCCTTCCCTGGTTTAGATGTTAGGACTTTGTCTCACAAAAGGATTCTGGTAGTATCTTTTCTTTTTCAATTTTAGAGAATGATTTGTGCAATATGAGTATTAATTGTTCTTGAAAAAAATTGATAAAATTCCCCTGTGAAACCCTCAGGACCAGCAGATTTTTTCTTTAGTAGTTCCTTTACAGCTAGTTCTATTTCTTGTTCTTAAATTTAGTTATTTAAGATCTCTATTGGCTTTTCTTTCAGTTTGGATATTTTACATTTTGAATGTAGTCCTCTATTTCTTTTGTATTCTGTTTTGTTAGCATATAACTGTGCATAATAGGTGTTGATTATTCTTTTTATTTCTTCTTGTTTTATTGTAATTTTACTTTACTCATTTGCTGTTTTATTGATTTTTATTTTCTGCCCTCTATTAAAACAAATTAGCTAAAAGTTTATTAATTTTATTAGGCTTTTCAAAGAAACAATGATTAGTTTTATAATTTCTATGGTTTTTATTTTCACTTTAATTTTTCTGCTCTAACTTTCAACATCTCTTTCATGAGTATTTTAGGTTTTCTTTATCTTTTAGCTTTCTGATGAAATACAAATACAGATAATTAATCCAATATTTTTCCCATTTTGCTAATGTATATTTGTAGGAATATGTTTCCCCCCATGAGGACTACTTTAGCTGAATCCAAGTTATATGACTATGTCATTTTATTATTCTCATTTTCTTTCACATATTTATTATTACTGTAATTTTTGCTTTTACCCACTCATTATTTAGGACTTCATTGTTAAGTCTTCATTTAGGTCTGTTTATTTTGTTTGTATTCCCTAAAATAATATCTTATTATTATTATTATTTTATATTATGGTCTGTAAAGAATGCATTTACTATTTCTACCTTTTGAAATTTGTTTGCAATGTTTCTGCAATCTCTCTCTTTTTCTGGTTCCACGTTGTGTTGAGAAATATATGTATTCTTTTTGCATTCCCACTTACATGATGTCATCAGTCTTTTAATTCTAGGTTCTCCAGCAATTTGTACAGTTCTGCATTTTATAATTTTTTCATCTTTCTGTTAGACTTGTCCCAAACTGAGAGAGGGGAATTCAAATTTCATGTCACTATCATGTTGCTGTCCATGTATTTTTCTAGCTCAGTTAGTGTTTCTTTATTAATTTTGATGCTAATGCATTTGGAGCTTATAATTTTAATATTGATATTAGTTTGTAGTGTATGATTCCTTTCAGCATAACTTAGTTTTCTTGTTTATCTCTTTTAGTGTTTTAAGTGTTTGCTTTTGCTTTGTCTTGGCTTCACTTGATTCATAGTAAATATTTTTTCCCAGCCATGCATTTTTAATCTGGATATTATTTAAAATGTGATTCTTATAAATAACATTGCAAGGTTTTATATTCCTATCCATTTGTCCTTCTTTTTCATGTTACTGAATTATTTAATCCATTCACATTTTAAAGTTATGAGAATTAGGTTTATATTTTCCTCCATTTATCTGTATTACTGGTTTTTTCCAAGTTATGATTTTTTCCCCCTCTCTTTCACCATAAACATGGCACTATGTCTTGTCAGGTATTTTAGCTTAATCTTTTTTATGTGGCCTTATTCTCATTGGCTTTCTTCCCCTCACCTTCAAGCCCCCTCCCATTTATTATCTCTTTCTCTGATTTTGTTTATTAGTTCCTTTTTGTTCCTTGCTTTTTATCTAGGTATTTATTCCCCTCTTCTTTTTTTTTCCTCTGTTAAATATTAAAGTAGAATTCCCTGTCCCTCTCCTCTTTCAATTTGTTTTGTTCATAAGTTTTCAGAAGTTCATTTTCTTTGCTTTTTTCTAGAAAGGATTTCTTTCTCTTGCTCTCTTCATTATCTATCTTGCTAGTGTATTGTAGGCATTTATTCTTTGGTTCATGTTCCTTATACTTGGCCTTTTATTTTCTTTATTCATCATGGAATTACGACTTTTGTGGTTCTTATTTTGAATCCTTTTTATGGTTTTGTTTTGGTTGGGCAATGGGGGTTAACTTACTCAGGGTCACAAAGCTAGTAAGAGTTATGTGTCCGAGGGCAGATTTGAACTCAGATGCTCCTGAAGCCAGGGCTGGTGCTGTGTCCACTGAGCTACCTAGCTGTCCCTGGATCCTCTTTTCTAAAGAGTTTCTATTATTGTCTTGTATGGCTTTCCTCTAGCATCATTTTCTTTTTGTTTTGTGTTTCACATTTATAAAAATACCAATTCCTGCAACTGATGGAGATACTGTCTCATGGTAGGATTCTTTCTATATTCCTGATTGTGTAGCTCATTATTTTTTTTAATTTTAAACTTAAATTCATAAAGACAAAAAAATTTGCAAATACACAGCATAACATAAAAAGAGGATTCAATATGGAACCATGAATTTTCATTTTATCTTGTTTATTTTAAAAAAACTATGTAAGAAGTACCACACGTAGTTTCAAAACTACACCACTTTTCTGTGCTTCCTTCTAAGTTTTATTTTGTCTTCTACTGTGAACTTTCATTTTTTTCTCCCTCCCTCCCAACCCTGGCCTAGAGAAGGATACCATTAGATGTAAATATGTATATATATGTAAAACCATACTATGCATACTTCTATTTATCACTTCTTTTTCTGGATAATGGATGGCATCTTCCTTCATGGGTTCTTTGTAGTTGATTTGAGTATTATCCTCCTTTAAGCTTTTTTTTTGTTTTTGTTTTTATTTTTGCTATTATGAAAAGAACACATTAAAAAAAGGGAGTATTCTTGGATTAATTACCATATAATGGAATGCAAGCAAAGAGGAGGGTCTAAACCCTAGAAGTACAACTACCTGTTACTTACTATTGACATCAGCTAATGGAAATAAGTTATAGAATGATGGATAGTGATTTATTGGCAATGAAGCCAGCCCTACAGAGGTGATGATATCATATTAAAAAGACTGATTTAGTGAGAATTCACTAAATAGAAGTAAGGATAATTGGAGGTGTGGAGACTGGAGATTATGAAAAGCCTCCTGCTGAGGATGGAAACTGAACTGAATCTTGAATGAAGCTTTATAATCCAGGAAGCAGAGAGAAAGAGGAGTTTAGGCATGTGGGAAGCTAGTGAAAAGTCACAGAGTTGGGAGATAAAATATTATTTTATTATTATTATTATGTGTTTTTTTTGTCAAGGCAATCAGGGTTAAGTGACTTGCCCAGGGTCATACAGCTAGTAAGTATCTAGTGTTTGAGGCCACATTTGAACTCTGGTCCTCCTAACTCCAAGGCCAGAGCTCATCCACTGCACCACCCAGCTGCCCCTAGAATGTTATTTTAAAGGTCATTGCTGCTGAATCATTGAGGATGTGAAAGGAAGTAAAAAGACTAGAAAGGAAGGAAGAGGTCAATTCATGAACAGCTCTAACAAAAACAGGATTTGGGATTTTATCTTGGAGGTAAGAATGTGTTGAGCATGGGGTGCCAAGGCAGACCTATTTGGCTTAGGAAAATCACTTTGGAAGCTGAGTGGAGGAAGGATTGGGGTGGGGAATGATAGGAGGTGTGGAGACCAATCAGAATGCTATCACAATAGTCTCAGAAGAAAGTGATCACATCCTGCACCTGGAGGATGGCTCAGTGGAGGGAATAGAATTTGTGAAGGTAAAAACAAATACTTGGTAACGAATTGGATATGTGAGATGAATTTGAGAGAGTCATTGAAGAAGACACTGAGTTGGCAGGCCTGAATGACTCAAAAGATGGTGGCACTCCTTACCATAATAGCAAAGTTTGGAAGAGATTGAAGATTAGAGATACCCATGCATCCTATGAATTAGATATAAGAAAGATCATTATGAGATGTGGTATTATTATGAGATATGGTGGGCATCCACGGTGGTAGCCATCTTACTCATTCTCTTTATTAATGTTTTTAGTCTTGTTTCCATTCAACTGGACCATTTGGATCTGGGTCCCTGAAGAAGGGGCTTTGTTTTATTGTTTTTTAGGGGTTTTTTTGGGGGGTCAGTAGAGATCTTGGATCAGGGGTCTGTTCATCTATAACTTCTCACCAGCAGTGGGGAGGAAGTGAGACGTTGATTTAATTGAGTCAGATTGGGAGGAAAACTTGCTAATATTGAATATTAGGCCCAAATTGGGTTGACTCCATCTTTGTCTGACAGTACAGCGCTGAGGTCACAAAGGTAGAAGATCATAGGTTTAGAGGTAGGAGGGACTTCAAAAGTCAGTTGGAACTAGTTATTCCTCTCATTTTAAAGATGATGACATTTTCTATCTGCCTCTCATCAATGAAACGCCCAGGAGAAAACTTACCTCTTTCTTACAGGCCCATGTGCAGTGACCAGGTCCTGTCAATCATCCCTTCATGAACTCTCTAGCCTGTACAGAGTGTGACTCCTACCATGCTCCAGAGCGTCACCATACAGTCTCATTCTAGCCGTGGAATTTACACAGTGGAAGCACCTTCTTTCCTTAATTGTTTGGTGCTTCCCAGAACCTGTATTTAAGGAGGATACTCAGGCCGGACTTGTCTCATTTTTCTGCAAGGCTGTACTAGGTACTTCTTTTAACCATGCCCCTGGGTCAGATACCTTTGACTCCCCTCACCCCGTACAATTTTAGCTTTCTTGTATATGTTGTCTTATTCTATTAGAATGTAAGCTCTTTGAGGGCAGGGATATTCTTCCTTTCTACCTCTATTTGTATTCCTAGAGCCAAGTTCAGTGATTGGCACATGGTGAATGAGTAATAAATGCCAGGTGACTAATTGACTGATTCTAGCTCTGTCCCTTACTTAACCATACTGGTTCAAGGTCTTGTCAGTGCTTATGTGACTTAGAACCCCAAGTAATCTGTCTCTAGTCTTTCTCCTTAAGTTTACCCTACATACCATGAAAAGATTTTTAAGCTTTTTTTAATCATACATTTCACTGATTAAAAAAAAACACAATGACCTCTTATTACCTATAAGAAAAATTCCAAACTGAGCCTACCATTCAAGGCCTTCCATACTTCAACCTACATTTCTAAATTTAATCTCTAAATATTCTGTTCTAACTAAATTTGTCTACTTGCTTTCCTCAGGAAAGATCTTACCCGCTTCCTTCATCAATTATTTAGATGCCCACTACTCTGCTTTGTCTATCATCTATCGAGGACCTAGATCAAATAAGGGAAATAACATGGAACTCAGAGCTGGTTTCTGGTCCGAGAAGCAGAAGATGTGGATTGGTGTCCTGAATCTGCTGGTTACCGGTTGCAACTCTGTAGGCAATGGCTTCATCTTTGTGGAAACATAGAAGATTGGATTACATGATCTCTAAGGGCCCTTCCTTCCTTAGAGTTTACTATGTATCATGCAGTATCTCCTCTAAACCCTTCATTGATTACCCTCCACTGATCTACAGCAGATTTTCCCTCCTCTGAGCTGTCAGAACATTGATTGTCTGCTTCATTAATCTGATACTTGGCATGTATGACAGTACAGTGTAGTATAGTAATTAGATATATGAATATGTCTATTTACCACCTATATATGCATGCATATATATGAAACATGTCAGGCATGCATATACATGTATGTATGTATATGTGTATATATATACATATATATATACACACGGTTCACAGACACACATATAGATAGTAAATAGACATTTATGTGTCAATAATTATACTATACAACTAATGATACTATACAATTACCATATACTATACACCTGTGCATGTGGAACATGATGTATTATATGTTTCATATACACACATGCATATATAGATAAATTGTAAGACATATTTATATTATCTAACTATACTATATGCAATGCCATACATAAATATGTGTATAGATAATTACATATGCATGTATATACATAGATGGCGTATATGTGTATATAATGCATGTATGCACAGACTGGTAGCAAATAAATGTGTACACATACACATGTATGTATGCATAGATAGCATATATAATGTATATATTATATATAGAAAATATGCATTACATATACACATGTGCATATGGTACATATACACAGACACATAGAGTCTTATCCCTATGACATTACTTTCTACTATGTAACCTTGAGAAAGTCTCTTTGCTTCTGTCTGCTTCCATTTCCTTACATCTAAAATGGAGATAATGATAGCTTCTATCCCTCAATTGTTGTGAGGATAACATGAAATAAAATTTATAAAATGATATATAATGGTAGCTATTATTAGCGGCTTAGAGTTTAGTTGTGGGAATAAAAAAACTTCATATGTATTTATGTGCATACAAACTTTTTGTGTGTGTATGTATATATATGTGTGTGTGTTATGTATTATATATACACATATATACATACATATACATATTACATACACACATGTATATGTGTATATATGCGTCTACACACATATACATCTATACATGTGTGTGTGTGTATTTTCACTTTGGATCTACCTCAATACATGTGTATAAATGTGAAAGCTTGCCCAGGGTCATTCAGCTGGCAAATGCCTGAGGGCAGATTCAAAGTCAGATCTTCCTGATTCCTGCTCTCTATTTACTATATCACCTAGTTCCTTACAGTTCTACACTTCTTAGTCTCTTACATGGCATCTAGCAAAGTGCTTCAGGCATGGTAAATATTCAAGAATTATTTGTTCATTGACTGAGTGAAAACAAAGTTAGTAGCTTAGACAAAATAATTTGTTCTTAGAGCACTTAGTTATCAGCTCTAATCATCACTCTGCTCTTGTCTCAGGACATGCTTATACCAGCAAAGTGGCAGAGAACTAGTTTTGGAATCAAGGAGACTGAGGTCAGGTCCTACCTGTGGCCCAGGTTGATTAGGTGATCCCTGGAAGGTCACTTAACCGTTCAGTGCCCAAGATCAGGCACTGACATGCTTTGGTTGAGGGAATTTCCTCAACCCAGAATTCCCTACTCCAATGAAATAAAAGTTCCAGGGGGAAAAAAAATCCATTATCCATCATTTATCATCTTTCTATCTCTGTCACCTCTATCTATCATATAAGATCTTAGTATGTAAAAAATTAGAATACAAATCTAAAATTCTTTTAAGTCACAACTAAAAAAATCCTGTGGAAGCACTTTAACTTTTATATGCCTGACATCATTGAACAGATTAAACAGAGAAAAACAATTGGGGAGAAAAAAATTTTTAAGTCATCATGCAATTATTAAATGAATTAAAATGGTAATTCTCATGCCATTAGTCTGAATTTAGTAAAGCTTAGAAAACTCCATTTGAACATTCTGCATGAAATAGCAATTTTGAGTTA
Organism: Phascolarctos cinereus; assembly: GCF_003287225.1. Lineage (NCBI taxonomy): Eukaryota > Metazoa > Chordata > Mammalia > Diprotodontia > Phascolarctidae > Phascolarctos > Phascolarctos cinereus. Next base: position 32,530,106 of record NW_027555847.1, read on the forward strand.
AAAAATTCTCTGAGCAGTTAATGGTTCTGCTATCAGTCTGATTTAGTAAAGGTTCAGAGCTCTTGTGAGCTAAACTTTCTTGGGAAGTCATTTTCATACCATCAGCTTTAGTCTGTGCCATTAAGATCATTTTTCCTTGATAAAGTGAATTTTTGTGGTATTGTTCTGGGTTTTGGGGAAAAAAGTATAATTTTTTCATGGGAAAAAGTAAGATTAAGCCAAAAATCCCCCTTTTGTATTTTCAGATCATCAGTCTGTGCTAAAGGAAAGATAGATTGTTTTTTTTCCCCAAGGAAAGTCAGTGAACTCCAGGTTATTAAACCATTGCCCTGGGAGAGTGGCTTGCTCCAAGAATCATTTGTGTGGAACTCAAATTGCAAAGTATGTTCAGTGTTTATGAATGACAATGGAATCTACTGTGGGGCCTAATTTTGAAAGGCCATAATGACTTTGATTTTGCCTTTTCATCATGGACAACAGAACCGGAGTGACAGATGTGGTTGTGATGAGTTGTCAGGACCAAGCCTCATGTCAAAGGATAACAAGGCCCCAGTGCCATCACACACATTGACCAAGACTCATGTCAAAGGATAACAAGGCCCCAGTGTCATTGTCCATGTTGCCCTCAATGCATTGGATTTGCCAGATGCCACCCTATTCTCATGGACCCATAGGATTTTCTAGAGTTATAAGCAATTCCATTAGTTTCTTTTCAAGGTTAACATTGCTCACAGTATGCCCAGACCCAGAATATTATCAGGCTTCTCCAATGAGGAAGAAGAGAAAGGAATAAACATATATATATATAACATTTATTATGTGCCAGGCACTGTGCTAAGCACCTTGAACACACAACTTCATAACAACCCTACAAGATTGGTGCTATTATTTTCTCTATTTTGTAGTTAAGGAAAGTGAGGCAAACAGAGTTTAAGTGACTTGTCATGGGCCACACAGCTAGTAAAAATCTGAGGTTAGATTTGAACTGAGGTTTTTCTGACTCCAGACTCAGCACTCTACCCACTGTGCCACAAGTTGACTCTCAATGCAATCCATGGTCATTCAAAATAGATTGACCTAACAATCTACACATGGGAAAACAAATAAGGAATGCACATTTTCTAGACCACAACATGAACTTGGATGGGCAAGCCCCTGAGTTAGTCCATCAATCAAGTCAAGTCATGCCAACAAGCATTCACAAAATACTTACTATGTGCCAAGCAATGAGCTAAGTACTTAAGATATAAAGGCATAAACATTCCTTCTCCTCAGGGAACATATATTTTAATGGGAAAGACAACTTGCAAATAATTATATACACATAGAATATATACAGTGTAAATTGGATGTAATCTCAGAGGGAAGGCACTGGTAGCAGGATGGTGGGTAGGAGGGTGGGTTAGGAAATGTTTCTTGAGTATCGAAGGAAACCAGAAAGTGGAGACAACAGGAAATGAGGGTAAAACCAATTAATGAAAACCAATTATAAGAGATGGAGTTTAGAAATGGAGTGTCACATGAAAAGAATAGCAAGAAGACTTCCTACAAATGAACAAGGAGCTAGGCCTTAAGCTGCACAGAATGGTCAGGAGTGCATTAGACAAGTGGGAAGTCTCTCCAGTAATCCTAGGCTGTTTCCTATTATGATTTCTCATTTTTTTAAAAGTCACATTCTCTCCATGATGCCATGCAACTTTAAATAATGAAATACAGTTATCCTTTCCACATCATGACTTTCCCCACTGTGGCTTTGATATATTCTGGGTCAACATGTGAAGCAAAATTGGAATATTTTTGGAGTTGCAGATGACATATGAAGGCCAGCAGATGACACAGAACCTATGACTAAATACTTCCCCATATTTCACAATAAGGTATTGTAAACACCCCACAAGAAAAAAAGAAAAAAAAATCAGACTTCTGCTCTGGTATGAAAGGAGGGTCAAAAAATTTTACATAGATTTTCCAGATCATGGGGGCATTGCACCCTTAAAGCCCTCAGTGTGGAAGGGATGACTATACTATGATCTCTGAAGAATCATGATTATGAGTGAGCCAAAGGGCAAGGAGGAGATATGCGGTGAATGTAAGGATACTGCACCATATTACTAGCAATGACTTTGCAGAGAAGTGCAAGTGTTTGCAATGGTGCCACCCAAGAAATTTGCTATCAGAAAAGGAGGTGAGTGAATCACGTCATGGTACACATGATAACAGTGATGCACTGGTAACTCACAGAGTATTTCAAAGACTTTGAAGAAGCTCATAGATGGGTGCAATGGAGCCTTTTTGGAAGATTTATGGGCGAATGTGGATGAGACTCCTATGGGATAAGAAGGTGTGGATGGGTGACGATCTGCATTGTGAGAGATGGTCCTCAATTCAATGAGATCATAGAGCCATTGAAGCGTTGAAATACAGCATTCTCCACTTTTTAGATTTTATCATATTTAGAGATAAGAGATACCCCCATAAATCTGTAGGGTACACCTGGATGTCCAAGCTAGAAGAGCCTAAGCCAGATGTTCTGCACTGTTTTTGTTGTTGTTGAGTCGTGTCATTCATGTCCAAATCTCTGTGACCTTACTCGGGGTTTTCATGGCAAAGATATTGGAGTGGTTTCTCATTTCCTTCTCTAACTGATTTTTACAGGTGAGGAACTGAGGCAAACGGGGTTAAATGACTTGTCCAGGGTCACACAGCTAGTAAGTGTCTGGGGCCACATTTGAACTCAAGTCCTCTTGAGTCCAGGGCTAGTGCTCTATCCACTGTACCACCTAATTGCCAAACCTAGCATGCATAGAAGTAAAAAGGCTCAACAGTAATTTTTTAAGCTTTTATTTAATATTTTATTTTTTCCCAGTTGCATGTAAAAACATTTTTTAACATTCATTTTAAAACTTTGAGTTCCAAATTCTGTCCCTTCCTTGCTCCTCTCCCCTCTCACTAAGAAGGCAAGAAATTCAATATAGGATACAAAATATATCCATAATAGTCATGTTGTGAAAGAAACCATAGACTAAAAAAAAAACCTCAAGAAAAATAAAGTTTAAAAAAATATGCTTCAATCTCTATGCAGGCACAATCAGTTCTTTCTTTGGGGATGGATAACATTGTTCATCATAAGCCCTTCAGAATTGTCTTAGGTCATTGTATTGCTGAGAATAGCAAAGTCGTTCATAGCTGGTCATCTTACGATATTGCTGTCACTTTGTACATAGTATATTTCACTTTGCATCATCCCATGTAAATCTTTCTAGATTTTTCTGAGAGCATCTTGCTCATTATTTCTTATAGTGCAATAGTATTCCACCATAATCACATACAACAACATGTTCAGCCATTCCCCCACTGATGGACATCCCCTCAACTTCTAATTCTTTTCCCTCAAAAAAGAACTGCTATAAATATTTTTGTATATATAGGCCCTTTTCCCTTTTATTTTATTTTTTTTTTAGCTCTTATGAGATACAAACTAGTAGTGGTATTGTTAGGTCAAAAGGTATGCATGGCTTTATAGTGCTTTGGGCATAGTTCCAAATTGCTCTACAGAATGTTTGAATTGGTTCACAGCTCTGCCAACAATGCATTAGTGTCTCATTTTTCTTACATCCCCTTTAATATTTGTTATTTAGCTTTTCTGTTAGACGTCCAGGTATGAGGTAATACCTCAGAATTGTTTTAATTAGCATTTCTCCAATCAATCGTGAGTTAGAGTATCCTTTCATATGTATAGATAGCTTTGATTACTTCATCTAAAAACTGATCATATCTTTTGATCATTTATCAATTGGGGAATAGCTCTTATTTTTTAAAAATTTGACTCAGTTCTCTATATGTTTGAAAAATGAGGCCTTTATCAGAGAAATTTGCTTCACATTTTTTTTCACAGTTACTATTACTAACTGTTTTTCCCTCCATCTTATCCCCCCTGTTTATTATATTCTATTTTCTCTCTCTGTGTGTCTTTCTCTCTCTCTTTTCACTCTGTGCATCCTCAAAAGTGTTTTGCTTCTGACTACCCCTTCCCCAAATGTGCCCTCCCTTCTATCACCCCCCTTCTTTAATCCCCTTCCCATCCTATTTTCCTGGAGGGGAAGATAGATTTCTATGCCCAATTATGTGTATGTTATTCCCTCTCTGAGCTGTTTCTGATGAGAGCAAGGTTCACTCACTCCCCCTCCCATCCCCCCTCTTTTCTTCCACTGTAAAAGCTTTTTCTTCCCTCTTTGATTTGAGGTAATTTACCCCATTACACCTCTCCCTTTCTCTTTGTAATATGTTTAGAGTAACTTGTAAAAGGTATTTGCAGAGGTTTGGGGAAGAGCTCAGGTGAGTCCCTGCCTTTAGTCTGCCATCTTGGCTCTGCCTCCTCGACAGTCATTTTAAAGTATTTTAAACATGGTAGTCATGAATCATAAAGCATTTAGGATTCCAAGTCCTCAACAGTCTGTTTCCCATTTACCTTTCTTGATTCATACATAATGGGTAGTTAACAAATTCTTGCTTATTGATTATTCCAACTTAGTTCACTCTAAGAGCTCTGCACACTCATCAAAATGGCCTCTTAGACATTCCCCAAGCTTTGTACTAATGGTTTCCTCCTCCACACACACAAATATGCCAGTAGCATGTCATATTGGATAAGACACTGGATTTAGAAGCATGAAGACATGGATTCAAATCCTGACCTGGGTACTTACTAGTTGTGTAGCTGCCTGGAGACAGCTAGGTGGTAGAACTGGGCCTAGGGTGAGGAAGACCTGAATTCAAATTTGGCCTCAAAAAAATGGGCTATTTGACCCTGGGCAAGTCACTTAACATCTGTCAGCCTCAGTTTCCTCATCTGAAAATGGAGATCATAATAGCACCTAACTCATAGAGTTGTTGTGAAGGTGACATGAGATAATATTTGTAAAGCACTTAATATAGTACATGACACAAAGTAGGGACTTAATAAATTCTTGTGTCCTTCTTTCCAACTTTAGAAGTATGCTTCTCTGAAGGATCCTTAATAACACACCTCTCAAAAGATTTGTCTTCTTTCCTGGCTTAGCTCAGGTATTGCCCCCTCAAAGAAGCCTTCCCTTATCCCCTGAGTTGGTAATTTGAACACATGTTATATTCCTTCCCACTCCCTCTCCCTCACATCTACAGAATGCCCTGAGATGACAGGATCATAGAACTAGAGATGGTGAGGACCCTGGAGGCCATATCATGCAAACCCATCATTTTCCAGATGAAGATATTGAGGACTAGGGAGAAAAAATAACTTGGACAAGGCTATAGAGCTAGCAAGCTCCTTGAGGGCAGGGACTTGTCCAGCACATAGAACAATTCCTGGAAGATAGGCTAGGGACTGGACTTTGATTTCATTCATGTAGAGGACTTTTGTGTGAAGAGATTCCCTCTATCAATGCAGGTCATTAACTGATATGCCACTTCAATTCTTACAGAGTTGCCTAGAACACTTAAAGGTTACTGATTTGTCCAGGGTAACACAGTCAACATATGTCGGGAGTAGAACTGGAACCCAAGTCTTGGCTTCAAGACTGGCACTTTTTTCACTATGCCTTCCTGGCCATCATTTAGTAGGATCTTGATAAAGATTGACTGAATTACCTTGAATTGAATTGAATTTGAAAAGTATTATCTGAATCTTAGATTATTTAGTGACATCAAAATCAAAGTGAGTCTTACTCTCAGGTAACTGGAAAATTCAGAATGCACTAGTACCCAGTACTCAACTTGGAGAGAGAAATCTGAGATGTTACTTACATCCATACTACCTACCCTATCATTGGGCACACATTGGTACATAAGAAGTGCTCACTGAATGAAGTTTTCTACTCATTTTCTTTGGTTATTTATATGAAGCACCACTGTGAAACTGTGACATACTTGGTAAAATGTATACTGTGCATTCTAGTTATGATTTCCAGAATAATAGTGAAATGATAGTCCATTCATGTTACTGTAGGAAAAATGCTGGCTATTCTGTGTCCCATTTATATGATACCAATTCCTGGAACCTCACACTCTGGGTCTATTTGCTGTGGAGGCAAGAAAACTCAGGGGCTCTTGATATGTTCTGGTGCTTTTTTTAAAAAATACAATAAAAACACTGTTTTCCTTGTCCTTGAATAAATGCAATTTATCTATCAGAGCCAGTTATGTTCCTTATTCACTTGCTTTCATTCTCTGCCCATCTGAATGCAGGAGAAAAGGAATTTTAATCACATAAGCACCATTTTTACAATGAAAGTGATCTTTACAATTCCTCCAGTGAAGAGCATGAATAAATGATCTATACATTTTTAATGCAAGTCTCCAAATAGGAGTTCTCATTTTCACTGAAGTTACAATAAATTGTTTTGTGTCCCTAAAGACTGCCCAAGGACTCATGGGATACGGGGTAAAATATTCCATTTTGAATGTAATTTTGCTTATGAGGAATTTGTTCTCAATCCTTCTCTTCTCTCTGTTTACTGCTAAGGACATTGTGTAAAAGATTGTGTTGCTTTTAGTTTCCATGGGATACTGTGTTTAATAACATGTGCCTCTGTCCTAGAGGCAGCCTAGCATAGAAAAAATATATAGAACTATATTTGGAGACAGAAAATCATTTTAGCCTTAACTTGGTTACTGTATGATCTTGGACAAAACACTTAACCTTTCTGAATCTCACTTTTCTCAATAGTAAAATAATACCTAGGAAGCAACATGGTATAATGCATGAAGTGCTCACTTTACAATCTTTTAGAAAGATCTGAATCCAACTCCTGACTCTGACATCTATTAGTTATTTAACCCTGTGTGAATCACTTAAGATCCCTGTGCCTCAGAGCTTTGTTTCCCCAAAACTTTTTATGGGTTACAGGAAAGAAGAAAGGAAGGAAGCAAACATTTATTGTGTTTACGATGTGTCAGTCATTGTGCTAAGCACTTTATAAATATTACCTTATTTGGTCTTCACACCATTCCTGGGAGGTAGGTGCTATTATGAGTCCCATTTTACAGATAAAGAAACTGAGACTGACACATGTTAAGTGATTTACCCAGAGTCACACAATTAAGAAGTATCTGAAGTTAGATTTGAACTTAGGTCTTCCTGACTCTAGGCACGGCTCTTTATTCACTGCACTACCTAGCTGCCCTAGATTAATTACAGATTTACTTTGATGGATGGAGTTTCCACAATGGAAGTTCCCCACACAGATTAAATCATAGGTAAAGAAAAAAAAAGCCATAATCATTGCATGACCAACTCAGAGGATAGTTATGAAGATCAAATAAAATTCAAAGTTCTTCGAAGGCCTGAAACACTATATAGATGTAAGATATTATTATGGAATAATCTCCCATAGAATGTAAACTCCTTGAGGGAAGCCCCTCCAAACTCCCTCTCCTCTCTTCCACTTTATGCATGCACTACAATGCAATTTAGTTACACAAAAATGCATTAATTCACCTGTAGACAGGGTTACCATATTTAGAGCTTGGTGTTTAAGGTCTGGGACAGTGAAATGGAGCAGTGAATAGAGTACCAGGCCTGGAGTCAGAAAGACTCATCTACCTGAGTTCATATGTGTCCTCAGACACTTACTGTGATCCTGGGCAAGTCACTTACCCCTGTTTGCCTCAGTTTCCTCATCTTTAAAATGATCTGGAGAAGAAAATGGCAAGCCACTCCAGTATCTTGGCCAAGAAAACCCTTAGGGAATAACACCTTAAAAACCAGACTCTGCCAAATGGCAAAAGCAGTCTAAAAAGCCAATGAGGAGAAGAATGTCTTAAAAAGCAGAATTGGCCCAATGGAAAAGGAAGTCCAAAATCTCACTGAAGAAAATAATTCCTTAAAAATTAGAATGGAGCAAATGGAAGCTACTGAGAAATCAAGAAATGATAAAACCAAAAGAACAAAAAAAATAGAAGACAATGTGAAGTATCTTATTGGAAAAACATGACTTGGAAAATAGATCCAGGAGAGATAATTTAAAAATTATTGGACTACCTGAAAGCCATGATAAAAAAAAAAAGAGCCTAGATATCATCTTTCAAAAATTATCAAGGAAAACTGCCCCAATATTCTAGAACCAGAAGATAAAATAGAAATTGAAAGAATCCACTGATCACCTCCTGAAGGAGATCCCAAAATGAAAACTTCCAGGAATATTATATCCAAATTCCACAGTTCTCAGGTCAAGGAGGAAATATTGCAAGCAGACAGAAAGAAACAATTCAAGTATTATGGAGCCACAGTCAGGATAACAGAAGATTTAGCAGCTTCTACATTAAGGGGTCAGAGGGCTTGGGTTATGATATTCCAGAGGATGAAGAAGCTAGGATTACAACCCAGAATAACCTACCCAGCAAAACTGAGTATAATCCTTCAGGGGGGGAAATGCTCATTCAATGAGATGGAGGACTTTGAAGCATTCTTGATGAAAAGACCAGAGCTGAATAGAAAATTTGACTTTCAGATACAAGACTCAAGAGAAGTGTGAAGAGGTAAACAGGAAAGGAAAATCATAAGGAACTTACTAAGTTTAAAATGTTTACATTCCTACATGGAAAGATGATATTTGTAACTCATAATACCTTTCTCACTATTATGGTAGTTAGAAGGAATATATATAGACAGAAGGCACAGGTATGAGTTGCATATGAAGGGATGAATCTGAAAATAAAATTAAAGGATGAGAGAGGAATGTAGGGGGAGAAAGAGAAAGGGAGAGGTAGAATGGGGGTAAATTATCTCACAAAAAAGAGGCAAGAAAAGCTTTTACAGTGGAGGGGAAGAAAGGGTGGTGAGGGGGAGTGAGTGAACCTTACTATCATCAGAATTGGCTCAAAGAGTAATGTACACATTCAGATGGGTATAGAAATCTATCTTACCTTACAGGAAAGTAGGAGGGGAAGAGGATAAGAGAATCAGTGGTGATAGAAGGGAGGGCAGATTGGGGGAGGGGATAGTCAGAAGCCAGGAGGGACACGATGAAGAAAGGACAGAAAATAGAATAAAAGGAGGTGGGGGAATAGGATGGAGGCAAATACAAGTAGCAATAGTAACTGTGAAAGAAATCTTTGAAGCAAATTTCTTTGATAAAGGTCTCATTTTTCAAACATATAAAACTGAGTCAGATTTATTTATAAAAAAAGAGACATTCCCCAATTGATAAATGATCCAAAGATATGATCAGTTTTCAGATGAAGTAACCAAAGCTCTCTGTAGCCATATGAAAGGATACTCTAGCTCACTATTGATTGAAGAAATGCTAATTAAAACAATTCTGAGCTACTACATCATACCTAAAATTGTCTAATAGGGCAGAAAAGCTAAATGACAAATGTTGGAGGTGATATGGGAAAAATGAGACATTTATGCTTTGTTGGCAGAGTTGTGAACTGATTCAAACACTCTGTGGAACAATTTGGAACTATGCCCAAAGGGTTATAAAACCATGCATACCCTTTGACCTAGCAATACCACTACTAGGTCTGTATCCCAAAAGAGATAAACAACAAAAAGAGAAAAGGACCCATATGTACAAAAAATATTTATAGCACTTCTTTTCTGGGAGTAAAGAATTAGAAGTTGAGGGGATGCCCATCAATGGGGAGAATGGCTGACCAAGTTGTGGTCTTTGATTGTAATGGAATACTATTGTATTGTAAGAAATGAAGAGCAGGATGCTCTCAGAAAAAAGCCTGGAAAGACTTGCATGAGATGATGCAAAGTGAAATATACTGTGTATAAAGTGACAGTAATATTATAAGATGATAAGTTGTGAATGATTTAGCTATTCTCAGTGATACAATGATCCAAGACAACTCTAAAAGATTAATGAACAATGTCATCCATCCACAGAGAAAGAAATGATTGTGTCTGAATACAGACTGAAGCATCCTTTTTTTTTACTTTATTTTTCTTGAGTTTTTTGTCTGTATCTTTTCACAACACAACTATTATGGATATGTTTTGCTTGACTATACATATATAATCTGTATTAAATTGCTTGACTTCTCAATGAGGAGGGGGATTAGGAAGGGAGAACGGGAGTGAATTTGGAACTCAAAGTTTTAAAAACAAATGTTAACTATTATTTTTATGTGTAATGGGAAAAATAAAATACTAAATTAAAAAAAAAACCTTGGGGTCACAGAGAATCAGACACAAGTGTAATGACTGAACAACAACAAAAAGTTTAAGGCCTGCTCCTCTACCATCACTTCTATTATTTTTTAAATTATGCTTTCACATTTGTCCTCTTGCGTATTTTTAGAAATAAATCTCTTAATGCTCCCACTGTTATTGTTTGGGAGGATTCTTTTTTAGCCTGAAAGATATCTTTTTGTTTCTAGTTTTTGTCCTTTTAATAGTCTATAAAGATGGGGCAACTAACTTCATTGCTTGTGCTTTCCTTGTTCATTTTATTTACTTATCTTTCCTGTGTTTCTGTTGCTTGGTACAGTTACAAATTGAACCGTCTGCTCATATTTGCTTTCGTTTTGCAGAAATGCTTCAAGTGCCTCTATTTTATTGAAATCCATCTCTTTTCACTGATGGTTAGGCTCAGGTTTGCAGAATATGTCATTTGGGGTTGCTTCTTGAGCTCCTTTGATTTTCTTTTCTTTTAGAAGTCAAATATTTTGTTGCTATTGTTGTTGCTGCTGCTGTTGCTATTTGAATCTCTATTCCTCTATATTTTCTTGGTTGCTTATAGTTTTTTTTTTGTCATTGGAAATGTTGGACTTAACCGTTATGTGTCTTGGAGTCTGAAGCATAGAGACTTTGACTTTTCCCCTCTCTGGAGATGATGTGTGAATTATTCCAATTAGGGGTTTATTTTCTATATTCATAAACTCTAGGAAATTTTTTTGTATTATTTCTTGCATTATGGTGTGCAGGATTCCCGCCCCACCATGTTCTTCTGGGAAGTGTGTGATCCTTCAGCTATCTTTACTTGTTTTGTCTCCAGCAACATGTTCTGCTTTTATAGAGCTCATGTGTTCTTTTAAAGGAGTTGCTTGGGGACATAGCCAAGATGGCAGAGTAATAGTAGTGACTTGCTTGAGCTCTCCCCCAAACCCCTCCAAATACCTGGAAAAATGGCTGTAAACAAATTCTAGAGCAGTAGAACCCACAAAAAAGTAGAATGAAAAAAATTTCCAGCCCAAGACAACCTGGATGGTTGATTAGAAAGGTCCATTGGGCCGGGCTGGGAGAAGAGTGCAGTTCAGTGTGGGTCATGCAGGGAAAAACCAGGCCTCAGCAAACGTGGAGCAGGCCTCAGGGGACTGAGTCAAGGGCAGCTATGGAAGTTTCCAGACTTCTCAACTTGCAAATGCCAAAGACAACTTAGAAGGTCAGTAGGAAGAGTCTGTCTGATCATCATAGCGAGAGAGAAGCTTGGTCGCAGCACCACTCCCAGCACAGCCTTGGGGTGGTGGTTACTTTCAGACCTCTCAGCTCACAGACTGAGGGGGAATAGAGTGCCTTTGCAGAGATCTCTTTGCTGGTGCTGAGGCAGGAATCTCTTGCTTTGCCTCTGCTTGGATCTGGGCTGCAGTTCTGGGTGGCAGTCCTGGGGCAAGGAGGAGCACTGGCATGGTGGAACTTCCAGTGGTGGTGGAGAGGGAATCTTCCTCACAGTTCCAAGGCAGAAAAGAGTGCTTGTGTTCACTCATAGACCAGACCACAGGCCAGGAAAGGAGTAAACACTTTGCCCTTGATTGTACCACTTTGGAAGAACTGAAAATTTACAGGTTCCTAGAATTATCTCTGAAAACAGCTGCACAAAACCCCCAAAGCTTGGGACAGTACATTCTCCACATTGGAGGCAGACCCCTACCTTAACAAAGAGTTTAAAACTCAAGTGATTGGCTGGGATCATGAGCAAACAGAGGAAATAAAGTCAGACCATAGAAGCTTACTTTGGTGACAAAGAAGATCAAAACATACAACCAGAAGAAGACAGCAAAGTCAAAGCTCCTACATCCAAAGCCTCCAAGAAAAATATGAATCGATCCCAGGCCATGGAAGAGCCCAAAAAGGATTTTGAGAAGCAAGTAAGAGAAGTAGAGGAAAAACTGGGAAGAGAAATGAGAGTGATGCAAGAAAATAATGAAAAACAAGTCAACAGCTTGCTAAAGGAGACCCAAAAAAATCCTGAAGAAAATAACACCTAATAAATAAACTGACCCAAATGGCAAAAGAGGTCCAAAAAGCCAATGAAAAGAAGAATGCCTTCAAAAGCAGAATTGGATAAATGGAAAAGGAAGTTCAAAAGCTCACTGAAAAAAATAATTCCTTAAAAATTAAAATGGAGCAAATGGAAGCTAATGACTTCATGAGAAATCAAGACATTGTAAAACACAATCAAAAAAAAAGAAAAATAGAAGACAATGTGAAATATCTCACTGGAAAAACAACTGACCTGGAAAATAAATCCAGGAGAGAGAATTTAAAAATTATTGGACTATCTGAAAGCCATGATCAAAAAAAAGAGCCTAGACATCATCTTTCAAGAAGTTATCAAGGAAAACTGCCCTGATATTTTAGAACCAGAAGGCAAAACCGAAATTGAAAGAATCCACCAATCAGGCTCCTGAAAGAGATCCCCAAAGGCAACCTCCTAGAAATATTGTAGCCAAATTCCAGAATTCCCAGGTCAAGGAGAAAATATTGCAAGCAGCCAGAAAGAAACAATTCAAGTATTGTGGAAACACAATCAGGATAACACAAGATTTAGCAGCTTCTACATTAAGGGACCATAGGGCTTGGAATATAATATTCAGGAGAGTAAAGGAGATAGGATTACAGCCAAGAATGCCTACCCAGCAAAACTGAGTATAATTCTTCAGGGGAAAAAAAAATAGATATTCAATGAAATGGAGGACTTTGAGGCTTTCTTGATGAAAAGACCCAGAACTGAATAGAAAATTTGATTTCCAAATACAAGACTCAAGAGAAGCATGAAAAGGTAAACAGGAAAGAGAAGTTATAAGGGACTTAATAAGGTCGAACTGTTTACATTTCTGCATGGAAAGATGATAGTAACTCATGAAACTTTTGTCAGTATTAGAGTAGTTGGAAAGGCAAAAAAAATATGTGTACAGATAGATAGATAGATAGAGGGCACAGCTGAAGATGAAGTGGTGGTATCTGGAAAATAAAGTTAAGGGATGAGAGAGGATTTTACTGGTAGGAGAAAGGAAGAGGTAGAATGGGGTAAATTATCTCACATAAAACAGGCAAGAAAAGGCTTTTGCAGTGTAGAGGAAGTAAGGGGAGGTGACAGGGAATGAGTGAATGTTATTCTCATCAGATTTGGTTTAAGGAGGAAATAACATACACACTCAATTAGGTATGGAAATCTATCTTAACCTACAGGGAAATAGGGGGGAAGGGGATAAGGGAGTGGGGTGATGATAGAGGGGAGGACAGATTGGGGGAAGGGGTAATCAGAAGCAAACACTTCTAAGGAGGGACAGGGTTAAAAGAAAGAATAAAATAAATGGGGATGGGATAGGATGAAGGGAAATATAGTTAGTTTATCACAACACCACTACTATGAAAGTGTTTTGCATGACTACACATGTATAAGCTGTATCAAGTTGCTTGCCTTCTCAGTGAGGGTGGGTGGGGAGGGAGGAAGGGAGAAAATCTGGAACCCAAAGTTTTAAAAACAAATGTTAAAAATTGTTTTCACATGTAACTGAGAAATAAGATATATAGGCAATGGGGCATAGAAATCTATCCTACCCTACAAGAAAATAGAAGGGGAAGAGGATAAGAGAAGGGGGAGGTGATAGAAGTGAGGGTAGATTAGGGGAAGGGGGATTCAGAATGCATACCATCTTGGTGTGGGGGAGGGGCAAGATGGGGAGAAAATTTGGAACTCAAAATCTTGTAGAAGTGAATGTTGAATGCTAAAAATAAATAAATTAATAATAAAAAAAAGATTATGAAAAAAATTAAAGCAACTACTTTCTGTTTCTGGTCTTCCAGACTATTTCTCAATGCACTATATTTGTATTCCCATTCTCTTGCTCTCTCACTTTTTTTGGAGAGACTTGCCACCATGGATTCAAATAATGTTTCAAATTCTGCTCAATATTCCTTCTTTACATGGCCTTAATTTTGCAATTTGCTCCCTTCTAATGGCTCTCAAGACTCTTATTTTTCTTTTAAACCATTCTGGAATATCCTGCAGCAGTTGCATACATTCTCAAAAATCAACAGGATTCTGCATTTTATTAGTTGTTGATTCAATTTTCTTTGCCTTGAAATATATATTTAAAGGTTTTGTAATCTCTTGGATATTTTGGTGGTCACTTTCCTTTCTTATTTTTGAAACTTATTTGTTCATTTATCTGCTTGTGTTTTAGTTTTTTAACTGAGTTGAATCTTTTTTGAAAATATGGATAATGGCTAAACAATTTTTGGTACATGGATATGATAGAATATTACTTGATCATAAGAAGAAAAAAAACAAATATGAAGAATTCAGAGAACTGTGGGAAAAATTTAAAAGTTGATACAGTGAAGTAAACTGAACTAGAAAATAAATATGATGATTACCACATTGTATATGGAAAAATAATATTCAAAACTGAATGCTTTGTAATTATAATGAGCAAGTCTATCTCAGAGGAAATGACCAAAGGGACCTCCTTCATTTCTTCATAGAGGAGGAGGGAAGGGTCAATGAGTATTCAATATTGCATATACTGACACATTCAAATGATATGTTTTCTAGGTTTCCTAGAAGGCTTTTCTCTTAAAAACAAAAAGAAACAAAAACACTTTGTTGCTAGAGATAGTTCACTGGGTAGAGGAGAGAGAAGGGTATATTTGGAAATGAAGATATGCAAAAAAAAAATATTCAGAAGTGAGATAAAATAAAAGAATGGAGGTGCATTATGTGACTTTTGAGGTTCATTCAAGCCCCAGATTAAAATGATCCTCTGGTTAGGCCACCATTCATTCATCAGACTAGATTTAACAAGCATTTATTAAATACCATCTACATACGAGGCCCTATGGAAAGTGCTGGTGATACAAAGACAAAATCAAAATTATCCCTGGCATCTCTTTACTTACATGGACACAGATGAGTAAATTATAAAGGAAAATGTGGGTGTCTGTGGGAAGAGGACACTAAAAAGCCTATATTTCATTTTCTGGCAATACAGAAAATGCTGATGAGTATTTTAAAACCTGAGGATTTTAACCCCAATGCTTCCAAAATTATCCAGTTGAATCAAATCATCTCTGACCTGGTAAGATACTGGAAACCATTTAGTTCAACCTGTACCTGAATGGATTCCCTCTCTTCTTTATCCCTTCACTTGAAGGCCTCTAATGATAGGAAACCTTCTACCTTTCAAGTTAGTTGTTCCACTTTGTATGGCTTTAATTGTTAGAAAGGTTTTTTTTTTGTTTGTTTGCTTGCTTGCTTGGTTGCTTTTGTTTTTTTCCCCTGACATCAAGTCTAGAACATCTGGACCATCTAGAACATTTATCCACTGTTCCTCATTCTGCCCTTTGAGGCCAAGAAGAATATGTTTAATCCCTTTTCAATAGAAAAGCCTTTTAAATGCTTGAACAGAGAGAGGAAATCCCCTGCCCCTCCAACACAAAACACACACACACACACACACACACACACACACACACACACATACACTCCAAGTCCACTTTTTCATTTTGGGTAAACATTCCCAGTTCCTTGAATTGATACCCAAATGGCTAGATATTGAGGTCCTTTATCAACTTGGCTGCTTTTCTCCAGATGTTCTTCACTTTATTAGTGTACTTGGCAAAATGCAGAGTCCAGAACTGAATGCTATATTGCAAATGGAGTCTCACTAAGAGTAGAGAGCGCCTATACTTTCTCTAGTCTTGGATACCCTAACTCTAAGTGAAGTATATGGTCGCTTTACCCTATTTTGACTGTCAGATCATTGGGGAGCAGTTAGGTGATATAGTGGATAGAGTACCAGGCCTGGTGTCAGGAAGATGTACCTATCTGAGTTCAAATCTGGCTTCAGATTATTAGTATTATTAGCTGTATCACATTTAACCCTGTTTGCCTCAGTTTTCTCATCTATAAAATGAGCTGGAAAAGGAAATGGTAAATCACTCCAATGTCCTTGCCAAGAAAATCCCAAATAGAGTCAAAGTGTTGGACCCAATTGAAATGATTGAACAATAAGAAAATCATACCACGACTTACATTTTACTCCAGAACAACAACATTCTCAGAACTTTTCCTCATATTACTTTCTAGCCAGAGCTCCATCATCATTTACTTGTGAAGTTGATTTTTGGTCCACAAGTATAGCACTTGACATTTCTCCCTACTATATTTATTCTTATTAAAAATGAAATAGCGTTTGGTTTTAGCTATTGAATATGTTCATAATACTTTTTCTGAGAAGAAATGAGGATACCTATAATCCTTTTTGTGTCACGTCAATTGTTTTTTTACCTCAAAACCAAGATTACAACTTCAGTATTTTATAGGACATTTTAGGAGCTATTTTGATGGGCACTTTAATGAACTACTTGAATTATAGTGCAAAGAGCATGGGATTTAGAGTCAAGCTGTGACCTACATTCACATCCTGCTTCTGATACATATTACTTTGTAAGACCTTGGGCAGTGAGGTTACTTAGGCAGCTAGGTGGCAAAATGGATAGAATGCTGGGCCTGGCATCTGAAAAACCTGAGTTCAAATTTTGCCTCAGACTCTCACTAGCTGTATAGTCTTGGGCAAGTCACTTTACCTTCATCTGTTTCAGTTTTTTCAACTACAAAATGATAATAATAATAGGATTTACCTCACAGGGTTGTTGTAAGTATCAATTGTGATAATACTTATAAAATGCTTGACATAGTTCCTACCACATTGTAGGTACTTAATAAATATTTGTTCCCTCCATTTCCTTCCTTGAGCAAGTCATATAACATATCTGGGCCTCAGTTTCTTTGTAAAATTAGAGAATTGGACTACATGTCCTCTAAGGTTTCTTCTTGCTCTAAATCTATAATCCTCTGTAACACAAGATTTAGCAGCTTCTACATTAAAGGACTGCAGGGCATGGAATATAATATTCCGGAAGGCAAAGGAGATAGGATTACAACCAAGAATCACCTATCCAGCAAAACTGAGTATAATCCTTCAGGGGAAAAAAATGGTCATTCAGTGAAATAGAGGACTTTCAGGCATTTTTGATGAAAAGACCAGAGCTGAATAGAAAATTTGACTTTCAAATACAGGACTCAAGTGGAACATGAAGAGGTAAACAGGAAAGAGAAATCATAAGAGACTTATTAAGATTGAACTGTTTACATTCCTGCATGGAAAGATGATATTTATAACTCATGAGACCTTTGTCAGTATTAGGGTAGTTGGAGGAAAAAAATATATCTATTTATATGTAGATAGATAGATAGAGGGCACAGGGTGATTTGAAGATTAAGGGGTCATATCTGGAGAATAAAATTAAGGGATGAGGGAGGATTATACTCGGAGAAGAAGAAAGGGAAATATAGAATGGGGTAAATTATCTCACAAAGAAAAAAACAGAAAAGAAAAGTCTCTTACAGTGGAGGGAAAACCGGGGAAGGTGAGAGGGAATGAGTGAATCTTATTCTCATAGGATTTGGCTTAAGGAGGGAATAACATACACATTCAACTGGGTATGGAAATCTGTCTTACCCTACAGGAAAATAGGGGGAGAAGGGGACAAGAGAGCAGGGGGATGATAGAGAAGAGGGCAGATTGGGAAAGGTGATAATCAGAAGTAAATACTTCTGAAGAGGGACAGGGTCAAAAGAAAGAATAGAATAAATGGGAGGGCAGGGTAAGATTAAGGGAAATAGAGTTAGTTTTTCACAACATGTCTACTATGGACGTGTTTTGCATAACTGCACGTGTACAACCTATATTGAGTTGCTTGCCTTTTCAATGAGGGTGGGTGGGGAGGGAGGAATGGAGAAAATTTGAAACCTAAAGTTTTAAAAACATATGGTTAAAAAAATGTTTTCACATGCTACTGAGAAATAAGAAATACAGGAAATGGGGTACAGAAGTCTATCTTGCCCTACAGGAAAATAGAAGGGAAAGGGGATAAGAGAAGGGGAGAGAGATAGAAGAGAGGACAGACTAGGGGAATGGATATTCAGAATGCATGTCATCTTGGGGTGGGGGGAGGGGGGAGATGGAGTGAAAATTTGGAATTCAAAAACTTGTGGGAGTGAATGTTGAAAACTAAAAATAAATAAATTTATATTAAAAAATAAATCTATATTCCTCTGATTCTATGAGAATGTGCACAAAGTGAAATTGGTCAATCTGTTTATCCTAGCACTGTGCCAGGCAAGTCTAAGAATTTCAGAGAAGCTGACAATCTATTGGTAAAAGGAATTTCCCTATCCCAGAGTTCCCTATGCAGATAGAGAACAGATTTCATTGCTAGCCCCTTGAAATATTGAAGTACACTTGTGAAAAAAAGAATAGCATATAGTATTAAAGTAACAATTAAAATTTTCATGCAAAATATTTTGGGAATATGTTTTGACTGTATTAAGAGAGATTCAAATCATATGGCTTCATACTCTTCACAATGTTTTCTATTAAGTCTAGTAGTAAATATAATTATGAAAAAAACTGACACGTCTGCAAAGCACTTTATATACATTGTCTTATTTAAACCCAACAAAAACTCTATGATGTATGTATTACAGATGTTATTGTCTTCCTTTTATAGATGAAGAAAATGAGTTTCAGAGAGGGTAAGTGATTTTGCCAGGATCATTCAGCTAACAAGTGTTGTGTTTGAACCCTCATGTTCTAAATCAAAGTCCAGCATTCTATTCATGGCACAGCCAGTTTCCTAATTTGGTCTTACCAAATGAGGTAGAGAAGCATTTGGATTTGTAAAAGATCGTATTATTCAGATTGATTCTTTTTTTTTTTTTTAAGAATATGGACATTGCTAGGTACGTTCCTGGGAATTATGTGCTGATGTCAAACACCAATTAGATCATGTGCCTGGTATTATTCTGGCAGATAAGCAATCCTTGAAAGGCAGCTTGGATGTCAACAGTGGGAAAAGATTAGAGCAGCACTCCCCATTTAACAAATTCAATTCTATTTTTGTGAAATATCGGGCAGAACATTTTCCTCTGGTGATGTTATTCTCTCAGCAGCATATATCCAGGGGGAAAAAGTTAACTGGAATGTGGAAAATTCAATAGCAACTTAGATTAAGGACTAAAACACATAGTGTTCTTTATCACCATTCGCTTCTCTGATGGTTGATTGCCTTCTTAAAGCTCTGGAAAAAAAAGGCCCAAAAGATCAATAAGCTGAAAAATTCTTTTTGATCATTGCTTGAAATTTTATCATCCACACCCTGTTAACAGAAGGCAAATAGAAGACACTCATTCTCTATGGACTTACATAAAAGAAACCAGTATTGAGAGAGGAGACATTTAGGTCAGGATAAAATTCACTTCATGAAGGAGGAATGTTCCTTTAAAGGATCTATCTCCTCTGCTTTATCTTCACCCTTCCATCCCATGGGAAAAGAAGAAAGGGAGGGGAATCTCTAGCCAGACTCACAATCACTTCTGGACAGAAGAAATCCAGCACACTTGGTGGTTTCTTTGTGCGATTACCGTCAAATCAGGTGTATGGTACTGCCTCCTCCATTTGAGATGATGAGGAATGTGCAAAAGCAGCAGAGACGGATATGCTGAAACAATAAACATAGTGAGGAATGTCCCAAAGCATGAAGTTGGTGAGGGATGTGCAGAAGCACCAGAGATGGTGAGCAGCGTGTGGAAGCAAATTGTGCTGTAAGTGGCTTGGCAAAAGCAAAAGCAAAAGCAACCAAAAACTGCCCTGCAAAATAGTTGGTGGCTAGCAAGCAAAATGTTCGCCCACTTTGCAAACTCAGAATGCTTCTCTGAGCTAGTTCTGACATTTGTAATTTCCCCAGAATCCAAAATATCAAGAAATAGGTAAATTCCATGAGGGATAAAGAGAAACACTGGAAGATCTGTATATACTCATAAAAAAGAAACAAGAGAGTATTGTGAACAATGAAGACAACATTAGTTTGCCTGAACTCTGTGTAATTATACTTATCAATCTTGATCCTATATTGAGCATATGGGGAAACACACTTGCCTAGAATACAGTACACATTTAATAAATACTTTGCTGAATTGAATTATTGGATACATCATTGAAAATATTCGTGTTCAAATATGGATTGTTCTAGAAAGCCATTGATGTCCTCTCTGACTGTAATTCTTCACTTAATTCTGTATCTTCACAGAATCATCTTTGGAAGTACAAGATTGGAACACAGGCAGCAGTTTGAAAAAGATCTGGGGGTTTCAATGGCTTGCAATTTCAATTTGATTTAATAGTACCATTTGACATCCAAAAAAACTATTGAGACATTGAGCTGGATTAAGAGAGGCTTGGCTTCTAAGAATAAGAAGATGGGAGTCAGCCAGCATGAATAAAGCATCTTAACTCCCTCAAGTGCCTCTTCCCTCTTTTTGGAGGGCTGAAGGGTAGAAAATTAAACTCTCCTTAATGCTTTCCTTTATAGAGGCCTCAGAACTTTCCAGGTAGCTCTCCATCTTCTATCAGTGACTCTGCTTGATTCTGACTTTATAGAATATCATGCCCATGCCAGATATCCCTTGATACCACCTTTTCAACTTCCTTTTCTGCATTTTCTTCCCCTATTAGGTTGTAAGATCCTTGAGAGCAAGAACTCCTTTTCACTTGGGTCCCTAATGCTTAGCATGGTTCCTGGCACATAGTAGGTACTTAATATGTGCTTGTTGAATATTGGCCTACTACATGCCAGGCACTATGCTAAGCATTGAATATAACTCCTGCTCTCAAGAAGCTCACAATCTATTTGGGAAGGGGCAGGGAACAACGTACAAATAACTGTGTAGTCCCTCTGTGCTCTGTCCTGGTCAGACAACATCTGGAACAGTCTGTTCAATTTTGAGGGCCAATTTAGATAATGACATGAAGAAGCTGGAAAGTTCCAGAGTAGGGATATTAGAATATAAAGAGTCTTGAGCCCAGGCCATATGAAGACTCATTGAAGAAACTGAGGATGTTTGACCTGTAGAAAAAAAGACTTAGGAAAGAATATGATACATGCCATCAAGCACTGGAAAGGTTGACACAGGAAAGAAGTATTTGACTTGCTCAGAACTAGAAATAAAAGCTGGAAGTTACGAGAGAAAATGTAGGCTCAATATAAAGAAAAACACCTTCCTGACGACTATTCATAAATGGATTGGACAGCCTCAGGACTTTGTGGGTTTCCTTTCACTGGAAGACTTTGAGCAAAGGTGAATTGAAAACTTTTTGGACATGTTTTAATGAGGATTCTCTGTGAGGTAAGGTGGGGTGAGATGGTCACTGAGATTCCCTCCAATTCTGAAATTGTGTGATAATGTGACATCTCTCTTTATAGTAGAGAAAGAGGACCAGAGATAAGTTCCTGTACATGGCTACTTTGTTGCTTGGCTTGACGTGATCCTTTGTCTTTGTTACCAGGGAAGCTTCCTTCACTGAGGTAGAACATGTGGGGAAATGATGGTGGATTGAAATGAAAGGCATCTGAGTTAAGAGAACAATAGCGGGGGAATGCGCTACCTAACTCTTGACAGAAAGTGATGGACTGGAAATGAAGAATGAGATAGCCTTTCAGAAATGGCCAGTGGTTCCGATAGACTGGACGTATTTGTTGTAAGCAGGGGTTTCCACTGGAGTGGGAGCATTAGCTTAATGGGTAGCAGTAGATATACCAAAAATAGCACAAATAAAAACATTTTTAAAATTTACAAAAGGAAACAAAATAATGTAGAAAGTAAAGAACCTAAATAGAGTAGTTCTGTTACTAACTTTAAAAATTACATGTGTATATGTATAACATGTAAAGAATATGTATTTATATATGTATGTGTCCACTTTTGCATGCATGCATTTATATACATATTCATGTAGCTATCATTTATATAACGCTTTAAGGCTTACAAAGTGCTATGTAAATATTATTTCATTTTAATCTCACACCAACCATGACAGATCATATTATTTTTGCCCTCTTTTTACAGATGAGGAAACTGAGACAGACAGCATTTAAGTGATTTGTCCAGGGTTATCCAGCTAGTAAGTGGCTGACCTCAGGTTCTTCTGACTCCAGGGTCAGCAGTTAGTACTCTATCCAATGTGCCACCAAGTTACCTCTTACATGTATATGTTTGGGAATATGTGTGTGTGTGTGTGTGTGTGTGTGCATGTATATGTGTGTGTACATACATATATATGTACACACATAGAAACACACACATATATGAATACAAGATATATTTATACATATATGCATATATATGGATATCATGTATATGTGTGCATATATAGTCAATCCTCAGTTTTCATGGGGGTAATGATCCTAGAAAACTGGATGAAAGTAAAAAAAAAAAAACACAAAACGCCAATGTTGGTACATTGAATCTGTGGGAAATAGGGGGTTAGTTTCCTAAGACCATCAAAAGCTATAATATTTTGCCACTTTTCTGCATATAATTCTTTATAACAAATAATTAATTCTGATAATATACACTTTTCCTAACACAGAAACCATTAAATAACCCATTAAGTGCAGTACGTAAAATAAAATTGGTAACGTGCAAAACATTTTTTTATCACTAGTAATTCCCTAGAACTCTGTTAGCTTTTGCGCTAATATTTCAACAAAAACCCATGGATTTCAGAAATATTCACTTTTTATGATGCATGAAATCTGCGATATTGTAAATGTTGTACAGCACATAAAATTCTTAGAGCTAAAACATTTTTCAACCTGAATCTTACCACCCACTGTGTCAGATGAAGGTGTGAGGGCATTGTACTATATGCTATACTGCTGTAAACTTCTCTACCTCGGTTGCCTTCTGAAAACCAAAGCAGAGGTTGCTGGAACTTTACTCTTTGCTGCTGTAAGAGTCTGAGACCAGCAGGGTGTCAGCATCACCTCATACCCTCTATCCTTCATGGCTGTTGGGTGGCATTGGAGATTGTGAAGGATGCACCAGCTTGAAACAATCTGTCAACAGCATCAGTTTCATGCTTTGTTGGCTATCTTTAAGGGTCTTGGACTATGGGAGCATAGCAGAGGCAAGTGGATGTTTAACCCTGAGGCTGCTATCAGTGATGGGAGTGGCAGTGTCCATGCCTCTAACCAGCTGTTCTCTTATGCCAAGCCACCTCAGTAGCGTGCCAACCACTCCATAAACTTACATACATCTCACCTTTCATTTTTTCCTTTACTGTTCATAGCTGGGAACATGAACAATTGCTAACACAAAAGTGAAAATGATGTGAATGCTCAAAGTCATGAAAGTTAAATGCCTGAATGTTGAGGATTGACTATATATATATATATATATATTTTGGCTATATATGTGTATACACACATATACACTGTGACAAATGAAAGCTAAAATGACCAAGGAAACAAAGGTTTGAGCTTCCAAGCATATTGATTTATTAAGCAACTCTGCCAATTGCATAACTAATTGGGATCAGGCCCTTTCCTCTGCTTGGGGCTGAACCACAAATACAGGGTATAAAGACACAAGATGTGTTCTAACCTGATTATGCCAATGTAAGGACATAAACCATCCAAAGAAACAGTCCCACCATAATGGGAAGTTACTGAAATATCAAAGAAAGAAGGGTGCTCCATGCTAGCATATGCAGATTTATTAGGGTTTTTGGGGGGTAAATTAGGGGAGTTTAGGAAGTTGACTAATAAGATGGGTCCTTGGTGGCAGGAGGACTGAATAATGGATTCCTGCCCTATCCTTAGGCCAGGTTAGATATTATATAGAAACAGAACAAAGAAAGCATAGTGCCAGGAATGCCCAAGGTCATATGCAAGTTTTACCACGGGATAGTTAGAACTTTATTTTTATCTTGTTTACATTCATTCAAGGTAGGTTACATTAACTTTAGTGATAGGTCACATTCTCATACTTCTCCCTCCAAAGACTTATGAGATTCCCCTCTTCTAAGTAGAAGGCTGTATCCTTAAACATTTGTACTTGAGGCTGTTTTCATAATAACCTCCAAGATTCCTGAATTCCAGGAAGTTCCCCACCCCCGGGAGCTACTTTTATACATTAAAAGCAATCAAATACAACCAATTAATTAAAAAAGAAACAATTAACAAGGGGATAGCATTAGGTAGTCTGATTTATATTTGGAGGAAAGATTAGGGACTTTTCAGGTTAGGAGGGGATATTGAACAAGTGCAATTCCCTGAAATCAAAAAAAGGGGTGTCCTACTCCCCCATAGCTGTGTGTGAATAACCAGAGCAACATGGAAACTATAACTGATTGGTCAGCATGGGGCCAGTTTTGAGATAAGACACTAAGAGTTACTTGAGAAGTATGATTGTGAGAAAACTCCTTGCATCAGTCTTTGGATCTGATGGGGTTTCTGGTCAGCATAACCTAGGTCCTTAGTTAAGGGTCTCCAGTCAATAGGTAGAGGTGGTCCCCTACCATGCAGGTTCCAGCCATGCAAGGCTAGGTTCAAACAATGCAATTAAGTTTCTCTCAATTCCCACAATTGGATAAAATTTCCTTACAAGACAGAAATTGGATCAGATCCACAATTGAATAGAAATGGACCTCAGCTAGACTCAACTGAGTCACAAGGAGTTGATGTGGTCAATTATCTCTACCACTTGCTGCTGCAATCTCCTCAGTTCCTTCAACAGACACATATATTCCCTGAAAAAATCAACAACCTGTACATTAAGTTTCCTATATGATTTCTTCTTTAAGTCTCTTTTATAGTATGAGGGAAAAATAGAATTTGAGAATTGGAAGGGATCTCAAAAGCCATCTAGTCTGAACACCACTCTGACTTGGCCAATGAGTAGTCATCTGTCCCTGCCTAAAGATCCCCAAAGAAGGAAGGAAAGTCCATTTCTTATTCTCCTTTGCATTTGGAAATGGTTGTTGAAAATAGAGAAGTTCATAATAAAAAAGGGAAAAAAAGTTAAATACGTTCTCTGTGAATGCACCTCTATTCTAAAGTAAATTAGCACTTTCTCTGTAACTTACAGAGTTGCCTACAGCATTTGAGTAGTTATGTGATGTGTACAGTCACACAGCCAATATGTGTCAAAGGCAGCTGTTGAACTAAGTCTTGGAAGGAAGCTTCCTGCCTTGGAAGCCAGTTTGCTCTCCACTATTCCACACTGCCTTCTTCAGAGTGACAAAGACAAAAACCTGTCATTGTTCTCAAGAAGCTCCCATTCTACTAAATGAGCAGAAACAACTTCATCTAGGATAGCCAATTCCACACATTGTATAATATCTAGGACAGTCGCTCACATTTTTAATTTGTCAACAGATGCATTGTGCTAAACCTGAGCTAAGGCTGCCATTTTAGAATGCTCTTGACAGAGCTATTTGGATGAACAGTTTTTATATTCCTAAGCAAATTCCCCATCCTGTTTCATAAAACATCAAACTGTGAGCCTATTGGCTCCACCCCCTTTAATTCCTAATATGTGGAGCTCATCTGTGAGCTATTTGCTTTCCATCGCTCCTTTAAAAAAATTGGCAGTAATGACTGCCTGTTGTTATTTGCTTCAAATGAGTTTAAATTGTGAATAGTTTCAGTTGGTTCCAGCCAAACCTGTTTTTAATTGCAGCCCTCAGATGCCCCCCTCTAAATTAAGATAAAATATGCACCATGCTGCCAACAATTTCTTAAACTCTTCCAGAATGGAGTAGATCCAATATGCACCAGAGCACTCACTTAGATGAAGCCACAGGAAGATACTTCAGCATGGAAATTTTCTTACAACCTTGTTCCTTTCTGTTATAGGAAAATGCTAAAATTGTATCCACCACAGCTTTTTGATATGGTGGAGAATTGCTCACCGATTGCTTATTTAGAAACATCACAGGAAAACAATAAAGATGTGTATCTTCTTTGAACACACGAAGAGTAAGAGTAGGATTCATTGTGATAGGTCAACATTTCCTGTAAGTTTAGTTTTGAAAGGGATCTCAGAGACCATTTAGCATGGCCCATACCTGAAAAAAAGGTTCCTTCTAAAAGGTATCCAGCAAGTGATTATGCAATCTCTGTTTGAACACTTCCACTGAAGCAAAATCACTACTTTCCAAAGTAGTCCATTATACTTTTGTTACTATTCAGTTATATACACTTGTGTCTGACTCTATGACTCCATTTGGGGTTTTCTTGGCAGAGATACTGGCATGGTTTGCCATTTCCTTTTCCAGCTCATTTTACAGATGAGGAAACTGAGGCAATCAGGGTTAAGTGACTTGCCCAGGGGCACACAGCTAGTAAATGTCTGAGGCCAGATTTGAACTCAGGAAGAGGAGTCTTCCTGACTCCAGGCACTCTATCCACTGCACCACCTACCTGTTCTTCCATTGTACTTTGGGGTGGCTCTAACTATTAGAAAGATTTTCCATATGTTAAATTTAATTCTCTTTCTCTGTGCTTCCACTCATTGTTCCTAATTTTTCTTTCTAGGCCATGCAAAATTAGTCTCATATTTTTCTACTTGACAGCTCTTCAAATCCTTGCCCCCCCCCAATCTTTCCTTCTCTGGGGCAGACATTTTCAGTCCTGATACTCATGTGATATGCAAAACCAAGAATCTTGGTTTTCTTTCTCTAGACACTCTCCACTTCATCTAATGTCAAGAGAAAAGCATTGGAAACCACAAGGCTACAAAGTGGTAAGACTTTAGATCAAGACTTATATGACCAGGATCTCAGTCTTGCCTCTCACTGTGGTCATTTACTGATAGAGTAATATGACCTTAACACACTTTTCCCTATTCCCTTATGTTATCTGGACCCCGTTCTCTTGTTAATTACTTTTAATGTTGAACATATGCACTCTCTCTATTCTCACCCCCAAATTACTTTATATCTATTATTTATTTATATGTGTACATGTTCTGCCTTTTCCCGTCCCCTATAAAGAGTCAGCTGGGTTGTACAATGGGCAGAACACTGGAATCAAAAATACCTGAGATCAAATCCTCCCTCAGATAGTTACTAGTTGTGTGACCCTGGGCAAGTCTCTTAAAATCCATCTGCCTCATTTTCCTCAAAAGGGGATAATAATAGTCTTTACCTCACAGGGTTGTTGTAAGGATCAAACGAGAAAACACAATAGTACTTCATAATGTTTTGTAAACCATAAAGTTCTACATAAATTCTAGCCATTAACAAAATATAGCTTTGGGGAAGAGACTCTGGCTTTGCTTTTGTGTCTGCAGAGCCTATTAGAGTGGTTGGTATAAGTTGGTATAAATGCTTAGTAAATGGTAGGTGAATTGCTGATTAATTGGGCAAGTAGTGGCATTAGTTACTTACATGATATGGTTTCTCTGGGTCTCAGTTGCTGCATCTGTAAGCTGAAGGGGTTGAAAAAGAGTATGTTGAAGGTTTCTTTCCATTCAGAAATTCCACCTAATTCCGCTAAAGGGAACTATCAAGGGACAGTCCAATACCATGTATATTTAATGGTGTATATCGCATACAGAGTATTCACAGAATTAGAGTATTAAGGGAGCTCTAGCCCAATCCACTTCTATTACAGGTAAGAAAACATGCCTAGAGAAGTTGTCACTAGAGTAAGGTCACTCAGCTGATAAGTGACAGAGATAGAATTTGAACACAGAGCCTCTGTCTTCGGGCTCAGCACCAAGTTGCATCTCACTATTTCTCTATCTTGCGGAAGAGATGAGGAAAGAACGGAATCTTTCTTCCTCGGGGATATATTTTTCTTGCTTTTTCAATTTAAGTCAGGCCAAAGCAACTGAGAGTGCTTTCACCTGAGCTAAACAGCTTGTTTTTCTGTGTAAAGAGTGGTTGGATGCATTTATTCTGAGACCAGGGAACCCAAACTCTAAATAGTCATAGAAATATTAAGGTTATAAGCCTTTCTGTGTTGAGACTGAATTGAAATACTGCTCTTTCCAAATACATTCTCGCCACACTGTTGTACTCCTTGAATTATTTTCATTTGCTTTTCACCTGACCTGAAAATATGCACTGCTACTTGTTCTGTGCCTTTCCCATGTGTACAGAACAGTTTGTCTTCTATTTCATTTAATCTTTATATGATTCAGGCTCATCTTTACTCCTACTTCCAAAATTCCATAGATGAATTCTTTGGATATTTAATTTTCTTTAGATTTGTTTTCTATTTCATTAGAAATATTGAATACCAGGAAGTAATGAAACATGATTTCTGAGCCATTTGTAATAGCTTTGTCTTGTCTTTTTATGGTGGGAAGTCATACTATGCTGGCCAGTTGGCTCGCCATATGTGTCAACAGAAGAAGTATAGATTCTGTAACCATGGAAAGATTTAGAATTGTTTCACCGCTACTGGAAGTGTAGGGGGAAAATCACCAAAATGGCATAAGGGATAGTCTTTTAGGCTTTTATAGAACTTTAGCTCCACAGTAACCTTAGAAATGATTTAGGCCAATTCACTGATTTTATATATAGGAGGCTGATCATAATATTCCCTGATCACCTTGTGGAGCATTCTTGCAAGTTCCTCTTTCCCCAGGGATGCATGTAATCCCTCAAACTCAGAGTGCTACCCTATAGTTTGGACTTCCCACAAAATGGAAATAAACTTGGGCTTTCTGTACAAGATTTTTCACATTTCAGGGAGCCTTCTTTTGTTGTGAAGAAAGCCATTGTGATATTCAGCCTTATGGTTCAACTGTGAGACTTTGGAATCTTCCAGAAGAGAATTATATTTAGATCAGCTAGACACATCCCATTGAGGTGACATCATATGAATAGAGGGAAAACTCCACATCTGTTATTGCCCTATGTCATGGTTTTAGTCTCTTTCTGATGCTTTCTTAACATTGGGAGCCATGTTCACAATACTTTTCTCCCTCCACACCTTCACAGGCCTATGAAATTCCCTTTTTCTGAATAGAAGGCTGAATCCTTAAACATTTGTACTTGAGGTTGTTTTCATGACAACCTCTACGATTCCTGAATTCCAGGAAGTTTTCCTTTTTTTTTTTCTAGAAAGCTAGAATCTGGGCCTTTAAAATTTGGATCAGCTAGAGTGGTGACCTTCAGCACCTCTCACCATGTGGCCATGCAGTTCTTTCCATGGCTGCCATGGGGCTGAGAGGTTACACCACTGATTCTTTAAGGTGGAGGCTGAGAACTTGACACTATCCAGAAACTCTCTTCCTGTTATCTGCATGAGAACATATCGGCCTGTGCCATGTGCTTCTGCCCTAAGATGGCCACTAATGTCTACAAGGGGTGAAGTGTAGAACACATGGAGGCTGTGTACATGTGTCTATTCTTCCCCACCCCCTAGCAAACTCTTCTTTCTTAGCATCTCACAGACAAAAATAAATATGTCAAAAATAGAGGAGAAAGGTTCTGTAGGCTCCCATTTATGGGTTAGCAAAAAGCAAAGGAGATGGCTTTTCCTAAAATAGTCAATCTTACAAGAATGGATACCACTCAGTTCATTCAGAGGCATCCTCTGGTAGTGAAATACAACCTGTAGGAGGTGTCTAGGTCTAGGTCAATATATTCATCTATGGGAAGATACAGTCAGAGTCTCAAAAGGTTCATTGCCCTGTAATGTGGTTACTTCTACTCATACCACTTGTCAATTCCACATGATAGCTGTGAGTTCTATTTATAGCTTAGGTGAATCAAAATGCCTTAAGAGGGAATTTTCAACTTCTTTAATCAACCCTCTATGTAAAGATGAGGGAACTCAGGCCCAGAGGGATGCATGGCTTGCCCAAGATCACACAGCTAATTAACGGAAGAGAGGACTGGAATATGGTCTCCTGAGTCCAAGTCAAAAGCTTTTCTGCCATATGCATATTCTGGCTTAAAGACATAGGCATCATAATGTAAAGTACCGTGATACCATTGTAAGAGTTTATCTAATGCTCTAGCATTCTTGAGGGTAACATTATATTACATTACCAAAAATTCAGTAAGAAAAAAAGGCCCCATATAATAAATATAAGGTAGATTTCCCTCTGTCTTCACGTCTGCTTTCAAGGCTTAGCTCCAAGGACCCCTACATGAGGTACATCCTAATCCTCCAAGTTGTCTGTGTTCTCCCCCCTGTACCCTTGGCCAACATTTCTCAATATTTACAACATATATATTTTATATTTACTTATCCACATAACTAATGTCATTCTCCCTTGCCCCATTAGGATATAAACTCCTTGATGGCAGGGTCTATTTTTTAATCACTGTGTCCACAATAGGGTATCTGTAGTATCCACAGAGAGGCATTGAGACATAGTGGATTGAGCACTAGCCTCAAAGGTAGGAAGTCTTGGGTTCAAGGTCTGCTTCTGACACACACTGGCTATGTGATCTTGGGTAAGTTATGCAGCCTCTCAGTGCTTTAGGTAGGTCTATAAGATCTAAATTACAGAGAATATGCCTATTTGCATTGAAAATGGAATTTCCCCAGCAGGGAATTTACTAACCAAAGAAATCAGGTCTCCAGTCCCCTATGCTCTAACCACAGTTCTTTACATATTTCATGATTCTTTCATGCTTAATAAATGCTTGTTGAATCAAATGTAATACAATTTAAAAACTTTTCGAAGTCTGATTGTCTTGAAATTTGTTGGCCATTATCAAAGGAT
Source organism: Phascolarctos cinereus (assembly GCF_003287225.1). NCBI lineage: Eukaryota > Metazoa > Chordata > Mammalia > Diprotodontia > Phascolarctidae > Phascolarctos > Phascolarctos cinereus. The sequence goes on from NW_027555847.1 coordinate 32,560,918, forward strand.
TAAGAAATGGAAGGGACCTTAGAGTCATCTAGTTCAGACATTTCATTTTTCAGATGAGGAAATGAGTCCCAGAGAGGTTAAATCATTTGCCTGAGGTTATCCAAGTAAGATCTGAATTTACACAAGTTTTCTGGCTCCAAATCCATAACTTTATCCAGTGAACTATGCTTTATCCCCAAAGCTTTAATACTGAGGTCATAGTTAACCCAAAGAATTGGAAAAATGATGAGTAGAAGTAACCAATAAAACAAGTTGTGTTTATCCTTCCCTCTCCCTCAGCCCCAATCCAGGTTAGCCATTAAGTATAGGCTATGGGGACATAATAACTTGTTTGGTATTCTTAGGAGATTGAACCAACATGATATCTGGATGGTCATCACCTAGAACTATGTCTGTACAAACAGGATATTAACACAGCATTAGGAGGTCAAAGAAGAAAGACTGGCAGAAATAATAAGAGCTGTGACAAAGAGAATTGTCTAATATGTATGAACAGGATGAAGGGATTTGAAGGCTACAAATGATACCCAGAAGACAATTTATTGGCAGAATCTATTGGCATATACAGACTTACACTGTGTTTTAGTGGAGGAAAATCCATTGCCATGGTAGTTGGTAAAGGTTACAAAAATAATCATTCTCTTTGACCTATATTCCATGGTTTGAAAGGTAGTGTTATTGTTAAAACATTAAGAGCTATCTGTCCAAAGATATCTTATAGCAATATTATATGAAATTATAAAAGCAACATGCAAATAATGTATATCATCAATAGAGGAATTGCTAATTAAATTATGGTATAGTTAACAGGGAATGGAATCCTACAATCCAATCTAATTGACTAAACATTTATTAATTACTTATATGTAAATAAATTAAATATTCAATTTATTAATTAAATATGCCTATTATATGTCAGGCACTGTGCTAGGCTCTGGGGATGAAATTAATAAAAAGAAAGATTGTCTCTTTCCTCAAGGAGCTTGCAATCTAAAGGGAGAGACAATATACAAAAGGAGGCAGGAAAGCATTGAGGAGTGCTATCTGTGGAGTAGAAACGTAAGCAAAGCAGCAGATGCAAAGTGGTGTGAGGGAGTCCAGCTTCTGTCCTCTTTAAAGGAAGGCATAGGGAGGAGTTTGGTACTCCACCCTCCAGTTCTCTAATCAGAAGGGAGAGGAGGCTGAGGAGGGTGGTGTCAATCAAGGCTTGCAGGAACATGTATGATGATGACATTAGAAGTGATGATCTCTATCCTATCCTGGGAGAGACATCTGGTACCCTGGAGTTGAAACCAGGCAAAAAATTGCCAGAAAGCAATTAAAAGGACTAAGAAGAAATTCATCAATAATAGTACCTAACATTTAAAAGCATTTTAAAGAATGCCAAACACTTTAAATATTATTTCATTTCATTTCATCCATATAACAACTCTGTTAGTAGGTGCTGTTATTATGTCCAGTTTTACATGTCAGCAAAGTAAATTCAGAGAAGTTAAATGATTGGCCCAAGGGTCACACAACTAGTAGGTGTCTAAGTCAAGGATTAAAACTCAGATCTTCCTGACTTTAATTCCATAACTATTTACTGCACTGCCTATCTGCCTCAAGGAAAAGCCTTTGTGAAATAATGCAAAGCATCAAAAATAAAAAGAAACAAAAAACCCAACAAGGACCAGAAAAGTGGCATACATATTAGATCAGATCATATGTTATAATAAGTCCCTTGCACCCTCCAAAAAAAAAGAAGGAAAAGAAATTAGAGGTTTTTTAATTAAAAAAATTAAAACATTTTAAATTTAAAAATACCACACAGAAGAGAAGGAAATGGGTGATACAAAGGTAGATTGAAACTAACATGCTGAATTAGGTATATGTTCTTTAAAAAGCAATCTATTTGTAATTATTATTGATGATTTTAATTATGGTCATCAGCTAAGCACTGTATCAATCAATTAGTCAATAAACATTTATTAAGCACCTACTGTGAGCCAGGCACTGTGCTTTGTTAGCTGATTGTGTTACTCTTATCAGACAGAGTCTGCTATAGTTGACTGAATCTGAGATGGCTTAGGTGGCTCTGAAGAAATGAGGACAGAAGTTAAAAAAAAGGGACAGCATAAGCAGCTACATTGAACTCAGTCAAGAGTAGGCCAAGTAAGCCTAAAAATAGGATTTTTGTCTTTTGTGAAATACTGTGTACCTTATCTTTTTTTTTATTCCTATATTTTTAGCTATTTTCTAATGTATCTCTTGAGGTTGATATGCAGAGGCAGTTTATTCCTTCATCCTTTGTTTGTCATTTACAGTAATTTCTATTAGATTTAAAGACACCAACCAAGTAATTCTTACCAACTCTAATTAAGGAAACACAATCCCAGGCTAGGAATCCATTTTTCTTGCATCTTAAAAAATTGTGCGAAGTGCAAATCTCATTCCGTAATGTCATTGTCTTAATCAACAACTGCTTGATCAGGACATGTATAGGTAATCTCCTCCAGTCTCACTAAAGAGATAAGGGCCCAGGAAAGAACCCTATGGGAGGGGGGCAGTTATTTGGTATGACTTGATTCAACAAAGGAGACTGAAGATTGGTCAGACAGTTAGGAGGAGAAAAGGAGATAGGAGTTTAACCAAAACTTGGAGAGAAAAGAGTATCAATTATAAGAGGGTGATCAACCATAGCAAGAAGAATGAGGGTTGAATAAAGTGCATTAGATTTTGCAATTCAGAGATTATAGGTAAATTTGGAAAGGATAGTTTCAATTGAATGATGGGATGAGAAACCAGACTACAGAGAGTTAAGAGTGAGAGGAATGTGAGTGGATGTGCTAATCGTCGATGGCTTCTCAAGGAGTTTAGGCATGAAAAGGAGAATTATGGGTTTGCTAGAGCCAGTTCAAACTAGCTCTCTAGAGCTGGCTATAAGATTTTACATGTGAGCATTTACACCTGAGCAATATGGAAGTGCTACAGATCCTGATTTATTGCTTTGTTGATTGCATAAACTTAGGAAAGTGACAGAGAAAATGTTAATAATATGGATTAAATTTTAAAATGCATTATGTGTACTTTTTCTGAGAATTAGTTGTTAAAGATTTAGCTGTATATCTATGAGGAAAAATATGGGAGAATGGCTATGGGAGACAGATGAATCAAGTGAAGTCCTTTTGAGAATGGGGGAGGCCTGGATGTGTTTGTTGGCAGCAGGGAGACTATCATACGATGGAGAGGTAGTAATTATTAGTGAGAGAATGGAGATGACAAAGAAAGTTAGTCTCCTGGAGAAGAAAGAATGGAATGGGATCATTTGTACATGTAGGGTGCTTTGCTTTGGAATGGAGAAGGGCCACTTCTTCACATGAGACAAAGGTGATAGAGGAGAATGTGGATGTAACTACCATAGTGAAGCGAGATGAAAAGAAGATGGAAGAGAGCACTCTTGTCAAATGGTCTGTTTTTTTCTTTCTTTTTTTTTTTTTTTTACTGAAATATAAGGTAAGGCTCTCAGGTGAGAGCATGAGGGGGAGGGGGATCTGTGGAAAGTTTGAGGAATGCTGAAAAGTTTTGGAAAAGCTACTGTAGTGTTTGGGTTAGTGAAATGATTATTAGGGAGGTATAAAAGTATTGCCTTGCCACAATGAGAGCCCAGTTGAGATTATATAACATAAATTTTAGCGGACCCAGATAGTAATCTTTCACAGTTTTCTCCCCCTTCACTTAGCAGCATGTGAGTAAGAGTGAAAGTAGTGGACAGTGGGAGCAATCCAAGGCTGAGTCTTGGCAGAGCAAGATTAGCCATATAGTAAGGGGGGGGGGGAGAGACAAGGCTTGGTAGGGTAAAATCTTTGATAGGTTAAAGGGAAAGGGAGGGCATATAGAGTGGGATTGTTTTGGTAAGGGTCTATAATCGGTAAGGGAGGACAGTGTATCCAGTGCAAGGGTATTGGCCTAAGAAAGAACTGATGGGAAAAGGATTTGGAGTTAATGGTGATAACAAAAAACATTATTAGAGATTGTGAGGCAGACAGAGAGGTGGAACCACAAGGTTTTGGTAATTCCAGATAAGAGCATTTCAGAGTTCATGAACCTAGAACTGAAATGCTTATGGGGGATGAGAAGAACAAAGGTTTGGTCATCTCTGTGTGTAGCTGGGATGGAACAGAGGAGTAGGTCATGGGAAATGAGTAAATTGAGGAAGTGCAAAATTAATGTTTTTGAGGGAGTATCAATATGTCTGTCAAAATACCTTAGTATGAGGACAGGAATTGGGGAGGAAAGATTAAGATTTTGAATTCTTTGACAAACCAAAGAGAGTGTCTTCATAGTTTTTAGATAAGTTACTAGAATCAAGATTCTGTGGTAAACATCAGTTGGATGGACCTCAAAGGAGGAGAGGTTATAAGTGATGATAGAGGGAGAGTGTGGAAGCTGGCAATGGGGAGCAAAGAGAATTCCAACTCCCCTACTTGGACCATTCAGTCAGCAGGAAGAGTATGACTGAATGTGTAGTCATTGCTGGAAAGAGTGGCCAGGGAGACTGTATAATTAGGAGGGAGACATGTCTTAGTAAAAGCCAGAAGATGGAAGGTGTGAAAAAGAAAAAAAAATTAAGATGAAATCTAGTTTGTTAGCTATGAAGCAAAGAACACAGAGGAAGGGGCAGATAGCTTTAAAGTAGGGATGTTGGGATGGTTATGATGGGGAGATGAGAGTAAGCAATGAGGAGAAGAGTTGAGCAATGACACCCAAAGGTTCAGAATCCATAGGAAGGGGAGGCTATGACAGGGTACGAGTTTGGTTATCATTTAGGAACAAATTCAGATATGTTATTGTCATCCCTAGTGGCTTCACTCAGAATAGAGTTCTCCCAGGGTGTTAGGAAGCAGCATGTAGCTGGACAGGAGTGGGGCAGGACGTGCCTACTTTAATCAGAGATGCTCTTCAAGAACAAAGGATGAACCAAAAGACAGATGCTCCAAATCTCAATAAATTCAGAGCTTTTAGAACGTTGGACTGGAAAAGAGCAGGATGACACCTGCTTCTCTAAGGAAAGAGGTAGACTCCTGGCAGCTGTGGTTTAGACCATCTCCCCTCTGAGCAAGCCCCTTTTATTAGAGGAAATCACCCAGACTCACATGCCTCAGGAGAAGCCTACCTTTCAGGATGAGAGAAGGAAAGCATGGGGGGATAACAGAGAGTCTAGCTCCCATGACTGCCATCACCCCAACCATTTGAATTGGTCTGTACCTCCCTGCCTCAGGTCCCAAGTGTTGTCCTTTGGAGGATATACTCAGAATTGTCTTAGAGACAAGTGAGTCTATTGGTTAAACATTTTCACAATCTTCTAAGTGTTTGTCTTAAATGTCCACATGCACAACACATTTTGATAGCTCTGTTATTAGATATACAAATTAAAATCTTAGCAATGGAAATGTGAAAATTAAAACAAACAAAAAAACACTTAAAAAGGGATACAAATGTTTCTCCACAACTTTTCTTTTCCTTTGTTTTTTCTTTTCTTTTTCTTGGTGAGGCAAGTTAGATGACTTGCCTAGGGTCACACAGCTAGTTTCAAGTATCTGAGGCCAGATTTGAATTCAGGTCCTCCTGACTCCAAGGTCAGTGCTCTATCCACTGTGCTGCCTAGCTGCCACTCCACAACTTTTAAATTAATTTTCTATCACAACTTTGGATTTATAAAAGGCAAACAGGAGAAGAAAGGTTGAGACATGTTATATGCAAACGGCTATGCTACATTTTCTTTGGCTTTTGGACCCCAAACCAGCATGCATTTAACCTTAGGGGTAGAGGAACCAGAGGCCGCAGAGTAAGGAGGCAAAGCTAAGGACCTGTTCCCATTTGCCTGCCTCCAAGTGCTATGTAATCTTTCTTCTAGGCTTTGCTACCTCCAGAGCATTATCCTACAGGACTGAATCACAGATAAGGTGTAATGGATAGGACCTAGGTCCTGTGACTTCACAGGCCCTCAGTTTCCTAAATATCTTCCCCTTCCAATTATTTTGGTATCTGAAATTCCCACATCACCTTAGAAGCTCCCATTTAAAATAAAACAACAGGAGGATCAGACATTAAAGAATTAAACATTTTCAACTGGAATCCTTTGTGGTCTATTTTCCTGCCAGCCATTAGCATCTTAGCTCAAATTAATATAACTGATTACATCAGGGTTTGCAGAGAAAGAGGCATAGAACACCTAATGGCCTAAGAGTAGAGGAAGAGGGAGAGATTTCAGCAGAACTCTAACTAGGGCAAGTCAGCTGGGGCCATGTCCCTGGGTACCAAAATTTAGAGGATACTTGCTGCACTTACATTTTTACAACACAGTTATAACAAATGAACTTAGCTCCAAATTGAAAGAATAATTAATTTAAATAGTAAAATATCAGATGGTACACTTCCTTCTCTTCTTCTCCCATAGGGCTGCAATCCAGATGATTTCCTCCCTCATTCTGCCTTATTCCCAATCTCCAAGGGAGGATTTCTAACTAACGTGGCCAATAACCAAGGCTCTTTCTCTTTTCTCTCCTCCATAACATCCTGTTGCTCTCTCTTTACCCTGTATACATGCAAAGGGACCCAAGGTTTAAATTTACATCAAGGCTTAATCCCATGCTTTTCTCTGTACACATTTTAATAAATTTATTCTCCAGAAGCCCGAAGTATGCAGGCTCTTGTTCATGATGGTAATATAATGGTTGTAAACCATTTGCACAACTGAATGTCTGAAAAACCCAGTTTCACAGAGTCACAAATTTTAAGACTCCATAAGGACTTCAACAGCTCTCTATTCTGACTCACACCCAATAGAATCCCTCCAAGCACATACCCAACAAACATAGTGATCTAGTCTCTCCCTGAGGACTTTGACAGAGGGAGAACCCTTGGGCAGAGCCTCCACAGGCAGCACATTGCACTTCAGGATAGCTCTCATCGTTGGGTAGTTGTTGCTGCCGTTTGCCTTCATTTTCCTCTTTTCCTCAAAATATTGATATGTTTATCAATATATTCTGATTATATCTGTCAGATACAGACAGCTTCTTTCCTTTGCTCCCGTTTTGCCCTCTAGGGCCAAACAGAACAAGACTAATCTCTCCTCCATTCTAATCACTGAAGCTGGATTTACAGCTTCCCTCCAGCCTTAGTCTTTAATTGTTTTATGTTAAACATCTTTACCTCCTTGAACCAATCTGAGGACTTGCTTCATGCTACTTACCCCAGGGACAGTTTGTGAAGCTGGCTTGAGGTACCAAAATTGCTAGTTCTGACTCTGGATGACAGGAAAGGACTTCAGGGGCCCTTGATGCTGAGGTGGGAAGCACTGAGCACCTGTCAGAGGAAAATAATGAAGGTGAATAGCCCTGTAAGGGTGGAAGGAAGGGCAGAGGAAAGAAACCTCCTATTTCACTGTTTCCCTTCAGGTCTGCCCTACATCAAGACATCAGACCCTGGTTACTCCAGGAGCTGATGTATTGCATGAAATACTACATTTACACTCAGGTCTGGCCCATATTTCATTTTATTCACTGTTGTCCTCTTTGTTCTAAGATGATACTACTAGCGGTGTTTGCTTCCAAGTGTGTCTGAAAAGGCCATGACCTCCATTTCCCTGCACTGAATATACAAGTAGCTGGCTGGTCCCTTGGTTAATGGCCACGAATTTCAGGGCCTGTCTTTCAAGATGCTGCATATGAACTTTACGGGCTGTTCACTCCATTGAACCAAATAGAGCTAGCACCTCTCTGATGGCAGACTGCCTCCAGAGGTTGCACAGCAGAGCTGGCTGGCAATAATTTCCATCAATGATACATACAGTGGTTCAATGTGAGTTTTGAGGGCCGTGCTGGGGTAGTCTTTATATCCTCCTCTTGGTGCAGTCATTGAATTTGTATCCCCAGCGCCTCTCACAGTATGTAGACCACAGCAGCCACTCAATAAATGCTTGTTGATCGACTGATTGATTATATTTTTAGAGGTTATTTACATCCATTGTTACACCACACTTGGCCCAGCGTAACTGAATTGAAGTGTTGTCATCTTCAGTTCTGGGTGCCATCTTTTATAAATGATATTGATTAGTTCCAGAGACAATCCAAAGGGGTGTAATCAGGATGGTGAAGGAGCTGGGCTTCATGCCATACAAAGGAACTGTTGGGGTTTAATTTAGAAGGAAAAATATATTGGAGGACTTGGTAATTACCATGAGAAAGAAGACCAGCTATGTTCTAGCCAGGCGCAGAAGGCAGATCTAGAACCAATGGGTAGCAGCTGAAAAGAGAAAAATTCAGATTCCATGTCAGGAAAACACTTCTATTATAGCTACCCCAAAGTGGAATGGGATGAAGCCTTTGGAGGTGGTGTGCCCCATCTCACCAGAGGTCTTCAAGCATGGGCTAAATGGACAGCCAGGGTTGTTGAGAGGATCAAATGAGATAATGATTGTAAAGCACCTAGCACATAGTAAGTGCTATATTGTTGTTATTCTTAGTATACTGTAGAGAAGCTTCTTTATAAGTGGTGCATGATGCTGTATGTCCACTGATATCCCCTCCTACCTTGAGAGTTTGGGGATTCTGTGATGAGCACAGCTTAGGAGCACAGCTGTAGGGGAGCTACACTGAAGCACTTTATAATGAAATCATCGTCTTTGACTAGCTGCTGATAAGGGACGGGTAACGAACCCAGAAGCTCAGTGTGGGGCCAATACCAGTTCCAGGCTCCAGGCCTGCATGATGGTTGTCATTTTATCAGTATGATTGCACAATTAAATGGAGACAAGCTTCCAAGCATACCTTCCAAATTTAGATGAAGTCTAAATCCAATGTTTTTTTTTTCCAAGTTCCAATCCTTTTCAGTTTATAAAATTAAAGTAAGAACATTCAGCACCAACCCAGCTAAATAATGTGTATTGGAAAGCCAATACATCTTGAAACCAAAGTAGTCATTAGAATGTAAAAGCAATATCCTTCAATTGGGAGAGATATTTATCCAAACTCCCATCCCATGTAGAATCCTCTTCTCCAGAATCCCTACCCATTTTCACTTCAAGTTTGTTGGAGATGAGAGGAAAGGGAGGAGGGAGGAGCAGCAAACAAATAGGAGGAACCGTCAGAAAGAGGAAACAAAACTCAACAGAAAAGGAAAAAAGTAGCAATACAACTCCCATAGTTCTTTCTTTTGATGTAGATAGCATTTGCTATCACGAGGCCTCTGGAGACGTCTTAGATCCTTGTATCGCTGGGGAGGGTTACAAACTTCCATTCTTAATAGAGCTATGCAGCTAGCTCCCCCTATTCAGTGTGAATGTTCAGCTCATTTTTATTTTAGGCAATTGGGGTTAAGTGACTTGCGCAGGGTCATACAACAAGTAAGTGTCAAGTGTTTGGTCTGAGGCCAGATTTGAACTCAGGTCCTCCCGACTTCAGGGCCATTGTTCTATCCACTACACCACCTAGCTGCCCCTGATGTTCAGCTAATTTGAGGAATGGCTGCTTGGACTAAATGAAGCAATCTGTATGTTTGTATTAGTATAGTTCTCCAAAAGTATGGGTGATCACTGAGAACAAACATGTGTATATAGTTTTAATGTCATTGTGCTTCGTGGTATAAGGGGGACTAAATGTATATGACCGTGTATTTCTCTTAATTGTGTTTCCCAGTAAATGCCTTTGATGGAGTACATGATGCTCCCTTTTTCATCATTTCTTCCTGGATTACTTAGCCCCTAGAGTATAGAAACCAAATCAGGAGTCTGAAAACAAATGAAATGAGTGAGGGAGAACTAGGGAGAGAGAAAGAGACACTGGTTGCAGTGCCAGGGGTGCTCTGGGAGCTGCATTTCACCAAGGCAGGATATAGTAGGCAAAGCTTTTCCTTCCACACCTGTGAGACATTTGGTTGGCTTAGGGAAACCCCCTGAGTCAGAGATGCTAGTTCAGTGTACTGATCCAGGGAGACATCTGACCAAAGGTTCTGTGGCTATCTGATATGTGTGCAGTGATCAGTGACCCCTTAAACCTGTTCCTAACTGCCCAAACCATCATGAGTGACTTCCTCATTCCTCTTCCTGCTTTTTTTGTATATGCCTAGATATGTGCATAGTGACTGCTCCATTGGAATGTAAGCACCTTGAGGGCAGGGATGGTTTAACTTTTGTTTTGGTAATTCCAGTGCCTAGAATAGCACCTGGTTGTGTTCAATCAGTCCTTGGCAATTGATTGGTCAAGACTGGGGAGAGATCAGATCCAGTCTGGAGATTCAGGAACATGAATAGGGAGAGATCTCTAACACTAATATGGCAGTTAGGTAACAGAGCTGAGCCTGTGGGAGAGAACTGTGCTTGCTGATTCTGCTACCAGTACCTGGTGCTACTTCACAGCTTCCTCCTCAGACAAAATTGTCTGAAGTGTTGCAGTTGGGTCTGAAAGTAGGCAATTTCCAAGCATATAAGGTACGGATTCAATGTAGATATCACGGATCCAGGCCCCTGTAGAGTCTTGGGGAGTACAGAAAAAATGGGAAATTTTTCATAACCCCCTAAAGCACCTGCACAGAACACTCCAGCTCCTGACTCTGTGCCTTTTCATTGGTTATCCTCTGTTCTTAGAATGCTCTCCTTCCTCAACTGTACCTCCTGGCTACCTTGGCTCCCTTAAAGACTTTTCCAGTGCCCTCATTGCCCTTACCCCAAGCTAGTGCCTTCCCTCTGAGATTACTTCTCATTTCCTCACTCTGCATCTTGAATGTACACAATTGTTTACTTTTTGTTTCATTCGTAATAACGCATGCTCCTTAAGAGCAAGGACCATGACTTTTTGTCTCTCATTTTATCTCCAGTGCAGTAACTAAGGTCTCCAACTACATCTAGGGGTCATCTATAGTTGTCTTGACCTATGTCTTGCCACCGGCCTCAGATGACTCCAGAGGAGAGAATGAGGCTGCTAACTCTGCACAGCCCTGCCTCACTTAAATCCAATTCCCTTGCAAGTCAAGACATCACCCTTCTGATGTCATTGGTGCTCTTTGAGAAGGAAGGATGAAAAACAACAATGCTCCAGCATATAACATGGTGACAAATTGACAGAATCTAGCAGAGCATAGTCAGCATTAGTTAATGAGCATATATTAAGTACCTTTTATGTTCTTGACACTTTCTCTTTCACCTCCCAAGAGGATATTTAACCAATGGAGAATTTAGCTAAACTAAAGTTGGTTCCTTAAAATGTCACCATTTCATCTGCATCACAATTCTCTAAATGAAAAGGTAAGAGCAAATATATACCTTGAAAAGGTACTACCTAGACAACCCTTGGAATCTGTTTCCTGGTGAGGCTTTCCTTGCCTACTCTGTCCAGTGTTAACTTATTCCACTGGTCTTGGGATGGTGCGATGGTCTGTTCCTTGGGCTCTTTGTCTAGAAACAAAAAAAAAAGAGAAAGAAAAAGGCCATCCTTTCCTTCATACCTTATATGTCTGTAGGACTGCTGGAACTACAATTGAAATAAGAGATCTATTCTGCATTTAATGAGCCTTTTGGCCGAGACAGGGAAAGTGCCTTAGTAAATCAGACAGTTTCCCTAATGGCAAATCCCCAACCCTGCTTGGGATGTCAGGGAACAAAAGACATCACTTCCTCTGGCTGCTGCCTGTGTTCAAGCTCTGGCTCTTGTTACTGCTTCAGAGCCTCCATTTTTCCCTGTGCTAAATCTCCACAGTTGGTGATAAATCTATTTTTTTTTAGTAGAAAACATCTTCATTCACAAGGCAGACGCCCACTGTATTCCTAAGTGACTCACTGTAACCCTTCCCCTCTCTTGCTTTGTTGTGACCAGCAAAGAGGAAACAAGAGGGCTATTTTGGGGCTGGGAAGAAGTGACATGTACCTCTTGGTAAATTTAATTGAATAAATGTGTCTGCATCCATTTGTAACATCAAAATGCTTAGATCCATTTGATGTCAAAGGATTCAAGTTTGTCTCTCCATGCTGTCATTTTCTGCTGTGAATAAGATGCCGGGTGAGACATTTTGCCTGTAGAGAGCACATTCATGCTTGGCATTATACAAACAAAAAGGTATTTCACAACCACGCAGCCAGCAGTGTCAAGAGAATGCATCTTGCCTCGATGTCCGTAAATATCCCAGTGAGCCATATGGAACTTCCTTTCTCTTTGGTTGTTTCTTAATACTGCACTTACAGTAGTGTCTGCACTGATACCTCCAGTTCGTAACATTTGTTATGTTTCTAAAGAAAATAATCAAATAATGGCTTTCTTTCCTTCTCTTTTTAAGTGAAACCATCCTTGCCTCTCCCCTCTATCTTACGCCCCAATTAGAAAGTAATTGCCAAGACTTGTCAGTCCTGGCCAAGAAATGTCCCTTGCACTAAACCCTTCTCTTTATTCACATAGTCAGATTATAATTATAATTATATGTATAATTGTAATAATCTCTCAGATTATAATTAGCATTAGTAGAGTTTCCTCACTGTATCAATGTAATTACAGACCCAGTCCCTATCTCTAATAAGTTTTATAGACATGATAAAGAAGGAATATTGGTATGTAATTAGTAGTGCCATTTTAATCATTTTTTTTAACCAAAATCCCAGGTCATGATTTTTCTTCACGATTTTTGAATCTTTCTTACTTTGGGTAATGTTGAAAATCAACTTCTAAATGCTTTTAAACTTTTGTTGCCATCAGTCTGAATGCTTTTTTGTCTCTTCTTGGTCAGGTCCAGCCACTTGTCTCACTTACGGAGAGTTATTTCCTCTGTATAGAATGAACAAGTCAAAACCCTAAACTTCCAATAAGCTAGAACATTGGGTGGAACATAAGATAATATTAAACAGGGATATTTGTGAATTCTGCTATTGACTTAAACAATTCCTCAGCACAATGACAGAACAGAGGATGTGTGATGAGACAGTATTTTCTATGAAAGAGATTTGGAGAATTTTAAGCCACCAAAGGTAATACATTCTTAGTCTAAACTTACAGAATCACAGTGGCCAGATTGATGGAGAACAATTCCTGCTGTACTCTGCCTGTTCAGACCACATCAGGAGATTTGTGTTTTTTCTTGGCATCACATATAGGAATGACATTGGCAAATTGGAATACGTCCAAAGGAGGTAACTCCTATGAGAAGACTAGAGACTACAACATATGAAAGAATCAGCTGAAGGAACTAAGAATTTTTATCCTAGAAGAAGGAAACGCACAAGAAAGATGTGAGAAGTGTCTTCCAATTTCAGTCTAAAGGGCTGTTATGTGAGATTATTCTTGTTTTGCTTGGCCCAAGTACATAAAACTAGCAGTAATGGGTAGATTCAGAGTTCTAACTGATACAGCATTTATCAAGCATCCATTTATATGCAAGGTACTGGGGATGCAAATACAAAAAGGAATGTTACCTGCCTTCAAAGAGCTTGATCTCTAATGGTGGACAGAACGAGTCCACAGATAAGTAAATAAAAGTCACTTAAGAAGGCAGAGGCACTAACAATTTAAAGAATAGCATCCAACCTGAACATTCTAAGAGCTGAGGAAGGAATACATCCCAGCTATAGAAGGTGATTTGTGTGAATTCAGAGGTGGTAGATAGTCAAATTTAGAGAAAAGTCTGATGAGGGAGGAATAACACCTATTAAGATTTCTGCTAAATAAGCCACATAATTTTTCCCTAAGAAGTTGTCCCAAGATTTGGCTGGTCTAGGCAAATAGAGCTCAAGCCATTGACACCACTTTCTGGTCATCCAAAGTGTAAGACCCCATCCTCCAATGAGCCTGTATCCCTTGAAATTGTCAGAAGTCTCAATTCCGTGTGAGTTTAAGCACTCTTCTGACTGAACATACCCTTCTGATCAGAATACATTTCTGTACAGAGATGAAGGGGTCTCTGTCTCCACGCACCAGTGCTACATGCTTTCTAGAGGCAGCTAGGCACCACAGTGAATAGAATAGTGGGCCTGAAGTTAGGAAGTTCTGAGTTCAAATCCAGCTTCACATACTGACTGGCTCCAAATGCTTAACACAGTGCCTAGTACATAGTAGATTCTTAATAAATGTTTATTGGTTGATTAATTGTATGACCCTGAAGAAGTCACTTAGCCTCTATTTGCCTTGGTTTTCTCAAGTGCAGAATAGGAAAAATAACAGCACCTACCTATCAGGGTTGTTATAAGTGTCAACTGAGATAATATTTGTAAAGCTCTTAGCACAGTATCTGGCACAAAGTAGTTACCATATAAATCCTTATACTCTCTACCACACCCCCATTCTTTCCATGCTCTTATTAATACAAACTGTGTTGTTGTTATTGTTAAATGTTCAATGGTCTAGAAATGTCGCATTTCATTCCAGTCCCAAGCCTGACCACCTGAACCAATCTGAGTTGGGCCTGGCTCACAAGAATTTAGTACATTGTCCTGGTTTTATGACTTTATGAAAGGGAGAACTATAAAATGGGGTGAGAAAGGTAGACTGGAGACAGATTCCAGAGTGCTAGACTAAGTTTTGTATTTTATCTCACAGGAAATAAGAATCATTGAAGGGTTAAATTGCAGAGAAGCAGATGTTGCTATAAGTAAAAAAAGAATTCCTAAAAATTAGAATTCTACAAAAATAAAAAAGGCTTTCCCCTCAAAGTCATAGGTTCTCCATCATTTCTGGAGTTCTTTAAGGAATAATTAGGTGACTCCTTATTAGAGATGGTACATAGGGGATTCATATTCAGATATACATAGGGCTGTATGGCCTCTGGATTCTATACCAAATTTGACATTTTATGATTAAGATCCTGGGTAGGGAAGTCCTAGGAACCAAATGTTATTATTTCACTATTATTGCCAAAAAGAATAGATCTCTAAGAAAACACCAGCTGATTCAAGACCTTTCACATCTATTGGTTGTCCTCTTTCTGGTTTCATACACAAATGCTAGCATGGGAATGTTGTTTAACTGATGATCTCATACTATACTTTCTCTAGGCTTGTTTTTTCTTCAACTGCTTTTCTGTGCTTTGTAAGGTTATGCTTTCTGAAATCAACCCCAATTCAGCAATTCAACAAGCATCTTAAATTGCCACATACGTGTTGGGCCCTGTATGAGGTGTTGGAGATGGAAGGAAGGAAGGAAGGAAGGAAAGAAAGAAAGAAAGAAAGAAAGAAAGAAAGAAAGAAAGAAAAGGAAAGAAAAGGAAGGAAGGAAGGAAGGAAGGAAGGAAGGAAGGAAGGAAGGAAGGAAGGAAGGAAGGAAGAAAGAAAGAAAGAAAGAAAGAAAGAAAGAAAGAAAGAAAGGAAGGAAGGAAGGAAGGAAGGAAGGAAGGAAGGAAGGAAGAAAGAAAGAAAGAGAAAGAAAGAAAGAAAGAAAGAAAGAAAGAAAGAAAGAAAGAAAGAAAGAAAGAAAGAAAATTTCTTCCCTCAAGAAGCTTCCATCATCCTTGGAGGAAACATGTACACAGATAAATAAATATAAAAGTGTAAACAGCATTAATTAAATGTTATTACTGGGTGTATGTGGGGAGCATTGTGGGATTCAGAATGAAGGATTGGAAAAGCCTTTTTATAGGAAATGGTTCCTGAGACTCCTTGGGGGAAGTTAAGGATTCCAAGAGGTAGAGGGGAAGAGGTAGAATATTTCAGGAAAGGGAACAGTTTGTGCAAAGGCATGTAGTCAGATGAGGAATGGCATGCATTAGGAAGAGTTCAGTTGAAACATCAAGTATGAAAAAGAGTAATGTGGAATAAATATGTAAAGAGAGTTTGGACCTAGATTGTGGAAAGCTTTAAATGCCCTACAGTGGAGATTATATGTTATTCTAGGGGCAATGGGGAGTCACTGATGTTTCTTGAGTCAGGAGATATCATGATCCGAATTGTCCTGTTAAAAAATGTTAATTTTAAAACTGTTTTGAAGATGGATTGAAACAGAGATAATGGAAGCTGAGAGGTTATTTTAATAACCATCTTTTATTTTACATCTCTGTAGAATTTTGTGAATGACTGTACATCATGTCTATGGGCTTACCTAGGAGTAAAGTTTTTAATCTCTTTATGGAAATCATTTTAAGCTTTTTGAGGCAATAGTAACAGGATGAGTCAGGTCTTCACACCTATCTGATGTCTTCATTAGAAACTTATATCAGTGTTTTAATTTTGTTCATTTAGCATGTGTGTGTAATTTCATGTAGAGGTCACTGCTAAACATCATGCTGTATACAAGGAAGAATTAATAACAATAATAATGAGAACTATGATTCATATGGTATATTGAGATTTGCAAAACATTTTTATAAAGTTTAACTCATTTTATCCTCATAAGAATACTGGCAGAAAATGCTATTATTATCATCTATTCACAAATGAGAAAACTGAGGTAGATAGAGTTTAAGTGATTTGCCCAGGGTCACACAGGCGATTAGTGTCTGAGACTATATTTGAGCTTTGGTCTTCTTGACTCCAGTCCAGCACTTCATCCACTGAACAACCTAGTTGTCTATGAGGCACCACTGGAATTGAAGTTTGGAGGGAAATGGATTTGAACACTACCTCTGACATTTACTAGATATGTATCTTCAGGAAAGCAATTTAACGTCTCTGAGCTTTAGTTTTCTCATCTATAAAATGGGACTAATAGTACCTATTTCATAGGATTATTGTGGACAGCAAATGAGCAGATGAGCATAAGGTGCTCTGCACACACCAGAAGGCATCATAGTACAACACAAGTTAAAATAAGTGTAACATAAGATTAAATGTGGAGGTGTAATCAAATATAAACAAAGTTTTTTAGAACATCAGAGTTTGGGAGATCAGTTAATGCTTCATGGAGTTTATAACATTGTGCTTCATCTTAAAGGACTGTTAGGATTTCAACAGGCTGTGGTCATTATAGAACAGGAAGGCAAGACGATGAATACTCTAAGCACAGAGAACATGGAGCCAAGAAAGAATGGATGATTATCAGTGAACAATTAGTTTATTAATTTCATTGTAGGAGGAGGTATGTCCAGTGGCACAACCATAAGATTGGGAAGATCAGTGTAGGATCTCATTGTCAAGCGAAGTAGTTTGGTGTTAATTTGGTAGGCAATAGGGAGTCAGTGAAGGTCTTTGAGCAGGGGAGTAAAATAATCAGAACTATACTTTAGGAAGATATTTGACAGCCACGTCCAGACTGTTTCACATGGGGAAAGACTGGATGTTTTGACTTAATTAATGTACCATGGAAGCTAATTTCAGTGATACTACACAAAACATAGTCTAACACAATCACCTAATAGTCTACACAAGACACAAAGAAGCCCTGAATTAGAGTGGTGGCATTGGGAATAAGGAGAGAATGATTAATAGATATTTTGGAGATGAATTATCCAGAGCATGGCACCTTATTGGAAGGCAGTGTGGTATTAGGAAAGGAATGATGGACTTTGATTGTGAACACCTGGGTTCAAGTCTTGGCTCCACTCTTTACTACCTTTACTATCTTTACTACCTTTGGGACTCTAGACAACTCCAACTTCTCTGGACCTCAAA
Organism: Phascolarctos cinereus; assembly: GCF_003287225.1. Classification (NCBI taxonomy): domain Eukaryota; kingdom Metazoa; phylum Chordata; class Mammalia; order Diprotodontia; family Phascolarctidae; genus Phascolarctos; species Phascolarctos cinereus. The sequence goes on from NW_027555847.1 coordinate 32,578,472, forward strand.
TGTGTAATGAAGGGGTTGTATAGTCTTCCTTCCAGCTTGAAATCTATCATCCTGTCATTGCATTTGTAAGGCGAGGGAAAGGAAAGATTCCAAGATGAAAGAATCCAAGTTTCACATCATGAAAATATAAACACTTTTATACTGTAACTGAACTCCTAAGTGATTTGACTGATAGTTATTGCTTCAAGAAACATGTGTATGTGTGGAGAAGTGGAGAGGAATCTTCCCTGATGAGTTGATGGATACAGGCAGGCAGCCAATTCCATTCAATTCTATTCAACCAATATTGGTTAAACATTTACTATGTGCAAGGCACTGTGCCAGGGAATGCAAAGACAAAAAGACATAATCCGTGCCCTCAAGGAGCTGGCATCTTCCATGATAATTAAGACAATACTGGCCTAAAAGCTCTCTTTGTTAAGTATTGGAAGTTTCTTCTTACTCTTTTTATTCCCAGTTTTCCAGAAGTTGCTGACAAGAAGTAATCACCCAATTGCCTAGGGTGCTATTCTAGGCATCCCGAAAAAACCTTTCATTGAGACAGCCCTTGACTTTTAGTAACTTGTTCTCCAAGGGAGGCATTCACTAGTTATTTTAACTCTCCATGCCTAAAGAGAAAATCATGATAAAAATATCTTCACCCACTGAAGCCAAGTTCATATTGCCAATATTGACCCATGTTGACTTCCTGGGAGTTGAATCACTGATTCACAGAATCTCAGAGTAGGAAAAGACCTCTGAGGCCTTTCTCTGCATCTGAATGGTACACTGCCCACTCACAAGTGCGTTCCCTGAAAAGGGTCCCTAAGGTTCAAGGTAGCTTTCCCAAAATCATAATTCATAAGCACTAGCCTTTGGATTTGTTTTTGCTAGTCATCCAAAGGACATAATTCATTTTTTAAAATAGTGAAATTGCATGATAATAAAATAAATACTAGGCCACCCCATGTAAGTCTCCTATAAACATAATCCTCAGCAGTGGAAAAGGTGAACCTACCTGGGTACAGAAGTGCAATTTCTCAGATAAAGGTCTCATATCTCAAATATATAAAGAACTTTGTCAAACTGATAAGGATGTGAGTCATTCCCCAATTGATAAATGGTCAAAGGATATGAACAGGCATCATTCTAGTGAAGAAATCAAAACAATTTATAGTCATATGAAGAAATGTTCTAAACCATTATTGATTAAAGAAATGCAAATTAAAACAACGTGGAGATATCATTTTAGACCAACCAGATTGGCTAAAATGATTGAAGGGGAAAGTGACAAATATTGGAGAGGATGTGGAAAAATTGGGACACTAATACATTGTGGAATAGAACTGATGTGGAATTGTGGACTGATCTAACCATTTTAGAGAGCAATTTGGAATTATGCCCAAAAAGTCATTAAATTGCCTATGCCCTTTGACCCAAGAATACTAAGTCTATTTCCAAAGATCTTATATGTTCTAAAATGTTTATAGTTGTTCTCTTTGTGGTGCTAAAGAACTGGAAATGACAGGGATGCCCATCAGTCAGGGAATGGCTAAACAAGTCATGGTATATGATTGTGATAGAGTACTACTATGCTATAGGAAATGATGAGCTCAATGATGTTAGAAAAACATAGAAAGATGCGCAAAATAATAGAGTGAAATGAATAGAACCAAGAAAACATTATATACAGTAACAAGAGTATTGTTTTTGAGAATGAATTTGAATGAATAATCCATTTTGACTATTATAAATACCCAAATTAGCTATAAAGGACATGTGAAGAGCAACACTTTCTGCATCCAGAGAAAGAACTGATAAATAGGTACCTAGAATAATTTTACCTACACACGTGTGCACATCCACATTAATTAATGTGTCTGTGTATACATACACACACACACACACACAATGTATATATATATTTGTGTCTAAAGGTGTCCATTTTGGAGAGGAGGGAAGAAAAAAGAAATGTACATGATAACCATATTTGAAGGAATTTCAAGTTGTACATAACAGATTTGCAGTTTCATGTGCAATCAGTTTTTTACTGTACTGTGCTGTGGAAATGCTTGCTTTATTCCATAAATAAAAAAAAATAATTAAAGTAAAACAAACAAAAAAAGAAGTGGAAGGGGACACACAGAGGACTGGTATGGTTTGGACACATAAATGAGCAAATCTTTCCTTCGATGGTGAAGAATCATTAATGTTTTATGTTCTTTTATCTTGCTATTCATTCTGGGTTTCCTCTCCTTTGGAAATGGCCAGTGACAATGTTTCATCCAGGGTGTACTGGCACACCCTGTCCACACTCTGTTCAAACTTACTGTTGGCTCACCAAGGTGAAGGAGAGCAGGGCAGTCACTTTCTTTGTCCTAAATGCTATTTTTTTTCAAGTCAGCCTAAGATCACATCAATACAATTCTGATGATCAGATCCCAATTGATACAATTTCAGCCTTCAGTGTTCATTGTGAAGGCAGCCAGTGTGCTCTGTTTGACCAAACCTGCCACGTGATCCTGTCTTGCAGTGATTTACTCAATAGCCCCAGACCAAATTAATGCACTTGTTTTTAAATGACAATGCAGAACCTCACATGTTAGGCTATTAGCAAATAACTTAATGAAATTAAGACACAACTTTGCTGATGAGATCAATTTCAAAACCTCTAGCTTTATGAATATAATTCAGAATAATTTATAGTTTAACTCCACTGAATTCTTCAAATTAGATTCTGTATTATTTTAGCTGAATAGGAACTTACAGAGCCTTTGGGCTGTAGGAGATGAGGCATCAGGAAATAAAAAAAAAACTCAGACTGATGATCTCACAGCAAAGTAATAAAAAATAACATTGAACAGAAACTGGCTTCTCACATTCTGTCATGGAACCACTCACCATCAGATCAATATTAGCCATAAACAGTGCTAGTTCAACGTCACAGGACATTACAACTGTACAGAGGTCAAGAAGGGAAGAGAAAGGGGACCTTAGAAATGGAGAAAGCAAAGGGGTATATGCAAACTTTATTACACATTTTTTCCAGACTACCTGATAAAGGATCTCCCTGAGAGCAACAGTTACTGTCCTTCATCAACAACACTGATAGGAGACACTAGCCTTCATTTCCTATTATTCAGAGATTTCTCCAGGCCTGCCTTTTAATATGCAGGGTAAAGTGGAGAACTCTGGCAATTCTCCTGATAAGTCAGACTGTATGAGTGCATTAATATATACAAATACATCAATATTCAATTAATATATTAATATTGCTATTTCATTTAGACATCATATCAGTCTTTGTTTTGTTCATTTAGTGAATATATGTATACAATTTATATATTAACTGCCTTCTATATGGGTTATATAAATGGATATATTACTATGTATATATATACATAACTATATATATGTATATATATATATACATATATATATATGTATGTATGTGTGTGGGGTGGGGAGAGAGAGAGAGAGAGAGAGAGAGAGAGAGAGAGAGAGAGAGAGAGAGAGAGACAGAGACAGAGAGAAGAGAGAGACAGAGGCTCATCTTCCTAAATTCAAATCTGGCCTTAAATGCTCACTAGCACTGTAACTCTGGGCAAGTCATTTAATACTGTTTGCCTCAGTTTCCTCACCTATAAAATCAACCAGAGAAAAAAAATGGCAAACCACTCCAGAATCTCTACTAAGAAAACCCCAAATGAGGTCTCAGAGAGTCAGACACAAGTGAACAATACCTACCTATATACATGCATGTGTATTTGATATATGTATGTATGTATTTCTAAAACAGTTTCATTTCTGTGAGGAATTCCAAGTGTGGCAACTTCCTTCTCTGGTGCAGATGCATAGCTTATCTATGATCTTAACAAGTTTCTGAAGGATTAAGTTAGTTGACTTTTTCACTGTCCAATGACAAGTGTGTGGCTGAGGCAGGATTTGAACCTAGGTCTTTCTGACTCCAAACCTGATCCTTTGTTCATTATATGATGCTGTTTCTCATATACACATGCTCAGATATATAGTCATCCCTTGGCATTCACGAGGGTCAGTGATATGGGACCCATATGAATGTGGAAAATCACAAGTAACTCTAGGCTCCAAACCAAACCTTTATTTTTAAAAATAATCTTCAATAAAATATTTTTTCTGTTTTTTAAAAAATTAATTTATTTTGATTTATCAACAATCACTTCCAGAAGCTTTTGAGTTTCAAGTTTTTCTCCACCACCCTCTCCAAGATGGCACACAATCTGATATAGGCTATACATATACATTCCTATTAAACATATTTTCACATTAGTGATGTTGTAAGTAAGAATTAGAACCAATAGGAAGAACCACCAGAAAGAGGAAACAAAATACAACAGAAGAAAAAAATAGCAAATAGTATGCTTCAATCAACATTCAAACTCCATAGTCCTTTCTTTGAATGTGGGTAGCATTTTCCATCATGAGGCCTTTGGAGATGTCTTAGATTCTTGTATTGCTGAGAAGCGTTAAATCTATCAATGTTAGTCATCACACAATGTGGCTGTTACTGTGTACATGGTTCTCATGGTTCTGCTCACTTCACTCAGCATCAGACCATGCAAGTCTTTCCAGGTTTTTCTGAAGTCAGCCTGTTCATCATTTCTTATAGCACAATAGTATCCCATTACATTTATATACCACAACTTGTTCAGCCATTCCCCAATGTGTGGGCATCCTCTCAATTTTCAGTTCTTTGACATTACAAAAAGAGCTGCTAGAAATATTTAAATAATAAAATAAATAAAATTAAATAAAATATTTAATATTTAACAATACTTATTTTCATACGAAATAAGTACAACATTGCAATGGACCCATAAAAAGGTTGCAATTCCTATGTAAGAGATTAGTATTTTTTTATTAATTTATTTTAATTTATCAACAATCACTTTCATAAGCTTTTGAATTTCAATTTTTCTCCCCCTCCCTCCCTGCCTCCTTACCCAAGATGACATGCAATCTGATATAAGGTATACATATATATTCTTATTAAACATGTTTTCATCTTAGTGATGTTGTAAGGAAGAATAAGTATTTTACACACTATACAAAGTCTTAGCAGCCGAATAGCTACAGCAATGGTTTCACAGATTTCCTTCTCCTCCAAAGCACAAGATACAAAATCACTGCAGGAGAAAATCATGCGATTGAGTCTACATGACAGCGAGGCAATAAGGAGGTGTACCCAAAGAGTGTGTGGCCCATACTTCTTTAACACACAGAAACTTTTAAGAAAATTTAACTTTTTATGATAAATTTACATATATGTAATTATGGAAGTAAATGAAAAAATAAATCAATAATATAGAACATTTATGCATTTATGATTTACTATTTTTTTTAGCTTTCTTTATATATACTCATCATCGGTGATTTTCCATACTATTCTGCAAATCTCCAAAAATTCCAGAATAACTAAAACCATGAATGTGAAACTTACAAAAGGTCAAGGAACATGCTTTTTGCCAAAGCTATCTATTTAGTATAGAGAAAATTGTCTATTTGGATTAAATTATCTGGGCTGCTTACTCAGCTTTTGACATAAAGATAGGCTATGAATGAAGAAAAATAGGTTTTAAATAAATTCATTTGACATTTGCAGTGTAGTGTAGAACAAGGATTCTTAACCTTTTTTTTTTTTTAATAATGGACCCCTGGTGAAGCCTATGGACTTCTTCCAAGGATATTGTTTCTAAATGCATAAATTAAACACATAGGATTACAAAGGAAATCAGGTAATGAAATATAGTTATCTAAATATTATAAAAATAACTTCATGAACTCTGGGTTAAGATTCACTGAAGAAGAAAGTCTTGGACTTAGAGTTGGGAAGGACGGGTTTGAATCTAGCCTTTAAAACTTACTAGTTGTATGAATGTGAGACAACTAATTAATTTCTCAGAACTCAGTTTCCTCAATCAATCAACACAAACATTTATCAACAAGCAATTTTTAATCTATGCCAACCACTCTTCTAAGCTCTGGAGATACAAAGGAAAATCAAAAACTGTCCTTAAACCCAAAAGAATTTACATTCTAATGAGGGAGAAAGCTTGTACATATACAAGTATGCATCCACTAACATGAGAGGGGATATAAGATACCCTATGAAGGATAGGTACTGGTAACAGCAGGGGGAGCAGGGGAAGAACCAATAAAGGCCTCCTGTAGGTGGTGGCATTTGAAATGAGTGCTGAAAAAAGCCAAGGATTCTAAGAGATGGAAATGAGGGGGGAAAGCATTCCAGGCTTGGGGGAGAGCTAGTGCAAAGACATAGTGATGGGAGATGGAGCATTCAGTGGGAGGGATAGCAAAGTAAGCCATTCTGATTGGACTATAGGATTCATGGAAGGAGTAATATGAAATGACTGGGAAGATAGGAAGGAGTCAAGATGCAAGGAGCTTTAAATGACAAGAGAGGTTTATATCTGAGTCAAGAAGCAGAGATCCGTGAGGAAGCACTGGAAATTATTGGGAAGAAGTAGTGACATAGTCAGACATGAGCTTTGGGAAAATCACTTTGGAGAGGGTAGATACTAGAGGAAAGGAGATTATTGCTGCAGTCCAGCAGATAGATGATGGGGGCCTATGCTAGGATAATACCTGTTGGAGCAGAGAGCAGACAGAAAGGAGATATTGTGTTGTTGGTAGTAGGATTTCCCTACTGATTGGCTATATGGGGAGAGTGGAATTGAAGAGTATATGATAATGCTGAGCTTGTGTATCTAAGTGACTAATGGTGGTGAATGTATGGTGGTACCCTTGGCAGTCATAGGAAAATTTGGAAGAAGGGTAGATTTGGGAGAGGGAGATTTTGAGATCTCTTCTGGACCTCTTCAGTTTAACATGCATGAGGGCCATCTATTTCAAAATGACCAATAGATAGTCAGTGCAGGACTAGAACTCAGGAGAGAAATAAGGTATAGATGTATGGATCTGGGAGTTGTATGTATAATCATCTGGTGATACAAAGAAAAAGAGGAAACTGTCCCTGTTCACAGTGACCTGGCCTGTACCAATCCATAGCAGATGATGAAAAGATCAAGTTAGAAAGCCTCCAGAGAAATAGAGAAGAGGGCCGAGGATAGAACCCTGGAGTTGGTTTCATTATTGAGCTATCATTGAGTGAGACACAGATGAAGATTCAGCAATGGAAACATAAAAGGGCTATTCAGTGATGTAGGAAGACAACCAAAGAGAGAATAGTGCCAAGAAAACTTCGGATGAGAAGGTGGTCACAAGCATGAAGTGCAGCACAGAGACTGAGGAGGATAAAGTTTGAGAAGAGGTCATTAGATTTTTTTTCCAATTAAGAACTTTGATCAAAGCGATGAGGAACCGTGTATCCAAAGGACTAATAATGAAGGATGATATGCACTTTTATTGTTTTTAGGCAGTGGGGTTAAGTGACTTGCCCAGAGTCACACAGCTAGTAAGTATTATGTGTCTGAGGCCGGATTTGAACTCAGGTCCTCCTGAATCCAGGGCTGGTGCTCTATCCACTGCATCACGTAGCTGCCCCATGCCCTACACTTTGTGACAGAGGGGTGATCAACTAAATAGGCAGAATGAGACATACATTTTGGAATGTGACCAATTTGGAAATAAATTTTGCTTGAGTATGCATATTTGGTACAAGGGTCCTGCCCACCTCAGTGGGGATAGAAGGGAGAGAAAAAAAAATGATTGTAAATAAAAAAATAATAAAAAATAGATTGTTGGAAACTCTAGAGAGAGTAGTTTCAGTTGAATTATGAGGCTGGAATCCAGATTGTTGACAGTTTAGAAAAGAATGTGAGGGAAGAAAGTGGAGGCATTAAGGAGAGACAGCTTTTTATAGGAGAAGAGAGAGAGAGAGAGGAAGAGAGAGAGGGAGAGGGAGAGACAGAGAGACACAGAGACAAAGAGAGAGACACAGAGACAGAGAGAGACACACACAGAGAATGGAATGACTACAAGGGCAATCTGCTGTAAAATGGCAGGATATGAGATATGTGGGGCAAATGCTGGGATAATTGGGGAATGTTTCCATTCAGTTGTTTCAGTCACGTCCAACACTTTATGACCCTATTTGGAGTTTTCTTGACAAAGATAGCAGAGTGATTTGCCATTCCCTTCTCCAGCTCATTTTGCAGATGAGAAAACTAATGAAAGTAGGCTTCAGTGACTTGCCCAGAGTCACACAGCTTAGTAAGTGTCTGAGGCTGGATTTGAACTCAGGTCTTCCTGACTCCAGGCCCAGTGCTCTATCTGTTGCACCACCTAGCTGCCTCTCATGCAGTGATGTTAAAGTGGATTTGGTATGTGGCTAGAAGAGGGAGCAAACAGCCTCGATTTTTATCGGTGAAGCTAGGGGCTCAGGGGAGAAAAAGGGTGGGATACTGTGGGAGGTTATGGTTAATAACGACCTAAATCATAGTGGTATTATAAAAATCAAATCAGATAACATATCAATCACTTTGGAAAACTTAAATATACACTATAATAATAATAATAATAATAATAATAATAATATAATATTTCTTTCAGAGGAAAGAGTAGGAACTATGCTAGTCTGGAAATTCACTGAAAAGTTTCTAATGACAAAAAGAAAATAGTTTCCGTTTATAGAGTGCTTTTAGATCAGCAAAGTATTTTATATAATTTCTTTACAGTTGACCTTCACAATAATCCCATGATATAGGTAAGGCACTATGTATATTAATTGCCCTTTATTTCAAATGGATAAACTGAGGCTCAGAGAGGTTAGGTGATTTGCCCATGGCCACACTGTTAGTATTTGTCAGAGGTGGAATCTGAACCCAAGACTTCTTGACTGGGACTACACTCTAGCCTTTATACCACATCCCCTTCAAGTTCTTATTTCCGGAACCTTCCTCCATTTGTTATACCTATTTTTTTTTAACCTTAAACCATATGACTCTAATAGCAACACCATTTTATTTCACAGGAGCTCTTTTTATTGCCATAAGGCACTTCTGATCAGAACTTTCCTTTCTCAATGCATTGGCACCTTCTCTGCTCCCCCTAACCTAATAAAGTGACCTGGGCCACCAATTGGTTAAGTGACTCGACCAGGATTACATGGCTAGTATGTTTCATGGGAGGAACTTGAACCCAAATCTTCTTGACTTGGAAGCCAGTTCTCTATTTACTGTACCAGGCTGCCTCTACTAAAGACAGACATAGGAATACTGAATCAATACAGCCCAGAATATTATCCTTTGTCTAGTGCCCAAATAACTCAAGCTACCTTTCACCCCAAATTGGGTAGTTGGGTAAATGGAGAAGTTTTTTGATCCGAATTAACCTGACTTGTCTGTCTACACTGATCCAATTCAACAGATGAGATGAGATGAGATCATTGCTCTACTCATTCAACTTTTGGTCCACAGACTTGGAAGAGAATTAATCCTGACATCTGCCAATTACATTTGATAACGTTCTTGTTAATGGGAACTCTGTAGCATTATTTTCAATATAAACATTTTTAAGGGTTTGGGTGATGATCTGTTTCGAGCTGTCCAATTTCTCTCTGTGTCTGGCTGATGACAGACACATCCCATTGAAATATCATAGCAATATTGCAGCCTTTACCTGAAGAGTGCTCATTGACTTCATGGAGTGTTATGCGGGCATCAGAGCTGCTGTAGGGTTGATGGCCACCGGGTAGCTGTTCTATAACCTAGTAATAATGATTTAAAAATAAAAAAATCAAACCTTTCTGCAAAGCTACAAAGGCTTGAATGAGACTTGGGATATAAAAGTTTTCAAAATGTGACAGATTAATTGGAATTTCTCTAGCACATTGAATATGCTATTATTTCTACTGTAGCTCCTTCTTTTATATTGTCAGTTGTCTGAAAAGGAATGCTGGAAGAGATTCAATCCAATTCAAAGCATGCAACAAATAGTTATTATGCTCCTATTGCTTGTGGGGTACTGGGGGGGGGAGACAATGATTAAATGAGACATAATCCCTCTGTTTATGAGATCTAGGTCACCCAGAATCAAAGAATCTCAAAGCTGGAAGGATTGTCAGTGGTTTTCTAGCCCAATTCATACCTGAAAAAGAATAACCTCTACAACACACCCTAGAAGTGTTCATCTAGATTTTGTTTTGGGAGACTCCCCAATAAGAAGAAATCCACCATTGAGAGAGGAAACCTACTCCACTTTGGGAAATCTTATATTATTGGGATTTTTTTTCCTGACTTCAATCCTTGATTGGCCTCTTTGTAATTTTTATCCATTGCTTCTAGTCAGGACCTCTGGAGCCTTCTTTTGCCTCCAAATGGGACTATGCTGAAAGCAGAGTAGGGAGGTTAATTATTTACCCTTTTAAAAATTCTCTTGAGAAGGAAACTTCAGTTTTCCTTAATTTTACCTTTCACTCTCCCAAGTGGGTTGGACTAGAATGGACAATTTGTGAGATCTCTGCAAGCTCTAGATTTATGATATGATCATTCAGATAAATAACTTGCCCAGGCTCATGCAGGTCATGAGTAGCAAAGCCAGGATTCTAACCGAGATCCTCTGATTTAAAACCCAGAGCTCTTTCCATTGTACGTGATACTTAGAGTTGGAAGGGACCAATTACTTATTGAAAATTGCCAGTGTACCAAGTAAATTCTTTTATCCTTAGTTTCCTTGGGGTTGGAGAGAAAGAATAGTTTGAGTCACTGTCCAAATCATTAGGAGTCTAGGATGTTGGAATAGGTATTGTAAGGATAGAAGTCACCTAGTCCAGCCATCTTAGAGGGGCAATGACTTGCTCAAGGTCACATGAGTACAATTATAAGTTCATAAGACACTACCCTGAGATCTGGAAGGGACTTCAGACGTCATCTACTCTAATATCATTTTATAGATGAGGAAATAGGGCTCAGAGGTATTCCATGTCTTTCCCAAGGTTACACAGATACTTAGTAATTTAGCTGAGATTTGAATGCTAGATCTTTCAACTCCAAATCCATTCTACAACCCCTTATAGCAGAGCCAAGTCATGTGTTAACATTATCCACATTCTATTGTATTTTTATTTATTTTGGCAAATATCCCCCAACTATGTCTTAATCTAGAGAGTGTTGAGGGTCACATGTGACCTGTGGGATGCATGTTTAACACTTTGTACTCAAGTAGATTGGGTTTCCAGAGCAAGGTTAGATACATCACTCCTCAGTGTTCCAAGGATATTTTTGAAGAATTGGAAAGGTATTCTTCCATAATGCCAACAGCTCAAGCCTCCATTCTGGTGTGTTCCCCACGTGCCAGCAATAATCACAGTCAGTGACTAGCACTTCTATTTCATTTAATCAATTAACATCGAATTGCTTTTATGAAGAGATATTTGTTATAAAACTATAATACAAACAGGAGTACTAATTCTTCCTCCTCAGTCTCTGAGAGTACACTATCCCCTATACCGCCTTAGTCCCCGGGAAGATTGGGTTCAAACTTAAATGAGTTTTTACATGGCATTCACCCACCAAGTTCACTTCCAAAGACACTATACTGCTAGAGAAGTCTCATCTCAGCTACAACTGGGTGGGGACCATCAGGTTAATTCCTCAGAGCCATACTGCTTCCAGCTACATGCACACTGGCTCCCAGATGTCTGGTGTCTCATCATCCTGACATTTTGAAACTTACAATGTCATAGCTGCCTATCATACTCCTTCATCTAAAACAAGAAACAACCCATAGAGACAGGGGCCAGGGGCCCATATTCATGGACCACATGTTAAGGAGAGGCTTATTCCTCTTCTCATACAGAGGCTTATGGTATTCTTCTCTCCTCAAACATCACTAGGGGTGAAAAAAGAAGCAGAGAGGGATTTGGTTTGAATAATTTTTTTTTTCACTCCAGTTGCAGCTCTAAAGCCAATCCAAAAAGTTCATCATTGTGTCATTAGCAGTCTAGAAATAGTTACTGAATTCCAATCAAGGAGCAGAGTCCTTCCATTATTTGTCATTGCACCTTTCTTCAAGTATGGTTTCATTTCTTTTCATGTGTAATTGAATAAGCTGAGCACACAGTGAATGCTCATTAGCCCCCAACCACATCCCTTATAAACACACACACACACACACACACACACACACACACACACACACAGATACAGAAACACGTCTGATTTTCTTATTACTTTTATTCACCTTACATTAAGTTTTTATGTTACTGTTATTGCCCAATAAACCTCTCCCCCACCCCAGTGAATATTCCTTTGTAACAAAGAAAAAATTTAGTCAAACCAACCAAAATCCCAACTGCCTCTGACAGCAGCTGCCATATTCCACATGTCTACTTTTCCACCTCTTCACAAAAAGAAGAGAAGACCATTTACTCATCTGTTAGTAAATTCAATGCTCTTCCTCCCACACCACTGACTTATTCCTTCCTCTAAGGACTTGTCTTCTGACTCTTGAGAAAGAAGCAATTTCTTTATTGAGAATAAACTGGTGAAATTTAAATCACTATCCTACCTTGAGTCAGGATTTTGTATCCAGACTTCAGTGATGAATAATCAATAGGCAATAATTCCAGTTTCAGAGCAAGGCAGCCAAGTGTCGATTACTGTTGCTTTCTAGAAGATCAATGAAGAACTCCAGACCCCCATTTCAGTAGCCTTGGAAAGCCCACATCAGCATTTGATTCAGTTGGACAGTATTAAATCTTTCCACTTTAAGTTATTGTCTTAGCAAATTCAATTTACAGTTACCTTCGATAGCAAAAAGCTTAGGAGCTTTGACTTTAATGACTTATTAGCTGAAGAATCAGTTGCTGATTTAGCTCCGTGGATTAGAAAGCAATGAAAAATCCTTTTAATCTGAGGTTTCATGCAGAGTTTCTGATCAACAACTGCTTTTTCAATTTCAAGGCTATCCTAAGCATGCTTACTAGAGCCTCCTGGACTCCTTATGATTTGATTGGAAATCCAAGTTACCTTTTCCTTCTAAACCCAAGGATTCCAGACATAAAAAAAAACCCTGCTTTGCACAGTGACAATTCTCAGCAGGTGCTTTACAGTAACAACAAGTACAGTTCCATCCAATTGACCATTTTCAAAGCTTATCATTATAGAGGTTATTAAAAATCAAAGTACTTAGTGTCAATTGTAGCTGGTTGACCTTATACTCTCCCACTTACACATCCCTAGACCCCTCCTGCCATTTTCACTTATTCAGAAAGAAAAGATCATGGAAACTCTATCAGATCCAACACTTGTCATTTTAAGGATAATGAAACAGAGGCTCAGAAAAAATAATTGACATTCCTGAAATATGAGTAAGCAGCAGAACCAAAATTTGATATCCAGCATTCTCTCCACTGCTCCACACTTGTGTTTAGCATATGATATGAATTATCTTTTCATGTAGATGTTCTGTTACCCCTAATAGATTGGGGGAAGGGAAAGCTGAAGGAAGGGAATGTCTTTGTATCCCAAAATATTTGCATGTCAATTCAATCCATTTTGTCAAGCATTTTTGAAGCACATACTATGTGCAAAGCATGGTACTATGAGCTAAGGTTAGGAAGACAAGGTGTAAAATAATCCCTGTCCCCAAGAAGCTTGCATTCTAAGAGAGGCTGGGAGAAGAGGTAAATACATTGAAGTAATTTGAGGTAAGGGAGGTCACTAACGGAGAGGATAAAGCAAGGAGATAGCATCTGAGTTGATCCTTGAAGTACCTTTCTCGTGCAATTCTTGGTCAGTGATGTGTGGCAGCTTATTCACACCTGTCATCCATCTTGAAGCTAAGGATTCTAGGCGTGTTTCTCATGCATACGAGGCAACTCCAGTAAAGACATAGAGATGGGAGGTGGGTTGTTGAGTTGAGAGAACAGCAAGTCAGCCAGTTTTACTGGCGCATGAAGGAGTGTAATGTAAAGCAGACAGCAAAGGGCTTTAAATGCCTAGCTGAGGAGTCTGGTAGTGGTGATGATTCAGAAACAGCAGTTGTGATATTTACCACAAATGTACTTCTGGAGAGACTATATCTTTGATTTGGGAGGGGGGAGATGGGGTAGGGTGGTTTTATCCCAGTGGATGTGCAATGATGCTAAAAAAAAAGATCCAGACTATATTGTATCAACAAAATGGAAGTGGATTTTAGCATGAATTATATTGATTTTAATTCAGACATTTAGATGTGTTTTGTTTATTGCTTTTGGTATTGAGGAATTGATTTCAATGAGACAGACAGAGCAAAAATGGATTGGTATTGAATGCAGAGTGGCCTGATTAAAGAAACATAATAGTTATGAGAAAAATAATCCTATTTCCTGTTTCATTACAGATTATTTTCTTCAACAATTTATTGGTTTAATATACCAAGTAAAGAGGACAATGAATTTTATTTAGTATCACAAAGAATGCTTGTTGGCAGCTAGCAAGCACAATTCTGGGTTTATTCCTCTCTCCTTCTCTCATGTAGAAGATGGCTATGGAACCCATTTGTGTTCCAACGATGTCTTCCATTGTTTTATGTTTTCTATATTGGTGGGCCAGCAGCAACTCACTGATTCATCCATTTGGGTTTGCACTTCTGTTACAATCTTTGTAAACAGGAGTAGCTACCTAAGGAAGTCTCCTGAGACTCTTTTTGACTCCTGGAACAAAGAAAACTGATGAAATTATTAGTCACTTTAATATTAAGGACAAATGACAAATGTACGAATCTAGTGTTCTACAGTGGAAACAGAAGTTTTAGAGTCAGAGAACTTAAGTTCAAATCTATCTCTGTGATTTACTACTTTTGAAACCTTGGGCAAATCATTTACCTTTTCTGGGCTTTGGTTTTCTCATCTATAAAATGAGGTTTCAGAATAGGACATCCAAGGTCTTTTACAGCTTGAAATCTGGTTCTGTGACCATGCAACCAGGATTTTGGATGTTCTGTAGATGAATGAGATTCTGAAAGTGACCTCCAATTCTAATTTAAGCGTAGGCTCATCAAAACCGACTAGCATCATTAAAGAAATGAGACAAGGAGAGATACATCCTTCACTGGCTGAAGGAATGATTGTCTTTCACCAACATCTATCACCATTCTCTGTATCAGTCTTCCTCTCTTCTTCATTTCGGTTCTCTCTGATTCATGTATCTATCACACGGCCAGTTTTGCAGATGAGCACACAGTAGAGTTGTAGCTGTGTGGATCGGAGAGGCTGGGGTTTCAGTGGCTGCCTTCTAATTTTCTGAGATCAGTGATGGTTATTTCAGAACAATTCATGACTTCTTTGAGCTGGGGTATTCATCAGTATTAAGGAGAGTAGCTATTACTCCTAATGGTCCTAATCCTTAATGGCAGGTCTAGAAAAGGATTGAGATACACTACTTTTCTCACTCCACCACCAACTGCTAGTGAAGAATTTTCATCTTTTCAATACAAGACAGAATTTGTTCATTAATTCAAATGCTCAGAAAGTCCATAATGTAAAGTGTTAATAAGACATTAAACTGACTATAAAAACTCAAGTTTAGCCATTTGGAGAATTTGTTTGCCCTGACAATTGCATTGCATTAGTATTATAGACTTTCCAGACTGGAGGAAGGTAGGCTGGTTGAAGACCATCTCCCTTACACAGTTAAATAAGTTTTATTTTCCCCAATTCAAACAATTAATGAATACTATTGCAATAACAGGCAGCTATACATGGTGCCATGGTATAATGCATTCCTTAGTGTCAGGAAAACTACAAAGTTTAGGCATGAGTAGGTACTATGCTGCTGTTTTAATATTATTTGCACAGAGAAATATGTGGCTAATCACCACTACAGCTTGGGCAATATTACAATTGTCTAAAGGATCTTTGATTTTATTGATTGGGGGATGGTAGTGGTTTTATTTCTCCAAAGACACAGATTGCAGCCCGACCTTGCTTATCCATCCTCTCTTGTCCATGTCCTTACAGAAGTTCATCACAGTGGATCCATCCAATGTGTTGACATTGGATTCATAACCTCAAATTCTACTGACATTGGTTTAATAACAATGAAAATTTGGACTGTCCATTAGTTACCTTTTACTCTCACTATGTGATCTTTTTTTTCTGGTCAAACCTTTCTCTGATGGTCCCTTCTATGCAACATCTAAGTAATTCTTCATTTTTAATGAACCTTGGCTTTCGCATGCCCCACTACAATCAGCCTTCCCATTGCCCTTTTGGTCATCTTCAACTTCAGTTCTATGAGGACTATGGTGTTCTATGACTGAGTCTTGAGACATCACAGAACAGGTCCTTTCCCCTCTATGGCAGGAAATTGGATTTCATATTGATGAGTTCCAGTTTGAGAAACACTGTTGAGCTGCTCAAGAGATACTTTATGCATGTCAAAGTGCTTTTGAAATTTCAGATCACTGTATAAATGTCAGTTGCTATTATTTTATTGTTGTTGCTATAAATGGGAGCTATCCATAGAGACCTCATAAAAAAAAAGATGCTTAAAACTAAATGTAGATAATTTTATTACTTAATTGTTTTTCCTGGGAGGGGCTCTTTCTCACTTTTGTTGTATCTCTCTGTGTCTCCATATCTTTGTCTCTCTGTATTTGTTTCTATCTCTTTGTGTCTTTGTCTCTGTTTCTATCTCTATCTCTATATGTCTGTTTTTTTTTCTTTTTCCTTTTCATCCCCCACCAACATGCAGATCTTTGCAATTAAGATTCACGGTTCCCTGAGATACTAGGAGGTTAAATGGGTTGGCCACATTCACACAGCTGGTGTGTGTCAGAGGGAAGATTTAAAACTAGGTCTTCTGATTCTGAGACATGCTTTCTATTCACTACACTATGCTGCTTCTCTTAGCTAACTACTGTTGCTGTATTATTCACCAACTACATTAGCTATGAAAAATGAAAACTACTGATTAGATTGAAAAGTGCAGAAAATTGCAAATTGAGAGAGGTGAATTAAACAAACTTTTTTTTTCTCTTTTGAATCACTTTATGGTAGCTCAGTTGATTGTGAGATGTAGAGAAGTAAAATTATTACCTAGCAGAACACAACTTTGTTGAACACAGTGGTGGTTCCCAGGAAGCACTTGTTGGTTAATTGATCAGTTTCAAGATAAAGAACTTCACAAATTCCCCAACCGTTAATGTGCTTCTCTGTCCTTTCTCCACAGATTTCTTTTCAAATTTGTATTAATTTATTTTAAAATACTTTTTTGGGGAAATTTTGAGTTCTAAATTTCCCCTCCCTAACCCACTGAGAAGGCAAGCAATATGATATCAGTTATACATGTCAAATGATGCGAAACCCATTTACATATTATCCATATCATGAAAAAGCAAGAAAAACAAAGTGAGAAAATTATATTTTAATTTGTACTCAGGGTACATCAATTCTCTCTCAGGAGGTGGATAGCATTTTTCGTATTGTTTTTGTCTTTTGTCATTTGTCTTTCAGAATTGTCTTTGATTACTATATTGCTCAGAGTGGCTAAATCTTTCACAGTTGATCATCAATATGATGTTGCTGTTGCTGTGTACCATGATCTTCTGGTTTTGTTTACTTCACTCTGCATCAGTTCATGCAGATCTTCCATGTTTCTCTGAAACCAACCTTGCCCTCATCGTTTCTTACAGCATAATAGTATTCTATCACATCCTACAACTAGTTCAGACATTCCCCACTCGATAGATAACTCCTCCATTTCCAACTCATTGCCACCACAAAAATTGCTATAAATATTTTATTATATATGGTCTTTTCCTTTTTTCTTTGATCTCTTTGGGTTGCAGACATAGTAGTGGTATTTCTGGGTCAAAGGGTATGCATAGTTTTGTAGCCTTTGGTCATAGTTCCAAATTATCCTCCAGAATGGTTGGATCAGTTCACAACTCCACCAAAGTTCATTAGTATGCCTATTTCCCCCTCATCTTTTCTAGCATTTGTCATTTCTGATAGGAGTAAGGTGGAATCTCAGAGTGGTTTTAATTTGCATTTCTCCAATCAATAGTGATTGAGAGCATTGTTTCATATGCCTATAGATAGCTTTGATGACTTCATCTGAAAACTGCCTGTTTATATCCCTTGACAATTTATCAACTGGGGAATGGCTCTTATTTTTTATAAATTTGATTCAGTAACATACGTATTTGTGAAAAGAGGTCTTTATCAGAGAAATACACAGTAAAATTTTAGGTATTGCTTCATTGTCTATGGTACCTTTTATCAAAATGTACTCTGTTTCTCTCTCTCTCTCTCTCTCTCTCTCTCTCTCTCTCTCTCTCTCTCTCTCAGCTAGGCAACTGGGGCTAAGTGAGTTGCCCAGGGTTACACAGCTAGTAAGTGTTAAGTGTCTGAGGCCAGATTTGAACTCAGGTCCTCCTGGCTCCAGGACTGGTACTTTATCCACTGTGCCACCTAGCTGCCTGTGCCACCTAGCTGCCCCTCTGTTTGTCTCTTGATTAGGTCTATTTTTGTTATTCATCTGACATCATGATGGCTGTCCCTGTCTTTTTTTTTTTTACTTTAGCTGGAATATAATAGATTCTGTTCCATCTCTTTATTTTAACTTGGTATGTATCTCTTGTAGATATCACATTGTTGGATTCTAGTTTCTAATGCATTCTGCTAGCCACTTCCATTTTATAGGTGAGCTCATCCCAATCCCATCAAAACTGTGTTTTCCCTTTACCCTATTGTCTTCCATTTATCCTTCTCTCTTGTGCAAGCACTCCTTAAAAGTCTGTATTGCTTCTGACCACAGCCTTTCTTAATCTGCCCTCTCTTTTATCATCCCCCCTTTTTCTTATCCTCTTTCTTCCCCTCTGATTTCCCTATTGAATAAGATAGATTTCTATATCTAAGCAAGTGTATGTGTGTATACACATGCACAAACACATGCACACATATATGTATATGTGTGTGTGTATTTTTCCTTCTTCAATTCAATTCCTATGAGAGTATATTTCAATTATTGCCTGCCACCACCCCATTTCCACCTCCACTGTAAAAGATTTTCCTTGTACATCTCTTTTATGTGAGATATTTTTCCCTATTCCACTTCATCCTTACCCCTTCTCTCAGTGTATCCCTCTTTCTCACTCCTTCATTTTTTTGAGATCATTCTAACATAATTGATCCATGATCATACCCTCTTCCTACATATCCCACCCCAGTGCTACAGACATCTCCTTTATCAATCTCCTAAATTTTCTTCGGCTGGAAAAAATGTCTTATTTTTGTTGGCTCCAAAATTTGTTGTCTGCTCCAAAATTTGATTGGAAGGGTTATTTTAAAGTTGTTGGGAGAGTATGACTGGGTTGTTGCTTCTAATCTACCATCTTGGCTCTGCCCTCCACTTTATTGTTGTTGTTGTTTTTTTTTCATTGTGTATGTTGTTCCACTCTACCCCCTCCAAACCAGAAGAATTTAAGCTCCTTGAAGGCAGGGACTGTACCATTTTGGCCTATGTATTCTCAGCAGCTACCACAGTGCTTGGCATGTAGGAATTGCTTTATAAATGTTCATTGAATTGAATGGATCCATTATACCATTTCCTTCTTTGGCCTCTCGTGGGCTCAAAGATTCCACCTACATCTTTGCTTAACATCCATTCCTTTGGCAGTTTTTATACCTGGCTACCCTAAAGAGTTTAACCTAACCATCCACACTGGGGGAAAAAAAGTAGATAAAAATGATTATTGTATGGACAATAATATGCAATTGCATGAAGTACCCAAAGAACTGTTCTATCTGTACATATCTTGGACTGACCATGACATTGACATTGATCTGGCCTCAGAAATAGACAGGAAGAGAAGAGACTTGATTTACTTTGGAAAATAGAGCAATACGTTTAGTTGACTCAAGCTACTCCTTGAAATAAAACCCATCTGTTCTAGGGATGCCATATGTTTGCGACTCATTGAATACTACAGTATCTATAGAATTAAATTTGTGAGTCATCCATAGAGTAATGACAATGCACATGATGGACATAAGTAGGAAGAAAAGAAGTAGGACAAAGGTTGTCATGATGAAATGCATGAAAATAAATGAAATTGGGTCAGTCATACACTAGTGATAATTGACGGATAGCCTTCACACTCCCTTGGTATAAATACTATGTCAAGAGTATTAGAAGATGGCTCTAAATACATTGGTTGGATGTCTTGTGAAAGATTACTGGGGAGACATTGACAAGAGTCTGGCAGGATGGCAGGGCATGAATAGATTGTGATTTGCCTTGTTGGAAATGTTGTGATGAGATCACCACCTCATCAGACTCTTAAAATATGTACAGAAAGGGAAAAAAAATGTTTGCATGAATTGGAGAATTTCTAAAAGTTGGGTTCTAGCAAAACAGATTTAAAGCTTCAAAATAAAGTCTAGCCATCAGTACTTCTCTCCATTTCATCCTGCATGCTCTCTGTGTCCTCAAATATTTCCAGAGCACTTTGGTTATGCTTCTCCTTTGCTCTGGTCATTCCCTTCCTATGCACATATCACATCTACCTTGAAGGCAAAAGCTATGGCCTTTTAAAACAAATAGTAGTTGGCATTTATATGATGCCTTAAAGTTTACAAAGCCCTTTACCCATGTTATCTCAATTGATCCTCGAAACAACCTTGTTACCAGGTGCTGTTAAACCTTCATTTTACAGAGGAGGAGGCTGAGGTGTAGGGAAGTATAATAACTTGCTCGGGTCACACAGTTGGTAAATGTCTAAGGCAGGATTTGAACTCAGACCTTCCTGATTCCCACTGCACTACCTGCGGTTGGGAGTTGTCTTGAATTGAAGGGCAAACACAGATTACAGAAAAAGGAGATCTGAGTGATGACAACATGCTACAGATTCCGTCTAAAGCTTATAATCTGATGCTAATGATCATAGGTCACACTGAATAGAAATTTAAGTGCCTTATGTATATCATCTCATGTGATTGTCACAATAACAATTCCTGTCCTCAGTAAGCTTATGATTTGGTGAAGGATACTAGCTACCTAACATTTATGTAACATTTTCATGTTTGCCACGCCCTTTACATTCATTCCCATATATGGTAGATACTGAAGGCATTGTTTTTCCAATTTTCCTAATAAAGAAAATAGAGGCTCAGAGATATCAACTGCTTTGCCTAGGGTTACACAGCTGGTAAGTTTCAGAGGTTGGATTTGAAGTCAGGTCTTCTTGACTCAAACATAGCGTTCTATTCCCTAGGGCATGAAGCCTCTCCGCATCCTAGAAACTCAACTCAATCTTGCCCAGAAAGGGGGTGCTTGGCAGTGAGCCCCAGGATGTAACCTCAGTCTCTTTCCAGTCTTATCTCCCACTTTTCTGCTCCATTTAACTCACACTGTGACCAAACTGGGAGACTCATTGCTTTCTGAACATGCACAATGTTCCTGCCTAGGAAGTTTGGATCATGACGTCCCTTACATCAGAAACACTCTATGCCCCAGACTCATTTCTACCTATTGAAATCCTACCTGTTCTGGAAGGTTTACGGACATAATGAATAGATTGCTGGGATTAAAATCAAGAAGACCTGGGTTCAAATTCTGCTTCTGATACTAG
Organism: Phascolarctos cinereus; assembly: GCF_003287225.1. Taxonomy (NCBI): domain Eukaryota; kingdom Metazoa; phylum Chordata; class Mammalia; order Diprotodontia; family Phascolarctidae; genus Phascolarctos; species Phascolarctos cinereus. The sequence continues at coordinate 32,600,027 of NW_027555847.1, forward strand.
CTGTGTGACCCTGGGTAAATACCTTTAACTTCTTTTAACTTCAGTATCCTCTTCAGTAAAATGGAGATAATAATACTTGAAGGGTGATCAAATGGGAAGGCAAACATAAAGAGTTTGCAAACTTTTAAGTGTAGCTGGGTGCTGATTAGTTTGAAGAAGGAATCAATCATTCAGTTAACAAGCATTTATTAAGCACCTATTACTTGCTAAATGGTGGCACAATAGATGGTGCACCAGTCCTGGATGTAGGAAGACTGATATTCAAATCTGGCCTCAAACACTCTCACTAGCTGTATGACCCTGGGCAAGTCACTTAACTTTGCCTCAGTTTCCTCATCTGCAAAATGAGCTGGGGCAGGAAATGGCAAGCCACTCTAGTCTCTTTGCCAAGGAAACACTGAATGGGGGCGGGATTGAAAAGACCAAACAAAAACGGCTTGCTAGACACTGTGCTAAGCTTTGTGCTAAGTGTTAAAGAAAGGCAGAAAGGACAGACCCCGGTCTCCAAAAGCTCAGCGTGATTCACTTCACACTGCAAATAAACATGTGCAAACAAGCTATATACACAATAAACTGGAGATAATCAACAGAGGAAAGATATTGTTATTAGGGGGCTCAGGAAAGACTTTCTGTAAAAGTAGAATTTTAGCTGGGACTTGAAGGAAGCCAGAGAAGCCAACAGGGAGAAACAAGGAGTGACAGCATTCCAGGCTTGGGGAACAGCTTAGAAAATGCCTGGAGCAAGGTGAGGGAGTGTCTTATTCAAGGAGCAGCAGAATCACATCATTTGAATTTACACAGCATGTTTCCATGAACTGGAACCAATGACCATATTTTGCGTAATTGTAGCTGCAAACAGTGCAAATTCAAATATGTTGGACCGTGTTAAGGGATGCATTATTGGTACTGATCAGGATCTAGACGAAATATGTGAGTATTCCCTAGCTATCCTCTTCATGGCACCATTCACCTCTTGAGGGCAGAGATATATCTCACATGGATGTGTGTCTCCTACTGCGTAAATTGTCGTGGAATTGACTCAGTCCATCCCCCGAGTGGAGCAGCTGGACGAGAGTATCATATTCAGGTGTAGTACCAGGCTCGTCTCTGACTGGGCATCAGGCCATTTACTCAGTCTGTGCTGGCCTGCCAACTTCAAGCAGCTCTGCAAATGGGATCCAATATGTCCATTTCAGAAACGGTCCTCATCTTTGGGAATATATTGTGCTACCATAGAAAGCATTCACTAGTTCCTGGAATTCCCAGATTGCTAATAATAATAATAATAACAACAACAACAACAACAATAATCTAACATTTATATAGTGCTTATTGTATGCCAGGTGCTATGCTAAACATACTATAATTATGATCTCATTTGCTCTTTACAAGAACCCAGAGAAGTAGCTGCCATTATTACTCCAATTTTACAGATGAGGAAACTGAGGCAAACAGAGATTAAGTGATTTGCCCAGGGTCATACAACTGAGGAGTATTTTAGGCCTGATTTGAACTCAGGTCTTCTTGATTCCAGGCCTGTCACTCCATCCACTGTGTCCACTCCATCTACTATTAATTTAATTAATCTCCATTAACAAGAATGTCCCAATCTTCAACTCTTTCCCTGACTCCTCTTTCCAACTCATAATCCTACTCACCCGGCTCCTATAGTGGCCAGGGACAAATTAAGGCAGCTGAAGTAAGGATAGGAAGAAATGAATAAGGATAGAAAGATTAGTTCTTAACCTATTGCCTGGTTAGCTTCTTGCACATATCTGCCCCAGGTCAACAGTGGTGAGAAGTAGAAAAGGTTCTCATTATGTCTTCGTTGTAATAGCCATGATTTCGGAACATCCACTTGGACCATCTGAGTGTAGGACTGAGGGTCATAAAGAACAAGACAGGATTAAGCTTTTCACATGTGGAACGAATTACATGGGAGACAATTTCACTGGCATTGAAGATCTTCCAGGGAAAGTGCTAACAGATGTTGTAGAAAAGATTTTCAGTTTCCTGATTCAACAAACTTTACCTCAAGGTCTCTTCCAAATTCAATATTCTATAATTTTATAAGTCTTTGTCCTCTCATTTGCTTTGTTCAAATAGTACTTGCAAATGCTACTTAATGGAAATTAATTTCTGCAAGTTTTTAAAAAAAATAATTTAGGGAAATGATAGCATCTATAAGTATTTTCATGGGACCATAATTTTTACCAGGTAATTTACAGTCAAAATGAATATTGAACTTCATGAGCATTTATTGAAAATAGTGTGATTTGTTTTTGTGAAATGAATTCCAAATAAATGAAGACCTAGGACTCATATTAATTTAGTGAGAATATCAATATGCTAATTAACCCAGAACTTTTGCATTTCAATCATAGATCTTTTAATTATATTTATAGGAAGGGACCCAGTAAAATAGCCATAACTAATATAAAGCCCATGTATATGATTAATGATGGGGAAGTGGCACTAATTACTCCTGAAAATATGCAATCAGGAAGAAAAAAAACCTCAGTAACCCAGACTTATTAAAAAATGGCATTGTAATTTCCAGTGAAATTGCTGGTGAGTGATATCGTTCCCAGTGGTTTGTGTGCTCAGCTACCAGAACATAGTTTGTCATCTGAAATGGGTGGAGAATTATCTTAAGAAGGTCCAGATTGATGCTAATCTCATGAATTTGTCCCTTCCCTATATTTACAAAAAATATTTTTCATTCTTTTACTGGAAAAAGGTAGAGTTTTAGAGTTTTCCCACTCAATGTTATTTACTTCAAGATCTGGAAATTTTGTGATATACACATTTATTGAATCTATAATCATTCATAGTGGGACTTCTTTCTTCAGTAGCTAATGGGATGAAGTGTGGTTTACAACGGTGATAGCAGGCACCTTTCAAGTGATAACCAAGCTTAAGAATTCATAAATGTACTAAACTTTCTGATTAGCAGCATTAATCATCTTTAGGAGACAGTGTTTGGGAACATGGCCTTCTTACATATTACAAATATTTTCTCCATCATGACCATTGAAGACCTCAGGGTACTGGCATGGAGGATGGGTGGCAGAGTAGTCCAATCAAATGGCTATTGAACTTCATTGAAGAGTTGGAGGCAATCTCCTGTGTAAAGCAACTGGAAGGGTGGCAGGTTATTTTACGGTTTGGATAATGTTGGATGAAATCAGCAGTTCTCCAGTGATACAGACTGGTGGTAATTTCACAGTAGTAAGATCATTAATTTTCATAGTCTAACAAAAAAAGAGCAATGGAGAAAAAGGTATCCCACTATGACTTTAATTAAGCATGGCAGCAATAAATACAATGAAGTACATACAGTGTGGTTTCCTGTTGAAATTCATTATGAAAGGGACCAATTTGGCATTTTGCTTCCCATGTAAAAGAAAGACAGAAAAAGCAACCAGAATTCTAAATATTTCAAAAAAAGTGCTTTGAAAGTATAGACACATTAAGGCAGGATTCTGATTTTATTGTTTTAGGGGGTTAGCCAATGGCTCTTGTTGTTTCAGGGAAATTTGGGAGTTTTGCTGTTTTTTTAACTTCATTGTTCAAAAGAAAAAGGGAGAAGAATAGAAAGGGAGACAGAGAAATAGAAAACAACAAAGAAACAGAAGCAGAAAGAGAAAGGCAGAGAGACAAACTGAGACAGAGAGAGAGAGAGAGAGATGGGGGAGGTTGATTTTCTTCCATATTAGTTTTAGCTTTGGAAACGCACTATTATCATTGTTTCAGAAAATTTGACAATATCAAAGCTGCACTCAGCTACTGTTGGTAAGATAATGAATGCAACAGTGCTTCTCAGGGGCAAGAGACAGTCTCATACTGATGAGTGAGCAGCCCTGCCAGAGGTCACTGGTGTTTTACATGCCTCTCAGTGGAAAATTTCTGCTTTTCATTTGGTTTTAAACAATACAAATGGATTCCTACTTCTTTGAGATACTATACTTCATTTGGGCTGCAGACATCACCTTTAATATTATTCAGTGGCTGATTATCCAGCCTGTGGATTATCTGAATCCCTCCCTTTTCTCTTGCCCAATTAGCTGCCTATTAATGCCTTGCTGGTGGATATATACTTACATGGTTAAATGCTTTACATTGGCCAAAAATGTTTTCACTTAGAGTATCTCATTTGATTATTTCAAAATTTCTTAAAATATTATTTTTAACATTTATTTTTTAACATTTTGATTTTTGAATTATCTCTTTCTTACCCCACCCCTATCCATTGTGAAGGCAAAAAATGTGATATCAATTATACATGTGAAATTATGGAAACATTTCAGTATTGTTCATGTTGGGAAAAAAATAAGGAAAATAAGGAAAGTGATTTTTTTTTCTTCACTCTACATTCAGACTGTATTGATTCTTTCTCTGGAGGTTGATAGTGCTTTTCAATGTAAGTTTTTTGTAATTGTCTTGCATCATTATATTGTTGAGAATAGCTGTCATTCACAGTTGATAATCAAACAATATTACTGTTACTGTGCACAATGTTCTCCTGGTTCTGCTCACTTCATTCAGCATCAGTTAATGTAAGTCTTTCCAGGTTTTTCTGAAGTCCACCTGCTCATCATTTCTTATGGAGCAATAGTAGTCCATTACATTCATATTCCACCTTTTGTTTAGCCATTCCTCAACTGATGAACATCCCCTTAATTTCCGATTGTTTGCCACCACAAAAAGAGCTGCTATAAATATTTTTGTACAAATGGATGATTTCTCTCTTTAAAAAAATTCTCTTTCGGATGAAGACCTAGCATTGCTGTATCAAAGAGAATGCACGTTTTATAGTCCTTTGGGTATAGTTCCACATTGCTCTCCAATTGGATCAGCTCACAATACCACCAACAGTGCATTAGTGTCCAAATTTTCCCACATCTCTGTCAACATTTGTCATTTTCCTTTTCTGTCATATTTGCCAATCTAATATGTGTGAGGTGATACCTCAGAGTTGTTTTAATTTTCCTTTCTCTAATCAATAGTGATTTAGAGCATTTTTCATGTGAATATAGCTAGCTTTAATTTCTTCTTCTGAAAACTGCCTGTTCATATCCTTTGACCATTTGTCAATTGGGGAATGATTTATATTCTCATAAATTTGACTCAGTTTCCTAGATATTTAAGAAATAAGATCTTTATCAGAGAAACTTGCTATAAATTCCACCCCACATTTCCTGCTTTCTTTTTAATCTTGACCTAATTGACTTTGTTTATACCAATTTTTTAATTTAGTGTAATAAAAATTATCCATTTTGTATCCTGTGACTCTCTTTATCTCTTGTTTGGTCATAAATTCATATCCTATCCATAGATCTGACAGACAAAAATTTCCAAGCTCCTGTAATTTGCTAGTGATATCCCTTAATGCCTAAATCGTATACCCATTTTCACCTTATCTCAGCATACATTGTAAGATGTTGGTCTACACTCAGTTTCTGCCAAATAGCTTTCCACTTTTCCCAGCTATTTTTGTCAAATAGTGAGTTCTTGTCCCCAAAGCTTGGATCTTTAGGTTTATCAAACACTAGATTACTATGGTAATTTACTCATGAGTAGTAGGCACCTAATCTATTTCACTCATACACTACTCTATGTTTTAGCCAGTACTTGATTGTTTTTATCATCACCACATTATAATACAGTTTAAGATCTGGTACTGCGAGGTCACCTTCCTTCACTTTGTTTTTTCATTTATTCCCTTGATGATCTTGAATTTTTATTTTTCTAAATGATGAATTGTGTTATTTTTTCTAGTTCTATAAATATTTTATTGTATTTGATTGGTATGGCACTGAATAAGCAAATTAATTTAGACAGAATTGTCATATTTTATTTTATTGCCTCAGCCTAGCTATTAGCATTTACTATTTTTCCACTTGTTTAGATCTGTCTTTATTTGTGTGAAAAGTGTTTTGCAACTTTGTTTGTATAATTCCAAGTTTTCTATTTGCATGTAGATGCCCAAGTATTTTATATTGCCTACAGTTACTTGAAATGGAATTTCTCTTTCTATCTCTTACTTCTGGACATTATTTGTTATATATAGAAATGCTGATGATTCTTGAGGGTTTATTTTATATCCTGCTAAACTTGTTAATTGTTTCAACTGTTTTTTCTAGTTCTATAAATAATTTTGAACTGCTGCTGCTGCTTCTTCTCCTCCTCCTCCTCCTCTTCTTCCTCCTTTTTCTCCTCCTCCTCCTCTCTTACTATTTGTTCTCTTACAACTTTTTTTCTTTCTTTCTTTTTGCTGAGGCAATTGGGTTAAGTGACTTACTTAGAGTCATACGCTAGTGTCAAGTGTCTGAAGTCACATTTGAACTCAGGTCCTCCTGACTCCAGGGCCAGTACTGTCCCTTACAACTTTCTAATAAAAATAGCTGTATGTTAGTTGTTATTATTATTATTCAGAGGAGATGAATTCAATAAACACAAAATAGACACAAAGTAATTTGAGGACAGGGAAAGTACTAACTGGAAAGATCAGAAAAGGAAACTTAATGACTACTTGCTCTATTCAAAGCCCCATTTCACAGGCTAAGAAACTGAAGCTGAGAGAAGTAAGCTGTCCAAAGTTACAAAAAGTAGTGAATGATCGATCTAATAATGGAAACCAGGTCTTTGGATTCTTGGTGTCTACTTTTTTTCATGATCCATGCTGCCTCTTGGAAGTAATGCACAAAAGGGAATCCACTGTTTTTCAGCTTTGGGGCAAATTCTGGGATAAGTGTTTAGGGACCAGTTCAAAGGAATTGTGGAGGGGGGGGGAACAATAACTGACATTTCTATGGTGCTTTTAAGTTTGCAAAATACTTTGCATGCATACTCATTTAAATTTCACAGCCAATGTATGAGCCAAGTGCTACAAGTAATATTATCTCCATTTCACAAATAAGGAAACTGAGGCACAGTAACATAACAAAGTGCCCAGTTTCTCGAAGTTAGCAAGTGTCAGAGGGATAAGATTTGAATCCAGACAACAAATTCATCACTCAACCAAACCACATTTTGCCTCTCATTTTATATGTATCAAACCCGAAAGGCAGTGTGGAATATTGAAAAGAAAGCTTGCCTTGGGGTCAGGAAGACTTGAGTTCAAGTACTACGCTTGATATGTAATCTCTCAGTATTCCAGTCAGCTCTCTTCACTATGAGTTAACAGCATTGCTAGAAGGAGCTTTTTCAATGGGAGTTCTACATATTAGGGAAATCACAGATTTAGTTTAAAAAAATAACATGAAGGTGAAATATTTGCTCTTGATCGCCAAAACCTCTTAAAGTTTGGCATTCATCTATTCTAGAACAAGAAGAAACAACTATATCTCTTTTGTTAGTCTCTCAATGCGGCATCTATTCTATTTGGTGAGTACCAAAATCCAAGCTGTGGTTGAGAATATGGTGAGGTGTGGTTGGGGGAAAAGCAACATATGCTTACCTCCATGAATTCACAGATTAACCAAAGTGCCAAAAGTCCCAGTCTTCCTGCCCAGATCTCAGTTCAATTTTGAAAATATATCCATCACCCCCTCGATTCTAGAGAAAAAATTGGGAAAACGTGCTTGGGATATAGATTGTGACTGCAAATCACAGTTGTATAGCTAGGTGAGGACCCTGGAAGGCAGATAGATAAGTTATTTAAAAAGAATCCCCCCCCCAACATCCAACAAGGACTTTTTTCCCAATTTTTTTAGAAAATCAAAAATCAATTAAATTTAACAAACATTTCAATAAAATTTAATTCTTCAAAAATCACAAAGAACCTTACTCCAAATGTCACATCCTCACTCTGGTTTTGTTCTTTTTTTCCTCAGGTCTTCACATTTTGAAAGCTGCCCGTTCTAATTATCTTTTATCTATAGAAAAGTCTCTACAAATGTTGAGTCTACATGCAGAGAACTGAGAGGACTATAAATACCTCCGTTGCCAAATCCCATGGCCCTTGATCAATTCTCATCCTCCTTGACCTCTCTGCAGCATCTGCCACTTCCTTCCTGCAACTCTCCCTCCCTTGGCCTTTGTGTCACCGCACTCTCCTTATTCTCCTCAAAATTCTCTGAGGACTCTTTCACTGATATTCATCCTCCTCCCATAGCCTAAATGTGGGCCTTCCCTAAGCGTCTATTCTCAGACCTCTTCATAACTCTCTCTGTGGGCTTTCCCTTGGTGATCTCATGTATACCCATGACTTCAAGTATCCTCTCTATATGCATGACTCTCAAATCTCTCTCTCCCTAGTTCTAACTTCTCTTCTGAGCGTTATTCCTCTCGTAGGACATTTCCAGCTACTTGATGATCATCCCCTAGCAGCATTCAAATTCACTATATACGGGAGTAAAGTCACCACCAATCCCCTATCCCCAACTCCCCAAACCTTTCTTCCTAATATCCTTATTTCAGTTAATGAAATGATGATCTCAATTTCATAGGCTTGAAACCTTAGAGTCATTAAAAATTTTTTATGGATGCCTTTATTTTACACTGCAGTCATTTCATAATACACACCCCTCCCCTTAGATGCCTCCCTTGAAACAAATATAGTTAAACAGAACCAGTCAGCACATAGTCTATATCTGAAAGCCTGTTCAATATTGTACACCCTTAGTTCCCAATGTCTCTAACAATAGGATTGGGAAGTAGATTGAGAGGATCATAAATCTACAACTGGATGGGACCTTAGAGGCCAATTAATCCAACATCCTCATCACACCATGACAGAAGGCCATGCTTCTCACTGTTCAGACTTTGCTACCATTCCTCAGCTACTTCTTCCTTCTGACCTTGGAACATCTCTTTCCCATGCTTCCCCTCTTCTCCTATTAATGATTTCTGCCCTGTGTCTCTATCTTGGGGATGGGTCTGTGCTGACCATGCTCATACTCTTCCCAGTTATGCTTCTGGCTCTTTGCGCCTTGCCACCAAACCCCTATGTGGGGACTTCCCTTGCTTTTCAGCTCCCCTTTATGCATTATCTCTCCCCCCCAATTAGAATGTAAACTCTTTGAGAACAAGGATTATGTTTCTGCTCAAATTTCTTCCTTGCACTTAGCACAAAGCCTGACACATAGTAAGCATTTAATAAATGCTTGCCTGCCTCATTTTATGATGAGAAAATGGACATCCTGGGAGGTATATCTTCTCCAGTTTAGAACTGGGGATAAGCATCAGAGATGGGATTTGAACACAGGCCCTCTAATTGCAGTCAGTGCTCTTTCCTCTGGGTTTGGGCTCAAGGTTGGCGATTCCACTTAACTGAAGTTCGGTTGCGTCTTCAGGTTGTTTCCATTTGAAACAGTGTTTCAAATAGTCATTGAATTTGTGGTTCTCTTGGCTCTGTTTTCATTACTATCAGTTTATACTTATCTTCCCATCTTTCCCCAAATTCATCATCTTAGTTGTTTCTTATGGCACAATAACAGTCCATTCATTCATTTACCTTGAAATAATTTTTGAGGTGAAAAATGGTTAAGTGGAGCGGACATTGGCGTGGTAGTAAGCAGACGTGAATTCTAAACACGTATGACTCTGACACCAGCTAAATCGCTTACATGTCTCCAGCCTTCCCCTGAAATTCTCATGTTATTGAACTTTCTTTAGGCTAAACCAGGCAGGGCCCCAGTTAATAAACAACTGAGTTTGATAGATTTCTCTTGCCTGGTTCTTGGACTAGTTGGAGAGAATGTGTTTCAACCCAGGGCAATGCTGATGCAACAGAGAGAGCAGTAGAGGCGGGGAGTGGTGATGAATAGTGGTGGGCAATGGCTCACATCCATTCAGATAGAGTTGATGGGAAGGGCGGGGGGAGTAGTTAGCATTTTGAGGCCAGTTGGTGGGACAGCTAAGCTCCCTTTCATAGTTTGTTTACCTTGAGAGATTCTGTGCAGACTTCCTGGCTTTAGGGCAAATGCTTCCTGTCTTTCCCTTTGGAGCCAAAATCCCTATGGGTTCTGACTTGACCTACGGAGATTGTGGTTTACTCTGTGAACATGACTTAGACCTTGCTGTCTTTTCCTGGGAGAATTCTCTTGCCTCGGCCCCAATTCCGCAGGAGTCTGAAGCTTTAGACCAAATGAGCCTGCTTGCAGGGCTGCAAATTTCCAGTGGGAGGGAATGTCATGAGATGATTCTATAGCAGAAGGCGTAGCCCAGGTAGTGAGCGAAGGGTCTGCTGTTCATCTACCCTGAATAGCCAGGAGAAAGGCCTGCAGTCAGACCGTCTTGGTAGCACTGTTCAAAGGGAGATGGATGAGGAATGCCTCTATAGAGAAGGGGACAGGAGAATAAAGAAGAAAGTGGGCTTCTTCTTCTTGCTCAGAGTTGGTCTTACTCCCATGGCTTCAGAAGCATGTAATGCTTGATGACTATGACGATGATGATGATGATGATGATGATGATGATATTTTATAGTACTTTAAGATTTTCAAAGCATTTTTCATGCTTTCTCATTCAACCCTGAAAGATAAGTGCTATTATTTCTCATATTTATTTAGAGAAGGCAACTGAGGCTGAGAGAAATTGAATGACTTGCCCAGGGTCACACAGTCTACCAGTAGCTGAGGCAAGATTAGAACTCATGCCTTCCTGACTTAAGTGCAACACACAGTGTGCTACCTAGCTACTGAGGACCATCCTCACAGTCTCTTATAAATAAATTGATGGGACACATATGATTTGCTGTGTAATTCTGAAGTTTGTGACAGTTGAGCATGTCAGCTCCTTCTCATTGGTTTCCACCCATTTGTACTGGTCCGCAGCTTTGTTTCGTTTGACTTAGGTACATAATTTATACCTTATTCATGATAGGCCTTTCTCACTACTGGGAGATCAGATAATATATGTTATACATATGCATTTATGACAAGTCATTTAGGAAACAAGCTTAGTTTCTACCAATTTAACAAAGGCAGTGGTGGTCCAAGACTTGATTAAATGAGGCCCTGTATATGTTGATTCCCAGACTACTGGACCCAGACATTTCTGACATGCTAACAGGAGCTGACTGTACATTGGATTCTAAGAATGAGAGGCATTTGGATTTTATACATGAATTTGTAGATGTACTCATATTATAAACATATATATCGATAGACATGTACATATACATACATGTGTATGTTCATATATGCATCTCATACTACGCGTAGTATCATTATGACTTCATGAATGTGGGGAAAACTCCTTCCACCAATTTATAGAAACTAATATAGATCAGTATATCGTTTCATGTTATCATAGGGTAGTAGAGGTTATCCTGGCCCACTGAAAAGTTAGGTGACCTGTCCAGGGCCCCACAAACAGTATGTGCCCAAGAAGCTTGAACCCAGGTCTTCCTTACTCCAAGATGAAGTTTCTATTCATTGGTCCACACTGAGTCTGTAATGCAAACAGGACATTATACATATATAAGAACACATACGTATCATTATGAGGGGTAGTATGGAGTAGTGGTAAGCAGCTAGGTGGTACAATGGATAGTGTTGGGTCTAGAGTCAGGAAATCTCATCTTCTTGAATTCAAATCTGGCCTCAGACAATTGCTAGCTGTGTAACCCCAGGCAAGTCAGTTAGCCTTGTTTGCCTCAGTTTCCTTATCTGTAAAATGAGTGGAAGAATGAAATGGCAAACCACTCCAGTGTCTTTGCCAAGAAAACCCTAAAGGGGGTCAGGAAGAGTCAGACATGACTGAAAAATGACCGAACACGTAGCAGTGGATAGAGATCCAGCTTATACGTCAAGTCCATGCGGGTTCAAGTTGTCGCTTTGACTCACGTTGTCTGTATAACCCTAGGAAGTTCACTTAGGTGATATGGGTGGAGCGGAAGTTAAGTGATACAGTAAATAGAGTGCTGAGCCTGGAGTCAGCTCCAGTCAGGTACGAATTCAAATCCAGCTTTAGACACTTACTAGCTATGTGTCCCTGAACAAGTCACTTAATTTTTTTCCCTCAGTTTCCTCAATTGTAAAAGGAGGATGATAATACTAGTATCTACCTCCCTGGGTTTTGTGAGGATCATTTAAGATATTTACCAAAAGAGGCCACTGGGTGACATGGTGAATAGAGCTCTAGCCTTGGAGTCAGGAGGACCTGAGTTCAAATCCAGCCTCAGACACTTGAAACTTACTAGGTGTGTGACCCTAGGCAAGTCACTTAACCCCAACTGCCTCACCAAAAAAGAAAAAAAAAGATATTTGCCCCAAAAAGCACTTAGGGCAGTACCTGGCCCATAGTTTCTATACTGTATAGTATATCTATATCTATATCTATATCTATATCTATATCTATATCTATATCTATATCTATATCTATATCTATATCTATATCTATATCTATATCTATATCTATATCTATATCTATATCTATATCTATATATCTATCTATATCTATCTATCTATATATCTATACACACACATATATTATATATATACTATATATGTATATACACACACATATATATATACATATATATATATTAACATACTACATAAATGTTAGTTATTATAATTATTTTTATTATTAAACCTCTCAATACCTCCAGGCAAGTCTCTGAGATTGTAAATCACCTGGACTTTTGCTAATTCTAATTCGTGATGGGAATTTCCTCAGGGGGGACTTCCTACATGGAAGAAATAAAATGTACAGGAAAAAATGTGTATATACTTCACATTTGCTGACATAAATGTTTATTGATTTAATGACATTTTATTTACTAATTGATACATGTATGTTGTGTCCTATCTATCTCCCCCAACACACACACACACACACACACACACATCCCAGTAGAATGAAAGCTCTAGGAAGATGGGGATGATTTCATACCTTGCATATATCAGATGTTATAAAGGCTTGTTGAACAACTGAATTGGATATGTGTGTGTGTATGTGTGTGTATGTATATAGATGCATATGAATATGTGTGTGTGTGTGTGTCTGTGTTTATGTGCGTATGTGTGTGTATGTATAGATGTATATAGATGTGTGTGTGTCTGTGTGTTGGGGGAGATAGATAGGACACAACATACAACATGTGTGTGTATGTATAGATACATTGCAGAAATCCCATCACCCCTTATTTCATTTTTAACAAACACTTAGCATACGCTTTGTTCACTCTGTTGCTTTTGGTAGCAGATGGCTTCATTCACTTGAATGCAAACTACCCTTTAAGTGGCTACTGTTTCGTAATCCATTCCAATGTATATTTTGGTTTTTTCTACATTCAACAGAAAACAAATACAAATGATCCTTTCATGTGGACATTGGCAGAATCAGAAAGGCCTAATGTTCCCAGGGCCTAAAAATAGGAGTCGAAAACATGCGGCAACAAGGTTCGAGCTGACAGTCTCACAAAGGAGTGTCTGACAAACACATCATCCGTACAATTCAAGACTGACCTTCTACTGCACTTGCATTTACAGCTGTGTACCACCTGGAATTTTCTATTTGAAACAAATTGTTAACACATTACCAGGAGCCCATTTCATTTAGAGATTTAAACCTTTCTCGGTACACATTAAGTGGTCATAACTGGACCCTGCTAGCAACATTAAAATGAACTAATTTTACAACCAAAAAGCAACTAATTACTCCAAGCTTTTGAACTATTCAGTCACATTTTAAAACTGTTTTGCTCATTGATGACAAAAACTCCCCTCTCTACTTTCAAATGGTTCCTTCCCTCTTCACTTCATTTTTCCTCCCTCTTTTTCTCCCTTCATCCCTCCCTCCCTCCCTCCCTCCCTCCCTCCTTTTCTTCCTCTCTCCCTACCTTCTTGTCTTCTTTCTTCCCTCCTTTCCAAATTTTAAAATTATTTAAATTAACAAAATAAGTTTCATTTTTTTTAACAACAGAGTTGTTTTTAAACATTCCCCTTGTCTTCTTTACAAAAAAGAAAAAGTTAAACAAAAATAATTTCCACAGTGATCCTGCCCAATGGTGTAGGTAATGCTCTGTACCTATCATTTCCTGCTTTATTTAAAAGAGAGTCAGGAACACCCTCATCTCTTCTCTGGTGACCAGGATTATGAATTCTAGTCCTCAGGCAGTCATCTTTGCTTTCATGTTATTTTCGTTTTCATAACTGTAGGCATTGTGAATTTTGTTCTCCTGCTTCTGTTGACTTCACTGTATATCACAGATTCTTAACATACAGAGTGTAAATTTGTTTTCTTTTTTAATAGTTTGATAACTTTATTTCAATATAATTAGTTTCCTTAATAATCCTATGTATTTTATATTATGCATTTAAATGCATTATTCTGAAAAGGGTCTATTGATTTCACCAAATTGCCAAAGAACTCCATTATATGAAAATAATTATGATTTTCCACTCAACATACTTTCATATATCTTTCCACTTTTCTCTATCCTTTTATTCTTCATTTCTTTTAGGATAATATTATATTGCATTCATATAACAGTATTTGTTTAGCCATTCCCAATTAATAGGCACAAGCTTTATTTCAAAATAAAGTTTATTTTTGTTGTAACAACAAGTGACTTTATGAAAATTTTGGCATATACTGCGCCCTTTTACCTAGAAAATTAGTGATATTTGTATTTTGATATGAATCAATTAAATGATCCATTTGTTACTATGTTTAAAGGCTGATTTTGGGCATATGGACCAAAGTAAAGACCAGAGTGAAGATTATACTCTCTAAATAGTGGGCAGACATACCTCAAATCCTAAGTGTCCTACACATAAATAGCTGCTTGCACATTTATTACTTAGCCTTGCTCAATGACATTCCAAATCCATTCAACCCCAGCTTCCATTTGCAATTCCTTCAAAACCTTGACTAAGGTCTAGTAATAGATTTGGAACGAAACAACCAATTAATTAATCAATAAGCATTTATTAAGTGCCTATGATGTGTTAAGACAATCTTTGTACTCATGGAGCTTACAATCTAATGGGTGGGAACTTCAAAATGAAGGTAAAATGTGGAGGGAGTGAGGGAAGAAGGCATGGGGGAGTAGTAGAAAACTCGGAGAAGTCCCAAGATGGAGTAGCCAGGTGAGAAATGCAGAATATGAGAAGCTGGGTAAAATCTTAACTGTCAATTACTACCTGGGCAAGTTGTGTGACCTCATCCACTTTATCTAATATTCCTAAAATATAGTTTCCTCATCTGTGAAATGAGAGGGTTGAACTGCATGGCTTCTAAGCTCTAAATCTCTGATCTTATGAAGTACCTGGCACAGTGGCTTCCCCACCACCTCCTTTCTTCTCCCTTAGTGAACCATACGTGAAGAATGACAGAACCATATAGTTAAATAATTTTAAAGCAATATCCACACATTACTGTGGTCTATCCTTCTCCTCTTCATCTTTTATTACTCAGAGATCAGTTAATTCCATCTCAGGAAATCTCTTTCTCAAATATACAATCATACATCCTCTTTAATCCACTTCCTTCTTCCTGAACTCCTTCCAACATTTGCCCAATTACGTTTGGAATCACAAATATACCTATTCATTATTCATGAAGAAACTAAGGCCTACCCTAGAGAAATAAGTGATATGCTCAAGATTACACAATTGGCTACAAGGTTAGGCCTAGCAGTTACGCTTCCTGATTCTTAGATACTCTCTCTTTCTCTTGGCATTTTTGAGCCTAACCACCAATTCTAATGATAGATGATAAGCGTAAAAGCTGGGCCAATAATACAACTGAATCAAGGAGAGGGAAAATGAAAGGAGTCAAAACACAGGTCCAGTGTAAATAATTTTTGAATTTTCTTTTAGATTTTCAACAATTGATTTATCTACCTTTGTAACATGTAATAATTAAATTTCTTTCCCCAAAACACTAGCATCCCATTCAACTCTAATTCAATTTCATTTAAGAAACATTCATTAAATGTTTATAACATGCAGGGCACTGTACTACGCTAGGGGGCATACCATATATACATATACATATATATACATATATATATATATATACATACACACATATACATACATACACATATGTGTATATATACATTTATATATATCTTTATGTGATCTTTTTTTTCAATTTTGTTTAATTACTAGTATTTCAACTGTATTGTTTTCTACCCAGAATATCTTCCCATCTCACCTGATGACTGACGGCTTCTCTATATGCTTGAAACAGCCCCATACCCCCCATCAGATCTCAAAAGATAATACCTCTATACCTCCTTCCCATGGGAATTTCATGTACCCAAATTTAGAACTCTATCTTTGAACTGTCTTAATTGGTGAATGAGTACAAACTCACATAACTCCCATGGGTAGTTGGACAGAGACAATACTTCAAATCCATCTATCCAGGACATGTTGCCATCTGCCATGCCAGTGTGTGTGTTCCTCCCTCCCCTAACCCAACCCCACTTTAAAAAAAAAAAGACTGAGTCTCTCTTACTTTGATCAAGGCCCAGTTTAACCCACCTTAGATAACCTGATGGGCCCCCCACTCCCAGGGTCTCACTGTATTAATGACTTTGGATCAGCTTTAATCCACTAAGAGCTCCTGAGCTCAAAAGATCCACCAACTTCTGCTTCCTTGTTAGCAGAGATTATAGGCCAACATGCCCCATTCCACTTTCTACCTTTAGCTCTAAGAACAGTAATCAAATCCATATTACCATTACTTCTTGAAAGGCCATGGAAAGGTAATCAATTGCCCTATGATATCATTCACCATCCCCATGACTTCTCAGATAGAATCAGCTCTCCATGGCCATCATGCCTCAGTATTTATTGTCTTCCCTTTATATATAGGGCAGGGACTGTCTCACACATTGTGGTCTAGTGGCTAGAGAGTCAGCCTTGAAACTAGGAAGACCTGGGTTCATTGTCCTGCCACTGACACATTACTAGTAAACTTCTCAGTGCCTCTCTCTCAAGTCTGAGATTTTAAATTGTAGGGAGAGAGTTTCCTCTTTGAAAATTCTTTTTCTAAATTTTCCTCATTGGAGAGTTCCTTTTTGAATAAAACCACAGGTCCAGTACCTATCCTTATGCTTAGCATAGCATAGCATAGCATAAAGCCTGGCACACAGTGGGAACTTAAATTAATTTTCAATTACTCATTTATACTATTTTCATAGCAAAGGTAGAGTATTTTAGCAATATTATGAGCCAAGTAAGTTTTGTAAGCTGGCCTAGAAAACTGCCTGCCATTTATAACTTTTTTTTTCCAATGGAAAAATGCATTTCAATTTCCAAATACCTCATTTACAAATGAACCGTTGGAACACAACTCATTTGTAAGTTGGGGACTGCTAGTGCTCCAAAGAAGGCAAGCAGATGAATCAATGAACTTTAATTACACAGAAACAACTTGATTAACTCAACCTCCCTTTTCTGCCCCAGTTTCAAGGAGCAAAGTCCCAGGAGGTAAACATCAATATTTCATTAGACCCCTTGATCTTCTCAGCATGCTTATTCCCTCTACTTGTCACTCTATCAGTCAACAAACATTTATACAGGACTTACCATGAGCACTGTGCTGAGTGTTTGAGATAAAAGAGAAGCATAAATAGTCCCTGCCCTCAAGGTGTTTACATTCCAGTGGGGGAGACAACATGTAAATAACTAGCTACATGTAGCATATATACAAAATAGATGAAAGAAATCTGAAAGGGGAGGCTGTTAGCCACTGGGTACTGGAAAAAGCCTTCTTTTGAAGGTCAGATTTGAACTGATACTTGAAGGAAGCTGGAAGAATTAAGAGGCAGCAGTGAGGGAACAGAGCATTTTAGGCATGAATATGTCCAAATTCAGTCAAATAGTGCCCAAAACAACCCCATTATGCCTTCTCTTGATCCTGTGAAATTCTTGACCATTGTTTTTCCATTATTCCTCATAATGTGCTGAAGAGCGCCCCTCTACTTCTCTGATATAGTACAGATACCAGTGCGACACTCAGGAGGCCGCCTGTTACCTCCTGCTCTTGCTTCATGATTGATCCACAAGTCCTCAACAGGGTCTCTTACGCTGCTTCTCTCACACAAGTCACTCTTCGTAACATGCTGCAGTCTGCCAACATTCACTATATGTCTTTCCATTGACTTCGAGGTAACATGGAATGGGCATTCATTTGTGATTGTGGGCGTTTCATGAGCCACATTCACATAAAATATCCTTGAGCAAATGCTGGTATTTATATATAGTTATATTGAGTGGGGAGGTAGATAGGATCATAAGAAAACTAATCTGGAGTTAATCCCTCCCTTAGAAAGAAGTCATCTTGTGTATGTAGGAGACTGAGAATGAAAAAGCAATCCAAGGGCAAAACAATTAAACTAGAAATCCTGTATGGAGCCTTATTTTGAGTCTCCAATGGCTCTGGTATCTCACCACCACCCTCTTGCAATGGTGCAGGTAACAATTCTACTACCTTTTCTGGTGTGACCCTTGCCACATGCTTCTATAAGTCTACCATGATGTTCTGGGACCCTCCTTTTGGTTCTCATTGTTTGGGCACACATGAAGCATGTGGATTCTCCGTCTGTTATCCTTTATACTGTCTTAGTAATCAGCCCACCTACTTTTCCAATCACAGATCTCTCTGATGCAATCATATATATATATATATATATATATATATATATATATATTATATATATATATATATATATATATGTATACACACACACACACGTGTGTGTGTGTGTGTGTGTGTGTGTGTGTGTGTGTATGCAGTTAGGTAGCATAATTGGTAGAGTTATGGACTTGGGACCAGGAAGACCTAAGTCTGAATTCTGCCTCAGACACTTGCTAGGTTAGTGTGATCCTGGGCAAGTCACTTAATTTTTTTCCACCATATTTTCCTTATTTATAAAGTGAGGAGTAGTAATGTCACCTACCTTAAAAGGTTGTTGTGAACATCAAATGAGAAAATGTATGTAAAGCACTTTGCAAACCTTAAGCCCAGCATTGGTAACTCATACTGAGAATTCCTTAGAGCAGAGGTATTGAATGGCCCATGGCTACAACACCACCAAGCGTTGGCCAAACCTCATGTTAGACACCTCTGTTGTAGATGATGAGAATATCAGGGAGATCCAAATGTCGCATAGCCTTCTGACTCCCTGATATTTCAAAGATTGAGCAGTCAGGGTCATACAGAATAGCATCACAGAGGACATTGGGGAAAAACAAGTCCTAGAGTGTCAGAGCTGAGTAACTGCAAACTTTTCAGAGCACTACACCTGGGTGGATTTTACAGTTCTTTCTCAGATGGACCAATCAGATCATTCTCTACCCATTTCCACTTTTTGATCCTAATATCAAATGCTACATGGGCTTATTTGTTGCCATGATGTGTGATGGTGACTTTGGTGGCAGGAGCTCTTTAGCTGAAAGGGCTTTGGAAGAAACTGGAGGTCAGAGCTAGCCATATAAGACCAAGACGACAAATATTGAGCCTGAAAGAGTGTGACAAATAGACATAACTATTTATGAAGCTAAGCACTTCATAACAAATCAATCAACCAAGAAGCATTTATTAAATACTCACTGTGTTCCAGGAACTGTGCTAAATTCTAGAGATATAAATACAAAAAGTGAGACAGTTCTTGCCCTCAAGGTCTTACATTCTGTTATAGTCTATATACTTTCCTGGTACTAAGTTGTTATAATCTGAGACTTGCATTTCATTTTTTAATGCCTCTTCTTGGACTTTTATCATGCCCCATGGAGAATATACAATGACTACATATAGAAAGTCAAGGCTATAAAATGTTAATTCAATTTAATTCAACATTAATTAACTGCCCACTGTGTGCAAGGTACTGTGCTAGGCTCCAGTGATCCAAGAAGAAAAACTACATAGTCCTTACTATAAGGTTGGTTACAGCCCAATAACAGAATACATCTATGCAAATAAACATGATGCAATGCAAAATGTGAAAGGGGAAAAGGAAAGTTCCAGGCAATCTAGGCATAACTGTGCAATATAAGGAAGAAGAAATCACATTATCCTATGGGAAGACTCTATGCGGAGGCTGCCAGTGCAATCAGACTTTGAAGGAAAAGGGTGAATTGAACAGATAGACTTGATGGAAGAATTTAGTCTAAGAACAGGAAATGTAAGCAAAGGAGAGATGAGAGGTGAGGATGAATTTGGAGGATGATTCCAATTTAGCTAGAACATGAAATACAGGAAGATAAATAATATGAAATAAGTCTGGACAGGTGCATGGGAGTTGAAAAATGGGAGCAATTGAATATCTCATGGCCAGGAATTTAAAATTTATTCAGAAAGTGATAGGGAAACACTGATGGCTTTTGAGTAGAGGAGTGATGTGATCATAGATGTATAACTGGGGTAGTAGTTTGAGAAGTGGATTAGAGAGGTAATGGACTGGAGGTAGAAGTCAAGAAAATCACTGAATTTCAGAGCTGATAGGGAACCCAATGGCCATCTATTCCAGCTCAGACCTGAAAAAGAGTAGCCATACCAACATATCTGAAAAGTGCTCTTCCAGGCTCTGCTTAAAGGCTTCCACTAAGAGGAATCGACTTTTGGATAATTTCAAATGGTTAGGGAAACTGTCCTTATAGCAAGCCTACATATGGCTCTTTGCAGTATGTACACACTGTTCCCAGTTCTGCTGCCTGGATCCAAATTAAACAGTTCTGATCTGTCTTCTATATGGCAGCCTTTGAATACTTGATGGAAGCTATGTTGCCTCCTTATTTTCTTTCAGGTTAAACACTCTCAGTTCAACAAGTTATCCTCTCTTGATACAAACTTAGAGCTCTTCATCATTCTGGTTGCCATCCTTTGTATGCTTCCCAGCTTATCAACGTCCTTCATGAAATGTAGTATCCAGAATCCCAGTGGTGATCTGACAAGTACAGAGAATACTATTCTTGAGGACAGAGCACCTCATTCTTGGAAGCTACACCTCTCTCAGGGCAACAAAGATCAGAGTAGTTTTTTTATCCTTTTTTTTCTTGGTCAGGCAATTGGGCTTAAGTGAGTTGCCCAGAGTCACACAGCTAGTGAGTGTCAAATGTCTGAGGCCAGATTTGAACTCAGGTCTTCCTGATTCCAGGGCTGGTGTTCTATCCACTGTACCACCTAGCTGCCCCCATACTAAATTTTTTTGGCTTCCAAATCACACTGATGACTCGTGACTTGAAATCCACCAAAACACTGAGATCTTGTTTTCAGAAGGACTTTTCTCTAGCCACATTTCCATCTTAGACTTCTGAAGTCATTTTTTAAAACTCAAGTGTAAGATTGAATTGGTTTTTTGTTGTTGTTGTTTTTGTTCTTTTTTTTGGAGGGGGGAAGGCAAGTGGGGTTAAGTGACTTGTCCAGAGTCACACAGATAGTGTTATATGTCTGAGGCCGGATTTGAACTCAGGACCTCCTGACTTCAAGGCCGGTGATCTGTCCATTGCACCCCTAGCTGCCCCATGTTTTCCATTAAGTTTCACCACATTAGATTTAGCCCAATGCCTGAAAGGACGTGTTTGGATACTGGCACTGTAATTCCATATGTTGTCTCACCTTCTCAGATGTGTATCACCAAAACTAGTTGGGAGCCTATCATAATAGCTCAAAAGAGAAAAGAAGGTAGCTGGAGAGTGGTGAGAAGTGGTACGAAGATGCATGAAATCTTGCGGAGTTAGACGATGGAATCTGGTCATGGAACAGATGTTTGGAGTGAGGGGGAAGGAATAGGTCAAGGTAACTTCATGGTAATATAAATAAATACTGATAGAAAAGTTAGTGCTTTGTAGGGCAGGGAAGGAAAGATGATAAGGTCAGTTGTAGTATGTTGAACTTGAGTTAGCAATCCACCCAGTTGGAGATATTAAGTGAGCTTTTAGAAATATGGGACTAGGGCTCTGGGGAGAAGCTGGAACCAGTGATAGTGACTTGGGAATCATTTACAGAAAGACCGTGAGAGAATATAGAGGCAGAAGAGAAAAAAAGAAGAGAGGAGCAGGAAGAGGAAAGAGAAGGGGATGAAAGAAGACAGGAGAGGAGAGAAAAGGTCATGGAACTTCAGAGGGAGACATGCTTAAGGGGTGAGAAGAGAAGGAGAAGTTAATAAAAGAAAAAAAAGAAGAGGTGCTTGGAGAAGTGGGAGAAAACCCATGAGAATGTAGTTTCATGAAAGCCGAGAAAGGAAGGACAATCAAGGCAGAAAGTTGAGTCTATATTGCCAAAAGCTGCAGAGAGGCCAGGGAGGGAAGGGCAGAGTCAAAAAAAAAAAAAAAAGAGCCAGACCATTGGTTTCTACAATCAGCTTCATATTCTCACCTGTGACTCTAGGTCCAAGACCATCACCATGGTACTGACTGAATCACTCTTTTTCTGAAGGATCGAATATCTCCCTTTTCTTAAACAATGGGAACATTCAGAACTTTTCACTGCTAAGATTCTTCTTTGCATGCCCCCCAGAGGACAAAGGTGATGCTCACTTTGTAATGGGCACAGCCTATTAAGGCAGCCTTTCCTATTTGGATATGACAGATATTCTCTCAGGAACGAAACTCATTTCCACACAGTATACTGGAGTCTTGAAAAAGTAAACTACAATTTATCTCCTCTAAATAGCACTCCCGCTCAGAGCACAAGGCAGATAACCTCCTGGTGAACTTTGCCTATGGATGTTTATCCACCAACTCAAAGTAATATGGATTTATTTTGGTAATATACAGAGCGATTTGCAGATAATGTCGAGAGCAAACATTTTATTACTGATTTTGTGTAAATTACACAAGGCTGTGTTTTAATGGATTTCTCTTCCTACCCTCAGCCTGACAATGTGACTTGTTACACAGATTTTTATTATGAGTCTGGATATTGACTTTTAATTATGCATTGTTTAACAAAACAAATAAACTGGTTTTTGCATCAGGGAGGTTAAGTGTGGTGGGGATATTTTGACATTGTCACTCCCTCTCATTCACCAGTATTCCTTGCTTAACAACATTATGCCCAGCATGAAAATATAAAAGTTTCTTATTACTTCTGGAAGATGCTGAAGCAGTTTTTAATTATGTTTGTTGAAAAGTGTGCATGATTTAAAGAAGAGGAAGTGAGTTAACTTGACTTTGATGACGTAATGGCCTCATGTAGGGGGCCAATGTATTTTGTGCTGTCCATCTGTCCCAGCATAGCACATTGAAAAGTGGGCTGGCTTTGGAGACAGGAAAACCGACGTTCAAGTCGGAGGAAACTGAGGCAAATAGAGGTTAAGTGACTTGCCCAGGGTCACAAAATAGTTCTTTTTTCTTTTTCTTTCTTTTTTTTTTAAGTAGTTATTTTTCTGAAGGAGTATTTGAACTCAGTTATTCCTGACTTCAGGCCCAGGGCTCTATCCATTGTAGCATGTAATAACAATAGCTCACATTTTACAGTGCTTACTATGTGCCGGTGCTGTGCTAAGTGCTTTACAGATACGATTTCATATGATCCTCACAACCATCCTGAGAAGTAGATGCTATGAGGATCCCCACTTAACAGATGAGGAAACTGAGGCAAAAAGAGATTAGTTGATTTGTCCAGGGATACATAGCTCTGAGGTGTCTGAGGCTGGATTTGAACTTAGGTCTTCTTCACTCCAGGCTTGGTACTCTATCTGTTGTGCCACCCAGCTTCCTCTAATACTGTGAGTTCTACCGAGCTGTCAGTGTGCAGCAGTAGTAGCATTTTCTGATTCAAAATCAAAATCATAAATTTTTAGTTAGAAAGGCTCTTAGATTCATTCTAGTCCACCCCAACCCCCTGCCTTTCACTTTACAGATGAGGAAACTGAAGCCCCAGGAAATGAAGAGAAAGTAAAATTGAAGCACTTGGGTACCACAGGGTATAGAACACTGGGTCTGGAGTAAATTCAAATTCAACTCAGATACTTATTAGCCATATGATCCTGAAAAAGTCACTTCACTGCTGTCTGATGCAGTTTCCTTATCTGTAAAATGGTCATAATAATAGCACCTACCTGCAAGGATGGTTGGGAGGATAAAATGGAAAAAAAATTAAAAGAACTTTGCAAACTTTAAAGTACAATATAAATGCAAGCCATTTATTATCACTAATTATTGCTATTATTTGTTAGGCTTGCCTAAGCTAATGCTTTGAGACCCCAACATTAATAAAATAATGGGTCTAGGCTAACACCTCCCCCCATCCGAGAAAAAAAGCATTTATAGACTAGGAACAATTTGTGTAAGTTAAATGATATAAATTTGTTAATGGCAACAATTTAAATTAGATGTCAGAATTTCCTGGCAACAAGAGAGAAATGGGGAAAATCAATTATTGAAACATTTCTAAAATTAAGGTCTTTCTTCTCCTTGTAGATCTTTTGCAGGGCAGATAAGATGGTGTCAGTGTAACCCAATTCAGAGACATCAGATTGAAGTGATGATCCAACAAAGTCCTTTCCATCTCTAGGAGTCTTTGAATTCATGCATCTAGGTGACAGGAGATAGCTATGAAGGTCTCTCTGATGCTAAATATTTTTAGATTCTATTTCTAAGAATGAGGGGTTAAATGGCTCTTGAATTTCTTTCCTGGCCATTGAGAGAGGAAAGTAGGTCAAGATCTGGGCAAGCCCAAGAAGAGAAGCGGCCTATTTGGGATTGACATTTAGCTACTTTAAAAAAAAAATGGTTCCTTTGAGAAATCTTTGATCATCCCTTTGGCGTGACTGACAGTCTAGACAGTGCTTGAATTATAAAGCCTAATCTATCCCCTTCTCTTCAGTCACACTATTCTTGCTCAGTGTTACCTATACTGCTGCAATTTCCTCCTATTCAGAATCTTATCTTTCAGTCTCTTTTCAATCTGACCTTTCTTCAACATAGTCCTCAAAATAAACTTCCTAAAGCACAAGACTGATCATGCTATTCCCCTGCTCAAGAACCTAAATGGCTCCCTATTGGTTCTGGGATAAAATACATACTTCTTAGCTTGACATTTGAAGCCCTTCATAAGATGGTTTCCACCTACCTTTGCAGGCTTATTGTACATTACTCCTCTTCTCATACTACATTTTTACAGCCAAAATAGTGTACGTGGGTGCTCCCAAACTCGGCATTTCCTCTCTGACGGTCTTGATTTTGTATAGCATATCATGCATACCCCCTTTACTTCCCTCTCTTAATATGTCTAGCTTCCTTCATATCTCAGCCCATGTGCCATTGCCTACAGAAAACCTATGCTGATCTTTCCAGATCTTGATGGTTTTTCCCTCCTTGAATCAACATTTATTTACCTGTTTGTGTTATATTCTATACAACCTCATTGAGGCTTGGGATTGTTTTTCATTTTGTTTTTCTGTCTCTAAAACTTAGATCAGAGACTTAAATGAACAAACAAATGACAGCGCATTTACTAAACCTGTATTTCAAGCACTTTGAAAGTACTGAGGATGAAAGTTTAAAAGTAAAGACAGTCTGTCCTTGCCCTCAAGGAGCTTATATTCTAATAGAGGTAACAATATAAATGGCTGAATGATAGTCAAGGGAAGAAATTTCTGTTAGGAAAGTTACAGGAGTGGTTAGTGGGGATATATGGGAGTAGATTAGCACACCCATCCAGGAACGGTGGCAGAATTGATTTGATCATGATTCATGATTCTAGAAATCAAGGTGGGGGTAGGGTGAGATAGTGTGGGAGTAAAGGTTAGTTGTTGAGGCTGTGGAGGAAGTGGCCAGAGGGTAGGGAGTGAAATGACACATGGTATCTGGCACCTTCCTGACGTAGTAGTCCAGGAGAGGCAGTCACCAATCAGGAGAATTGGCCAAGAGTAGAAGTTCATCTAGGGCACAGTGTCTAGAGGGGGTGGGAAAGAGATTGCTGTAGCTTTTTATCAAATTTGTGTTGGCTTAGATTAGCAGTATTGCCAGTGTTCATGAATACTAAACAGTTATTTAAAAGCTCTCAATTCTTATCACTTATCATTTTTATCTTTTCAAATTAGAGGAACTCTGGCCATCTCTAGAAACTTAAATCACATAAAAACCTAATATCATTTTTCTACTCTCAAAGTAAGACAGACAATTTGTGCAGTTACTCACATAATTTAGGTAAAGAGAAGAGTTGCCCTAATTATATAACACCCTGACATTCTAAGGAAACTCCATCACTGGCCACCTTATGTTGTTCTCAGAGGCTTCAAAACAGCTTGCCAAATAGGTGGATGAAAGGGAAGCATTCATTATTATTATTATTTTAATGATCTCCCAGCAAGTCACCATCCTGTCACTGTTATAAAATAATACCATTAAAGGTCCCAGCAGGGTAGCAGGGCAAGCTGTTGACAGAAAGCACTGGCTGTATAATGAGGAAATGGACTACTTAATATTTCATCAGATAGCTGGGAAATGATTCATGAGCTGCTTGCCTGGGTTATGGCATGATAAATTTGGCAAAGGGAAAAAAATATAAAAAATTGGGGAGATGGGAAATTCTAATAACAATCCTAGCTAACACTTATGTAGTACTTTATGGTTTACATATATATATATATATATATATATATATAATATATATAATATATATATACACACATATACACACATATATATTATATATATATATAATACACACACACACACACACACATATATATATACACACATATACACATATATATAGGTGTATATATATATATATATACACACACACACACACACACACACATATATTGTAGCATTTGAACCTAACAACTCTGTGAGTAAGTATTTTTATTACCATTTTACAGTTGAGGAAACTGAGCAAAGAGAGATTGACTGACTGGTGCTGGATCATATCACTAATACAGGTATGATGAGATACGATTTGAAGTTTGAAGCAAATGCAGAAGTGTTTTGGCAGTAAATGCGATAATATGGTTTGGCAGCAAATGTGATAATGGGGCTTTCCCTGAGTATAGGAGAGAGACCGAAGTTTCATCCCCCTCCCCCTACCTCATCACCCTCATTTCCCCAGGAAGAGGTAGGAAGCCCCTATGCTCCCAGGAGGCTAGAATGTCTTCTCTCCCAGATGTCTGGACTTTAAATAATTTGGTAACTAGTGCTTCCGAAGGGCTAGAAAGAGGACTCAGCTCTCAACAAGGGAAGAAATGGTGATTCTAGACAGGTTTAACTAGAGTGGGATGAAGAGGGCCACTTTGTCCCAGGCCACTGAAAGTTAGCAGTAGCAAAAATAATAAGACTAGAAAGCTACCAGATGGATTTGGGACTCCCTCTGCCTCCTGCCCCAAATGTGACTCACAGATGAAGTCCATGGCTTATATCGTTCAATCCTTCTCCCTGAAGTGGCTTCCCCAGAAGTGTCTTGAGGTATCCTGACTCATCATCATTGCTTCTCCCAACCCCAACTGAATCAAGGATGGATTTTTTTGTTGTTGTTTCTTTCAAACACACACACACAGCCCTATCATTTGATCAATAAACATTTATTTAACACTTATTATGTGCCTGGCATTATCCAAAGGGCTAGAGATACAAATATAAAATGAAATAACCCTTACTATCAAGGACCTTGACTCTCAACTTTGCAATTTCTTCCCTGTGTGACTTTAGGCAAGTGACTTCATCTCTCTGAGCTGGGTCTCAGTTATCTTACCTGTAAAATGAAGAGGTTAGACTAGGTAGCCTTTGAAGTCCCTTCCAGTCTTAAATCTATGATTCCATGACTCTAGAAGAGGACTTGGAAGATGAGACGTATCTGTGTCAGAAGCCTCCTGCACGCAGGTATTGTTAAACACAAAATACAAAATGTGTAATAAAGTTTAGCTACAAAGGACAACGCAGCTGTAAAATTTTATTTAGCTGCTATCTTCTAAGCCCTAAACACATTTGAGTTCAGTAAAATATTAAAATATTCCAGGAGACAGAAGAACATGAAATCTAATTCCAGAAATACAGCAGCAAGGGAGAAATGATGAGGCTGACCCTGAACATCTCTCCTAGCAGCTTCATCCATTTCATTGGTCCAGCATGTATGTAATTCACAAAAAGACGCCGAGGGTAGACGGGAACCATTAGGCCATCAGCTCCATTTCTGTGGCTCCTGAGCAGCCACAGCTGTGAGGCTCAAGTTTGCAATAATGGTAGATGCAATTCTGCACCTACACTTTATTCAAACACATAGCGATGTTCTTGACTTTTTCTAGGAGCCCAAATTGATGTTTTCATGTCTGCACTAACATAATGGGAGGGAATCCAGGTTGTTCTAAGTTTTTCTGAAAGTGCTATGAGGAACAGTGTTTAATTATATAAGAAAAGGCACCAGGGCTCTGATGGTGTAGATTCAGACTGACTGAAGAAATAAGTATCTCAGCAGAAAATTAGAAGATTTTACAAGAGCCTTTTCTCCTGGTTAACAGTGATTGGTTTGGGCTTTTCAGACCAGTATCATGGACCTTCACAAAAGGAACTGAAAAGGAAGGAAAATAAAAGCCTTCAATTCAACCAACATTTAATGACTGGGGTGGCCCTCTCTGGCCTTCTGCCAGACAAATCTATCCTGAGGGCATCAGGGGAAGAGAGCAACCCTGTCTTTATTGTTGCCAGCTTGCACATCACAATTCAGGTTTGATTTCAAATTGTTTCCTAGCTGTTATGTGAGTTGGGATGACTAGTGCTAAGCAAAACAATTGGGAATATGCATTTAAATCTGAAGGAAACCTTCAACATTGTGTATCTTCTCATTCTTAACACACACACACACACACACACACACACACACACACACACACTAATTGAGGCCTTTCTGGTTAAAAGGGAATCATCCATTAATCACTAATAGTTATTAGATGTCTGCTATGTTCTAGGCATCTCTTTACAATTCTCTTAATGCTTTTCTGAAATGTGGAAAAGGCACTGGTCTTTGAGTCAGAAGACCTGGGTTCAAATCCTAGATTTGACACTTGGGCTTTGAGCAAGTCTCAACTTCAGTTTCCCCATTTGTTAAATATATATCATAATGCTTGTACTGCCTGAGTTACAGGGTTGTCATGAGAAAAGTATTTTATAAGCCTTAAAGTACTGCTGGAGAAATCAATCTACAAACATTTATTAAGAATCAACAAGTCCAGGCATTGTGCTGGACTCTGTGATTACAAAGGCAAAAAGGAAGAAACCCCTGCTATCAAGAATTTCCACTGTATCATGTGAGCTGCTATTATTTTCCTTTACCTTGAAAATGGAGACAAAGATGAAAATGCTACTTATTAGCTGTGTGACCCTGGGCATGTAGTATAACTTCTCTGGGTCTCAGGTTCCTTATTTCAAATGAGATCATATAAGTAAGGCCGTTTGCAACATCAATGTAGTATATGAATTCTAGTTATTATTGTTGTGATTGCCTTCAAAATAGGGCCTATAATACCCTTGATACCTGTATCTTAGGGTTATTCTGTGGCAACTAAGTTAATATATGCATAGCTCTCTGCAAACCTTAAAGTGCTATATAAATGTCAGCTCTATGTACTTAAAGAAAGAACCAAAATATTGTTTTTTTTTAAATCCAGATTACATTCTTTTGGCAAAGCAAACAGTCCACACTGATTAATATCATATATTCCCTTCTCTCTTGCAGAACATTGCCAAAGGCAAGGTATTAGGAAAACAAACACATACACACAAATGCATGGTAAATAGACCCATCCAATCACCATGGAGTTCCAATCACAGTCAGAAATGCATTTTTATTGTGAAAAATGACTGGGGACCCCATGGCTGACTATCAGTAACATTGTAATGTAAGTCAGATAAATTAGTGCCCAGAAGTTTGACATTTCAAAAGCCTGCAAAGATATATGTAGTGTGTGTGTGTGTGTATTTTCCCTCTCTGAAATGCCATTTTTGTAATTCTACCCGCTATTTTCCTTTAGTGAGAAGCAATTCCTTGGTGTCCAGGCAGTTCAATTAGAGTGTTGTAAAAGTTGTCAGAAGAACTCAAACATGAGTGGCCATGAGCAATAGATATCATTTCAGAGAGAAACGTGCTCCCTTCTCCAGTGTTGAGGTCTTCTGGCAATGGTATTAACTAACTTTAAAAAATGATGTTATGTGAATCTTTGACTTTTGACCCTAGGACATGAAGACAGGGTTTGAAAGCTGTAATCTTCCTCCTTTGTCTGGGTAAGAGCTGGCTCTTTCTGTAGGAAACTGCTCACCAGGAGACCATGAAAAGTGTCAGAAGATATCTGTAATGCCTATAGGATGGTCCATGTCATTCATTGGGCAATTAATTTAAAAACTTTTAGGTTAGGGGTTCTTAACTTTTTTTGCATCATGGGCTTCTGTGGTAGTCTGAGGAAACCTATGGACCCATTCTTCTAAGAATATTTTTATAAAAACTATGTTATTGAAGTGTCTGTTTTATTCCATAAATTAAAAATTAAATAAAATTAAATTCATAAAAAAATACATAGGATTACGGAAGAAACCAACTATATTGAAATAGTTATCATAATATTTTATCAGACAAGTTCATGGTTAAGAGCCCCTGCTATGAAGCACAGAGCGACCATTCATTATTGACAATTTTTGAGGGAGAGAAAGATGTCTCATCTATAATTCCATTAGTTCAGTGAAATTCCAGATTATGAAATTCCCTATCAATAAAGATTATTACCAGTTCTCCAAATTTTTGTCTCAGAGAGTTTCTTTGGTAACTGAGAGGTTAAACTATTTGCTTAGGGTCACAGAGCTAGTGAATAGTAGGGTAATACTTGAACCCCAGTCTTCCTGACTCAGAAATCAGCTCTCATTCACATGCACCATCATGCCTCTCTTGGCAACATAGAGTCAAATAAAATCGGAGAGATGGCAACTCTTATCTTCTATACCTTTGGGACAAAGTAGAGGTATGACATTCAATGTGTTTTTGGTGGGGGTAAAACAAACAAACAAGCAAACAAATGATTTGGAGATATCTATCCCAGGTTTAAAGCCTGGCACTGTAGTTCCCCACTCATGTGACTGTTGGCATAGAAGTTAATCATTTTCAGCCTCAGTTTCCCCATCCTAAAATGAAAGGGACATACTAGCTCAGCTCTAAGATTCTTTTCAACTCTAAGTTTATGACTCTTACAAGTTATGAGGTTCTTTTTGAAGGTCTTGCCATCACCTAAAAACTTAGGTGATGGAGTTAATGATCATTAAAGTAACCATAGAGTAAAATTCTCCCAGAGAGTAAAACTGATTTCAATTTTGGACTTTCAGAAGATGGTGTTTTCTAGGCTGTCAAATTGTAAAAGGAAAATCCTGGGAGAATTGCCTCACCTCTTACCAAGCAGTCAGCCAGGGATCCTTTCCTCCAGCTGAGATAGCTCCCTGAATGTCATTAGCTGCCCAGTCTCAAAGCCAGTCCCACACTTATTCCATGTGGGAACCGCGTCACTCCCCATCCTCTGCTGAAATACCTCTTCTCCATCCAGTGGAAACTGAAGCTATGTCTCATCCAAGTTTTCCATCCCTACCCAACCTCTTGCTGACTTTAATTCACCCTTGAAGTTCAACCTTAAAGTGAAATCTATTATCAAATAAAATAGGCAGCCAGCGGACTGGGAAGATATAGAAATTGACATATCAGTTAAATCACAAATCTAAAATAAACATACATCTATATAGAAGACCACATCCATCTATCTCTGAACTATGTTAATATATTTGGCTGTTTAGAAATCAGCTCAAATGAAAGGCTAAGAGATCAGATGATGCAAGGGAAATATTTTATTAAACACTCTGTTGACCCTAAATAGATTTTATACTACTAATAAAAACATTAGTTGGTGCAAATAAATAGTTAAGTCTGAATTTGCCGTCCATAAAGATAAATCAGCAAGTGAACGGTGACTTTTAACATGTCAGGCCTGTGGATATATTTCACCTCCTTTTCTGGATGTGCTGTTGTTTCATCTCACCATTGTGGCTTAGGATCAATCTGAAATGGTTTTAGTATCTGTATATAATGTGACTGCTGCCTCCGGGGAGGGGAGAGGATACAAGTTTTCTCTGTCTCCCTCCTAATCACCCCTTTTCTCATTGTATACACATACAAATACACAGCCTATAACAAAGGTTCTGAAATAAAGTTCTTGGAGGCTGGATCATAAGATGCCAAGCAATACTTTTGGATGCTGTTATCACTGTCTGCAGTCCGTCAAGCATGGCCAGGCACCTCTTTACTTTGGTGAAAGAGAAACACAATGATCAGATTTCAAACCTCCTGGGTTTTACTATCTGATCGTGTCTAGACAGCCAATGTCCTTTGCCTCTTAAAGTCAGGAGTCAACTGGTTTGCATCTATAATTTTACATGAAGCTTTCCTCAAGCTGTTGAACACTAATGGCACCTTCTGGGCTCCAGGGGCATATCTTTCCACCATCTGTATTACCAGGAAACCCAGGACATTTGTTTTAGCTTTCTTTAATTAGTAATTACCTGATTCAAAGAGCTGTTGAGTTTCACTGGCCTAGAGAAAGAATTGCTATGGGACAAACTAGGAGAATATGAATGAAATTGAGTGTCCAGAGGTGGACCCCAAATATATATCCAGGATAACAAAGTTTAAAAGCAACAATGAGGATTTTAAAAATTTTATTGGTCCTGTTTACTCTTTTTTTTTTTTTGGGTGAGGCAGTTGGGGTTAAGTGACTTGCACAGGGTCACACAGCTGGGAAGTGTCAAGTGTCTGAGGCTGAATTTGAGCTCAGGTCCTCCTGACTCTAGGGATGGTGCTCTATCCACTATGCCACCTAGCTGCCTCTGTTTACTTCTTAATTATTGCCACTTCCTATTAATCTCTGCTATACAACTTCTAAGTGAGCAACAGTTAAGTAAATCCTAACCACTACATTCATCATATCTTACATGTATTCCACATGTAATGCATGCAGTATTCCACACTCCTGGGCTACCACCACTCTATCAGCCCCTTCATGCTAACAACATATTTTGAGATTCCTGATATAGTTAGGAGATCTGTATCCTATTGGAAACAATGCAAAATAAAATTTACTTTCCTTGAGAATGATTGACTTGAAGATGGGCTTTGAAATAAGCAATCATCCAAAAACAAAAACAAAACCAAAAATCAAAAAATAAAGTCTCTATCCAGTAAAGGCATCTATTAATTTCATGCAGTGTTTTGTCACACAGCAGCCTGTCCCTGAACTTAATACAGATTTTCTTTCCCTTCTTCCTTTGATAGCTGAAAAGGCTTCAAAACCTCCTACAGACATTGTAAGTTAAAATGAATGGTCGGAGCCTAGAAATTAAGGTGGTTTATCTAGACCAAAAAAATGGAAACAATCCAGAACCCTATGTCAGAACTCTGGGTTGTGTGTGTATGTGTATGTACGAGGGACCCTGCTCTTTGGGTGAATGAATAAGAGGGAGAATAGCCCATTCTCAGAGCTTCAATATTAAGTGAAAATATGTTCCTATTCACTCAGAAGCTAAAGGCAATGAAAAGGCATGAATTATGGAAACTAGGAAAGGAACTAGAACGTGAAAAGATGTGAGCAAATGTTGAATTTAACAACTTAGACCAGTTTTCTTCCTGTCTATTCCCTAAAGATATACCATTTTCTCTATTCTTTTTTTTGCTTGACCTGTAACTGCAATCCACAATTATCTTTGACTATGCTATGCCTTCATCTTCTTCAGAAGAACTTTTTATATTTTTATAGGTTTTAATATTTTAACCTCCCTTTAAAAGGATATGAAACAAAATTTCCAAAGATGAAATGTAAACTATCAACAACCATTTGAAAAACTGCTCTAAATCGTTCTGAAAATTAGCAACATATAAAGCTTTCAAACATAACTTCTAAACCAACAAGCTGGTAAAGATGATAAAAAAAAATGACCTCAGTTATTAATGCCTTCTTTCTTTTGAAATTAATTTGTATTACTTTGTGCATAATTTTTATTCATTCGCCTGTCTATATGTTGTAGGCTCTCAGTAGAACAAAAGTTCTTTGAGGACAGAGACTGCTTGTTGTTGTTGTAATAAGCCCAGAGACAGATCCTAAAGGGCTTTAAGTGACAAATAGAGGAGTTTGCATTTTACCTCACAGGCAACAGGTGTTTCTTGAACACTGAAGTGAAACGGTCAGAACTGTACACACATGCTATTAATTTAAAACTTGAATGGAGATGGATTGGAGGGAGTACAGCCTGGAGTCAGGGACAACAATTAGGAGACTTTGGAAATTGTCCAGATAAGAGGTGATAAGGCTGTAAAAGAGGCTGGTTGCTATATGAATAGTAAGAATGGAAAGGACATAAGATATGTCACAAAGAATCAGCAAAACTTGGCAATTGACTGTATATGGTTAGGAAAAATGAGAATTGAGAATGATTCCATGGTTATGATCCTGGATACTTGAAAGGATGGTGGTGCTCTTGACAGATATAGAGAAGTTAGGAAAAGAGATGGGTTTGCAGAGAAAGACATTGGAATTTGTTTTGAATACTTTAAAAATATTGAACTTATTTGAGAAAAACTTCCTAACTGTTAGAGAGAGCTAAAAGTGGAATGGACCATTTTCAAGAGGCGGGGGGTACTCCTATTCTTAGAGTTCTTAAAGCAGAGGTTGGATATACCCAGCAGGTATGTAGAGTTTTCTTTTATGTGTAGTTTGGACCAAATTGGCCCACTGATGTTCTTCCCAAATCTCAAATTCAGTGATTCTGAGATGACTATGGGACATCTAGTTAGCCCGTTGGAAATGCCCAATAGGGCAGACTGTATCCCAGGAGAGAGATGAAGAATACACACACAAAATACATACACACACATAGATGTATACACACATACACACATACATATATATGTGTATGTATATGTCATCTTCTTAGGAATGATCATTAAACTCATTGGAGCTAATGACTTCATTGGTAAGATCATTGATCTTCCCAATTGACTTCCTTTCTGTTCCTCTAAGAAAAAATGTGTTAAGAGGTTAAAAAGAGGTCAAGGGACTTACCTAGGTTTATCCAAATCTTTAACACAGGAAGAAAATCTGTGGTTTCTAAAAGCATCAAAGTGAACAGTGAGAACCACAGCAGGGAAATGATCTGTTTAAAGTCTTTTGGAAACATATGGAAGCCTCTAAAAAAATATTGGCTTCTTGTACTCTACAGCTTTGAAGCTGTCTTTCTTGGATGGTCATAGAAAACTTCAAAATACTTGCATGAATGATAGATAACCTCTAGTACTCTTGTTAAAGTAGCTACTGTAGGCTTTTCTAACAGGGACCTTCACCTCTTGTCTGCCATTATGCATCCATAAACACTATGGATTTGGCTGCAGAAACACTTTAATATTGGAGATAGCATGCTGTAAATTGTAAACAAGACTCAAAGGACCTTTTTCCACTTGTTGTGGAGGGAAGGTAAGGGGTGAAACTCAGACTGTTCCAGATACATATTTCCCCTGGAAATGAAGTCATGGCTTTGAAACAATTAATTCAAGACTTTTGTTGCACATGAAATGTTGCCTGCAAAAATAGGAGACCAAACCAGCTTTTTATCTAGACTAGGGTATGGTTTGTGAATAGTGCAGACTTTGGGGTGCCTTGAAATGAACCTCTTCACTGTGTGTGGTAAGACAGAGTAATACATAGGAGACTGAGAAAGTTTCTGTAGCCACACTTGCCTTTTCAAAGGTTCACCTCTGAGTCCATTTCCATTCTGATGAGCACCTTTTTGTAGAGCTTGTTTCTAAACACTGCATGCATACTCTCTGCGTGGAGGCTTAAGCTATTAACTCTTACAGCCCCAGCTTTTGACTCCAATTTAAAAGGAACACTTGAATTGAGGAGGATTTGAAGAAGCCTCTCTCCTTCCAAATCCAGTGTAATTAGAATGGATTCATTGACATCAACATTCAAATAGCAGATAAATTGCTTGGGAAAAGGGGCAAGCTGGTGAACAGTTATTCAGACCATATTTCAATTCCCTTTAATTTGTATCCATATAAAAGAGAGCATACCTCAAACACCAGTTATCAAAAGAGTTTTCTTGTTCACTTTCATAAGAGAGCACATTTGTTAGTATTCTTCCTCTGTCCTCAGAGCAAACATTTCTCTAGAGGAGAAATACTCTGAGTAACTAATTATCAACTCTGTCAAGTTACTTTAATTAATTTTTTTTTCCCCAGGAACTTTAACTATGGGCAAATGGAGTATTCAGTCTTCTCTTCATAGTTGACTTTGAATGGAAAGTCAAGAAATATGGTGGCATGAGAGATAGTTTTGCAGTGAGTCACATTATTACTAGTGTGCCTTGCACAAGGCACTTAACCTTCTGTGGACTCAGTTTCCTTACTTGTAAAAGGAGGGCCTTTGAGGTTTCTTTTGGTTCTAGATATACGATCCTATTATCAAGCTTCCATTCTCCTGGGAGCAACAACAAAGAGAAGAAGAGGCACATGGAAAGTGCATGATATTTGGAATAAGAGGCCCTAGGGTCAGATCTCAACACTGTCACTTACTAGCTGTATGACTAATCAAGTCATTTAAATGCCACTGGTAATTAATTTTCTGTTCCTTTACCTATTTGAGAAGGGGCTTAGACCACATTATCTTTGAAGTCTCTTTCATCCAAATGAAGTCAGGTGCTGTAGTGGATAGAGCACAGAGTCTAGAGTCAGGAAGACCTGTGTTGAAATTCAACTTCATACCCTTATTAGCTGCATAAACCTGGGTAAGTCCCTTAACCCCTATAAGCCTCAGTCTTCTTAATGATAAAATGGGAATAACAACAGTATCTACCATCTCTCCCTCAGGACTATTGTAAAGATCAGAGGGGATAATATTTGTAAAGAACTTAGCACAATGTCTGACACATAGTAGATGCTAATAAATGCTTGTTTGCCTTCTTATTTCAGCTCTATACTGAGGATCATATATGTATGCAAGAAAGTAAGTACAAAGCATTTCAAAGAGGAAAGAACTACCAATAATTTGATGGAAGGAGACCAGTTAAGGAGCATTTATTAAGCTTCTACTGTTTTTCAGGTACTGTGCTAAGTGCTAGTGATATAAAGACAAAAATGAAATGGTCTTTGCCATCGAGGCATCTACGGTCTATCAGGAGAGAGAGAATGTGCATATGTAGACATATACAAAATGTATGCAAAGTGATTTTTTTGGGGGGGATGCACTAGTCAGTCAATCAACAAACATTTATTAAATACCTACTATATGTTAGGCACTATGCTAACCAGTGGGGATGCAAAGAAAGGCAAAAGACAGTGCCTGTTCTCAAGGAGCTCACTGTCTAATGGGGGATATGACATGCAAACAACTATGCAAATATCTTTTTAAATTATAATTTATTTTATTTGACAATCCAAGAAGTTCATAGTTATCAATTCCAGTGCAACCTCAGGTACAATTAGGAATTCAGGAATCTCTGCAGAGCTGTTAGTGTAGTAAACCGCATAGGTAAAATACATGCATACTTTTGATAGCACATGTGATGAAATTTCTCTCAAATTAAACTCATTGGTTTCATTTTCAGCAAACTGACATGGGCCACTTAACATGGCTCTTGTTCCTGATTTTAAAGTATGTTCCCTTTTTACAATAAATTTATGATTATCAGAAGATCTCAATTTCACATATATTGCATCTGGGCCCTCACATCCACCATATATTTTCTCCTCCCCCTTCATTGTCTCCTGATGAAGTTGTATACAGGATAAATTTAAAATAATCAACAGCCAGAAAGCATTAGAATTAAGGGATCTTAGGAAAGGCTTCTTGTAGAAGATAGGTTTTTAGGGCAGGGAAGGGGAGAAAAATTTGAAAACTCAAAAGCTTATAGAAGCGATTGTTGATAAATCAAAATAAAGTAATTAAAAAAATAAAAAAAGAAGATAGGTTTTTAGCTGGGAGTTGAAACAAGCCAAGAAAATGAGGAGGTAGAGATGAGGGAGGGAGAGCCTTCCCAGCATGAGAGACTACCACTAAAAATGCCCAGTCAGGAGATACAGTTTCTTGTTAGAGGAACAGAAAGGAGGCCAATGTCACTGAATCACAGAGCATGCTAGGGATGGGGGTAGTATGTGTATGGTGTAAGAAGACTTAAAAGATAGGGGCAGGTCATAAATAGCTTTGAATTCCAAACAGAGGATTTAATATTTGATCTTGGAGGTAATAGGGAGCCACTCAATAAACACTGAATTAGGAAAGGGGGGTGATGTAGTCAGACCCGCACTTTAGGTAGATCGCTCTGAAGTGGGGAGAAATTTGTGTCAGAAAGACCAAGCAGCAGGCAGCTGAAATAATATACATGTGAGGTGATGAGGGACTGGACCAGGGTAGTGATGGTTTGAGAACAGAAAATAGGGAGTAATGCATATGGGAGATGTCATGAAGATAAAATCAACAGGCCCTGGAAACAGATTGGATGTGACTCAGGCTCAAGGATGACACCTAGATTATCAGTCTGGGTGACTGGGAGTATGGTGGTGCCCTTGACAGTAGTAAGAAGGTTCGGAAGAGGTGAGTTTTGAAGAAAGCTAGGGATTCTGCAAAAATTAGAGATAGCGAATTCCAGAAATGGAAGATCAATTAATCAAATCACTTAACCTTATAAGCCTGCTTGCTCATCTATAAAATGAGGATGAGTATATATTAATTCTACCTCTCAAGGTCATTTTAAGGATGGAATAGTCATGAAAGTGCATATAAAAATTTTCAAGTGCTATATTCATGGTATTATTATTACTACTAAAATTTGCTATATGAAATGGTTTAATACTCCAATGAATCTTAACAATGCAGGCATTCAAGGACAGGCCTAGATCAGAATAATCTGGTGATTGAGGCACCCATGGATCACAAAATGTAATGAAAACAACTTTACTTCTAATTAGGTTTAAAAAGATATAATTTCTAGTTAAATTCAAATAGATGTTGCTCCTTTCTGACTCCACATTCATCATAGGTATTATCCATGCTAGGTCAGAAAAGCATCACCTCTAGACAAAAGGGATTTTTATTAAAACTGCTAAAGCATCAATTCTCCAATTCTCAATAGCTTGGGTCTTTTATGTTTCAGGGGGCAGAGAAGCAAACCAGTAGTACAGGCTGTGGGTTCACAGGCCAACCAAATCACAAGGATGATCTCGAAACAGAAAGAAACCCCTTCTGCAAAATCAGTCAGTCAGTTGCTTGATAAACATTTATTAACTTCTTCCTCTCTGAGGCACTGAGGTAAATTCAGAGAATACAAATTAAGGCAAAAACAGCTCCTGTCCTCCAGGAGTTTACATCCAGTGAGGGATATGAGACAACAGTAAATAATGTAAGGCTAATAGATGCCCCAATCATCCAGTGGTTATTCCCTTTAGTGGAGGCATATTGTCACCTACTCATGTTTGCCTATCCTGCCCAGCTCTTGCCTCTGGCCTCCTATGTTTGCCAATGGGATCTAGCCAGCTCACTTGAATCTTTCCTATACTTTCTTGATATTTTGCAGATACCAAACTTTAAGAGAGATCAATCAGAGGCACACTTATTTATACTAAAGACATTTTTATTTAAAAAAAATATACTTTAACAACAACAACTAGCATTCATACACTTTCCAAAGAAGAGGACATTCATTATCCAATTTGATCCTCATAATAATCCTGTGAGATAGGTCTTATTATTTTCTATTTTACAGATGAGGAAAATGAAGCCGATTAAGGTTAAGCGATTTACACAAGGTCACATATCTACTAAGTATCTGAGACCAGATTTGAACTCAGTTTTTCCCAACTTCAAATTCAATGCTTCTACCTATTCTACATCTTTAAAGAGTGAGCTCCTCAGGTCTACTTAGAAAATGGTCTGATTTAAAATATTTTGAAATCGCAACTTTGTAGGCACAGACTCTATAAATTCAAGTACATCTGTTTAGAAATTTTTGGAAACAAAAGGATTTTTCAAAAGACTTCTGCTTTTTTTTGAAGTATCATACAACAAACTTCCCTTAAAGTTTAGGCATCTTTTTTTCCTACTCTGTGCTTCTGTACATGTGTACTGAGGCTATCATGGGACCTTAAGCTTAGCAGAAACTTAAATGTGTGTTGAACAAATTGGAAAAAAAAAAAAAGAATGTCTGAGAAGGAGTGGGGTGAAATGGAAAGAATCCTGGAAGGGGAGACAAAAGATGTGGCTTGGAGTCCAGGTCTCCCACTTATCTGCTTTGTGTGATACAGCTTCTCTAAGTTATAGTTTTTTTTGTTTTCATCTGCAGACTGAAGAGACAATGTGTTTGAGAGAAAATTGCTTGACTTGAAGTTAGGAAAGTTTCTCACCTAATAAACCTAGCATTTTGATCATTGGTAAGTCATTTCACTTGGCAGCAACATGGTATATCAGAAAGAACACTGACTCTGGAGTCAGGGAAGCTGGGTTCAAATCCCACCTCTGACTCTTATCTGAATGACTTAATTGACAAGCCAATTCACCTCCCTAGGGCTCCTTTTTTAAAAATATTTATTTCGTAAAATGAGCAATTGGATTGGATTTTCTTCAAGGTCTCTTCTACAGCTAGGCCTGTGATTTTGTGAACCTCTAAGTCTCCATTTCCTCATCTGTAAATTAGGGAGACAATAACACTGGTAGCACCTAGTTCTGTATTGTTGTGAGAATCAAATAAGATGATGTAAGTCAAGTTTTACATATATATCCATTATTAGGATGACAATAATATGATACTCAGAGGGTTGCCTTATGGATCAAAGATAACTTTAAAGGCGGGGTTCCATTCACTATACTACTTGCTTAAAAGTAACTTCCTGCTGATATTTGTCCTTTGTTCTTGACAAGGACCACAGCATCAGAGAGGTAATGCCATGACATGAAAGTGAATTGGATTTAAGTGAGGGAGTATTTAAAACTACCCTTGTAAAGAAAGAAGACTTTTGGATTAGATTGAACAAACCAAACTGAGTGTGAACAGGGTCTGGATACCTCTGAATCAAAACCATTGTGTGGTGGATAAAGTTATCATCTAAAGATTTATATAAAACCAAGAAACTACCTTGGGAACAGGAGAAAGAAATTCTAAGCATCTGTGTTTGAGAGGTTGGAATAAGCATGGTAATTCCAGCCTACCCATGTCGAACAAAGGGAGGCCTGAGCTGTGGGAGAGAAGGGAAATATTGGGAAAAACACTGGCTCAATAGACATCTTCTGAGCAAAGGACTACGGCTGAAGAGGGTCTCGAGAAAAGGTGAGCTCTTTACCCAACTTTAACTTATTGAGTCTCTTCTCTTATTCAAACATTTCTGGAAAATTAAGCAATAACAAAGAATGCAGGAGTTAACTAGAGATGAATAAACAAACAAATAAATATGCATGTGGTATGTATGTATGTATAAGGTTAGGCAGAGAGCCCAACTTCCACTTATGCTTATGTTACGGATTTTTCCTAACTGGGGGCTCAGAGCTACTGTGACTAAATTTCAAACTTTTCATTTAAAATGAACACCCTAAAGCAAGAGAGGAAAGATTATATTGTCCCTCAAAGTTAATGCAATCTAATTGCATTACAATTGTATACAAGCTAACGTACATATTAAGTAATACAAGCTAACAAGATATGTGTATGTGTCTACCTACACACACCCACACACACACACACACACACACACCCACCACTTTTTGATGGCAAAATGCTAACTGTGAAATATTAACCAAATCTGTCCTCTGTTATGAATACTTGCCTGGTCACTAATCTGTTACTAACTGGATCAATATCAAATCAACAATAGATTAATTCAACAATTGTTAAATTGATTCAACAATTCAACAATATCAATACAACACTGAGAAACAGCATGGAGAAATAGATAGCCAGGAAAGCCTGGTTTCAAGTCCTACCTCTGCCACATACTGGCTGTGTGACCTTGGCTAAGTCATTCAATCTCTTACCAGTGGTGTCAAACTCAAATAGAGTAATGTCTAATTTCTGTAACTATTCCCCATGTGTGGGCTTAGATCTGAGAGTATAAAGAGGAAATTATACACACATGTGTGTATACATACACTTATATCTGTGTAAACATTCCTGTGTATACATACATAAATGCATACATTTGACATTCTGATGAAGCCTATGGACCCCTTCTATTTATGCCCAACCTGTGGCAGAGCATTTGGATCTCTTATCGGTGTGATCAGCCACAAGTTGGACAGGGAACCTGCAATGTCGAAGCCGCATACAGCCCTCTGGGCTCTCAAGTGCAGCCCTTTGATTGAATCTAAACTTCACAGAACAGATCCCCTTAAAAAAAAAGGGATTAATAAAATTAATAAATTTAATGAAAATGAAAAAAGTGTAGTATACTTTGATCTCAGCATAGTAATGTCATTTTGGTCCTCTCAGCACAAAGGACGATAACCAATCAACAATATTATCGTTATTATTATTCCTGTCTCTGCTTTTCACTAGATAATAATACTACTTAGTGTTTATATAATGCATTAAGGTTTGCAAATCACTTTACATGTAAGTACATTTGACTTTCACAATAATAGACCCTGTGAGATAGAGTCTATTATTATCCCCATTTTACAGGGGAGGAAACGAGGCAGAGAGGTCAAATGACTTACCTAGGGTCATACAGCTGAGTATATGTCTGAGGCAAGATTTTCTTTTTGGTGAGGCAGTTGGGGTTAAGTGACTTGCCCAGAGTTACACAGCCGGTAAGAATCAAGTGATGAAATGGTGTGAGGCTGGATATGAACATAGTTCCTCCTGACTCCAGAGCCGGTGCTCTCTGTACCACCTAGCTGCCTCTGAGACAAGATTTTAATTCAAATCTTCCAGAGCCCAAGTCTGTTACTCTTTCCATTATGTGTCTTAGCTGTGTGACTCTGGGCGTCTATAAAATGAAGTTGAATAAGAGGGTCTATAATATCCTTTACAAATCGTAACATCTAATGGACTTCATTAAAAGGCCTTTTGAACTTTTCTACCTTTCTTCCCCTTTCCCTTTAACATGGGTTCCTTTTATAAGTTTTCAATCTCAACTTTTTCTCTTAAGATGGAGACTAAAATTCCTTTCTTTTCTACCAAACTAAATGCAATATAAACTAAATTTATAATACACAAAGTTATCTCTAAGGACCTTCTAGATGCACACAAAACAATATGCATAAACTTTAAACTGGAGTGGCATTTAAGTCAGAAAAAAAGAATAAAAGATAAGATTTTTTTTTATTTAGTCTTCAATGAATTCTTTCAATCTGCATTTCTGAAGTTAAATGGAAGCAGATTCTCAGTTGCAAAGTATAGCTGGGAAAAACCCTGGAGGCAGAGGGCTTTCATTTGACTTTTCTATTGCCTTACCCTGGGAGGTAAAAACAGATTTTCTTCTTTTTTTTGGAACTTTCTCCTATCTTCTCTCTAGACCATGGCATCTATATTCAGTGTAACCATCTTTTCCATCCCTCTCACCTAATGGAAATCACAATGCGATCGATTTTTTCTAGGGGATTCTTGCTTTAATAGGTAGTATTGAGATATTTTATCCCTAAAACTGGAGACTTTAAGCTGCCAAGTTGTTGCAGACACTAAATTACACTTGGGAAAGTAAGGTGAATCACCATCTGGGAAAATATATGATGAAAGCAAGCATGATAGAACAGGGATCAAAAAGTTTGTAGAAAAATATATGTGACATCTAGAATTTTTTACTAAGAACTTTGTCTTCTGCCCTCTGGGAGCTCATGATTGCAATCTACATTTGTATGGTACCCTATGGATCACAAGTCATCCACACAGGATCAGAGATTTTGAGCTGAGAGGGATCTGGAAGGTCACAAATCCAAGTCCCTTGTTTTAAAGGTCAGGAAACAATCTACAGAGACTTGTTCAGGGAACATGGATGGTCAATAGCAGTGGCAGGATTTGAATTTCTGACCTTTGGTTCTAAGTCCAGTAGTCTTTGGGTTATACCACACTGTACCTTTTCCCTGTACCATGTTGATATGACATAGAATGAGTAAATATTATTATTTTCGTTTAACTGCTAAGGAAACTGAGACTTAGAGAGGTTAAGAGAAAAAAAAAGTATATGTGTGTGTATGTATATGTATATGTGTGTGTACATACATATACATACATACACATACATACATACATACATACATACATACATATATGTGTGTGTGTGTGTGTGTGTGTGTATTTGGAGTCAGAGAACATGGGTTTGAACTCTGACTCTGAAAACATTCCAATCATGAGCTTGTTAAATGCTTGTTAAATCACTTAACTTTTCTGGGCCTCAGTTTCTTCATTAGTAAAATAATGGGATTGGACACTATGACCTCTGAGATCTCTTCTAGCTTGTTAATCTACATGCCACATACACACACACACTCATACACATACATGTGTGTATATGTATACATGTATATACAGATACATAATCTATAAGCCATATGTATACATACACACACATATAGAGATGCATACATACATACACATATTTATGCATATGTACAATATATTCATATAAATGTATATACAGAGACATATTACATACGTATATATTCATATAAATATACACACATATATACATACATGCACACACATATACACAGCCATATACACAGAGATATACATATACATATATACATACATGTATGTGTATGTGAGTTGAACAGACATCAAGCATTAGAATGAGTGGGAGAAGGCAATCAGGTGGAATTGACTTTGGGAAACTGTAAAAGTGATTTTGTATTTGTACTGGTGAAATATTTGTCTAG
This sequence comes from Phascolarctos cinereus, assembly GCF_003287225.1. Taxonomy (NCBI): domain Eukaryota; kingdom Metazoa; phylum Chordata; class Mammalia; order Diprotodontia; family Phascolarctidae; genus Phascolarctos; species Phascolarctos cinereus. The sequence continues at coordinate 32,644,809 of NW_027555847.1, forward strand.
ATGAAATTGTATGTGGGGAATTACATGTGTATGTAGACATACACACATACATCTGTATATGTGTAATGCATATATACATGAATACACATATGTTTACACATATATAAAATAATTTTATAGATATTTAGACTTTAATACTCAGTGATGTCTTTCCAATTGCACATAATCTAGACCAGGATTCTCTAGAATGGGTGTTCATATTATAATTAGCGAACAAAAAAATCCCCTGTTAACGGGGAAAAATATTACAGCTTCCATTGATTTTTTAAATCTAAAAAAATTAATCTTTAGTATAGGGTAGACACCAGCACTTTCACTTAGTCTCTACACCATATAGTCACATGCCACGTTCAATGTGTGAGGTATCCTGTGATAAGAGCAGGAATTCCACACTGTTGATAGGTGGCCAGGGGAGCTCTCACTCATTTGTTTCCCTTTCAGCAAATTGTAACTTATTGCAATTTACTGTGGATTCATGGGATTTTAGTAAGTTAATAAACACCCATTAAGTGCCTACTATGTGCCAGACACTGTGCTAAGTGCTGGAGATACAAAGAAAGCCAAAAGATAGTCCCTGCTCTCAAGGAGCTCACAGTCTAATGGGGGAGACAGGTCAAACAACTATGTACAAACATGCTGTATGCGTAAATTGGAGATTATCTGTAGAATTAAGAGAGATTAGAAAAGGCTTTCTGTAGAAGGAGAAGTTGTAGCCAAGACTAGTGAGAGGAATAGCCAGGGAAGCTAGGAGGCGGAGATGAGGAGGGAGAGCACTCCAAGTATGGGAGGAAAAGAAAATGGCTGAGCGCAGGCAAGGAGGTCAATTGTGTTGGCTCTCAGGGTATGTGGAAGGCTATAAGGTGTAAGAAAACTGAAAAAGGAGGGGGTGGCGGATTATGAAGGGCTTTAAATTATGCATATATATGTGTATATACATATACACATATATATACATATATACGTATACGTATATATACATATATATATACGTATACATATATACATATATATACATATATACATATATACATATACGTATATATACATATATATATACGTATACATATATACATATATACATATATACATATATATATATATACACACACACACACACACACACACACACACACACACACACACACACACACATATATACTTGAATCTGAAAGTGATAGGGAAACACCGAAGGTTATTGAATGGGAAAATGGGAAGGGGTGATATGGTCTGCCCTGTGCTTTAGGAAAATCAATCTTCCCCACTGAGGGGAGGATGGAGTGCCCTGGAGAGACTTGAGGTAGGGAGAGGCACTAGCAGCCTATTGTCATAGGGCAGGCAGGAGGACTTGCAGAAGAGTGGTGGCAATGTCAGAGGAGAGAAGGAGGTATAAATAAGACATGTCATGAAAGGAAAAATGTCTATGGGACACGTATTTAAAGATGTCCAATAGGTAATTGACGATCAGCAGGAAATTATGAGCTGGATCCATAGATCTGAGAATCATCAGCTTAGAAGTAGTCATTAAATCCATGGGAGCTGATGTAATCACTAAGTGAACCAATTTAGAAGGAGGAGAAAAGAGGGCCCAGGTCAGAACCCTGTGGGATAGCCATCTGTAGTTAGAGGATATGGCCTGGAAGGTGAAGCAAGCAAAGGAGACTGAGAAGAAGTGGTCAGACTGGCAGACTGGTAAGAGGAGAACTTGGAGAGACTATTGTCTCTCTCTCTCTCTCTCTCACACACACACACACACACACACACACACACAGAGAGAGAGAGAGAGAGAGAGAGAGAGAGAGAGAGAGAGAGAGAAATAAAATTAGAGCAAAAGAAATAGCAAGGAGAACAGGGTTATCAACAGTGCCAAAGACTGCAGAGAGATTGAGAAGGAAGAGGATAGAGGAAAAGCCATTAGATTCGTCAACTAAGAGATCATTGGTAACTTTGGAGAGAGCATTTTGTTTGAATGATGAGCTGGGAGCCAGGCTGTAGAGCTAAGGAAGAGAGTCCAAGGAAAGTCTGCCTATTGTAGACTGCTTTCTCAAGAAGTGTAGCCATGAAAGGGAGGAGAGATGTGGGATAATAACTAGTGGGGATGAATGGATCAAGTGGGCATATTTTAAGGTTGGAGGAGACATGAGCATATTTGTAGAGAGTAGGAGAGCAGCCAGTAGACAAGGAGAGATTGTTTACTGGAGAGAGAGATTTTATTGGACAGAGTGTTAACCAAACTAACCCTTACAAAATATAATGTGGTTTTAAGAGATTCTTATAAAGAAACCAGCAGTTGAAGATAATGCTAATTATGCTAGCGAAGCAAACAAGAAAATAACAAAGCTAACAATTCTCCTCCTGGTACCATCTCTTTGTCAGCACATTATGAGGTAGACACAATAAGAACCTAATCAAATCCAACAATGTCAGTTGAAAAAAGTCAGAATTATTAAGATTATTTGACAGATGTATTTATATCTCTGATTATTAATGAAAAGCCTTATCCTACACATAAATTGTCTCTTGAGCTATGGATTAATAATTCTGCGAAGTCAACATGATTAAAAGGACATTTAAAAATTAAGATTGTCTTACGTAGACTAATATAGGTATGCCACGTAAACCCTCTCCTGTCTGCACACACATAAAAACTAGAGTCAAAATTTTCTTTCCTATTTAAAATCTTCAGAATATGGAGTTCAGTAAATATTGAAATCATTTGTTAAAATACAGCAATGCAACACTTCTTAATTAGCTAGCAGGAACAACTGCTTGATATAAAGGACAATAGAAACTTACAAGCTGGATAGCAACAGCAGCAATAACAAAGAACACTTACATAATTGGTGAATGTGATTAAAAATGATCATCACTATTTAGTAAACACAGCCAGTGTTATGAAACTTCTTTTTGGACCTCTGTGTCTTTTGGAAGTGTCTTTTTTCCCAACTGATAACTATTTACATAAAATGAACTGAATTTAGAAACTGAGCTTTGAATCACTTAATCCTAAAGATTTTTTTTATAAGGAAGCATATCTAAGCATATTGCTCTTAGCAAAAATATTAACAATACATTTTCTTTGTGAGAGCAAAAAGTTTCTATTACTACAAATATCATTATACATTGTTGATTTCATATTTATCTCAGGCTTTAATTTGGGCAATTTTGGCAATGTATTTGAGGATAATTATACATTAATTTAATTTCAAAAAATATGCAGAGATTGGGAGAAATGCTTAAAGTTTTATTGATTGACTAAATACATAATTTAAAAAAATCTGGAGACCAATGGTCTCATTGTTCTTCATCAGTTTCATGAGAAAATATGTGGTGACAAAATTAACTATCATTTCAGCAACATTTGTCAATGATTTGGTATTTCATTAATTGCTGTAGCATCTGAAAACATTGGAAAAATTTAAGACATTTGCAAACTATGAAATGCTATTTAAATGTTAGCTACTTTTATTATGATGTCTAAGGCATATTATTTATTTGATCTATAGAAGGCATATTTGTAAATCACCGAGTGCTGTACAAAAGTGAGCTATTATTATGAATGGTGGAAGTAATTTAATAACCATATACCTCAAAGATCTAGGAATTCAATTTGTGTGGGAATTCCTTTCACTGAGATGTGGGACTGTGACCCTCTGGACTTGGACTTGGTAGGGCAGCCTTTGAGAGGTGTTGTAGCTGAATAATTCATCCACCTGAAGCCAACCAGGTGATGAGTTTCTCCCAACTTAGGCTGGTCCTTGGGCAATGGAGATCCGATTCTTATCATGGCACTACTAAAAATCTTTCTAAATTGGGAGAGGCTTCATGCAAGGTGCCTGGGAATAGGCAGTAGAGGTGTCAATGATCAGCCTTATAAAAGAATAAACAAATAAATAAAGGTAATAGTGAAAAGCAAGAGAGACAATGTGGTTCAGTAGAAAGAGCATTACTATCAGAGTATCAGAGGATTTGGGTTCAACTTTTGGCTTATTCAATGACTACCTGTATGTCTTTGCTCAAATTCCCTAGGTTCACAGGACCTCAGTCTCCTCATCCATAAAATGAGAGGACTGTATCTGATGCTTTTGACGTCCCTGCCGGTTTTAGCTCTACTATCTTATGAAAAAGAACAGCAATAATGGACATTAATAGAATCTTAGATTTGGAACTGTGAGGGGCTTCAGGGGATATCAAGTCTAACAATCTGATTTTACAGATGGGAAGACTGAGGCTTACAAAGATTGTGTTTCTCAGAGTCAAAGAGCTACTATATGTCTGACACATGATTCACATGTAAGTTTTCTTAATTCTAAGTCCAACTTTTACGAAGTACTTTGAATTGTTTAAAGTTAAATGCATTAATATTTCTCTAATTGGAGGGTCAAGACCTCTTCTCCTAGAACCTCCATTTAACAAGGGAGCCCACATTAGCCATGTCTTCATTTCCCACCCTGCTGTATTTCTCTAGAATCCTCCATCATTCCCCAAGCTGGGTACCCTCTCCTCCTCCCCTCTTCCACCTTTGTTCCTTCCTTTTGTGTGTGGTCTTCCTATCATTAGACAGGAACCTTTTTCTGGGCCAAGAATATCTTTTGCTTTTCTTTGTATCCTCAGAGTTTAGCACAGTGCCTGGCATATAGTAATTGCTTAATAAGTATTTAAAAATTAACTGACATCATCTGGATTCAAATCTTCCCTATGCTATTTGTATGTCCTTGGTCAAATGAGCTCCCAGCCCTCTACTTCTTCAGTGAAATAAAGGAGGCTTGACTAGATACCCCTTAAGGTCCCTGACAGCTCTGAATCTTGGATCTGATGATCTACCATGAATCACCCAATCCTGAAAGGGTCATTTGCACTAGGAATTTGCACTAAGCCTGAATCCTGGAAGATGAGTTTAAATCTAGCCTTTGACACCAGCTAGGCTACCCTAAAGAAGTCATTTAACCTCTATTTGTATTTTTCGTCAACTGCAAAATGGGAATAGTGCTAGCACCTACCTCCCAGTGATGTTGTAAGTCTTAGATGAGATGAGATTATGAAGTGCTTAGCACAGAGCCTGCACATAATAGCTGCTTAATAAATACTTGTTGTCTACTTTCTTTCTTTATATTACATAGGCAGAAACAGAGGCTAAGAGGAGTTGTCTGCTGCTCTCTTTAGGTAAGTAGATTGTGGAAGGGTAAAGAGACTTAAAGTCAACAACTTTATTTAGGGAAATAAAAATGTAGGAATTAAGGCTAGAAAGAAAATTCAACATCAGCTAGTCCAGGCCCTTCTTTCACAGATGAGGAAAGAGAGGCCCAGAGAGGGTAACGGAATTGCTCAGGGTCTACAGGCAAAGGCAAGATCTGGACATGATTCTTTTGTGACTCCAAATCCAAAGTTTTGTTCCTGGAACACTGTAGCCAGGTTAAAGCTGGTGATATATTTGCAGTATGGGACAATGTTTGAAATTCATTTTGCAGATGAAACGTACACACTGCCTCTGTGAATAGTGAGCCAGAAAATTTCTGTGTAATTTGGAAGAGGGTGGTACTTCCTATTTCATCATAATCACTCATCTCTATTCAAAATGTTCAAATGTGGACCTTAAAGGCATGTGTGTCCAGTTCTATTTTCATTCCTCTGGAACAGCAATATAAAATTAGAAAGTGGGAGTCTGTGCTATGTAATAAGTATACTGGACTATATCCAAGCTGGTTGGTATAAGATAGCTTTCCCAAGCATTCACCCTTGTGTGATGGCTTAAAATTTGCAGTAGGTCATGATCCGGTCTGTGAGGTCTTGGTTTCTATCTTATGTGCTGAATTCTAATTGGGTTAAATAAGTCCAAGTATCTGAAGAGTTATCAAAATTGCCCCAAATAATAATTATGATCAGAGCCAAGTTAGAGAACAAAAAAACCTTTATAACTATCCCTCTTTCTTGAAAGTCATAAAAAGGTTGGCTAAAACTAATGCAAAGACTAGGATGCATTTGGATTCTCAGCGAAGCCTTTGTTGAAACTTCATAAGACAAAGCCCTGCTTAAAAACAAAGCCATGGGGATTAAGGAATCAAGGACCTAATTCACTGGAAATGGAACAGCCTACTCAGGCATGATTCTCATGTGCTCACAGGCTTCTTGGAGCATACTGTGTTCTCAGCCTCCCAACCACCACAGGAAAGGAACTTACCTTGCTGCTCAATTACGTCATGTCAAAATGTGCTAATGTACTTTTGTCACCAATGTGGAACACTCAAAATTATAAACAATTGAATATGGGGAAAATGGAGAAGAAACTTCCAGCTGGGTATAGGAGGTTACCAAATCAGGGAATGCCCCAAGGGTAGCCCATTCCATTTTTGTAGAGCTGAAATAGATGGGAAGGTTTTTTTCCCCTTGAAATCAATCCTAATTTTTCCTCTTTGTGTCCTCTACCCTTTGCTCATGATTCTGCCCTCTAGTCCTTACACAATGGCCTCTCAAGTGTTTGAGAAAGCAATCATGTCTGAGTTCTTTCTTCTTCAGGATAAACATCCAAAATTCCTTCTATAGATCCTCACATGTCATGAAATCAAGTACCTTTCCCTATCCTCCATACCCTCTTCCAGCTAGCTTTTCAGCCTTGCAATATCCTTCCTAGATTTGGGTGCCCTGTGTTGTTTAATGGAAAGATCACTGGTACTGAAGTCAGAAGACTTGGGTTCCACTAATCTTGAGTGAGTCATTTGTTCTTGCTGAGCCTCAGTTTCTTCATCTGTAAAATTAGAGTTAGGACTAATGGCTTCCGAGACTACTTCTTGCTCCATATCCATTATCCTTTGACATATGAGAAGTGAACACAGCACTCCAGATGTATTTTCACCAAGGTGTGGTCAAGAAAGACTCTTTCCTCCATCTTCTTGGAAGCCATGACTCTCTTAATATAGCCCAAGACTTCATTAATTTTGGTTGTCTTATCACATTACTAATACTATTAACTAATATCAATACAGTAATTTAGATTACAGGATATTTACTTACGTTCATTCATTTAAGCCTCACAACGCTACTGTAAAATAAATACAACAGCTTGCTAATGAGGCTCAGAAAGGTGAAGTAATTTACCTTTGGTTACATGGCTAACATCATAAGGAGGCTGCAGTCCACTAAAACCATCAGATTTTTGTCAAACTTCTGTTTAATTGTACCCCTCCCATCTTGTGCTTTTGAAGTTGATTACTTGAGTCCAAAAAAAAGTCTTTATATTGATCCTTACCAATTATGATCTCACTAGATTCAGATAAATTTTCTAGCCTATCATGATCTTTTGGGGTCCTGCTTCTGTCACCAAGGGTATAAGTTGCCCCACTCTGCTTTGTGTCATATGCACATTTTTAGAAACTTATCTGTATCTTTGTCTAAGTCATTAATAAAAAAAAAATGTCACAGAGCCAAGAACAATGTTTGGGATACTTCTTCCGAGCTGATATGAAATCATTGGTATAATTTTGTAATATATAGATAATAACAGATTATTCAAAGAGATAATTACATTATCTTGTAGTTCTCAGTTTATACATCACCTAACCTCCCTCTGGGTCTCTCATTCCATTGTATAGTTGGGTAGGAAGTCTTCATATATAATTGTAGCAAATTAAAACTGGAAGGAAACTCAGAGATTATCTGCTTTGGCTCCTTCATTTCAGGTGACAAAAAGATTTCAGAGGTGCTATAACTTACCTATGGTTGCTATGCTTTCTAACGAACATTGTGACAACATGCTTTGTCTTTTCACACTTCATTTTGGCCCAGCATCCTATTGTGCTGATCATTCCAGGCATCATTGTGGAACTAGATATTTCTGCCCTGGACTTTCTATCACTTGCTGTGCATACTATACAGTACAGAGAAACCATTTAATTGGAGGAGACACATATGGAAAATGCCCATATCCAATTATACCCTGGCTATGTATTTCCAGAGAGGGAGAAAACATAAACAGGAGATAGGTCAAAACAGATGAAAAGTGAAGGTTTAAGAAAAATTTGTAGGTTGAACTTAACTGGCATAAATGAAACATGAGATAGTGGAGGGCACTCCAATGCTTTTATTGTCCCTTCTTTGGGAAGACCTGCATAATTCACTTGGAGGTGCCCCCCGCATTGTGTGAGTTATACTGTCATCTCAGATTCATAGCAATATGTTTATAGCACTCAATACCAACATATATTCTCTTTCTACTGTATTTTCAACTCCTTTCTCCAGAAAAAGGAAAGAAAATCCACAGAAAGCATGAGAAGATAACATTGTTTAATCTAAGCAATTGGTGGTATAGTGGATAGAGTGCTAAGACTGAAGTCAGAAAGACCCTAATTCAGATCTTGCATGAGATATTTGCTAAGTGTGTGTCCTTGGAAAAGTCACTTAAGCTGTTTTCTTCAACTGTGAAATAGGTAGAAATAATAATATCACCAGCCTTCCATGATTGTTATAAGGATCAAATGAGGTAGTATTTGTAAAAGGCACATAGCAGGCATTATATAAATGTTTTTTCCTTTCCCCTTCCCTAGCCATAGGTCTGAAATGAAACTAATGGTGTTTCTACCCTCTGTCATCCAAATTTCTACATGATGATCCCTATATGTTGAATTTTGAGTCTAGTTTTATGTGGAGTGTGGCTTTAATGGGACAAGAGTTTTCAAAGGGCACCATTATTTTCATCAAAACCTTCTCCTATGGCCTTTGCTTTCCACACAACTTAGTATTTCATGTTGGACATGGGTCTGATTTGGCCAGAGGATGGGCTCCAAATCCAGAATTTGGTCCCCTGTGTCATATTGCCTTTCTAGGTGGCACCTTTTGTCTATCTCTGCGTGAATGCCCATAGCCCTTACAGGCCTTCTGTGACTATGAGATCCTGGATGAGCTTGTTACCTGCAGCTTAGCCATTCCCATGTGTGGCTTCTTTGGCTAAACCATATCACATTGAGCATGTGTGGACAGCAATGAAGTGAACACACATATTTTGTATCTATTTTGTATTTATGGTTTGCATGTTATTATTCAATCAATCTTGTAATCAGTTCAGGGGTGGTGATTAGGAGCTTGGTTCTTTGAGCCCTCTTGACCTGACTAGCTTAGAAGTATTGAAAATGAGCAGGGATTTAATTCAATGCTAGCCAATCACTGTCACAGCTTTTATTGGGAAAGTTCCATGCTACCTGGAGTATTTTTACTTCAAAACCAGAGACACAAATATATTTCAAAAAAGGAGCAACAGTAACAAAAATATTGCCACCTTTCACTATTTACATTGGCATATTTACTTTCCTAAAGTTAGTCTTCTCCCTGTTTCATCTACTTTGTTATAAATTCAACAACACTGTGGCTTAAGATATGTCCTCATTCCATTCCAAGTTAACATGTGGGTGTCCCAATTAAAAACAAGATGGCAGATGGAGAACCAATGTGGTTCAGTGGGCAAGAAATGGATTTGGAATCAAAAGACTTGGATTCATATCTAGTACATTGTGATAGATAGGACATTGAACTGGGTTTCAGAGAGATCTGGGTTCAAATCTCATTTCAGACAACTATTAACCATGTGTCTGGGAAAGTTACTTACCTACACTTTGTGTAGTTATTTAAGACAGCCCTGTTGCTGTTTTGGAGTTGCATTATTTACATCACATATGGTATATTATATGAATATTTATTACAATGAAGTCATTTTAAGACTAAAATAAAAGACTGAAAGAAAGAGAGGAATAAACCACTGTCTCTTTTTTTGGAGCTTTCCTGTGGCATACAGTGAATATCTGAGTGTAGAGCACAGAGAACTAAGCTAGAAGTTGGAAGACCTGGATCTCCCTGGCTCTACCACTTCTTAGTGCCTAGGACAGCTCTTTGCACATAGAGGCATATGATAAACCTTTGTTGCATTGGATTGAATTGTACACTCTGGGATAAGCCCTCAAAACTCTCTGCACCTTTGTTTCCTTGAAAAGTGAGTTACACACAGTAGGTATTTAACAAACATTTATTGAATTGGATTAGATGATGTGCCATTGGACAAGCTAGCCAACCTCCCCAAACCTTGCTCTCCTTACCTGCAAAATGATAATAATAGAACTTACTTCACAGCACAGCCATGGGGAGATTGATTTGAGAGAATGTGTGTGAATGTACTTTGTAAATGATAAGGTAGAATACAAACATTAACTATTCTTATTTTAAGTTTCAAGTTAACACTGGTCACAATGCTGACCCACCTTTCTCAGCATTTGGGGAGAGCAGTCAGCAGAAGTGGCTTCTATAAAGCATTTGGGAAAGTATCAATTTACCAATGAACACCTTATCTTTGTAAATATGAGAATAAGTAAAAGGTCTGAGGTTTCTTTAACTTAGGGAACTGCTGAAACGGACCCACTCTTCTATGACTTAAAAAGATACCTGATACATTACAGAGGCTAAATGACTTGGCCAGGGTCACACAGATGCTAAATACAGAGGTGAGATTTGAAGCCACATTTTTTCTGACTCTGAGCCCAATATTTCACTTTTGCAAATGCTTTATTTCATTTTTAGTTTCTTAATGATCACAGCATCATGAGGTCATAGTACTAGAACCAGAAGGTACCTCAGAGTCTATCTAGTATGACACCTTATTTTACAAATAAAGAAACTGAGGCCTAAAGAGGTCATGTGACTTGCCAACATTACACAAGTATTAAAATTACACGGTACTAAGAAGTGGTAAAGCCAGGGAGATCCAGGTCTTCCAACCTCCAGCTTAGTTCTCTATGCTCTACACTCAGATATTCATTGTATGCCACAGGAAAACTCCAGAAAAATAAGACAGTGGTTTATTCCCCTCTTTCTTTCAATCTTTTATTTTGGTCTTAAAACTGCTTCATTGTAACTAATAAATGTTCACACAATATACCATGTTTGACATAAATAATGCAATTCCCAAACAATGCCGGAGCTGCCTTAAATAATGCATGTGGATGCCTGGCCTTTTTTGTAATAATTTGAAAAATATCAATAATCTTGTCAGTTTAACAGCAGAACATGCTATCTGCCCTTTTCATCTTCCAGAGTATATCAGAAAAAGAGAAATTTGGCCCTTGCTCACATAAAAAGTGCATTTACCACTGTCATTGTCTTAAGAGTTGTTCCAATGGCCCTGTATTTAATCTCAGAAATACTTGAGTCTTTCAAAACTCTATTTGTTTCCAAAAATACTTATTAAGTGCCTACTACGTGCAAGTCACTCTGCTAGGTGATAGGGATATCATGATAGAAATAACAGTAACTCTATTCTCAAGAATCTTACTTCATAACTGAAACTGCAGGGAAAACATACATACAAATAACTGTAATACAAGGGAAACCATAAAAGAGCATTGCATCTGGTGTTAGTGAGACCTGGGTTCTAATATTAGCTTTGATACTGCCAATGTAACCTTAAACCAGTGAGTTAAAATTCCTGGGGTTCAGTTTCCACATTAGCTCAAGAAAGGGAAGTCAATATAATACATTGAAAGGAGAGCCAACTTTGGAATCAGAGGACATGAGTTTGAATCCTGACACTGACACTTATAATATGTGTCTGAGAAAATCACTCCCCAAGTCTCAGTTTCCTCAGCTGAGTATCTTCATCTATAAGATGTAGGTTAGACTCAGTAGTCACTGAAGTCCATCCCTGCACTAGATATATTACACTTCAAAAAACAAAACCCCTTGTTCAAAGACATAAATGCATATAAATCACTATTATATTTTGTTATTTTTTGATCAAAATAATGTTAAAGATATTGTTGTTCTACCTAACATGATGTAGAAAATAGAGCATAATGTACAGTCAAGAACCCTGTTTTCTAGTCCCAGTTTTGCCATTAATTAACGTTGTGCCAATGAAGCAGTCATCTTGGTTCCCAAGACCTCACTGCCTTCTACCATATGAAGGTAATAACATTGGCTCTCCTTACTCCAATAGGGTTGTTAGGAGCATCAAATGTGGAAGTGTATGAGGAGCGTTTTAAAATCTATGAAGTGTTGGGCATAGTGGCACATGCATGTAATACCTGTTTGGGGGCAAGATGAAATTGGTGCATTGCTTAAGTTCAGGAGTGCTGGATCAATGCCACTAAGCAGATCAGGTGTCCACACCAATACGGGGAGTTACTGAGGTAAGGTACAAGTTGCACATTATCATGCTACTTAAGAGACATGAACCTTCATAGGGCAGAAACAGAGCAGGTAAGGCTTTTATGCAGATCATAAATTTAATCTGGACTGTAAAGGGTTGTGGACTTCTAATCTGGGCAAAATAGAGAGATTCAGCCTCAAAAAATAAAGTATAATTTTAAAATAAAATGGGCAAATCACTCCAGATCATGTCAGGTAATTCATGAAGTCATCTTATGATCATAAGAACATAGATTTAGATCTTTGAGGAAAGTTAGATGTCTCTCCCCTATTTTACAGACTGGGAAACTGGGACCCTCTGCCTTGCTTAAATTCACACAGGCAGTAAGTGGCAGAACCAAGATTTGAACCCTCCCTCTCTGACTCTAAGTGCAATGCTATTTCTGCAGCTCCAAACTCTTTCCCCAGCACCTTGGACAGTGGCTTTCTCATAGCATGAAATGTTTGTTGAGTTGTATCAAGAGAACCCACCCATTTCCAGTCCAGTTTTGCTACATAATGTTTGTATGATGTTGGGCAAGTTGTTTTACATCTCTGTTGCATGGTATACTCACCTGTAAAAGAAAGAGGCTGGAGCAGAGAACTGAGAACATCCTTTGTGGCTCTGATATTCTCTTAGTGTACTCAACTTAAATAAACCCAGGATTGTTTTCCTTCCTTTGAAATTCAGACCAAGTCAGCTCAAGCTGCTGTGAGTGAGACCTGATTCATTTCAGGCAAACAGATGCCATGCTAAACTGTGACAGTGATAAACATATGTAAATATTTCCTATGCAATGAGAGTCAATGAGGACAAATGCAAATGATGTGGAACCAAGATATGGAAAGACTGGTGAGCATGTGTGCGGCAGAAAAAGGCATGGAAGTCATGGTAGATTGCAAGCTAAGTGTGAGTCAGTAGTAGAAGCCTGTGCTCACACTCAAAGCTCACGTAGTACTGGGAGTCATTAACATACATAGAGTAGACATAATTCTGCCATTTGACTCAGCTTTGTGGAAATAGCATGCCTAGTTTGGGTTCCTGGATTTTGAAAGACTGTAGTGGTACTATAGAGGCCCATGGCACCAGAACTGACCACAAGTCAGCAGATGTGGATCTTCATCCTAGCTCCAGGGACTATGTATCTCTGCCCCTGCTCTTTATCTGTGCAATGGAATTGAGGCAGTTGGGTAGGCAGTGCTTAGAATACTGGACTTAGAGTCAAGAGAAACTGAGTTAAATCCCACTTCAGATATCTCTTTAGGTGAGTGACACTGAGCAAGTCATTTAATTTCTCTCAACCTCAGTTTTATCTTCCATAACAAGGGGATTAGTACATACTTCACAGGGTTGTTAGAGCAACTTAGGTGGCTCAGTGGATAGAGTGTTGGGCTTGGAGTCAGAAAGACTCATCTTCCTGAGTTCAAATCTGGCCTCACATACTTGCTAGCTGCTGACCCTAGCAAGTCACTTAACCATGTTTGCCTCAGTTTCCTCATCTGAAAAATGAGCTGGAGAAGGAAATGGTGAAGCACTCCAGTATCTCTGCCAAGAACACCCCAAATGAGGTCACAAAGAGTCAGGCACAATTGAACAATAATTGAGCAACAATAACACCAGGTGGTTGTGAAGATCAAACAAAATAATATATCTAAAATGCTTTGCAAACCTCATAGTGCTAAACAAATGTTGGTCAATTATTAGTAGGCTTAACTATCTTTCCTCTCATATTTATGATATGGATTAAATGATATGATGAATGTGAAAGTGCTCCAAAAATCTAAAGTGATATACTATTCAATGCTTTCATATTTAGAAAACAGAGCCATAACCAGAATTTGGGCACTCGGAGCAACCAGCAACAAAATCCCATCTGGATAAGAATCAAGAATCCTGCCCTCAAATCAACTTTGTCATTCATGAGATCAAAATAATACAATCTACTAAGAAAAAAAAATCTTAGAATACAGAGTCATAGATCAAGAGCTAGAAAGAATCTCAGAGGCTATCTCACCCAACCTCACATTTTAAAGATGAAGAAAGTGAGGTCCAAGGAGTTAATTGACCTAAGATTATGTAGAAAACGTTAGAGGTGAGCTTTGAGTGCAAACTGTCTGAAATTGAAAAGTGGTGCTCTTGCCTCTCTACCACAGCATCTCACAAGTTTGTGCATTAAAATTTGGCACCTTCTAAATTTCTGAGCCTTAGGGAAAAAGGCCCTATTGTCCTGGCCTAGTTACTGTTCTCTTAGGATGTCAATCAAAGTGATTTTTTAAAAGTGGGAAGATAGGGAAAAATAGGCTGTGTTAAGAAACCTTATAAGTCTTTTTCACTGAATCTATTTAAATCATCAAACCACAAATCCTCCAATAAATCTTTGATCTCATTGATGTGGATATCCCTTCCCATTAGTGCATCACCACACATCTAAGATTGTCCGGCCCATATGAGAATTGCCCGTGCTCAGAGGGATCAACCAAACATGTTATGAACCTTCCCATAATTATCTTGGCACTGTGCACCTGGAGGACATAGTAGGTCAGTCTTCTATCCCAAACTCTCTCGCTACAAAAGTGGTAGATCTTTTGATGCCTGCCACACATTTCTCCAGTGACATTCTTTACAACACTTCTTATTGGTCATGTATTGTGGTTTGCTTATGTCTACCATGCCTCTCTGTTCTTCTTCTGGTGTTCCTCATGCAATTCTCCAGAGCTGGTGGGATTTCCATGAACAACAGTCTTTCAACATCACTAGACAGTATTGATAATGCCTTTGAATGCAAATCCTCTAACCCTGAAGCCAGTATTCTTTCCACTCTATGGAACTAGATGATTCTCTTTAATTTTTAAAAATTTAATCCTTCCCCAGCTGTAATTGTAAAAGACAAATTTGATTCTCTTCCATTTTTTATGATATGTCCTTTTATATTTAAATTGCATGTCAATTGGGAGCAAAATTAATCTTAATTGCATAGTTTCATTGGTTTTTATCGGTTTATTCTTTCTGTTCACATTGTCGTTTTATATGTTGTTTTCTTGGTTCCATTTGCTCCACTTTAAAGCAGTTAATATAAGTCTCACAATATATTTTTTTGCTGCTATTATTCACATGTTTTATTTCTCATGGTGAATTAATACTACCTTATATTCACATTCTACAATTTGTTTATCTATTTTCCAATAGATGATAGTTGATTTTTATGTTACTTTAATACCACAACAACTATTTTCTATCTACTAGATTTCTGTCAATTAGATACCATGTTTTTTTTTAAATGATTGTTAGTTCTTTCTGAGGCCACACACCTGTACTGGTTACACTCTCATCCCTTCCCTATCTCCATGCATTAATGGATCAGTTCAATTCTACCCTATGTTCCACTCTCTGATTTATTGCCTCACCATTCTATCTAGGATCACAATGCCAAATGTTGGCCCTTGGATTTCTTTCATTATTTTTGTTCTTTGCTCTTACTCACATGCTATTGAATGGCACTGGAGAAAATCATAAAACTGTGCCAACTTGGGCCCCTGCACATTTGTGTTAAATAATCTCAACTGCCCTCAGACATTTTATTCCTTAGTAAACAATTGACAATCCCATTGACTGCTGCAACAATTCCAAACATGTTTATCCTCTTCAAGCACACTATGACACATGTACCCACAACCCTGTTGGCAAAGAACCTTAATTCATACTTCACTGAAATATTTGAGACCCTCTTCTTCCCTCTTCCTGCTCCTCATCTCTTGTTACTCAGAAATCTTCCCCCACTATCTCCTCCTTTGGTCCGGTCTCTGATGAAGTTTCTCCTTGCCAAAACAAACTATTCTCTCTCTATATATATACCTGTTTGATCTCTGTCATCCCACTGACCCCGTCTTTTCTAGCACATTGTCCCCACTCTTCACTATCCACTATCATCCCCATCATTTCTTTAATATTCAGTGTTTCGTATCTGCTGACTATTGTATCCTCTATTATTCTCTAAGTCCTTTGAAAGCAGTGTTGTTTTTTTTTTTGTTTGTTCTTCTTTATGTGTTCAGAACTTAGCACCGTGCCTGGCACATACTAGGCACTTAAAAAATTCTAGCTCATTGATTGATTCTTTCTGACTTCCTACAAACACATTTATGTCTCCCCCATCCTTAAAAATTAAACCCAAAAATCTTTACCACATCCTACTGTCCCAGCTAGCTAATGTCCTATATTTCTTTTCCATTTCTTGACTTAATCCTTGAGGTCATCTCCATGAGATGTCCCTACTTCTTCTCCTCTTACTTCTTACTATAGTCTAGATTCTGATCTCATGATTCAACTAAAACTATCTTCTGCCAAGTTATCAGAAATCTCTCAGTAGCCAAATCTGGTGGGTTTTTTTTCTCAGTCTCCATCTTTCTTGACCTCTTTGTTGATTACATTCTCCTGGATACTTTCTCTTCTCTAGATTATTATGACCCTGCTCTCTCTTGATTATCCACTCACCTGGCTTCTGACTCTTTAATAGTTTCATTTGCAAGTTCTTTACCAATGGAATGCTTACTAATTATGGGTGGACCTCAAAGCTCTGTCCTGGGTCATCTTGTCTTCTCCCTCTACTATCATGGTTGGTGATCTCATTAGCTCCCATGAGTTCAATTATCATAATCGTGCAGATGATTCCCTGATCTAAATATCCATCCCTTATGTCTCTCCTGAGCTCCATTCCCATATCATCAATTGACTTTTGGAAATTTCAACCTATATAACACATTTCATGTAAAACTCATATCCCAAACAGAATTCATCTTTTCCACAAAACCTTCCACTCTTCTCACCTTTTCTAAATTGTCAAAGACACTACAGTCCTCTTAGTCACCCAGGCTCACAACTTCAGTGTCAACATTGACTCTTTACTCACAATCACCCCACATATCTAATGTCAGATCTTGTTTCTATCTTTACAGCATTTCTTGTCTCTATCAAAATCACAACTCTGGTTGAGTGGCCATGTTTGGCTCCTATTATCTCTAAACTAGACTATTTCAATTGGCTTCTGATTGATCTCTTGCTTCAACTCTCTTCACTAAAGTCCATCTTCATTCAGCTGCCAAAAGGATTTTGTTAAAGTTTAAGTATGACCACGTCTTTCTTACTGCCCCCTTCTCCACTCTGTTCAGGAACTCCAGTGGTTTTCTATTACACCCAGGATTAAATATGAAGTTGTTTGTTTGGCACTGAAACTCCTTCACACCCTGTCCCCTTCCTACCTTCACAGTCTTCTTACACTATTCCCTTCTCTTCTCTCTGCTTTGCAAACCAGCTATACTGGCCTTGCAGTTCCTTGGCCACAACATTCCAGCTCATGTCTCTACGAGTTGGTTTTGGATACCCACCATACCTGCATGTTCTCACTCTTCCTCACAGGCTTTCAGCTTCTCTGTTCAAATCCCAATCTCTGTAGGAGGCTTTTCCCAGTTCCCTCAGCTGCTAAAGCCTTCTGTTCTCAGATCATCTTCCATATACTCTCTATGTGTTTTATATATAACTAGTATTTACATTTTGTCTCCCTTATTAGAACATGTGCTCCTGGAGGGCAGTGATCATTTAAAAAAAAAAAACTTTTATGTATCCTCAGGAAAGTGCCTGGCCCAAAGAAAAGGCTAAACTAACACTCATTGATTCACTGAATCTATATTTCCAGTTCCTAGCAGAAGATTTAACACAGTGCTAGACACAACAGGAACAGACCACAAGAGCCCAGTCCTAGGAGCTATAGTGTCTATCTATAGTGAGAGATATATATATATGTGTGTGTGTGTGTGTGTACATATATATATACATATATATATATATATACACATGTATATATGTGTATATATATATACACACACATATATATATGCATACACACACATATATTATATATATATATATATATCACTCTAGATATATAGATAGATAGATAGATAGGTAGACAGATATAGAGATAGATAGATAGATAGATAGATAGATAGATGGAGATAGAGATTCTACTTCTAAAAGTGCCACATGATACAGAATGGGGGGGTCTCTACTCAAGAGCATGCTCCCATGACCAGGCCCTCATTGGCCAGTCCAGTATGATATTTAATTTTGAATAAATACCGATTCTGTCAAATGGTTATGAAAAGCATTCTCAGACCACAAAATGGCAATAGCAATTTAAAACACCACATGAGAGGTCCTAGTAGTCAATTTCCTAGTCTCATTCTGAGGGGAATTAAAAATATTTCAAATGGATGATCCAAACAGAAAAGGAAACAAAGAAGGGGCAGCTTCTAGTCACTTGAGAACTTGAAGGCCATAAGTAGCAGTCAAGGGTACCAGCACTCTTGGGACCTTTATTATTTTGCTCTCTTTTGATGCAATCAAGGTCATGACAATAGATGTGTACGTATGTGTGCATGTATATACACACATCTGCGCACCAACATACATGTATCAGGGTATCAGGAGAATGAACTAAAAATCAGGAGAGAAAATTTCCTTAATCTATAATCACATTCCCATGTTGATCAAATATTTATGAGCTCTCCTTCAATTAATTAGAATAAACTATGTAACACTGCAGGAAACAAATTGAAAATTTAATAAAGTAAGTTCACTTCTAATT
The DNA here is from genome assembly GCF_003287225.1 of Phascolarctos cinereus. NCBI lineage: Eukaryota > Metazoa > Chordata > Mammalia > Diprotodontia > Phascolarctidae > Phascolarctos > Phascolarctos cinereus. The sequence goes on from NW_027555847.1 coordinate 32,663,603, forward strand.
TCTTTGGAAGAAAGAAGCTAATTATATTTAGTTCTGTAATTATAACTTTAATTAAACTATAATGCAAAATATTCTATAAAGTAAAAACAGTTCTGAGTAATAGTAAAATGAAGACTTTGAGACAATTCACTCTTTGGATAAAAATTTATAATTTAAATTGAACAGTTTAATATCTCAGTTTCCAAAAAAGTCATCTTTTCATTGTAATTTTAATTTAGAGTCATACTATAATGGCTAATTGATGTTCATTTATAGTTTTAAACATATTGACTTCTACTCATTATGTCATGAAACCTTTATTTCCCACCTGTTTTAGTCATTTCTCTTTAACAGTTTATGTTAAAGAAACAAACATGCTGGGCATATTTCTTCCTTAGCCCCATCCTTATCCCTTGCATATCCCATTTTACTGTACGTGGTTTTGATTCAGAGTGGATTGAAACTTTCAGTGGCTCAAAACCTTGAAAGCTCATACAGACTTGAGGGTATATTCACAAATCCATCACTGCCTGACTGGCACAGAGAAGGTTTGGTTGCTTCAGGCAGAGACCTAAGTACCAGGAAATTTGAATTCTGTAAAATAGAATTAGGGAGGTGATAAAATGACCTTCTGGTGCTATTTTTAATAATCATTTACTCTCAAACACTTCCTGGAGAAATCAAGCTAACTCAAAATAAGGGCCATTGCAGGATGTTAGGTTTCAATTTCAAAGCCTACTGGAATACAGTACTCATTTGTCAGAATTTTTAGGTCTCATTTATTTTTCCTTTTTTCCTCCATTCCCTTACTCATAAACATCTGGTGGCTCCCTATTGCTCCAGGGAAAACATAATTCTTATCTTGGCATTTTCAACCTTCTATTATGTGGATCTGAACTACTTTTCTAACCTTGTTTAACATCACTCCCCTTCATTCATTCTGTGTTCCCTCTCCTCCCACCCAATATGGCCAATCAGCTGTTCTCTCAACTCAGCCTCTCATCTCTATGCACCTTTATACATTCCAGCAGGCTGTGGTGTTTCCCTCCCTCTTCCTTCTCACCCCCCCTAGAATGCGTTCTCTCTTTGCCTAACAGAATCACAAAATCAGAATGGGAGTGACATCAGAACCTATGTAATATAGGGGTTCTTAACCTTGAGCTGGTGAGTGAATTTATTTATTCTAACTATATTTTGATGTAATTGATTTTTCATCCTAACCCTATGTGTTTCATGCATTTAGAACTATTATTCAGGAAAGAAAGGAAATAAGCATCTGTCAGACACCTACTATATGCCAGGTACTGTAACAAACACTTTATAAATATCTCATTTGATCCTTACTATAAGTATCTTGCCCAGGGTCACAAAGCTAGTAACAATCTGATGCTAAATTTGAACTCAGGTCATCTTTTTATTTCAGTTAATAGTATTTTTCCCAATCACTCATGTATTTTTTTTCTATTATTTTATTTTATTTTATTTTTTTAGGCAATTGGGTTAAGTGACTTGCCCAGGGTCACACAGCTAGTAAGTGTCAAGTGTTTGGTCTGAGGCCGGATTTGAACTCAGGTACTCCTGACTTCAGGGCCAGTGCTCTTATCCACTGTGCCACCTAGCTGCCCTTTCTCAATCACTCAAGTAAAGATAGTTTTCAACATTCACTTTTACAAAATTTTGGGTTCTAATTATTTTTCTCCCTTCCTCTTCTCCCCCTCCCCGAGAGAGCAAGTAATCTGATATAGGTTACACCTGTACAATCATATTAAACATATTTTCCCTTTAAAGATATCATGAAAGAAGAAGCAGAACAAAAGGGAAAAACCATGAGAAAGAAAAAAAAACAAAAAAAGTGGAAATAGTATGATATGATCTGCATTCAGACTCCATAGTTCTTTCTCTGGATGTGGATAGCACTTTTCATCATAAGTCATCTGGAATTGTCTTAGATCCTTGTATTGCTGAGAAGAGCTAAGTTTATTATTGTTGATCACCACACAATGTTGCTGTCACTGTGTACAATGTTCTCCTGGTTCTGCTCACTTCACTCAGCACGATTTTATGCAAATCTTTCCAGGTTTTTCTGAAATCCACCTGCTCACCATTTCTTACGGAACAATAGCATTCCATTACATACATAATACCACAACTTGTTCTGCCGTTCCTCAATTGTTGGGCATTCCCTCAATGTCCAATTTTTTGCCAACACAGAAGGAGCTGCTATACATATTTTCGTATGTGGGTCCTTTCCCATTTTTTACGATCTCTTTGGGATACAGACCTAGTAGTAATATTGCTGGATCAAAGGGTATGCACAGGGGCAGCTAGGTGGTGCACTGCATAGAGCACAGGCCCTGAGGTCAGGAGGATCTGAGTTCAAATCCCACCTCAGACCAAACACTTGAAACTTACTAGCAGACCCTGGGCAAGTCACTTAACCCCAATTGCCTAAAAAACAAACAAACAAACAAAGGGTATGCATAGTTTTATAGCCCTTTGGGCATGAACTCAGGCCACTTTCACTCCAGGCCTACAGCTCAATCTACTGCTAGCTGCCTCTGAAGAAGATGTATATAGGCTTCACTCAGTCCTGTAGCTAAAGAGAGAGGGAGCGCTAGACCGGAGAATAGAACTTCCCAACCCTCTTCTATTTTTTTTTACTTTGGAAAGATAGAGTGACTTAATGAAGACTTCACTTTGAATTTCACCTTTGATGCTGATTATTCTGTGATCATAAGCAACTCACCTAACTCTCTGACCTTTAGTTTTCTCCTCTATAAAAATATGGGAAATAGTAGCACTTGCCTGACAGAGTTGCTGTGAGAAGCAGAGGAAACAATATATAAAAACACTTTACAAACCTTCAAGCCTATATAAATGTGAGCGATTGTCATTGCATGTAACTAACACCCACCAACTACCAGACGCTGATGGTGAATAGTCAAACAACTCATCTTCATATAGCATTTTAAAGTTTGCAAATTACTTTCTTCAACAATCCTGTAAGGTATGGAGTAGCAATATGATTATTCTTATTTTACTATTGGCGAACTTGGAGTGTAAGAGGTCAACTTCAAAAGATCATCGATTTAGACCCAAATCTGATCACCTCAGAGGTCATCTGGCCCAATTCCCTCATTATACAGATAGGCAAACTGAGTCCCAGAGAAGGGAAGTGATTTGGCTAAGGTTCATAAGTGTCAGAGGCAAAGTTAGAGCCCAGATCCTCTGACTCCAGAGATAGAATGCTTTCTATTACACCATGCTGCCATCATCACAAAACTTTGAAGTGTCTGAGGCAGTATTTCAACACACATCTCCTGACTCTAAGCCTGATATTTTCTTTCTTGAATAGTCTGCTTAGATGTCTCCTTCACCCTGAAGCGTTCTTTAGTCATCCCCTTATAGACATAAATGTAGACACATGAAGAAAAATGGACTCCCCCCCTCAATTTTCTTAGAGCACTTTTTTTCATAATCTCATCTTTGTCCCCAAATACCCTCTCTTATCTGTGTCCTTTCCTCAAGTTCTTGCCCAGGAGAATGCAAACATCCTGAGGTCAGGGACTATGTCATATTAATACTCTTTTTGGTTAGCTCCAACACCTATTATAGTACCCTGCATATAATAGGTACTTTTAAAAGGTTTGTTGATTTTAATATTAGGGTAAAAATAGAATTAGCAAATTGGTATTATACATTTACCTAACTGGGCATGGAATAACTGGCATTGGATCTTTACATCTCTTGCTGCTTTGCTGGTACTTCCCTTATGGTGAGCTAGTCATCTGTGGAAGTTCAGCCCTCCCAAATTCTCTTTAGTCATCTCCTTGGCAATACTGCCCATGTGAAAATCACTAATGAGAATGTCTAGGAGTCTCAGTAGCCTGTACACTAAGTATGAATCAGCTGTGTAGTCTTATGTCAGCCAAATAAAATTAAGAGAAAGCATAAATTCTAGGAATTAGCAGATGATAATCTCATGCTACTCACCTCTGGGTAATTGATCAATTATCAGAACATTTATTAAACACCTGCTATGTGCCAGGCACTTTTAAGTGCTGGGAATACAAAGGTAAGAGAGGAAATGGTCCCTGATACCAAGGAGCCTACATTCTATAGAGGAAGATGGCAGGCACATATACAACTATATAGAAGATATATACAAAGCTAGTGCAAGGTAGTTGAGATCATCAAGAAAAGCCTCATGTAGAAGATTGGGTTTGAGCTGACCTTAAGAGTATGTCTAACATATTCTGTTCAGTTTTAGGCTCCACATTTCAGGAAGAGCATTGGTAAGCAGCAGAACACACAGAGGAGGAGAGTGAGGTCCTGGAGTTTATCACATATAAGGACTAGTTGAAAGGACTTAGTACATTTAGCTTTGAGAAGAAAAGACTTGGGGTCAGCATGATTGCTATCTATCAGCTTCTGAAGGGTTTTCATGGATAAGAGGGATTAGCTGTTTTTGCTTAGATCTGAGGAGGGCAGAACTGGGAAAGATATCATCCTTATAGAATTCTTTAAGGTTTGCAAAGAGCTTTTAATCCTCACAACCCCCGGGAGGTAGAGGCTATTATTATCTTCATTTTAAAGATGAAGAAAATGATTCAGATGGAGGTTAAATGACTTGGCTAAGGTCAAACATCTAATAAATATCTAAGGCTAGATTTGAATAGATTCAACTCTTCCTTACTACAGATCTAGCACTCTATCCATAGATGCCTAGAATTTGCAAAGAGAAAAATTTAGACTTGATTTCAGGAGAAAAAACTGATTTCCTAGAAATTAGAGCTATCTAAAAGTGGAATGAATTGCTCTTAGAGGTAGTGGGTTCAGTAAAATGTAAGCTCCTTGGGGCTACAGCTGTCTCACTTTTGTATATATATTGCCAGCACTTGGCACAATGCCTGAACACAGTGGACAATTTATCTATGCTTAGTTTTTGATTGAGAACTCACCCACATAAGTAGACATCTTCAAGGAAGGCTAGATGATCAATTCTTGTGTATATCATAGAAGGGATTCTTTTTTTCTTTTTTTTTTTTAAGCAATGTTCTGGACTAGGTAGCCTAACATTCATTCCGACTCTGATATTCTGAAATTGTAACTCTCTGTGATAAAAGCTGGGGCAGCAGAGTATACCACCAATATTTAGGTCTTGCTAAGACTTAAAAACATGAAGCCATTCTGAAGAACTGAAATTGAATGACTACTGTTCTTTGCCAGCTATCTACCTTGTTGCCTATACTAGATTTGTAGATAGATTTGGAAGAAAAGAATCATGGGGGGAGGAGGATGTCATTTGGTTGAAAAGATGGTGTTGACTCCAAAAGTATAATAATAGTTGGGCTTGGTTCCTGCCCTCATATCCTTTCAACTTGAATATCCTTCCTTGAATCCCCATCTTCAGACTCATTCCTGCACAGGAACTGAAGGACTCATGTTCAGGGATTAATGATGAGGAAAAAAGGGTTGAGAGCTATTGTTCTCTTCTGACTATATTATTTTTGTATTCAAGTTACAAGGATTCTGCTTTGTACTCCTGTTTTTCATCCAGATCCCTAAGTAGCTGAATTTCTTTGACCCTGACTCCCAGTGGTTTGTGTTCCCTGCTTTCAACTTCTAGTCTTCCTATAATTAGATTTTGAAACCCGTTAGTGGGCTTTCCCAAGCTTTCATCTATTCATACCTTTACAACTGCCTAGTTCTTGGATCTAACCTTACTGTACATATCTTCCCTTCATGCCTTTGGTATTCCAGATAATCTGGCTAAATATCCCTGGCCTGTAAAGGCACCATGGATCTTGGACATGATTTGTACCTTAGTCAGCAGGCCTCGTTTTCTGCTGATCCTTTCTCCCTGGGGTGATCTTTTAGTGAGGTGGTGAGTGAAGAAATGAGTTCTTCTCCTTTAATCCTTAAATGCTGACAGGATGATGAGGAGGAAATAAGACACCAAGACTGAGGTAGAGACGAAGAGAGATGTAGTAACCTTCTCACATTCCATCACTCCATCCATTCTTCTATCAGTGGCCCTCTCCTCATTCACTACACTGGCATAGAATCTCAGAGTTGGAAGGGACTTGCCTCACAGAATGTAAGCTCTTTCAAAGCTGCACCTGTGTAGTAAAATAAGAAATGCCACCAAAGCTGAGCTTTGAATGATAACAAGGGTTTTGAGAGGTCGACATGATAAGGGAGTATACTTTGGACACAGGAGACAACTCAATCACATGCATGGAGGCAGGAGATAGAATAGTGAGTTCAGGAGACAGAGAGCAGTCCAGTTTGGCTGGGTCTTAATGGCAGTGAAGGGGAATAGGCTGGAAGAGTAGGCGGGTGCCAGATGGTGCAGGATTTCAAGTTCAAGGCCAGCCTGAGCTTATATTTCATGCTCTAGGCCATGAGAGAAGCCATACAGAATTTTGAGTTTGTTTCATGGCCAGACCTGTCTCTTAGGAAGGTTATTTTGGTAGGTGTTCAGGGGGGAGAAAGCAAGATCACCAGTGGTTGGGGAGGAAAGATTGTAGAATCTTTTATTTAGAACTGGGAGGGACCTTATCCATCATATAGTCCTACTTCCTCCACCCACACTTTACAGTGAGGAAACAAAGGCCCAGAGAGGTAATGTGGCTTGCCCAAAGTTACTGAGGCAACAACAGAAGTTGGATTTCCACTCAAGTTCCCAGGCTACAAATCAGAGCTTTTCCCATAATGCCACAAAATAAATACATAAATAAAGACATAAAGTGTATAAAATAAAGGCATATAGTATAGTTTAGTAGTGTTAATCAAATAAAAACAATACATGCTGGCAGTAAAATTGAGTGAGAAAACCACAAATTATCATTATCTATGTTGTGTAGTATTTTGTTAAACATTTCCCAGTGATATTTCAATCTGGTTCTGGAGTGACTTGGGAGTTTTCCAGTCCTGCCACCTGTGGACTGTTGGTTTGGCACTTCTAGTGTAGATGACTTTTTCTAGAAATGAAGCAATGAAGGGAAGGAAAGAAGAGAGAGTGGTGGCTTGAGGAGAGTAGCAAAGTCAAAGAAGGCCTTTTTAAAAGTTAAGGAATGATAACAACAACAACAATAATAATAATAACTAACACCCTTAGTGTGTCCAAAATGAGCAAAATGCTTTACATACATGATTTATTTCACTTGAGCCTCACACCCTCATGAGATATGTCATACAAGTGATATTATTCCTGATTTAGATATAAGGACACTGAGCTTCAGAGAGGTTTAAGGACTTCCTCATGGTTGCACAGGTAATTTCAGAGGAAGATTTTAATACAAGTTTTCCTGATTCCAAGCCGTGTACCATTTTGTCACTATGCTGTAGATGTTGAAGGAGTCAATGGTAAAGGAGATATTGAAGGCATGATCCCAACATCTCATTCTCTTCTCCTCCTTCAGCCAACATTTCCCAGCTGCTGACTCCCTTTCTCTTAGAGGTAGATTTGTAGCTAATCCTATCAGGCAATTTGTGCTGATTCAGTTCTCTTTTCTCCAACTCCTGCAGGGTCTATTGTCTGCAGCTCACAATTAGCACCTTGTTCTACCCTGTCTTATTCACTTAATTATTTGCCCCACACAATTTAGCAGTTTACTACATACTGAGACACAAATTGTCTCATTATGTATATCTTTTCTTCCTAACTAGATTGTAAAGTTCTTTGAGGGGACCAAACTGTTTGCTTTTTCTTTCCCGAATGGTAGCACCCAGCACACTGCTAGACACATATTATTTGAACTCAATGAATCATGGAATCTACTATTCTGTAAGTAGGTGGCACAGTGGATAGAGTATCATGCCTGGTAAGAAAACTCATCTTCCTGAGTTCAAATCTGGCTTCAGACCTACTAGCTGTGTGACTGAAGCAATGAAGAGAAAGAAAGAAGAGAGTGTGGTGTCTTGAGGGGGGTAGCAAACTCAAAGGCCTTTTTAAAGTCACAGTTAAAGAGTAGAAAGTGATCGCAATAATAATAACTAACATCTCTAGCATCCAATTTTTTTTAATCTATAAAATGAGATAGAAGTGGCAAACCATTCCAATATATTTGCCAAGAAAACCCCAAATGGACTCACAAAGATCTGAACATGACTAAAAATGACCAAAAACAACAAAAAGTTCAGTTTTTAATAAAAATCACACAGTCTCACAGCTGAAACAAACTTTAGAAGCCATCTACTTAAACTCTAGTTGAGTAGAATCACCACTGTGTCTGGAATCGGAAGACCTGGGTTCAGATAGGACTTAGAGTCAAATCTCCCTTCTGATGCTTACTCCCTGTATGACTTTGGATAAATAACCTATACTCCAAGGGCCTCAGTTTTCTCACTTGTTAAATGAGGGGGTTGGACTCTGACATCCCTTTTAATTTTGGGCCTATGGCCTTATTATTCACCTTTGTTTGAAGACCATTAGTGAGGGGAGCTACGCTATCTCTTACAGATCCCCATTGCACTTTGGGACAACTCAATTTTTTGGAAAGTTTTCTTGACTAAAACATGAATTTGTCTCTTTGTAGTTTCCATCTGTTGATCCTATTCTACCTTATGGGGCCCAAACTAGAGTTCTTCATATTGTAGCAAACTTTAAAGCCTGGGAAG